>NC_062565.1:17424598-18049598 GCF_022837055.1 Prionailurus viverrinus | reverse complement strand
CTCTCTCTCTCTCTCCTCTCGCTCTCACCCCTCAGCTACCCTTAACTGCTAACCGCCTCTTTTCTCACTCATACCAAACGCCCCAGACACAGAAACACATTTCACACGTTAGAAGAGAAACAAAAGAGAATAAGACGGGCAGGAGTCAGGAACACAGGCATCTCGCCAATGGCCAATAGCACACAGCCATCAGCTGTCCTGTTCAAAATACTAGACAGACCCTCTTCCTGCTCTAGAGGTCTAGAGAGACCTCAGTTGGTGGGATGGTCTCCACTCATTCACCTGCAAATCAGGTTGGATGCAGACAGGAAGGCAAAACTTTTCTTGGGATTATTTTGCCTTAAAAAAAAAAAAAAAAGGTCACAGAAAACCTGTTACCTGGGGACAACTCAGACTGATTTTTGAGAAGAAAATCGACCCTTCAATTTCAATTTCTCCTTCCACCTCTTTTCCCACCCCCCAACCCTCAGCCCCTGAAAAATCTCTAGGGAAACTGAATACGGGTGGGCTTAGGAAGCTAAGGGAAGAGAAAAAGTTGGCATTTCAACAAGGGTCTCGAAAAGTCAGAAATACAGGCAGATGAGGCCTGTATGCTGGAAGCTGTCTCTGAATCTGGGAAGGAAGGACTTGCTGGGGCCTCCCTGAGGCAGCAGCAGCCTGGAGGGGGGGGGGGGGGGAGGGAGAGGAGGGAGAATGGGGAGCACTGCTAGGCTGCCTTCTCCAAGTCCAGCTGATGCCCTCAGGTCAGAAACTATCCCGCCTGAGGCCCCAGCCTCTGCCCTCTGGTTCCATGCCCTCCTGTGACACAGACTTTGATAATTAAGGGCTTCCGAACAGGCCTTTTAATTTCCAGAAAACATATCAAAACAGTAATTTTCTTTTCACACACCACCTGGAGGGGCCTATTCAGCCCAAGCACTGATGGGAATATAACTTGGGCCATTTTGAAACCTATTTGACATCTCGCCTGTAGGCTACGACTTGTGGGTGTGTGTGTGTGTGTGTGTGTCACTTTTGAGGAGGGAGGAGAAAGAAAGGCAAGAAATGGGATAAGGGATTAAGGTTGAAACTAGGACTCCTGGCTTGCACATTTTGCAGACCATTGCTTAATCCTTGCCCTCAGAGACCATACTGATAGGAGACAAAAACTGATATAGGCAAGCCTGGTCCCCATTTAAGGACTTGATGCTGGGCTTTCTGAAAAGACAGAGTCACCAATTCACACTGAGCTTCTATCAAATCCCTACATTACCCCCCTCCCCCCCCCCCCCCCACACACTCATTTTTTAAAAAATGAGGTGGAGCAGAAGAGAGGATTAAGATGGAAACACAGGACAATCCCGCCTACACTTCCCTTTAAAACGGTATGGTTTAATAAGAGTGTGTTGTTAATTTCAGTTATTTACAACAACAAAGCTGATTAACACAAAAGAAGCCGGGGGGGAAAAGCCGGAGAGACCAGAAACAATTTCGATTTTTGTTTCTCTGGACAACAGACACAGAGAGACCCCGGAAGAGGTAAGGTAAATGCCTTACTTTGTAGCCAGGAGCATGTTTTTTCTTGTCACTTGCTCATTGGGATCGGAATGTTGTCGGTTGAGAAATTCAGCTACTGCTTTGGCAGGAAATTCGGTTTCGCACACGTACCCAAAGTCCCTGGCTAGGTGGACGGCTTCTCCTGGCAAGAGGGGAGAGAGGAGAGGCAGTGTGACAAAAGGTTGAAAAGAGCCGAGATCAAAATTTCCTCCCAACTCCCTTATTTTCTTAATCCAGATGTTGAAGAAAACACAAACTACTTGTTTTCTCATTTCAGGAATTTTATTTCCTTCTCTGTAGTATCTGGCAGATGAATTTATCAGAAAAAAAAAAAAAATGGCCACTTGGCCTAGAAGGCCAAGAGGGATTGAAAATGTAAGTCCCCTCCCCCACCCGCGAGTCCCCTCCCCCACCCTGATGACATTTTCCCAACTTCTCTTTTTAAATGTTTCTTGTACTCCAACCTCACACCTATCAACACATTCATAAATGATATTCATAATTACTCGCTGAGCTTTTCTTCGAGGGAACAACTAAAGGTTTACATTTTAACTTGATCGCATATAATTATCTGTTCATCCAAACCGATTAACCAAGAGGATTTGAGGGTCACTCCACTGAGTCTGTCTGTGTTGTTGATTTTCGAATCTTTGGTTTTAATTTCCTGAACCAGTTGGTTTTTACTGCAGGGCTTCCTGCCATTAGCTCCAGCTCCGGAAGAACGCATGCGCCAATTAGAGCATCAAAGCCCTCTCTGCAGAGCTCGTTTCCATAAAATGGAGCGGATCGCAAACAATAACAGTTCTCCAGAAACTGCCTCCCTGCTACAGGACTCAACCCCCAAGCCATACACTCGCTCACACTGCTCACACTATACCCGAATCCACTACTGCCACTGCTATCATTTCCTTTGCATGTAATTCTCGGGGGGGGGGGGGGGGGGGTATGGATAGTGGGTTCTCTTATGTACTGATGTTATTTTTAACGTAATGCTACTGTAGCTGAGTTTCTGGCACTGAACACTCGCTTATTATTTAACAATTATAGTATCGTCCTCAATGCCATTAACAAATGCTTCATAGGATTCTTTCTCAAATTTACGGGTTTAAACTTTTTTTAGTTACTTATAAGCTGGAGCTCAAGTCCAATTGTAATGTATCTCCTCAAGTGCAAGATGTAAATAACACAAAATGCCTTCTTGAAATAGAAATGGCAGTTTTGAAATCTACCTGGTAATGTGTCTTTTTTTTTTTCCTATGGGCATAAACATCTTCAACCTAATGCATAGGAAAACACAAGAAAGCTTACACATTCATTCCCAGCACATCTAACTTAAGCCAATTCAGTATCAGAAAAAGTTAACAGGAATCTAGAGGAAGCAGGAATGTAAGTGGGTTCTGGTGACAGGGTATCTATAGCATGGAGTGAGAACAGGAGTAGCTTTTGTTTTGAAGGGTTTGGAAGTGTGTGTGTGTGTGTGTGTGTGTGTGTGTGTGTGTTAAAAACTGCCCATGAGAAACTTTCTGCAATGCTTCCATTTCTTTTTTCTTTCCTAGCCAAACAATTCAAAATCTAAAATTGCTCACTTTTCTTCCCCTCCACTAGAGAAGCACAATTAAATAAGAGATAAGGGAGCATATGTTTGGAAAACAAAAACCTGAAAGGGCATATAACCCTGAGCTTTCAGGACGGTCTTAAATCAGGATGCAGGTCAAAGATTCCCAAATTAATTCAGGAAGTAATGGTCACGCATTTCTCAAACGCAGATGTCAGAATAGCTTAAGTGATTTACTGCTGAGCTCTCTGAAGGAGACAGGAACTTGGGATATATGCAGTTCTTAAATTTTTCACATTGTTTAGGTCCATATTGAGCTACGGAGGTGGAATTTTGTGGCAGAGGGAAAGAAAAAAGGAGGACAGGAGTATATGCAAATAGTTTTTCGACATGCAAGGATTCCGTTCACTTCCATTACAGCCTCTGGAAAAAACGAAACTGCCCAGTTGACACAAAACACAACCAAATGGCCACTAAGTATTATCCATTTTCCCACAAGACAGTTCCTTCTTGTTAGCAAGTGGACTCGCTTACCCTCCACTTGTGATGTGAGCAGAGTGAACATTGGCAGCTTTACGTCTCCCTGCTGGCAGATTTAATCCTATTTTGTCCAGTTTTTCTCTTAAAGATCTTCCTCCATTTTTAGACTTCGCCCTGTTTCACAAATATATGCAAGAAAGGGATTGAGAAAACACTGGGTTGCTCTACATCACATTATTTTCATTTTGAAAACTTCCTAAAATGTGCTTTTCACAGTCAAGAATCGTGGCCCTGAGATACTTAAGGGAGGGAAATCTAGGAAGGAATGGTACAGAAAGATCATAGAAGACAAATGCTTGACTGTGAAGCACCCCCGCGTGCAGTTATGATTGCGGCAACCCTGGCAGGTTAGAAGGGTTTGATTTCCCAAATCTCTAAAGAACCACAAACAAACAAACACAACTCTCATCTCTAGGGTTTGAGGTATTCTTGAGTTCAACTGATTGCTGTATATTTTCCCTGTTGTTACAATCACACAAATCCCAGTGGGGTCTTTAAATTGTCTTTGCAAGGACTGCTGTTAGGTTGTTCAGAGTAACCAAAGTTATCATCACTCTCACGTTTCTTGCTCTGGCTTTAGCCCCGGTGGGAAATTCATTTCACCAACTGTTTACATGCCATGTCACCAGCCTAACTGGAAATGTCAAAAGCTGAGATCAGCCTTTAAAAATTTCACTGATTTCAGCGACAATGGGGGTGGTTCTAAATAGATGTCTAAATAGACTCCCATAATCAGAAAGTGGTTAAGATAAATTGTTTAAATAAAACAGCAAATTAATTAATTTCAGATTTTATTCCCCACTCAAGTGCTCTTTAATTGTGTGGATTAGATTATACTCCCCTAGGTAAACAGTCTCCAATATTGGGGATGGGGGAAGGGGAGGAAAAAGCAGAGGGCGGATTCAGATCTCTGTCAGTGAAAGATTACAAAGGGAAGCAAAATGACTGGAGGAGAAAGAAAAGATTAGAAAAACTGATGTTAAAACCTTCCAAAAACGGCTTTGTAAGGTTTTGCATGGGATATACCCATCAGAGTGGGCCTGTGGGTCCACAGATACACAAATGAATAAATGGCAAAACAGTGAAGTTCTTGGTCTACTTTCTTATTTAAAAAGAAAAAGAAAAAAAAAAAAAGATCATGTGGGAAACTTCCACCCAACACCCACCACTCACAAAGTTGGGTGGAGCCCTAGGAGGACGCAGCTCGAGGGAGGGAGAAATCTGCCCTAAGGGAAGGTGCTTCACCTTGCAGACCCTTATAAAATCTAATCTACGAATCATTCCGGCCTCACAGGGGTGAGATGTGTATCCCTAGCCACGTATGTAACACGCACTCGTGGGCAACGACTACACAGAATGATGCACGTAACCGTATCTTGCACACTGCCTGGAGCACATCGCGGCCGCAGTACACGGGAACCACTAATGCGTGTGCCTTAGGCACGGGGAGTCGCCGTCTGGCCAGAGGTGACAGTGACAGAGGGGGGGAAGCGGAGGGGGCAGGAAGGGCGGCGGACTCAAGAGAAAGCCACCGTCTTCCACTTAAAAACCCTATCTATTCAAGGGGCGGTGGATTTCCGTCGGAGACCCTACACGGAGGTAAGGCAAAGTAAGGCGCCTGAGAGGAAGTTTTCCAGGGTTTGCAAGGTGCTCGCGGGAGTAAAAAGGTGGCTGCACGGCGCCCCGCCGCTGCAGCAGCCGGGACTGAACGCCCGGTGCAAAGAGCTGCGCGTGCGCGCGGGGAGTTGGGTTGGGGGCGGAGGGCGCGGGGAGCGCGCTGCGGCGGCGAACCCGGGCGCGCGCCAGAACGCCGAGCGCGCGGGAAGCCTGCGAAGGGCGCAAGCGCGCGCCGCCTCGTCCCGCCCCCAGCTCCCACCCACCGGGTTTGGCGCTCTTCTCCCCGCCCCTTTCTTTTCCCGCGAAGGGAGGGCCGTGGCGCGAGGCCCGTTTGCGTCGTCGCCCCCGCGCAGGCGCAGTGTTTCCCGCGGCCGCGAGGCGGGGCGGGCTGGGCGGAGCCGGGCCTCACCTCCGCAGCACTCCGCCCAGCAGCGAAGCGTTGAGACACTCGGGCGGTGAGAGGCGCCGCTGTACTTCCGCCACCGTGACCTTGTACTTCGAGGTGGAGCTGAGGAGCGAGAGGCGACCCGGAACTGAACAGAAGACTTCGTTGGGGTTCACGACGCCGCCGAAGAGGTTGTCCTTGTTTATGGGGATGGCGGAGACGGCGTTGCTGTTGGATTTGGACAGGGACACGGGGCCTGCGGAGATAGACGGGGAAGCTGCGTGTGGGCGTCGAGGGTCACTCCTAAGTCCTTCCGACCCCGGAGCTCGCCCGGGCTTGCGCTGCAACCCCACCCCCCCACCCCCCCCCGTTTCCTGCCAGCCCAGAAAATCCCCTCTTCTCTCCTATTCCCTGGTGTTCGCCAGTCCTGGGGATCGAGCCTCTGGCCTTCGGCGCACCTCACCCGGCGGCCGGCAGGCGCCCCCACCTCTCGCCACCAGCCAGGCCCGAGCTTCCGGCTGAACCCTTTCCTGTTAGCCGCAAGGGTGCTGTCTACAAATGGTAGTGACATTGTGACCCCCTGGGCTCTCATCCGAGGACAGTGGCCCCAGTTGAGGTGCTGGAGCATAGGGTCAGGGTGCAGGGGAGGGGATTACGTTTGCACACCCGAGAGCAAGCTGTGTGTACTTTGGAGTTTTTGTGGGGTGGGGTGGGGTGGGGGGGCGCCTTAGTGTTGGGAAGAGATTGCTTCAGAGACCTATAATTAAAATCAGCAGAGAGTTTAGGTGGCTGAAGTGGCCTGTAAGTGAGCATTGCAGTTAAGGCACCAAGCTGGGAGGCGGTCGATTCGCTTGTCACACACCACACGTGCTCCACCCATCCTTTTGAGGAATAAGCCCTTTCCTAGGTTTAGTTGTGAAAAAGACCCGAGTTGTGGAAATCCATTCCAAAGCCCCATTTTGAACTGGGAGAAAAAAAAAGGATAAATAGGCCTACCATAGGATATTAGCAGTATGCCCTGTTGTCCAGCAAATCGTTAATGCCCTTGTCTGCTTAAGAGTACTCATTGGGAAGGGGAGAGGATATTCTTGCTGGTTCAAATCATAAGCTCTTCATGGTCGGCCCCACCATAGTTAGAGAAAAAAGCCAAGGCCAGCAGAAAGTGTGCTACCATGTTACATTTCTCAACACCAATAGAGTTCAGATGCATTCACAACCATTTAAGTACAGTATGCATTTGTATTTTAAAATTCCACAAGGAGACATATATAATAATATGCACACATTCTATTCACAGTACTCCTCCCTCTTTAATGGGGATATTCTAGACGTATGGGGAGGTAGGGGGCTCTAGGTTTTGGATAGATCACTTGTGACATTAATAGCTCTGGGGAGGCTAATAGAGACAATAGGAGTTAAACGAACTCTTGAGAGATTACTAATAAAAGAGCCAATTATCATGTCGACTTGGAAAGAGCATCTCTTAAGATTTATCCCTTGCACATCTAATTTGACGTGACAAAGACTTCACAGATGCAAAAAATGAAACTTTAAACTGGCTAACAATATACTGATTGGGGTTAGAAATGAGAACAGTTTTATATAGCATCGTCCTCTGGTGGTGCCTAGAATCCTGAAATGTAACATTGCCACCATAACAACAACAAAAAAAGCTGCTGTGAATAGCATTTAATCCAGTAAACTTTATTTCTACTCACTAAACACAATACAAATTACAAGTCCATCCAAGTCACTTGACACTTTTTAAAAACAATTTCTGCTCTAAACAATTATGCTAATAATCCCGACATTTTCAAGATGCTAATTTTAACCAAAAGCCAAATTTTTGTTTACCTAATTCACAAAGTTTAAAACCCCTTAAACAGCTAATGAGAAATTAAACTGAAGAACATGAAAGTTTCTTCTTCCTCTGCTAAGGAGTGTTACCAAAGACACAACTGCCCTTCTGTTAACGTTGAATTATTTGCACCGTGTTAGCATTACACCCCTTCTTAACACTCATAGCCATGCACACAACAGATGAACTAAACTATTAAACCATTTGAAAACTGAAATGCCACTTCCAAATCGGTTCGACTCTTACACGTTTCATGTGTTTGTCCATGTATCATTACACTAAATTAAATGGTCAAATCATGAACAAGGCTAGCCTGTTGCCATTACTAACATACTGAGAGCCGATCACTTAAGCATTGCTGTTCCAAGCCCATCTATTTGCTAATTCTGAGCCTTTAGGAAATCCTATTTGAAAAAAATAAATACAGCTCTGCAAGTTCTTTTAAATAGCACTATGCCTGTAAGGACATGCCTGGAATGTAGAAGGAAGTGGCTTACCTTTCTTAATTACAGTTTGATCTGGGATGTTAATACCCGGGTCTTCTACATGCTGCAACAAAAGGATACACATGGATGTAAGTGTATAATCAAAACAAAAGGAAATGAATATTCCATGCAACATGGGGGGAGGGGAAGGGTTAGAATCAAAATTTCCCCCTCCCAAATAGTGACATTTATATATAAACATCTCATCTTGGTTTATTGGAATTTGAGGCTTTGCAACTCAAGAGGTTTCACTGCACACCCACGGCCCATTTCTCCTCCCCCAGCAAATAATCCATGTTTGAAGGAGGTGGGGGTGGGGAATAAAACTTTCTTTGGAAATGAAACCAAGTTTTGGAGCACCTAATCTTTCTCACAAAGTCAGTTCAACCTTTAAAAATACACCTGGCTTTATTTTGGCGCCTCAGCGGCTTCGGACCTTAGCGATTCGAGTGTTCGGGCAGCAAAAGCCAGAGAAACACAATAGAAATGACAGAGGCGGGAGTAACAAGGGAGCATTTTAAACGTTTTAGGTAGTGTGATAAAAAGCAAATGCATATACACACCTTCACTTATGGAACACTAAAAATAATTTTTTAAAGAAGACTACTGCCTAAACCGGGTATCAGAAAGGAATATGAAAATGGTTTAAAAAAAAAAAATACAAAAAACAAAACCTTTGCGGTTTTTTCCCCCTGTTGTCCAGCAGCAGATATGTTGGGTTTTTTTCTTATTTTTTCTTCTCTCTCTCTCTTTTTTTTTTTTTTACAGATGGATGGGTATACGTGTGTGCTAGAGTCAAAACGTGATTAGAAAGTAAAATGAAATCATGTTTTCTAATGCAGAAACTGACAGGCAATATAATGTCTGGCTGTGTTTACAAATTAGCACCAGGGCTGCTGAGATACAAGATTTCGCAATCGTTACCAAACACAGGCATTACCATTTAAAAAACTATTACTTCCTTCTCTAGTCTTTGTCCAACAATAATACTGATTCGAACATTTTCCATTCTGTCTTGGATTTATGCTCCTGTTAATTGTGCCTGATCGCAATGATTCCGGGTGGATGGTACTAAGTTGCTTTATTACAGGTTTTATTATACTCAATGCTCTCATTTGTAACTTGCCTAAAGTGCTTCTGGATTTAAGTATAATTAAATTGAGAAATGTTCAGAAATGACTACTGCTGCAGTTCTTGTGTTTTAACTATATGGGGAAATATGATCCCTTTATGCATGCACCCTCAACCCATAAAGTAAATGTAGTGTGGCATAATACTTTTATTTGTGTTATTTCTAGACCTTGTCCATACAGGGAAGACTGTTAAGTTTAAAACCCCACTGAGATATTAATGATTAAATAATTTTCACCATCAATTTGATTTTCTTAAATATTTAGCAGTCATTCTTATTAAAGGTTAACTGTTGCAGCAATGGGAAAATCGAAAACAACCCTTTTCCTGACCCAAATTCCTTTGAAAGAATTTTTTTCTTAATAGGTGGGGGAGGGTGGGGGGGAAGAGCTGCAACTGAGTTTCCTTGCTTTTATATGATCTTTTGGTTAATTTCTCCTACTGACTAATTTCACCACAAAGAGTGACTATACAGGTGCTAAGAATTCACACCAGCCACTTTGGAATTTCTGCAAAGGAGAGCAATCCTAATTCACAGTAATTCCAAAAGGTTGCAATGCATTTTGCAATTCAAATATTTCCACAGAGCAGGCTAGGAAAAGGATTCAGAGGCTCTTTGGGAAGGGGAACTAAAATGATCACAACTTCCAGGTTGGTTTTTTAATTGCGCTTTTCTCAACTATTGCTTCTCTCATTTTACTTCCCAAGAAATGTACCGTTTAGTATCAGTCTCCAAAAACATTTATGAGCACAGACAAACGCACACCATGCTTACTAAATCCCACAATGGATCAAGTGCCTACTTTCTTGCTTTCCATGCAAGGCTGCTCAACATAACCAACAAATTTCAGTGATTAACTGGGCCAAGTGAGAGCTGTAATAAATTTTCTATTTTCCTATGTAACTTAAATAATGTTTTAAATTCACCAAGCAAGCAGGTAAGTTCATCTGACCATTTTCTTTGCAATCTAATGCAGTAATCATTAAACTGTCAACGGACATATTGCTGCAATATTTGATGCACTAATTTGAAATAGCATTTTAGTAAAAATCACATCCAGATACATTTCCTCTCCAAAGAAAAGTAGCATTAAGAGAGCCTTTACAGCTTTAATAAAATTATTGGCTCATTCTAATTCCATTTCAGGAAGGTTGTGAGGAAACCATAAATACGTAGAATTGAAACAGAGATGCTGGTTTAAATTTAATTTCAGAAAGTACTTTCAAATTATCAATAGGTTTACATTGTAAATAGTAAATGTGCTAATACCATGCTTATTCAGAAATCATTTTAAACTGCATTTATCGATAACTGAATCAGAACTCAAATAATGTATTGCCCAATAGTCTCAAAACATTTAATTTAATATGGGGTGTAGCAAGTTCTGATAGGCGTTGGGAACCCAGCTAATGATTTATGAGGTCAGCACTTAGCACCCCTAGGAGGAGAAGGAGGCTGCATTTTAATGTCCCCTGCTCCGATTTGCTACTTACTATTCTTTAATCAGGGTAGGGTACACACATAACTTTTAGTTATCACCAGTGCTTATAAAACCCGGCAAAAATGATTTTCTTAGGGTGTCGTTTACACTTTATGTTAAACTGCCGGGGCATTTAATGAGCTCTTCTGGTCGGATTTAACGTCTTTTTCAGGACAGACAGAAATCCCCACGCCAGACGCAGCGGTGGAATTAGATCCTCTCCCAATCGAAACAGTTTACTGTCGTGGAGAGGGGCAGATATTGTTAATGGTGACATTCGTCTGATTTATTTCTGTGTTGGTGGAAATGGTAACGCAGGCATTGTTTGCAGGAGCTCCAGGAACCTTTGTTCTAGGCTATAGAACTCTCAACTACTTTTTTTTTTTTTTAATTTTTTTAAATTCGGTCGTTGCCGTGGGTTCTCAAAGCGTCCGCCCCCAAAAAATAAAATGAAATTTTGGAAAAGTAAACGCCATCGCGGGAACCTCAGGCCCACCCGCCGCACGTCCCGATTATCTTCTCTGGGGGTGGGTGAGCAGGGGCTGCGGTCCCCTCTCGCGCCCCCCGCGCGGCCTCTTACCGGGACGTCCTCGATGGCGTGAGGTAAGGAGTGGATCGGGAGGTCTCCGAGTCCTGAGCTAAGCCCGTGTGGGCCGTGCAGGAGGTCTTCGTGCCGCCGGTAGTCCCTGCGAGGATCCAGGCCCGAAAGCTGGTGGGGCAGCCCCCGGTGCGTGTGCAGGAGCCCAGACTCCTGGCTCTGCCTCTGGCCGGGCCAGCCCGGGTGCTGCGGCTGCGGCTGGGCGTGCAGGGGGTTCAGGCTGTAGGGGTCGTTGACGTGGGAGTAAGGATCTTGCGACTGGGGGTAGATAGGCTGGTAGGGCGGGGGGAAGTAGGGGGGCTGGAAGTCGGCATTGGGGGTGTGGGACAGCGGCGGGGCGCTCGTGTAGGGAGATTGACCTACAGTGCCCAGCTGGGGCAACCGTGCCGTCCCGTTGCTGGTGCCGTCGTGACGGTCCTACAAGAGGGAGAGAGAGGGGAAGGGGAAAGAAGGAGAAATCAGGCGTCGAGTTACAGCTGTCCACTCTAAATCCACTCCGCAAGACTGCGTGGGGAACCGCTCACTCCCACCGGCAGGCCGCCGAGAGAAATGGGCTCCAACTTGTCCATTTCGGAAAATACCCCAGAAGTGAGGCGGGCTCTTTCCAAAACGCAGGGAATTAGATGGTGCAAATGTGGGGGCATAAGAGGCTCTGCTTAGGCGTTTCTTTGAAAGTGGGGGGGGGGGGGGAGACAGAAAAAGACCTCCCAGAATACACTCCGTTTAGCTGCAGCGTGAAACCTCCCTTAAGCAAAATGAAAATTCCTGCTAAATATTAAACAGCAGAAGCGGCCTTTCCTTTTTCCCCCGGATTTGAACCTGCCTGCCACTGCGTTATTGTTTACACCCTGTTCATTTATTTGGAGGAAAAAAAAAAATCACACACGTTCAAAGACCATTACCATTTCATGACTATTTAAATAGAAACATCTCATAGAGGGGCTGCAACGAAAGCACACGTTTAAATTACCAGCTTAAAGAAGGTTTTAACTGCAGGATGGGGGTCTGTCTTTTCCGCTTCCTCAGTTGGGAGCCTTTTTCTCGACAGGGTCGATTTTAGGATACGGATGGGGGAAACGGGGACGTCAAGTCAAGGTTTAAAATAGAAAGATTCAGCCTTGTTGGGCTTAAAAGAGAGAGGTGTACCCCGGGGCGGAGGCTCCCGCCCCTTGCACCCCAGCCCCAAAGGGCAGAAGACACGCCTGACTTTATGTCCCTGTATTGCAATTCGCTTGCAAAACAGGAGAACAGAGTTGATTCCAGGGAGTGCGAACCCTCGGAGGTTGAGCCCCGGGCTCCGAGGGGAGGGGGCACACCGGGCCGCGTTCTTCCTGCAGATGGATTAAGCACCAAAGGTTGAGAACACCTCGGGAACAAGTGAATACGCGAGGAAATAACGATGAACGTGGTGAGGAACACGCCTGGGGAAGTAGCGGCGAGGTAGGACTGCGCGCCGGGAGAGGTCGAGCAGGGGGGAGGGGGTAATGCATTCGATTTAAGAATGAAAAAACCGAGAGAAAGGAGGAAAGAGAGAAATGCAAATGGAAAGGTTGGGGGGGGGGGGTGCCCTGAAGGAAACCTGGGCGCGAAACCCGAGGTTGCGGGCAGCCCCGCCGCACCCGGTTTCCAGAACAGAATTCCTAAGGAAAACAGGGATGGGGGTGGGGATGGGACTCACCATAGCTGAAAAACTGTGAACTAACATCTGCGAAGAGTCTGGGGTAACGAGTCAGGGTGGAAAAAAACAAGCAAGCCTGGAGAGCCCGGCTGCCCCGCCGCCCGAGCGCGCCCCACACAAAAGGCGCCGAGAGCCCCGCGCCACCCAGGACTCCGGTCACGGCGCAGACGCTCCCGCGAGCGCTGGAGCCCCGCTCTGGTCCATCCGAACTTGAACCACCGATTGGAGCGGCGCCTTCAGCTGGTCGAGCCCACGGTCTCTATCCTGCCGCGAGCGGTTAGGATTCAAAGTTCCTTAGAAAATGAAAAAAAAAAAAAAAAAAAAAAAACCCCAAAAGAGGAAAAAGAAAAAAAAAAGTGTGTGTGTGTCTGTGTGTATGTGCGTGTTCCTTAATCCGTGTCTCCCTTCTTTTCTTAGCGGCGGCTTCGCTTGAGCTTCTAATAACCGCGCTGGGCAGCGTTCCTGGAGCCTCCTAATAGCAGATATTCATGACTATTAATATTACACGAATACTTAATAAGGGAAGAATGCCTGGAAATCGAGCGTGAAGCGGAGAGGCAACTCGCGCCGGAGCCGGCTCTCAATGCAGTCCATTGACGGGAGCCTCAGTGTAGCAAATCGGAGGTGGGGAGAGGGAGCGCGAGAGACAAAAAGCGGGCGAGAGAGGGAGCGGGCGAGCGCGCGGGGGGCCGCGGCGCGGCGTCTGGCGAATCACAGGGAAGGGGCAACATTTTAAAAGGTTGCAGGGCATGCAAAAGTGAAAGAGAAAGAGGGAGAGAGGGAAACCGAGGGAGAGAGCGCAGAGAGGGAGAATGTGTCTGCGTGCGTGTGTGAGAAAGAAAGTGTGGGTGAGAGAGGGGAGCCCGGAGTGGGGAGAGGGGAGGGAGGAAAGGAGGGAGAGCCCGGGAGGAGGAAGGGAGGGAAAGAGGGAGGGAGGGAAGGAGGGGGAGGGGGCCGAGCCGGAGCGCACGGAGGGGGAGGCCGCGGGGAGGGGGAGGGAGCGAGGGGGGGGAGAGGAAGCGAGCGAGGACAATCAGACCTAAAAGGCTGGGGCAGACCTCGGGATACCGTGGGGGCCGCGCGTCGCGGGCCGGAGCTGCCGGGGACCGCGTCCGGGCATTCATCAGGCTCTCGGCACGGGAGGTGCTGCCCGGCCCTCTCCGGCCGCGGGCTCCTCCGCTCCGCAGCCGGGCCTGGGACTCGGGGTTCGGCCGCCCGCCGCCGCGCCGCTGCTCCATGGCCCGGCGCCCCGCCCGGGACCGGCCCGCCCGCTCCACCACCGGCCCTCGCCTCGGCCGCCGCTCGAGCTCCCCTCGGACGGCCCGGGCCGCTCCGCTCTGCGGCAGCTGCCGCCCCGCCCTCGGCTCTCCGGGGCAGGGGCTCGGGGCGGGGGAGCCGGGACGCGGCCCGGGGCGCGCAGAGACGCTAGGCGGCCCAGCCCGGGCGCCGCTGGCACCGGCTCCCGGCTCCCGGCGCAAACCCGTCCGACTGGCTGGGCCACTCCCGCCCGACGCCCCCCCCCCCCCCCACCCCCGCCCGGATGACACGGCTCGCTCTCTCCCAGCGCGGCCCGGCTGCCGCCGCTGCCAGTCCGCCCGCTGGGTTGTCAGAACAAGCGGCACCTCGCCTCCTGCGTGTCCCTGCAGAGCCCCGACATAATTAGACAGCCCCGAGCCGGCTCGGAAACCCGAAATCCCTGCTCCGGCGCTCGCCCACCGCAGTCAAAGTTGTTGAAACAGCCCTCACTCTGTTCTCCTCTCTCTCTTTTTGGCCTCGCTTACACACATTCACACGCGCCCCCACAGGATCCCTCTCAGAGGGAGCAAGTTCTTCGCCTCCCACCTGAGTGTCGCAGGCGCCCAGCGCCGCGCAGAGGTTCGGACCCCGCCCGCCTAGGGCTCGGCCTCCGCGAGGGTGAAATGCCCGAGCCTCGGGCTCGCAGCCCTGGCGGGGACAATTCGCTCTCGACTGAGGGGCTCAGTTGCACTCGGACCAGTTCGCAGAGCCACCCCCACCCCCCACCCCAGGCCTGAAAACAAAGCGGCTGGTCTGCCCTGGGGTCGCTGAGCCCGGCACCGCGCACGGCAGGAGCCCCCAGAGAAGCGCCGGTCCCCGTGGGATGTCACCTCGTGCCCCGTGGGGTGAAGGGAGGGCCCGGGAAAGGAGAAAGATTTAAAATAGCCGACGGAAAGGAGAGGGGGAAGGGAACGGGTGACACATCGTTCACCTCAACCCGGGTTCTGATTTCAAGTGA
Source organism: Prionailurus viverrinus (assembly GCF_022837055.1). Lineage (NCBI taxonomy): Eukaryota > Metazoa > Chordata > Mammalia > Carnivora > Felidae > Prionailurus > Prionailurus viverrinus. The sequence goes on along the minus strand of NC_062565.1, from coordinate 18,034,480 downwards.
AGACAAGACCCACGCTGCTGCGCCCGCACAGACCTCTGCGCCAGACATCTCCAGCTCCAAATGTCAAAGGGAAAGAAAACAGCAGAAAAGAAAAGAGAAGACAAAACAACACAGCAAAGGCAGGGACTACCACCTATGTAGGTAATCACCGGCCGAGGCCCTCCTCCCCCTCCCGTGACCCCTCCGCGTATTTCAGCGGGGGTTGCGAAGGAGTTCACGGCCGCCGCAGCCAGGCGGGTTCCCAGCGCCTCCCGCGGGCGGAGCGGCGGTGCTGGGGCTTCCCCGGCTGCCGCAAGAAGCCGAGCTCCGGAGACCCTGGCTTGTAAAACGGGCTCCAAGGAGGCGCGCTCTATCGGCCCCGCGGGCTCCCCGCACCAGAGGCCCCGTGCAGCCCCGGCAGGATTCCCACGGTCACGCAGCCGAGCGCCGGGCGGCTGCAGGGGCCGAAGCTGGAGGACCCCGAGGCCGGCCGGCTCCGCACCGCGCAGCCTCCCCACCGCCACCCCAGGGATGCTCTCCGAGTGTCCCACAGAGGGAGAAGCTGCTTACAACTTCTTCAGTAACAGAGATACCTGGAGCGAGCCCCGAAGCAACGTGGGAGAGGAGTGATTCCAAACTGAACCCCATAACCGGGAGGTGCAACCCAGCCCAGGGAGAAGTGTGCGGGCCCCTTCTCCAAACAGAAAGGAGCCTTTTTAGAAAGGGGGAGGGGGGAGGGGGAAGATAGGGAGGAAGTAAAAAAATGAATCAATAAAAGAAGGAATATTAAAGATCGGAGAGGAAGTTAAAGAGGAAAAGGGGTTTTCTCTTCCCTTTCTCTTCCTGGTGACTCGAGCCCCCAGGATCTCGCTGGAGACACACGCCGGGTGCACAGACGCGTGCCTAATTGCCAGCAACTGCTTCAAAAACCCAAGCTCGTGTCTTCGCTCCACTCTTAGGCAGACCCAAAACTGGTCAGAAAAAAAAAAGGGGGGGGGTAAAGTGGGACACGAGCTTCGAAGGAGGGAAATGAAAGAAGGCAGCGTCCACATCCTTCCTCTCCAGCTTCTCCCTTGCGTTCTTCGGGCGAATCGGAGAGGCGGGCGCCGCGCTGGGGAAAGTTTGTCCCACCCGCATTTCGCAGCTGGCTGCGAGGAGAGGAGGAGGAGCGGGAAGGTAGCGCTCCGAGCCTGCGGCCGCAAAGATACCCGGCGCCGCGCTTACCTCGCAGTCCTCGTACTTGATATTATCCGTCAGTTTCCAAAGCATTTTCATGGATCGGCGTGAACGGATTTGCCCCCTTCTCCGCCTCGCACCCAAGTGGAGCTACTCTCTGGGTAAGCGCAAAGTGCCGGCTGCCGGCGGTGAGCGCAGGAGGAGGAGGAGGAGGGCGAGGAGGAGGAGGAGGAGGAGGAGGAGGAGGAGGAGGGCGAGGAGGAGGAGGAGGGCGAGGAGGAGGAGGAGGAGGGCAAAGAGGAGGAGGAGGAGGAGGGCGAGGAGGAGGAGGGTGAGGAGGAGGAGGCGAGAAGGGAAAGAGCTCCCGTGTGCGCTCGGAGATCTCCCTCTAATGGTAGAAACTTTTCCCTTTTCCAGCTCTTTACCAACAGCCTAATCGCCTCATTAGCATATCAACAATAGTCCAATTGCTCGCCAGCACCGCAATCTGCGGCCGGCCGCTCCGACCCAGGTATAAAGGCCTCTCCAAGCCGCGAACTTGCTCCTAGAGCGCACGCCTGCCTGTGAGCGGACGGAATCTCCCCGGAGACCAGCCGCGCGCCCCTGCCCCAGTCACCCCCCAGCCCCCGCCGCTGCCCCATTCCACCCCACTCCCCTTCCTCTCCGTCTCCTCCTCCAGGGAGATGCCCTCCGCAACAACAACAACAAAAAACCTGCACTGTGCAGGGTCCGAGCGGCTCTGCCTGGGGCCCAGCTTTCAGCACCTCTCCCTCACCCCTACCACCGCTAACCGCGCGGTCCTTTCGGCCCCGTCCAATTTTATTAGAAATTATTATCCCTTTCGCAATTAAATATAATCACCAAACCAAGACCGGCAAAGTCACTCCAGGATTTTTGCCCAACAAGAGATCGCCTCCGCTCGCGGCAGCCTCCACCTCGGGCCCCAGCGCCTTGGGAGTTTTATTGGCTTTGCGCTCCCCCCCCCCCCACCCCCAAGTTGAAGATTTTGCCAAACGGCTCCAGTGGCTCGGCTGGGGTTTGCGATCCTTTAATTGCCGCGTGTAAAATAAAAATTGTACCCTGAAGAGGTTAGTTGACAGCTCCAGGGGTTAAATGATTTTCCTCTCGTTTGTAGGAAGCTAGAGCTGACTGATAATTCAACGTGGTGTTTGGGCTAAGGGTTTCCTAGGTGCGATGTGGACAAAATACAGAACTCCTATGGAGTCTCACAGTCGCTTCTGGAGTTGAGCCGATATACCGACATGTGTGCGCCGTGTCATTCATGCATCAAAATAAATCGCTGGGAACCAACTCTTCGCTGTGCTAATCTGCTCCAGTTTTCCCAAGATCCCCCTTTTTAATTAAAGCAGGGAGAGTTCCTTCATGATTTGGTGATGTTACTAAAGCGGGCGCGCTCGCGGCGCAGTGCCCGGCTGACGCGGAACCCGGAGGCCCCGGGGCCACCCCCGAGTCCAGGTTGGCCAGTCTGGGCTCTCCGGCTTCACACAGGGACCTGCTCGCCCCACCGGGGCTTATTATTATTATTGTTATTATTATCATTATCATTATTATTATTTTCTCTCTCTGCTGTTTTAGTAAATTATTTTAAGGGAGAAACTAACAAGAAAGACGTGATGTAATCCTTCGAAATACAGAGTAATTAATTTCTCTGGCTGAGCTCCTCATCTGTCCTCCATGAAAAAGTTTTTGTGTGTCTTTCTCGCTCTTGAATACTGCAAACTCACTAAGCAGTAGTAGGTCTGCCTCCGAATTGCTCTAGGAATGACTTCTGGTTCCATCTAGGCCTGTTTCTTGCAAACTTCCAGGCCTCCCGGGTTTCCACGGGGTGTCCTTACAGAAGGGCGGAGGCTGTTAACAATTCGAGCATTTCTTAACAGGTGGAAGGAAGACGAGAAGAGGGAGAACCCCCTTCCCCCCAAATCTGTAAAAGGGCAATTCTCCTTCTGGGTGACCCCCGCAAATTCCTCAAGCTAGGCAGAGTAGGCCAGAGGCCCCTCCCAAAACTTGGGAAGAAGACTTGAGCTTGAAGGGGGATTTAGAGCTCGGGACATTTCCCGGACAGCCGGGGCTCTCCCCTCGCTCCTTTCCGCCACCTAGCACGGCTCTGTGGCTGTACACAGTCCGCTCCACCGGGGGAAACGGTGACCGTCCAGGGCTGGCACCACGCACCCTAAGGGGCTGCCCCGGGGCCCTCCGCGCAACGCGGGGCCTAGAAGTACCTAGAAGTCGGGCGATGGGCCGCCGCGAGCATTTCCACCTTCCTGACGGCAGCCGCAGCCGCCGAGCGTGATCTGTAGGCCAAATCCTAGGCCTGGGAGCATGGGATTTTTACACCCTCAGCCGTCGCCACAGTGTGCTTAAGGGAACTTCAAGTTTCGCTTTTTCAGTTTGTTGGCTGGGGAAGGCATTCAAGGCCCTTTATCTTCTCCACTGCCCCCCACCCCCACCCCGGCTGACCCGTGCCCCGCAGATCTCTGGCTCCGCACCCGCGGGGGCTGCTACACTGTTGTTGTATTCCCGCCGAGGGTGCCTTTGAGGTGCAGATTGGGGCCTGCGGGCTCAGCGCCACCGCCCGAGTTACAGGCGTTGAAGAAAGGCCCAGGCCTGCGCCCCAGGAGCCCCTGGAGCCAGCCGAGCCGCGTTTGTGTGAACGTCATTACCACGACAAGTCGCTTCATTGCATGTCAATGCTCCGTCCTCACCAGCGCCCCGGGATGGTAGCGCCAGGCCTGGGGATAGAGGTCAGGGGTCCAGGCCTGGATTGGGGGCGTGGAGAGGGCCTTGGAGGGAAAAATGAGTACCAGTGAGAGACGGAGACACCCAAGGAACAAAGAGACAGCAAGGGGCCTGAATGGCTATTTTCTCTGGTTGTCACCACCCAGTGGGACCCAAGAGCCCAACAGGCCAAGCCTGAAGGATCCAACCCCTCCAGGCCCCAAATCCATGGGCCCCACCCTAGAGGCAGGCTTCCCACCTCTTGCCAAACTGTGAGCCCGCAGGAGCTAGGCCTAGGGTTCACTCTCTTCTCCTTGAGGCCAGGATCTCACCGCTTTGGAACCTGAGGCCCTTTGGAAGCTCGGACCTCCACCAAGGCTGTGCTACTGGCACTTTCTCAGACCCGAGGTGTTCTGCTGTGAAGTCCACTCGGCTTGCTTGCGGAGAAACCTGCAACGCCCTCAGCCAAAGACTTCCCGGAGTCTACACCCTCCAGAGAAGAGAACGAAGTAGGGTCCTGAGGCCCACGGGGCAAGGGAGAAAACGGTGTGGATTTCTAACGTTTGTGTTTGGTGTGGGTATTTGCACCCTTAAACCCCAAAGGCAGTCTAACGTTGGGGCTGAAATTGCATTTCAGTGAGGTTTAACTTGGGGGGAGAGGCAGAAAAAAGCTCAGTGTTAATAAAAATTATAAATACAAGGAAAGAAATAAAAATTGCAAGACGAATTCCTTTCCCCAACTCCAGGGAATGTAGTAAAGGTGGGACTTCTCTGACCTTTACTTCTCATGGCACAAATCTGAAACAAGAAAAGGAACTCGCCCCAGAAAGAGCAGGACCTCGACTTTTCTCTGGAAGTTCAGGGCGTTCTGTTCGAATTGCCCTACAGGCTTCTAGGCACCCAGAATCTCGCCCTAACCAGGCCTCTCTGGGCCCCGGGTTGGGGGTTGGGGGTCGGGGTGGGGGGGAGAGGGCCCCGCAGCTCCTATTATGAAATTGGCCACAGAGGAGAGAGACTGTTGGCCCTCACCAACCTGGCCAGAGCTGCCCGGGTTTCCGTAGGGGAAATGTCTGAGAGTTAGAAGCCGAGAGCTACAAGAATGCTCCTGTGGCCTAGGTCGGGTCCGGAGCTCAGGGACCCCAAGGTCCAGGGCCCAGTTGGCCTTGTAATACGGGCGGCCTAGTAGGGCCGAGTTTGGCAGGCGTTCGTTTGGAAGAATTTTGGACCTGCCTTATCCCCCACCATCCACTCCTTCTCCAGTCACCTCCAGCCCAAGCGGCGCAAACGGGCTTCACGACTCCGACTGAGAGGCTAAACTTTGTGCAAACTCTTAAGTATTTCCCCAAAGAACATTCTCGCCGGCGCGACCCGTCCATCCGGACCCCTCTGCATTCTCCACCCCCCACTAGGTCCCCCAAACTTGGGAGGCAGGAAGACAGGTGCACCAGAACCCCACCACATGCGTAGCCCTGGGGTCTAGGGCAAGAACGGAGGGCGGACCGAGCCGGGAACCTTCCTTACCACGCACTGCAACCCCCGCCCGGCGCCCTTCCCCCTCCCGAATTAGTCATCCACCCTTGTTTCTGCTGGGGGGGGGGGGCATGAAAAGCTCTAGCGCAAACCACAAGTGACCCCCCGGGGCCACCTGTGGAGCGTGCGCCGGACTTTCCCCAGCTCCGGGCCGCCGGCAGCGCGTGTTTTTTTCTGCCCTCTTTCTCTCCTGGGAACACTCCTGGGCGCTGCCAGGCGCGCCTCACTTAGACTCTCCCTGCCCTGGGCCAAGGCTCTTCCTCTCCGCCTACCCCCCTGCCGGCCCCCTCCCCCGCTCCACCCCCGCCCACTTCAACCCCAGCCAAGGCAAACCCCCGTACCTGCCAGTCCCCCATTTTGGCAAGTATGGACATCGCGGCTCGGCGCTCCTGGCGACGGGTCCCCGCCGGGCATGGGCTGGAGGGCTCGGCCGGGCCCGCTCCCTGGAATCGCTTAGGCAAATCCTCCTTTTTTACCTGCTCACCAACATCTCACCTGGTCATAAAGAGCTGGGTTGCTACCTGCCGACGCATGCGCGCTAGCCCAGGAATTCACTCCGCCAGCTCTAGTCCCAGCGCCTCGCAGAGCTGACCTGGGAAGTGATGGATTTATAGCCGCGGCAATCTCGCCATCAGCTCCTGCTTTTCCCAACAGCCCCAACCCGCTTTCCCGGTCAGTGCCTGACCGGGGAACCGAGGCAGACTGCCTGCTGGGGTGTGCAGGGCGCGATGCGAGCGTGAGTGGGTGTGTTTTCACACTCAAGCAATGGGGGCATCTACGCGCTCTTCCGTCGACTCTCCTCCCCCCTCGGAACTTTGGGGCTAGGAGAGTCTCCACCCCGAGGGGGGAAGGATCCGGGAAGGGGGGGGGTGGGGGTGGGGTGGAAGAAGAGAGCAAGGCCCGGAGATTGGGCCCGACCGGATAGGTCCCGCGCACCTGGCTGCAAGCTGTAGGGCCAGACCCCGGTCCGGGCCTCCTCACCGGCCCACGAGGTTCAGGACACCCCCGGCCCTCGCGGATCCGAATCTGCGAGCCCCAGGGCTGCTTCAAGCGTCCGATCCCAGATCAAAGTGTTTCTCAGTAGGTGAAAACGTTCGCGATTGTTTCATTTCTGGCTTCTAGGTCTAGTCTCCTCCCACCGCAGACACACGCACACACACACTTGCACACTCATACACTTACACTTCTATTTAAGGTGAGCCCCTCCCCCACTCCTCTATGGCTTCCCAGCTCTTTATCTTTTCCACTAATAACTTTTTAAAGGGAGAACGGGGGCGTTGGTGGTTCTGGGATGGGCAGCTGAGGTTTGGGCTTGGGGTTTGCTTTCCCATGACAGATAAAATCACTCAAGTGATTCCACCGCTGCTTCTAATTAGAAGGGAGATTTAAAAGAAGCCACAGGATTTGGGGCTCCCGAGGAGCTCACCACTCCGTCAGGAACCACACCTGGTCGGGAGGGAGGCCCGGGTGAGGAGCTTAGCCTCGGGCCGCGCACTCCTCCGCGACCGTGCCGGCCCCACTCCGGCAGCCGCGAGGTCTGAGGTCTGAGGATCCAGGGCTGGGGCCTGGAACTCCCGGGACAGGCTCGGTTATCCCCTCCTGCTGTCGTCGCGGGGACTAAGATGAACAAAGAAAGAACCGGCTTCACATCGTCTAGGACACGTCAGGCCAAAGTGTGTAAAGGGTCAGCTCCGCGCTGGGGAGTGAAGACTTGTCCCGGTACCAAGGCTCCCTCCATCCCTGGCGGACGGCCTCAGTGGCCCTGCACCCTCCCAGCCTGGGCGGTAGTGGTGTGGTTGGTGTCTCTCAAGGAGTCCCCGTGTCGCCTAGGCATTTGGGGCGTCCCTGGACTGCGGGACTCCCATCCCGGCGCCGACTGTGGATTTAAAACTTTCTCGGACCTGCCTTAGAACCTTGCTCAACACGTTTGTGGGTGCTTTTTTGTTTTTCCTTGCGAGAATTTCAAAGAATTTAAATTACGGCGTGTTTTTTTTTTTTTTAACTCCTAGTGTTTCCACTTCACTTTCCCGGCTTTTTCCACACTGTCGAAATAGGTTGGTGAAAACCGAATTCTTTTAAGTCCAAGAGAGAAGGTGAAGACGCGCCTGTAGCTCTTCAAGATTCCGGCGGGGGGGCGCTGTAGTCTCTTAGAAATGAGCACGGTTTCTGGCCCCTGCAGCCTCGCTACTCGCGCGCCTCCGTGGAACTAGAGCTGGAGGGACGTGGGACCCGGCTGGCTGGGCCAGGCCGAGCTGGGACGGGAGGACGTGTGCTAGGGCTGGGGTGGGGCGCTTCTAGTCTCTAACTTTGGTACCTTTGGGGGGGGGGAGGGGACATGGCAGGGCTTGTGCGGGAAAGAGAAGGCAACAGTGCACTTGAGCGCGAAGGCAAGCCGCCGCTCTGGGTTGGATGGGAGCGGACAGAAAGATTTGGAAGCGAAGCGGCCCAGGCCTTGGGCATGAAGATGTCTGTTCAGATGACCCGGGCTGTGGCTGGGATCGGGGTGGGGGGAGAAGGGAGAGAAGGGGCAATCCGGAAGCGGCCGCGAGCTAGAAGTTAGCTTTGGAGTACGACCACTTGGGGTACGAACTCAGCTCGGTCATTTACAGTCAACAGGCTGAGTGCTCTAAGGCAAGTTGCTGAGTTTGTCTGAACCTCAGTTTTACTCATTTGTAGAATGGGTAATTTGTTGTGAGAATTCACTAGAGGAGTGTGTGCGCCAAGCGCTCAGCACAGCGCTAGCCCAAGATGCGCTCTCAGGGAAGGCTGCTGAGCCTCGTGAAGGAAGGTCTACTCCGCCCCACCCCCCACCCTGATAGTTACCCGAGCCTGGTTCCTTCTAGGTGGGGTCAACTCCTTTGTTCCTTCCTTAGGCGCCCCGCAGTCAGACCTCGTGGTCAACTGCACCTCCTGGGACTCCCTCCGCGGAATCTTCCTCTTCCCCAGGAGCGGGCCCTCCCCGTGGCTCCCGATTCTCCCCTCAGGGCCTTTCCCCACCTCGACCTCCTCCCTAGCCCCGCATCATCCTGACTTTGCCACCTGCAGGAGGGAGCCATGGGGTGGGGGGTGGGGCCCGGGCAGGGGCGACACCTCCCAACTTCACCCCAAACTTAGGCTCCAGTCAGCCACCCTAGTGATCCAGCTGCACCCAGTGCCAGGGCTGTCCCAAGGCCACTGACTGCTCTTGGCGACCCACCTCAGCACCTTAGCAGCCTGCAGCCTCCAGAACTGTGGCCTCCGGCCTCCGGGGAACCAGAGAAAAGTGGGATTTTTTTTTTTTTTTTTTTTTACTGGGTCGAGGGAAGGGAGATCAGCAGGAATTATCCTCCCCTCTCCCTGCTCAGCCGCCACCACCGAAAAGCAGGTTCCACAGCTGACAGGTCCTGGGATTCTCGGCCCAATGGCAAACTTTTCAGTGCGCGGCTCAGTGAGGCGTTGGGAGCCTGCGGGAAGGGGCTGGAAGATTTGGTGTCAGATTGTGCCAACCTCCTAGCTTCAGGTAATGCTGAGCTCAGGCTCTCTGAGGCCCCTGGTGTCCGGGGATATCCGGGTGGAATCTATTCCTACCCTGTAAGTTGCCACCCAACTTCATGAGTTCCCAAGTTGCAGCGGGAAGGATCTTTCCCTTAGGGTCAAGCTTTGCTTGAACTGCATTCCTCCCCACCCCAAAACTTTGAGGATGCTTACTCACCTTTTTTTCCACTCACCATCAAGTGCCACCCCCTCCCCCCGCAGCACTCCCCTCCCCGCATTGGAGGCTTCTTAAGGCACTTAGAAACTGAAACTTAAATCTGAGCAATGGGTTGACTCAGAATTTCAACCTTGTGGTTTCTCAGCTTGCTTCTCCCTTAGAGGGGTCGGGGATTATTGGGGACAGATTGAGTGACCGCTCATTGTGCCTGGTGCCTCTTCCTCTGCAGAGGCTTTTCTTTCTGGCCCTTGGGCCTGAGAGAGCCTGTCAACTCTGGGCCATTCTTGGGCCCCTCTCTGCAGTAAACTGGCCCCCAGGATCGGAGCAGGGATGGGAGAAGGTTTGACTACTCAGAGGAGGAAGCGAAGGGAGTTGAGCAGTGACGTGGAACGCCAGGACCCTCCAGGGATTCCTCCAGCACCCCAAAGCCCTCTCAACTCTCCCACTGGATTAGGGCAAAGGAATAGGGTTACCGGTCACTACAGAAGAAAGAAGCCAAACCTCTTACCAAAGGCGCCCAAGGAGAGTGCAGAAGAGAGGAACTGTGACCCTGAGGTGTGCTCACCTAAGCGCCTCCAAGGCTTGCACTCGGAACTGGGAGTTCTTGGAGCAGTGGGTACAGAAGGCCCCAAGGGGGCAGTAAGACAGGTGGCCCAGAGGCCAAAACTCTAGACATGCCCTGGAGGCCCTAGGCCCGTGACCCCTCCACGCGTGGCCCCGGTTCCTCCAGGCCCCAGGCGACAGGTGCAGTGGCAGCCTCCGCCGCCCGCTGTGCCAGGGCGGCCGCCGCTCAGCGGTGCGGAACCACTATCGGAACGAGTTTGCGCTTCTGTTTACAAAGCAATCCTGCCATCAAAAGAGGAACAAAATCACCACTTATCACACCCTGTCATAAAGTAATCTGCCCTGGAGGGAAACCCTAGCGAAGAACCGCGAGGTGTGGTGTGTGTGTGTGTGTGTGTGTGTGTGTGTGTGTGTACGCGCGCGCTCGCGTAGGTATGCGCCCTTGGGGGTGGGGGGAGCAGGGAGAGCAAAAGGAAGGGGGAACTCTCCCAACTCTTCCAGAGTAAATCGCTAGGACAGGCAGGGTCTCTCCAGGCCGAGAGAGACAGACGGTAGCCCCAGCGCTGGTCCCCGAGTGTGACAGGGGAGCCCTGCCCAGGACTGGGTTCCACAGAGCGTCAAATCTCTCTTTGCTCTTTGGAATCCACTCATTTGCAGTCTCCGACCGGATGCCTTCTTTTCTGGGGTCTCCCACGATGCCGTACCCCCCAACCCCCACAGATGGGCAGAAAGGGAAAACAGTGAGTTCTTGGAAACTAGGAGGTCCATCTTGATTTCCCTCCCTGTTGGGGCACGGAAGGGCCCACAAGACAGTCTTCAGTAATTCCTAACCAGTGGGGGAGGGTTTTGCTCCCTCTAATCCCCATGGTGTCCCCCCCACCCCCACAATTCGTCGCTGAAGAGGGTGTCCTAAGGATGCTCTGGCAATATTGACCAAATGGTCTGGAAAGTGGCCACGGCTGGGAGGGAGGGGGATGGGGGGGAAGTGTTGGGAAGTTATAAGCAATCCCTGTGGGCATCCAGTCCTTTTGGATTATCTCCATTCCTGGCTTGTCTAGAGGGAGATGGGAAACCCTTCAGGCAACCAAACCCATCTGTGTCCAGCGGAGTACCTCTGGGGGCTTCCTCTGGGGTGGAGGTGTCCCTGCCTCTTGTGTCACCCTCGGAAGGGCAAAAAGAGCAACCTTTCCCACTGTCACCCCACCCTCCCCATTTCCCTTCCGACGCGAAGACTTTTCCAGTCTTCTATCAGTAATTCACGACTTATTAATGCAATGCAAAGTTTGGGCTTGTGCGAAGGTGATCCTCAAGTCCAATACCACTCCTCCCACTCCCACTCTCCTAGTCAAGGGAGTGGTTTCCCCTGCAACCCACATTAATGTAGCAGGGCACCATTTGGTGAGTTTGTGTCCGCAGGCACTTGGATTTGGGACTCTTGGTCTCCACGATGTTAGTCTGAAAAGCTAGCAATCACTAACCCTGGGAGATCACTTTGGCTCCTAATGGGATATCCCTGAGCCCCGGCAGGCAGAATGATCAATGTTAAAGTATCCTATGCATTTTTAAGGCCTTGGGGGAATTGTTCCATCCTTTATAATTCCTGTATGGTTGATAAAAACAGTCCACATGGGAAGGGGAGGGACTTTTCTTTCCCTGGACTGGGAAGTTAGATCCAATGCTGGCAGAATCTCCAAGAGCAGGGTAAGAAAAGGTCCTTGTCCTCTCCACCCCGCACCCCCCAAAACAAGCTGTCCTGGGGCAATAAATGACTTAGGGGAGCGGTATTCAAACTTCGATCTATATTGAAATCACCTAAAGAGACTGGAAATCCTGATGCACCTGATCAATGGAGTTAGAATTTGGGGGGGGGGGTTAGGTCCCAAGCAGAAATATTTTTTAAAATATCCCAAGCGATTGCACTGTTCAGCCAAATTTGAGAACCAATGGCTTAGGGCAGTGTGGTCTAGAGAACAGCAAGATCAACACCATCTGGGAACTTATTAGTAGAAATGCGAATTCTTAGGCACCTCTTTTGTTCTGCGGAAAATTCTGAGGGCCCTAAAATCGGTATTGTAACCAGCCCTCCCAGCGGATGCTAGTGCACGTTCAAAGCCCCTTTGGGAACCACTGACTGGGGAATTGTGTGCCTGTATTTGAGGCAGGGTTTGGAGGCTGACTTTCCAATCCGCAATTATTCATCTTTGTCTTTATGAAAAACTGAGAGCCCCGGCGTTTACCTGTCTGTCCATCCTTCGGGAACGCAGGGCGTATCTCGGTCTTAGGTATGGAGAGGTGTAAATCTCTCAAGCAACTTGCCTTGCGTTAGAATTATTAACCAACTTAAGAACAAGTTCAACATCAGTGCTACAAGAGCCTACAAACTCAGCGTTTCCCCGCCTCTGTCGGTGGCGTCGGCCAGGATACAGTTTAAAACCACACCTGGGTTTCTGGGTTTTACTTGGGGCCAGATACAACTTTTACCCAACCTCTGAGCTCTGGGATTCTTTTTCTTTCCGAGTCTAACCTCCTCTACACTTTCTCTCCCCGCTCCCCAACCCCCAACTCCTTGAACCCTACTAGGCAGCTTTGTCCCACTCGCTCAGACCATGTGTCTGGGACCCGTCCTGGGAATTTAAGGTCCGACCACAGCTCTCCCGCCATTCGCCAACTTCTTCCAGCGCTGGGGGAGTGAAATCTCCCTCCGATCCATCTTGCTCCCAGACCCGTCGGGTTAAGTTTGCTGATGCGGTGCGCACCCAGCCGCCGCGCCCTCTCGGACATTCCCGACGCGGTCCCTAGGGCAAGCTTGCCCCAGCTGTACCTAAAAGGCGCTAGGTTGGCTGGGTGGAGCTGCTCGGCGCCTCTCCCGGCTGCAGGCGGCCTGCGCGGCCGGGTCCCGGTTGCAGCCGGCACCGCCCCGAGCGCGCCCTGCCTTCTGGGCTTCCCAGGCAGCTGCCCCTCCGGCCACGCAATCTAGAGCAGGGTGCGCGCCCGGGTGCCCGGCGGCGCCACGGCTGGGGCCTCGTCACCTCTCGGGCTACAAGGGTCTTTCCTTGGAAAGGGCGGTATCTGGGCAGACAGGTGGGCGTCGCTCGCAGGCGGCTCGGAGGGGCGCGCGGGAGAGCCCCCGGCGAGCAGCGCTCCCAGGCTCCTGCCGCCGCCACTTTGTGCCGCCGACCGGATCAGCTGCGGGGTAGCGAGGCCGCGGGGGACGGGGGTGGGGTGGGGTGGGGTGGGGTGGGGGGGCCCGAGGCCGGACCTCGCGGCCGCAGCGGGAGGCGAGGGCGCCACGCCCGGAGTTGGGCGCCCCCGCCGGGCGGATTGAACTCGCTGCGCTCGGGCCTCCGCCGGAGGTGGGGAGGTGGGGAGGGGTGGAGGGGGGTGGGGGGGCGCTCTGGCGCCAAAGCCCGGCGGGCCGGGGGGCGGGGAGCCGCCGGGGCTCCCTCCCATTCAGAATTCAGAGGCTGCTGGAGCCAGAGAGTCTCCAAAATTGCTGCAAGTCTCCCGAAAGTCTGGGAAGGACGCCTCAAAACTTTCCTGCCACGCAGAGCGGGGCTGTCGGGGGGCTCGGTCCCGGTTCCCTTCGTGCGAGCCCTTGAACGTTCGCCCGGTTCCGCTGCTGCCGGGAGGGGCCCGCGGTCGTGGCCGGACTCCGACGCGGCTCCGTTTCCTTCCAGTTTGTCCTAGTTGCCTGATGTCAGGACAGGCTGCCCTGCGCGCGCTGAGATTTTCTCAAGGATTTGTCACTTTAACTTAGAAATAGGAGGTAAGGCCTTCTTTTTAGAAGGTGGCGATCACTAGCTGCGTCTTTCCGCGCATCTGCGGCGGATGTGCCCAGCAGGAGTTGATTCCTTAATGCCCCTTAGCCATTTAGCCCCTCCCCCCCTCCCAGAACCCCTCCAGCAACCCTGTTTGTTCTCCATAGTTAAGAGCCTGTTAGGTTTTGTCCCCCTCCCTGTTTTTATATTGTTTTTGCTTCCCTTCACTTATGTGCCTCTGTTTTGGCTCTTAAAGTCCTCATATGAGTGAAGTCATATGATATTTGTCTGTCTCTAATTTCGCTCAGCATAATACCCTCGAGTTCCATCCACATTGCTGCAAATGGCAAGATTTCATTCTTTTTGATCGCTGAGTAATACTCCAGTGTGTGTGTGTGTGTGTGTGTGTGTGTGTGTGTGTACACACACACACACACACACATCCCACATCTTCTTTATCCGTTCTGCCATCGGTGGACATTTGGGCTCTTTCCATACTTTGGCTATTGTCGATAGCGCTGCTATAAACATGGGGGTGCATGTGTCCCTTCAAAACAGCACACCTGTATCCCATGGATAAATGTCTAGTAGTGCAATGGCTAGGTCGTAGGGTAGTTCTATTTTTAGTTTTTTGAGCAACCTCCATATTGTTTTCCGGAGTGGCTGCACCAGCTTGCATTGCCACCAACAATGCAAAAGAGATCCTCTTTCTCTGCACCCTCGCCAACATCTGTTGTTGCTTGAGTTGTTAATGTTAGCCATTCTGACAGGTGTAAGGTGGTATCTCATTGTGGTTTTGATTTCTATTTCCCCGATGATGAGTGATGTGGAGCATTTTTTCATGTGTCAGTCGGCCATCTGGATGTCTTCTTTGGAGAAGTGTCTATTCATGTCTTTTGCCCATTTCTTCATTGGATTGTTTTTTGGGTGTTGAGTTTATAAGTTCTGTATAGATTTTGGATACTAACCCTTTATCTCATATGTCGTTTGCAAATATCTTCTCCCATTCCGTCGTTTGCCTTTTAGTTTTGCTGATTGTTTCCTTCACCGTGCAGAAGCTTTTTATTTTGATGAGGTCCCAATAATTCATTTTTGCTTTTGTTTCTCTTGCCTCCAGAGACCTGTTGAATAAGAAGTTGCTGTGGCCGAGGTCAAAGAAGTTGCTGCCTGCTTTCTTCTCGAGGATTTTGATGGCTTCCTGTCTTACGTTTAGGTCTTTCATCCATTTTGAGTTTATTTTTATGTATGGTGTAAGAAAGTGGTCCAGGTTCATTCTTCTGCATGTCGCTGTCCAGTTTTCCCAGCATCATTTGCTGAAGAGACTGTATTTATCCCATTGGATGTTCTTTCCTGCTTTGTCAAGGATTAGTTGGCCATATGTTTGTGGGCCCATTTCTGGGTTCTCTATTCTGTCCCATTGATCTGCGTGTCTGTTTTTGGGCCAGCGGCCACAGACCTTAAAAGAGCACACTTTAAAGTTGCCATTAAAACCTGTCAAGAGTTCCATGTTTTCGTCTCTTGTAATTTCCTAATGATGGAGACTTCCTGCTTTTCACGTGCTGCTGGAAAGCTTGCTCCACAGGGAAGGTGCTTTGCTGGGTGTGTTTTGAAGCTGTGCAAGACTGTTTGTCAGGGATCTCAGAATAACAGGCCAGCTACCTCTGGATTTCCAATGACAGATTCCAAAATCAAAAATGCATGTATCTTGCTTCTCGAGTCTAGAAAAAAAAATAATTTTTTGAAGACATCATCCTCATCATTATCATCATCATCATCATTTTCACAATAAAACGATACTGAACATGTCTCTGGAAACTTGGGCGGAGGCATTGCTCCACTGGTATTGTGTTTTTCTGTACGTCTTTCTACGTGGCAAGTTGCACTGGAAACTTAAGTTGACGATTTAACAAGGCCAGATCAAGTACGTAAGGCTTTGAAAAAAATGGGCATGGCATACATCTCTTCATCTGTTTCCAAACTCAAAATGTATTTTCCCCCCTAAATCTTACAATGTAAATTACACAGCCTTTCTAATTGGATAATTTCAGCCCTTGTGTTGTGGATATGAGAATTAAACAATTTCCTTTTGAAGTGTGGTGCTGAGAAAAAGGAAGAGGAAGTTTTTTCTTGGGAAGTGAGTGCAAACACACACCAGAACCTGACAATTTCATACGCACAGGTCCCTTTCTGACTTGACTCTCCTCTTTGACAGTTACTATTTAAAATACCAAAGTTATGGGATACTAACTTAACTGGGGTCTGCAGCTTAAATAGTTTATTCCTCATTTTTGAAAAACTCGATTTCATTTGCTTCAGGAACGTTTAAAGGCAAAATCACTAAGATGCTTTTTAAGAAATGTTTATTTATTTTTGAGAGAGAGAGAGGAAGAGAGAGCAGGGAGGGGCAGAGAGAGAGAGGAAGAGAGAATCCCAAGCAGACTAGGTGCTGTCAGCAGAGAGCCCTGCGTGCGGCTCGATCCCACAAACCGTGAGATCATTACCTGAGCTGAATTCAGGAGTCTGACACTTAACCGACTGGGCCACCCAGGCGCCCCAAGACACTTTTTCTGAACAGAGACTCAGACAATAGCAGTTGGCTGATTTAAATCTCCAGTTATCTTAAAACTACAGCTGGAGGAGCCCTCAAGTGTACGAAGAAAGGATAAAACCTAAAAACTGTTTAATTACATATTTTCTCCCTTCGTTGTTGGAGCACTCAAGCAATTTCGTATGCAATTCAGGTTAAGTAAAACTCGTAAAAAAAAAATACATAGCCAGTTTGCATATTCTTATTGCATTCAAATATTTGTACGACAACCCCCCAGGATACTGACAGGATTTTTAACATCTTTTTTTTTTTTTCTTTTACTGCTCGAAAGAGAAGCTAACAAAGCAAAACTTCACAGAGTTTTAGAGCCTACGACGATGCTCTGATCATGATGCCCTTCACCACAGGTGTTTGTCTCCTGAGCCCAGGACTGGCAGTACGTGTTCTGAGCCCAACACCATTCAGCTTGTTGGTAGCCAAGGGAGTCTGGACAAGGTGTCCCGGCTGATGGCCTTTCCCCTCACCACACCTGTTCCCTGACACCGTGTCCTAGATTGTGTTCCGGATGAAAGGGCTGATTAATTACAGACTTTTTTGATGAAATGTTTGTTAACCTAGGTATCCAACCCACTTTGCAGAGGTTGGGATTAAAGATGCCCTGTTGTTAATTGCAGACAGGGAATGGAGTGTGTGGATAGAAGTGACCTCTCGAAAACCTTGATGCTGGATGGTGCTAGAGAGATGGCTCTTGGTTCTAATGTGGATGCTTCAATCGCGACTGCTTCCTACGAATGAGCTCAGCCTCCGCTGGAGGCTACAAGAAAGCCAGAAACTATGGGTGGCTCGGTCAGTTAAACGTCCGACTTCGGCTCAGGTCATGATCTCACAGTCCGCGAGTTCGAGCCCCGCGTCGGGCTCTGTGCTGACAGCTCAGAGCCTGGAGCCTGTTTCGGATTCTGTGTCTCCCTCTCTCTCTGACCCTCCCCCGTTCATGCTCTGTCTCTCTCTGTCTCAAAAATAAATAAACGTTAAAAAAAAAAAATTAAAAAAAAAAAGAAAGCCAGAAACTGTACACAATTTCTAGTCTGGCTAAGCCTGCAGCTACCTGTCTCATTCATGTGTCTTGAACGTTGTCTAGACGCCTGCTTGCTATTTTACAGCACACGATTCCAGTATTAGAACCCCACTTTATGTAACCAGGGATGGCAGGAAGGCAGGACTAATCCCCGGAATCACTATTTGGGAATTATTAGAGAGTGATAAGAAACGAGTGGAAATAAGAAAGAGAACGTTAAATGGGTGGGGAAGTGAAAACTAGAAGTAAGTACCAAGAGAGGGTGTTTGATTCATCAGTAATCGTAACGATGAAAATGGGTTATGATAACAGCTGAAGGAAATCTTCACCAGTAAGTTCAATTGATGAGTTCACGTGACATGAGATTTCATTAACTTCTGTAAGGAAGGTGCGGCTCAATATTACCGAACATTCTGGAGAAGACACGTTCCATTTATAAGGAATGCGTTTGATAATCTCAGCAGTGGCATATTTGGAAGCCAAAATGAGTCACGGTGACTACCACTTTCTCTGAAATCTCCGGTCCCGTGTTGAAGCACACGGACTGAGGAGCAATCTCAATGCCATCAAATAAACAAACCAACCCCCTCCCAGGAAAATCTCTTTTTGAAACACTTTCCAAATCTAGAAGGTAGATCTGGAAGTTTTTCCTAAACATTTACTGCCCCCGTGTGTTTCTTTAGAGAACTGAGTGTTAACGTGACATCGCATTTATTTAGCGACTCCTGTACAGCATTCGGTTTAGATACACGGAACTAAATCAGAGAACTACAATCAGAGAAGCACCGAAACCATTGTAAGAAGGAGCACCAAAGACAGGGCTGGAGAAAGGTGGAGAAAAGATCTTTCTTTGGCCTCAGGGTCCTGATGTAATCTCTAGTAATTACATAACCTGTCCATGCCTCTGCCTTTTAAAGCGTGTGGCCGGTTGATGGGATGGGAGCCACGGTTTTCTCTGAGGTTCCATCTGGTCCTTTATTTGGTCATTCCCACTGAGGATAATGACACAGAAGTAGGAAAATCTAGTCATCCCATTTCTGGCTCAGTAGTCAACTTGGAGGTGTGCCCAATCCTCATGAATGAATTTCCTGTTTCATCACTGGAATCCATTACCTTGGTCCTCTGTCATCTCGACAAACCTGCTTCTCCGTGTCTGAGTAGCTCTGAGCCTAAGGAGACAAGAAAGAATTCGTTTTCTTTAACGGCCAACAACTGTGCAGTAGACCGCTTGTGACTTCAAAACTGAAAATCATCTTCAGTGTTTATAAGTATGCGCCAGTGACAGGTGCTTCTTCAGTGCCAACTAGTTCTTAAATCTGCACAATGCCATGGTCAACTTAACAAAACTGTTCTCTCCCTACTTCCTTGATAGCAGAACCCTGATTGTTTTTAGTTACCAGGCATGGTTTGGAGAAAGGCTGGGTCCCTCCCTTACCCGAGGGGATGAATCTTGGTTCACCTAAGAATTAGACTAGTCACTGATTTCACTGCCTTCTTTTTTATTCAGAAGTTTGGTTTTATTATTATTTTCATTATTATTGAGGTATAATTGACATACAGCATATATATTAGTTTCAGGTGTACAACATAATGATTTGATATGTATATATATTATGAAGTGATGATCACAAGTATAAGTCTTGAGAGAGAGAGAGAGAGAGAGAGAGTGCGAGCAAGGGAGAAGGGCAGAGGGAGAGAGAGAGAATCCCAAGCAGGCTCCAAGCTCAGCACGGGGCCTGATGTGGGGCTCAATCCCGCGATCTTGGAATCATGACCCGAACTGAAATCAAGAGTCCAATGCTCAATGGACTGAGCCACGAAGGCGACCCAGAAAGTTTTTTTTTCTTAGGGCGATAACTTTTAAGATCTACACTCTTAGCAATCTTCAAATATGCAATACAGTATGACCTAACTATAGTCACCATGTTTACATTATATTACCATGACTTATTTCTTTTATAACTGGAATCGTATGCCTTTTGACCCCTTGATCCATTTTCCTAACCCCCAACACCACCTCTGGTAACCACCAATCTGTTCTCAGTGTTTCGTCTGTTTGTTTTTCAGATTCCACATATAAGTGGGATTCTATGGTATTTGTCTTTCTCTGTCTGCTTTATTTCACTTAGCATCATGTCCCCAAGCCTAATCCATGTTGTCATAAATTACAAGATTCTCTCTTTTTTATGGCTGAATAATATTCCTCTCTGTGTGTATACATACACACATACCACAATTTCTTTATCCATTCATCAATTGATAAACACCAGGCTGTTTTCATATCTTGGCTATTGTAAAAAATTCTGTAATTAATATAAAGGTGCATTAGTTTAGGAATGAACACATGATACTATTTTTAGCCTTATAAGGAGAAATCTGATTGGGGTGGAGCATCCAGGATAGTTTGCCTCACTCTTAGAAAGAAAGAGAAGATGAGGTTATGTCTTTATTATCTCTTGTAGTTTTTGGGTTTTACCCTCTGAAGACATAAGGAATGTGATGTCTGGAGCTGTTGCAGCCACCTTGTGACCATGAAGGAAGCTCCCATATGCAAGGTACAGCTGAGTGGAATGACGGAAAGAATTCCAGTCCTTGATGATCTTGTTAAGCTGCTGAATTAACTGACCGTGTAGCTGTCCTACCTCAGGACTTAATATTAATATGAATGTAAGTAAAAGTCGTGTCATTTAGTTGGAGCTGTAATCATCCTGATACACCAATAGCTCTAAAAACAAGTAGGCACACATATTTTGTTTTTTTTTTTAATTTTTTTTTCTTTTGAGACAGAGAGAGACAGAACATGAGCAGGGGAGGGGCAGAGAGAGAGAGGGAGACACAGAATCTGAAGCAGGCTCCAGGCTCCGAGCTGTCAGCACAGGGCCTGACGCAGGGCTCGAACTCACTGCGAGATCATGACCTGAGCTGAAGTCGGACGCCTAACCAACTGAGCCACCCAGGCGCCCCTAGGCACACATATTTTAAATATTTTAAATGGGGTTCCTTGAACCATGCACAGTGGATCATCCTGGGATCCCAAGGAATCCTGCTAGTATTCTATAGGGATGTTTTATAAATAGGATTCTATAATGGGCATGTATGTGTTTATATAGTAAAAAGTGTGAAGATATAATTTCAGAATGTTATTCCTTTCACCTGTCCAAACTAAAGCTGTGCATTCATTTGCAAATATAAAACAAAGACTGGGGCAGACTTAACCTACAAGTGGAAAATGTATTTGGCCTGGGTAAGATTGAGCCTAAAACTAAAGACATTTTTGTTACAATTCATACAAAATCCTTAAGCTGTCGTAATATGTACAATTGTAATATTTTACTACTCTTGTCTTCCGAGTGATTATTAGTGCTATGAACTTTGTTATCACTTGCCTTGAACATGCAAATCATTAAAATGTTACCGTCATGTCAAGGTTTGCCGATTGTTTCTTAAGAATTGTTCAGCGTTAGTGGCCAAAGTGTTTGAAAGCTCTTGTACTCGAATCTGTTTTTCTCTGAAAGAATCTGGCTCTCTTTTTTACTTTTAGCTGTGGTTTTCATTTTTTTGGTATAATTTTCATCATTAATACACTTATCACCACTTGATGTACTATGAAACCTTTTAACTCTTTTTTGCATGTCTTATTTGTACACATGAAACTTTTAACACAATAGCTAGGAGTCTAGTGCACAGGATGCTAAGTCATATTCAGATTTATGAACCTTGCCTTGAATATCATATTTTAATGCTAGAATATTCATGTTCTAGCATACTATGCCTGACAAAACAATGTGATAAGTGATTGCACTCTTAGTTGCTTGGAGGAACTCATTTCTGGTCTCGCATTCTTGTGTTTCCGAGGCATTACAGGCATATTAGTAAAGCATGTGTCTTGCTATGTGAATTATATGTGTGTGTTTCCTGACTTCAACATGTGCCTATATATAAGAGAGGTATTACTTTTAGCCTGATCGCCATTTGTTGCAACGTGAAATTTAAAAATCCAAAGCCCCAAAGGCATTCAGTGTAACATTTCAGGTTAACTTAGGCGGATTTTCAAACATTCTCTCCATTACCAGATGGTTTAACATAGAACTGAATAGAAAACAGACTTATGGTGTAGGAAATATTCGTGTGTTCTCATCTTAATAATGATTCTGTTATTCAGCTTCTTCTTCTGTACCCAGAAACCAGTGAGATTTACCGACGTTATTACCGATCACAACCAGAAGTATCTTGTGAGAGCCACAGATGTGACATGCGTCCTCAGAGCAAAGCGCAGAGGGACAGGCGTGAAGTAACCACCTTTAGAGCCACAGTTCATTTTGGTGAAGGAGCAACGTGCCAGGTCTAATTGCAGTTCACTCTTCATCGCAAGGGTTTAGTCATTTCTCTTTCTTTCATTTATTTTTTAATTTTTTAAATGTTTATTTATTGTTGAGAGAGAGAGCATGAACAGGGAAGGGGAGGAGAGAGAGGGAGACACAGAATCTGAAGCAGGCTCCAGGCTCAGAGCTGGATGCGGGGCTCGAACTCGCGAATGGCGAGATCATGACCTGGGATGAAGTCAGAGGCTTAACCGACTGAGCCACCCAGCCACCCCAGGTTTTGTCATTTTTGTAATGCTTCCAGAATTCCGGTCCCCATTCCCACGTTGTGACTGTTGGTTTCCAAAGCTGTTTCAATACAGTATACAGCCTTCTAAAGACCGCCGCTGTCGCAGGTGGGGCCGTGCTCAATTTGCAGTGGGGGTGGAAGGCAGATGGCTTTTCCGAGTAGCGTGGGATGAAGGAAAGAGGCTCAGAGTGGCATTGAAAGAGTGGGATGCTAGGGTCAGCCTTGCCACAAGCCACCTGCTCCATCTCCTCTCCTGACCTGAAAGCAAGAGTGTCTCTTCGGTGCTCTCTGAGGCCCCTTCCAGGTCTATAAGCTCCTTGAGTCAGATTCATGTATCCGTCAGCTGAATTCCCAAATGGCAGCCTGGAGACCACGATTCTGGAAGGGAGACATAGAACCAAGAAACCACTAACATCCTTTAATGCATTAAGTCACTTTCACGGGAAGCTTACGTCAATAGTTTGGGACACGTGACGGTCAATCTCATTTTAGATTCACCAGTTATTAGGCAAGCCATTTTGATCCCCTGGTATCTCACTCCGTACCCTAACTTACAAAATCCAGTTAAGTTCTCCTGACATGGAGATAGTATACAACTCCTTTCCATTATTAGCACCACTGAAGAGAGCTATATAAACACGTGCCAATAATATTCAGGACACAATAAAAATATGACATTTCCTCAAGGGAACTGATTCATGCAAGCCTATGAATGTATTATGTATAATAATCATCATAGGTAACTCTGCTGTTGTATTTTTTATAAAAAGCAGAAACAGTCGGGGCACACGGCTGGCTCAGCCGATAGAGATATGACTCTTGATCTCGGGGTCATGAGTCTGAGCCCCACACTGGGTGTAGAGATTGCTTATTCTAAAGTTTATTTATTTATTTTGAGGGAGAAAGAATGCATGAGTGGGGGATGGACAGAGAGAGAGAGAGAGAGAATGGGAGATTCCCAAGCAGGTTCCACACTGTCAGCCCTGAGCCCGATGCAGGGCTTGAACTCACAAATCGTTGAGATCATGACCTGAGGCTGAAACCGCGACTCGGAGGCTTAACCAACGGAACCACCCAGGCATCCCTTAAACTTAAAAAAAAAAAAAAAAATCTTTAATAAAAACATAAAAAGAGAATTAGTGTTACAAAGCTCTTTGTTGTCTACAGAATCCTTTGTGCATGTAAGAATGCTGCATTTGAATATTTAAATGCACAGAGGTCAAATAAAGGATACATTTATTTCAGTTGTAGGTGCGAGGGCCTGGAAGTTGAGGAGAAAGCCAATTCTTCCTCTTGCCTCTACACACAGCAATGGTGAATGTCATCAGCAAATTTAGAAACTATTGTATTTTCTAATGTCTTCAGAGATTTGATTGGTTTTCTCTCTTTCTTTCTTTTTTTTTTTTTTTTTAGTTTTTATTTATTTTTGAGACAGAGAGAGACAGAGCATGAGCAGGGGAGGGGCAGAGAGATAGGGAGACACAGAATCTGAAACAGGCTCCAGGCTCCGAGCTGTCAGCACAGAGCCCGATGTGGGGCTCGAACCCACAGACCGTGAGATCATGACCTGAGCCGAAGTCAGAAGCTTCACCGACTAAGCCACCCAGGTGCCCCTCTTTTTCTTTTTTTAATTCTCTTTTTTTAGATTTACATCCAAATTAGTGAGCATATAGTTTTTCTTTAGAGCTTATTACAAAAGTTAAGAACCTTCAATATCTGGTCTTTTTTTTTTTTTTTAATTTATTTATTATTGAGAGACAGAGAGAGACAGACCATGAACAGGGGAGGGGCCGAGAGATGGGGAGACACAGAATGTGAAGCAGGCTCCAGGCTCTGAGCTGTCAGCACAGAGCCCAACGTGGGGCTCAAACCCACAAACCACGAGATCATGACCTGAGCCGAAGGCGGACGCTCAACCAACTGAGCCACCCAGGTGCCCCTGGTCTTTTTTTTTTTTTTTAATTCCATATAATTCTTTATGTTAGTGGTTTACATCAATTTTTGCTTGTTTTCTCTGTGTAAGATGCGGACAGCTGTTGGAGGTTCTTTGTACGATAACACTTCTCATGCTTAGTAATTATCTCTGGGTGAGGCAGCATGGTGTGGTTCTTTCAATGATTCAGCATATACTCATGGGGTGTCTATTCTAGATTTTGGGGGGTAGACCAGTGAAAATAAAGGACAGAAACCCCTGCCCTTGTGGAGTTTACATTTCTAAAGGGAGGAAACGGACAATAAACAAGATATATAGGTAAAATATACAGTATGTTAGGCAATGGTGTGGGCTGAAGGAAATCTAAATGAACAAAGAGAGTTAGGAAGTACTGGGAGAGTCATGATTTGCAGTTTAGATAAGGATGCCCCCAAGGATAAGGTAACATCTGCATCACCAAGGAAATCAGCAAATGCAAAGGCCCTGAGGCAGCAACGTGACTGGCTTAGGCGATCTGAGTTAAGTGGGCAAAGGAAAGAGCAGTAACCCATGAGGCCAGAGAGAAATTGAGAAATGGTGGAGGCCTACGGGCTAGAGGTACTCGTGGGGAAGGGCCTCCTGAACCACTATAAAGACCTTCGCTTTTCCTGGAAGGGGTTCGTGCCAAAGAATGGCGCGATCTGACTCGTATTTTAACAGGGATGCCTTGGCTGCTGTGTCACCCTAGCGGGGCAAGCGTGGAAGCAGGAAAACCAGTTTGGAAGCTGTGGCAATTCCCAGGAGCCTGGTGGAGACCACCCGGGGAGTGCTTCCAGATAAACAGGGATGGAGCCCTGGGGTTCTCCTGGGTGTAGCTTCAGGGAGGTGCAGAGACCCCGACAAGGCCCAGCCGGGAGAGGAACCACTAAGGAAGTGGGAGGACGACCCTTGAGCACGGACTCTGGAAACCAAATTTCCAGAAGAGGGAGTGAACACCTGTATTGAATGCGGCCGATAGTTGGTGCAAGATGAAGACAACGTGGACCCCTGGCTGTCGTCACAGAGACATCACTCTCTGTGGCGGAACCAGAAGGGACATCGCAAGCAGAGAGCCCCACAGTTCCAGCCAGATTTCGCCACACGAAGCCTGGATACCTTTAAGCTGTTTACTTATCCCTCAGTGTCCTCACTGGGAAGGAGGTGTAATACTTCCTGCCTCAGAGTGGCGAGAACCTAAGAAGATAATGTAAAGAAAGCTCCTATCCAGTGCTCTGGCTGCCATACAAAATGCCGCAGATGAGGGGGTGGAACAGAGCGTGGAGAAGAAAACATACCACAGACTGTGTGGCTTAAATCGCCTCCTAATTCTGGAGGCTGCAAGTTCAAGATCAAGGTGCGGTCATGGCTGATCTCTAGTGAGAACTCTTTTCCCGGCTGCCTTCATGCTGTATCCTCAAATGGGCCTTCCCCTGCGTTCCTGCAAAAAGAGATCTCTGGTGTCTCTTCCCCTTCTTTTCTTCTTCTTCTTCTTTTTCTTCTTTAAGTTTATTTTTATTTATTTTGAGAGAGAGAGAGAGAGAGAGAGAGAGCAGGGGATGGGCAGAGACAGGGGGAGAGACAGAATCCCAAGCAGGCTCCGCCCTGTCAGCGCAGAACTGGACGTGAGGCTTGAACTCACAAACTGGGAGATCATGACCTGAGCTGAAATCAAGAGTTGGACGCCCAACCGCCTGAGCTACCCAGGTGCCCCATCTTCCTCTTCTTATAGGGACATCAGTCCTGGTGGATTATGACCTCATTTAACCCCAATGAACTCCCTATAGTAGAGAGTTTTCAAATGCAATCATACGGGGGTCAGAACTTCAACATATGAACCAGGGGGAAGGGGGAGGCACATCTCAGTCCATTAAAAAAGCCCGTAAGACTTGTCAGTACTCAAAAAAGGTTAATTCATATCTTATTTATTGTTGTTTATATTATTAACACTTAAAACTTTTTCTTATAGTTACAGTTTAGAGTAAATTATATAATAAAGCACACATTCAGTTCTTACTCAGAAATTAGACACATAATCTATCTTGCCCAAACAAGGCTTAATTAGTGGTTAAAAACAAACATCCACACGAAAAACAAAACAAAAAACTGTAAGAAAAAAGTTGGCCAATACTGCCATCTACTGGAATTTTGGCCAAAGCTCATTTGTGGGACTTAATTTATGATATTTTAGGATGCCTGGCTCATCTTCCCCTTTCTAATGAGTATACAATTGGATGATTTTGTTCTCAGGTTAATCCCACTAAAATATTCCAAGACATACATACAAGTTTCTAACATGACAAATTTGGTCTTTTCCTATTTCCAGGGTCCATTCTGAACATGACAAAGGTAGGGTATGGACAAGAAGGTATAGATAGAAATGTCTTTGCTTTTGGAGACACCTAGAAATCTCATTAGCATTAGTTTTAGTTTTATTTCTAGATTATAACGTGTTTGGTGTCCTGGCCCCCTTAATCCACGAACAAAGAAGACTAGTCTCAGGAGCCTGGTGGTGGACCATGAGGTTTCAGATTCGGGGATGACAATTGTTCGTCTGCTGATTCTGAGGACCAAGTTCCAACGCTGCAGAGTTGATTTAGAAAAGACGCGTGGCTGGGGCACCTGGACGGCACAGTCGGTTGAGCGTCCAACTTTGGCTCAGGTCATGATCTCACGGTTCGTGATTTCGAGCCCCGCGTTGGACTCTGTGCTGACAGCTCGGAGCCTGGAGCCTGTTTCAGATTCTGTGTCTCCTTCTCTCTGTCCCTCCCCCGTTCATGCTCTGTCTCTCTCTCTCTCTCTAAAATAAATAAACTTAAAAAAAATTAAAGAAAAGACATGTGGCAGGGGGAGGGTGTAACTGACAAGGAGCACAGTACCTTGGTAGTATCACCGTTGAGGGTGAGAGTAAACTGGCATTCTCTGCCTTTGCTGGGAAGATAGTAAGACGGTGTGGCTCCCATGTGCAATTTATCCAAACAGATATGTGCCTACCCTTTAACTCAGTGATTCCACTGGTAGGAATTTATCCTACAGATGTAGTTCCAAGCATGTGAAATGATGGGTAGATAATAGTGTATCATTTTTTCTTCTTACAGCAAAGATCGGAAACAATCTCAATGCTATCAGTACGACACCTTAAGTAAATTATGGTATAGTGGTATAAAGGAATCCCGCTATGGTATCAGGACGAGGCAGTTCTCTGCGCTGAAATGGATGAAACTCCAAGATAATATTGTTAAAGAAAAAAAATAAAGTATGGAGCTCGGTGTAGGTTATCCACATCTTAAGAGTTCTGTTTTGCTGCGAATAATCGTAACCTCCTGACAGTGGCTTAAGCCGCTTCTCTTGCTGATAAAACAAAATCCAGACATAGGCAGGTTGTGGCTTGTAAGACTGCACGAGCCTCAGGACCCAGCTTTCTTTATTGAGTTGATCTGTCATCCCGAGTGGGTGGTTTCATGGTCCAAGAAGGCTGCTCAAACTCTAGTCATCCAACAGGCAATCCAACTGGCAGAAAGAAAACTCTTGAGAAGTCTAACATGCACTTGGATCCAGCATCTAGAACTCAGTTACACAGCCAACATAATTAGCTAAAAGAAAGGATGTTAAGGGCACCTGGGTGGCTCAGTCGGTGAAGCATCTGACTCTTGATTTCAGCTCAGGTGGTGATGTCACCGTTTGTGGGTTCGAGCCCTGCACTGGGCTCCAAGCTGACAGGGCAGAGCCTGCTTGGGATTCTCTCTCTGCTCCTTCCCCGCTTGCACACATGCACGTTCTCTCTGTCTCTCTCAAAATAAATCAATACAGTTAAAAAAAAAAAAAGAAAGGCTGTTAGGTGTAGTGTTTTAGATGGACACTAATGAGCAGCCGTAAATAAATTTAGGGTGTTATTGTATGACTGCTGGGACAGGCACATGCAGTCTGTCGTGCTGTGCTAACATTTATGCGGTGGGGAGGGGACCTAAATAACACGTACACGTATTTGCTTGGCAAGAGTCAGAATATCTAGAAATACACAAATCCCTAGAAGCATTATTGTCTTTGCAAAGACCTAAATTGACTGAGAGAAAAGCCAGGAACAGAGATAATTTTTACAACTTACCGTTTTGTGTCTTTTGAATTTTCTGCTATGTCCATTTTTCCTATAAGAAAAATCTGAATGTAAAAAGATGTCAGCTAACGCTTTGTAGTAATAGTAATCGTATGGCCATATACAAATGTATCAAACCAACACATTGCACACCTCAAACTTACACAGTGTCAGGTCAATTATACGTGAGATATATGTCAGTTGTATCTCAGTAAACAAAGAACACATTTGACTTTGAGATTTTGCATCGGACAGTCTGGTTTCAAGTTGACTCACACCACACTTCACATGACTCTCTGGCTGGCGCACGTGTTTCTCGGCTCAGATGAGGTTTGATTAGAGTTTGCAACAAGGGACAGAAACGAAAACTCCGTGGGGGGAAGTGAAATCATTGTTTTTTAGCACCACGAACTTTTCCTTTATGATATACCTCCACCCTGACACATATACTGATACATTTACACGTGAAAAATACACATTCGAACTTTGGAATCAGGTAACCAACCTGCCCAGAATGCTCAGATCAATTGAATGCATTAGCATGTTGATTTTTTTTTTTTTTTCCTCCCAGAAGAAGATTTCAGGAGCTCGAGGACTTTGCCCAATGCGTCAGCTCGCTGCCTGGACTGGCCCCTTACCCCACTTGCTTGCTGATGCTTGAAATTCTTTGACACGAGATAAAGCCTCTCATTCTGCAATTTGGAGATAAATCTTCAAATCTGAGGGTAAGGTAAGGCACGTGAAAATGGGGCTGACATGGCAAGCCATAGAATACCAGAGAAGCTGACAAGGGACAGCCAGCAGGTTGCTGTCCCCACTGAGACAGAGGGGGAGTGTGGTATATGGAGAGTGCAACAGTGTTATCACACAACAGGGTTATCTCTGGGCTCATGAGGAAGACAGCCAGCCTAAGGCTCCGTGATAGAAAGAAGCACTAAGGGAAACCTCTATGACCAGAGCCAAGAGGCATATGGGAAGAGAGGGAGCAGGGCTAAGGGAAAACAGAACTGCATTCCATTCCTGAAGGAATATCCATTGCCCCTGGGGAATAGGTTTAACAATTTATGTAGTCGAAAGGTACAGACTTCCAGTTATAAAATAAATAAGTCCCGGGGATGTAACGTACAGCGTGGTAGTTATAGTTAAACTATAGTTAACTATAGTTACAGTATTGTAACTTTGAAAGCTGCTGAAAGAGTAGATCTTCGAAGTTCTCATCACACACACAAAAATTGTAACTCTGTATGGTGATAGATACTAATTAACTGGATTTATTGCGGATTTAACTAATTAAATGGATTTATCATTTTCTAATATACTGAGTAATTATGCTGTGCACTTGAACCTAGTGTTATGTCAATTATATCTCAAAAACAATGATATAAGTTTAGTAATGAAAGCGTTTCTTAGCAGTGGACAGTGGCTGAGAGCTCCCATTAATCAACTGAACTTTTTTTCTCTCCGCTGTGTCACGTAGATAAGTATTCCCCAACGAGTAGAGGATGTTGAGATATTGAGCGTTGATAGATCTATACATGAATATTTCTCTTAATTTAAATATGTCATGATTTACTGTTTTGTCAGTTTCGAAATGGATCTTGAAAATGATTGGCTGTATCTTGCAAAGCTGAACGTGTATCTATGTTATGACCCAGTGATTCTACTCTTAGGTATTTACCCAAGAGAGATGAAAGTGTATGTCTTCAAAAAGAATTCCTGAAAATGTTTCATGGCTTTATGCAAAATAGCCCCAAACTGAAAACACCCCAGCTGTCTATCAATAGAAGAATAGATAAACCAACTGTGGTAAACTCAAAAATGGAATATTGCTTAGCTAAAAAAAAGGGACGAACTGCTGATAAATACGGCAACATAGATGGCTTTCCAAAATACTATGCTGAATGCAAGAAACTTCATATGAAACAATACGTGCTGTCTTCTTGTGAGACAAGCAAAACTAATCTATAGTGGGAGCAAGGGAATCCATACAATGGCTGCCTCTGGGAGGTTGGAGGTGGGGGTAAGCGTTGACTGTAAAGGGGTCTGCAGAACCTTTAAGTGACCTTACTCTATTGTACCCTGACAGAGGTTTGCACAGATGCATGGCGTTGCTTGTAACTCACTGCACAGCACACTTGGAAATTGTGCATTTCATTGTATGCAAATGTTATCTCAACGGAAAAAGACAGTAAACCAAAACTATCTCATAAATGATACGTGTGTTGGGGTATATGGGGAGAAGTGTATTGCTTCCTGAGTCTTATTTTGAAAGGCATCTTATTTTGAAAAAATAAATGAATTGGTGAGTAGATAAAGGGGTGGATAGATGGATAAATATGTAATAAAGGAAGTATTAGTAGAATGTAATTGTCGAATCTCGTTGGAGAACATATGAGTGTTCATTGTAAAATTCCTTCATTTTGGGGTGTGTTTAAAAGCTTTTATATCAAAATGTTGACAGGGGTGCCTGGGTGGCTCAGTCGGTTAAGCTTCAGACTCTTGAACTTGGCTCAGGTCATGATCTCAGGTTTGTGGGTTCGAGCCCGACATTGGCTCCATATTGGCAGTGCGGAGCCTGCTTGGGGTTCTCTCCCTCTTACTCACCCCGGCTCTCTCTCTCTCAAAATAAATAGACTAAAAAAAATGTTGACAAATTGATCTTGAATTTGGAGTTCTAGTAAAGAGCTTGAGCTCTGACCTTACATTATCTATGTGGGAGGTATTTTTGTGAGATTGGGGGTGGGGTGCAAGGAGATCTCTTGGCAACTGTGAGCCCTTCCATTGTGATTTGTTTTTGTTCTTCCAAAGCTGGCACATAATAGAGCCTCAGAAAGCTTGTGAATGGATGAAATGAATGAATGAATGAATGGGTGAAATGAATGAATGAGACATTCCTAAACCAGTGGCTGTGGAAATTCTAAAGGAAGGATGATTCTGGCATAAATATTAGAAAACCCCATGAAGGAAAACACACTTACACCAAAGAATAAGCAAACATCTGAAATTATTGGGTCTCAATAAGCATTCCAACAATTGTCTTGAAGGAGGAAAGGGACCAGGAAGGGAAATTTGAAGTGATACCGAAGACTACTTTTTTCCCTAACAATTTAGATCTTTCTTCAATGGTGAGACACACAGTAAAGAATCTGGAGAAAACATGTATTACTTCTTTTGAGAAAGTACATTGCATCTGAGGGTTTTGGGCATGGTTACGATGGTCCTGCTATAAACTGGTATATTCTGCTTCAAGGGAAAGAGTTGGGAGAGAGGAGTGATCCTTTAGTGGGCTCTGCTAAGAGACCTGTCATTCTAGAATTTTCTTCAGGCTCAGGTGGTTCTGGGGATTTGAAACTCCTGGTGGGGAACTGGGTGTGTTCCTACAGAGTTCACACTTCTTTCCGTGAGGTCAGGGCACAGGAGAAGTGCCTAATCTGGGGATTCCAAATCCTGGCTGCACATGGAAATCATTAGGAGAGTTTTAGATGGTATTGATGGGGGGGGGGGAGTATTAAAGGTGAATCCCCCCACCCAACCAATGCAATCGGAATTGCTGGGATTAAGACTGTGGTAAAACACTACTGTGCAGCCAGGATTGAGAGCCAATAGGCCAAGACACTCAAAACCTGTGGGAAAATGGCCCACCTGGAGTCCTTGAAGCATGTGCTGGCCTGAACTGGAGCGGAGCCCCTGTCTTCGTGTCATCAAAGGCAAGGGGAAAGGGGCTCATTCTAAAATATGGAAGTTGGGGTGCATATAGGCTGGCTCAGTAGGAAGACCATGCGACTCTTGATCTTGGGGTCATGAGTTCGAGACCCACTTTGGGTGTAGAGATTACTGAAAACAACATAAAATGCAGAAGTTTGGCCGGGTAACAAATAGATGAAATGGTGGGGCTGATGTCTTGGTAAATAGAAAATAAAAGTAACAATGCTTTATCTATCTTTTTTTAAACATTTTTTTACATTTACTCATTTTTGAGAGACAGAGCACAAGCAGGGGAGGTGGAGAGAAAGAGGGACAGAGAATCCGAAGCAAGCTCCAGGCTCTGAGCTGTCAGCACAGAGCCTGACGCGGGGCTCGAACCCATGAACCGCGAGATCATGACCCGAGCTGAAGTCGGATGCCCAACTGACTGAGCCATCCAGGCGCCCTGTTTTATCTGTCTTTTAAAATATATATATGTATTTTCCTCTCAATTTACCAAGGTGTTCTTGTGTCAGTCCTTCAAATGAATTACTTCCCTGGGGTTAGGATGGTCTCTGCTCTCAGGCTTCACCGACAGGCCTTTGAGCTAAAATCATTCCACTTCTTGGGTCTTTTGTCCTCAGATGTCTTCTCTTAGGTCTTTGCCACAATCATTTGGTGGAAAAAGGAACAATGCCACGTTTGTATCACCACCAAGGTCTGAATTAACACTGGGAACATATCCGGAAAAGAAAAACTCTGTGTTACCCCCAGAGGTTGGAGTAAACAGGCATTATATTTCCCCCAAATGCATTACTTCTGAAAAACTTGAAGGTCTATTATCTCTGATAGGTTTCTATGTAAGTAGCGTGAAGATTGCCAAGCAGTTAAAGCTCTTTTATTGTTCAATATCTTGGGCATTTAAGGTTGTGTTTTCTTGGTTTTGCAATAGCTTAGGATTGGTTCTTTGATAACATAGTGGAATTCTATTGTACAAGGGGTCTTGGGAGACAAAGGTGTACCTGTGGACAATGGGCTGGGGTGACTCCGATAATCAAGGAGAGATTTTTTTCCTCCTGGAAGTCTCTAATTTTTCTTTATTTTATTTATTTTAACTGACTTCTGGTTCAAATATGACACCCCACTGTTAGGAACACTTCTTTCCTTCCCTCCCTCCACATCACCTTCCTTCTCTCTCTCTCTCTCTCTCTCTCTCTCTCTCTCTCTCTCGACAATTAAAGGAGCTTCTTAAAGTTAAAAATTATTTATTAACACTGACCATGTGTCAAGCATTTGTGATATGTGAATTATGAAATAAGACAGGGGCATCTGGGTGGCTCAGTGAGTCAAGTGTCCGACTTTGGCCCAGGTCATGATCTCACGGTTCACGAGTTTGAGCCCCGTGTTGGGCTCTGTGCTGAGAGCTCAGAGCCTGGAGCCTGCTTCAAATTCTGTGTCTCCCTCTGTCTCTGCCCCTCTCTCATTTGCTGTCACTCTCACTCTCTCTCTCTCTCTCTCAAAATAAACAACAAAAAAAATTTTTTTTAAGAAGGAAATAAGACAGACTTCAGACATAACACTTTCTTCTCTGACCTCACACCCAATCAAGGCAGTGTTTTCCCCCCCCAAATTTTAAAAAAGTAAACTCGAATCATCAGAAACACTGGAAAGTAGTATACAAACACCAAGTACTCCTCATATGAACTTAACTCCTGCTATTACTTTCCCACTTTTTCTCCTTTCTCAGATGATAGGTCGATACATGATAGAGATAGATAGATAGATGATAGATAGATAGATAGATAGATAATGATAGATAGATAATGATAGATAGGTAGATAATGATAGATAGATGACAGATAGATAGATAATGATAGATAAATGATAGATAATGATAGATAGATGACAGATAATGATAGATAGATAATGATAGATAATTATAGATAGATGATAGATAATGAGAGATGATAGATGACATAAAATAGATACATAGAAAATGCATAGATGTTAGATGATGTGTGTGTGTGAGTGTGTGTGTGTGCGTATGTGAAAGAGAGAGATTTATACTTTTTCTAAGCCATTTGAAAGTACATTGTAGAAGCCATGATACACAACCCTGATATTTTTCAGAGGGCATCTCAAAGTAGTACATCAAGGCTAGATCTTGAGAAGAGAAAATATGATGCCTTTTTTTTTTTTTTTTTTTAGCTAGACTGTATCATTGAGGGAGACTGTGATCTGAGCAGAGAATTTCAAGGAGCATGCAGGCTGGAGTTCAGGTAGCCATTGGAACCTGCAATTTTGACCCGGATCGGATTTTGTAAGTGGCCCAACAAAATGGTGGCCCTGTTCCAGAAGCCCAGGAGTAATGGCTCATTTCTGGGTGAAGCATGTTCAGGCTTAAGAGTTTCTTGTCAGGCTGGATTTGATGAATGAAATAAATACATCTAACTAGCTCTATCCATGTAGCATGTACTCCAACCTCCCTTTAAGTTCTCACATTGAATCAAGAATAATTTTGCACACCAGATACCTGGTGGAGCATCTGCTATATTTTGGACCCACTTGAGTATCTAAAATACTGCATTGGGACATTGTCACAATATAAGGAAACCTTCTTTTCTTCTTTCCCTCTTTCCACCATTACATCATTGGGTAGCAACAGGGATGTTTAGCAATATGTTTATGAGTATTTTGATGTCGGTTCATTTCCAGGCATCAATTTGATACAAATTATAATTCTGTCCTCGGTTCAGTACGTTGGTTTCCAGTGAATTTATATCATACATTGATCAAGTACCGCCAATATTTCTGTTTAATGTATAGTATTATGACCTCAAAACCAGTTCTGGATTTAGTCCAACATTTTAAAATGTATTTTTTGGGGCACCTGGGTGGCTCAGTTGGTTAAGCCTCAGACTTTGGCTCAGGTCATGATCTCACAGTTCATGAGTTCAAGCTCTGCGTCTGGCTCTGTGCTGACAGCTAGGAGCCTGGAGCCTGCTTCAATTCTGGGTCTCTCTCTCTCTTTCTCTCTGCCCCTCCCTCACTTGCACTTTGTCTCTCTCCAAAATAAATAAACTTTAAAAATAAGTAATTCAGAGGCACCTGGGTGGCTCACTCGATTGAGTGTCCGACTTCAGCTCAGGTCATGATCTCACAGCTCGTGAGTTCAAGCCCTGCGTCGGGCTCTGTGCTGACAGCTCGGAGCCTGGAGCCTGCTTTGGATTCTGTGTCTCCCTCTCTCTCTGTTCCTAACCCACTCACATTCTGTCTCTGTCTCTCTCAAAAATAAATAAACATTAAAAAATAAGTAAATACATAAGTAAATAAATAAATGTATTTTCTTATATAAAATTTTGGGGAAAAAATAATATTTTGAGACAAAAAACATCTTTTAGTTATGCAGACATAGATTTTCGTCACATTTATATTCCGTAACGTTCAATGTATAGATCTACTACATTAGGAACTCAAGGCACAAATACAGTTGTTCCATTTACTGCCACAATGAGCAATATGGAACATGAAAAATAATATGTATTCATAAAGAAGAGCCAAGATGGTATCGCACTATAAAATTAAGAAGGACATTGGGGCGCCTGGGTGGCACAGTCGGTTAAGCGTCCGACTTCAGCCAGGTCACGATCTCGCGGTCTGTGAGTTCAAGCCCCGCGTCAGGCTCTGGGCTGATGGCTCAGAGCCTGGAGCCTGTTTCCGATTCTGTGTCTCCCTCTCTCTCTGCCCCTTGCCCATTCATGCTCTGTCTCTCTCTGTCCCAAAAATAAAATAAAAACGTTGAAAAAAAATTAAAAAAAAAAATTAAGAAGGACATTACCCCTGGACTGTATGGGAAGGGCCTGGCTGATTTCTTCCTAGCGATGCATTTTCATCAAAACTCATACATATTCAGCGAGACAAATAGCATGCCAATGAATTCAATGAGCCACCCCCGAAACCAAAACATCTATTTCCTAGCATCTGTTCGTGGGAATTATGTAAAATATTTAATGCGATGTGTTTTCACTACAATCCTGTTTTTGTTTCCCAACCAGTGAATTTTCGTTTAAATCAACATGTTTACCTGAGCCCCCTGTGCGTGCATTTATTGGAACTGAAGTGCAGTTACAGATACAAGCAACATGGCGGCCAAACCAATGCATGTTGTTGCAACTGAGCCAATTTTCCAGGACATGTGTTCTGTTTCTCTAGCTGTAGAGATCCCCCCTATGATGATAAATGCTCCTGATCATGAGGGAGGGCACGAGAAACTAGAGTCCTGGACTGCAGGGAAATACCACAAGAGAAACAGCTCTCTTAAAACCCTGTTACCCAAAGTGTTTTCTGTGGATCAGCAGGACTGATATCTCCGGGAGCTTGTTAGAAAGGCTGAATCTCGGGCCCCAGCCCAGACCTACTGATTGGGAATCTGCATCTTAACGAGATCTCCAGAGAATTTGCTTGAACAGTAAAATTTGAGAAGCCCAGTTTTAAAACAAACTCTTAGGGGTGCCCGGGGGGCTCAGTCAGTTAAGCGTCTGACTTTGGCTCAGGCCATGATCTCACGGTTCACTGGTTCCAGCCCCATGTTGGGCTCTCTGCTGTCAGCATAGAGCCTGCTTCGGATCCTCTGTCTCTCTCTCTCTCTCTCTCTCTCTGCCCCTCCCCTGCTTGTGCTCCCGCTGTCTCTCAAAAGTAAATAAGCTCTTGGGGCACCTGGGTGGCTCCGTCGGTTGAGCGTCCGACTTCGGCTCAGGTCACGATCTCACAGTCCGTGAGTTCGAGCCCCGCATCGGGCTCTGTGCTGACAGCTCAGAGCCTGGAGCCTGCTTCAGATTCTGTGTCTCCCTCTCTCTCTGACCCTCCCCCGTTCATGTTCTGTCTCTCTCTGTCTCAAAAATAAATAAACATTAAAAAAAATTTTTTTTTAAGTAAATAAACTCTTAAATGCACACAGTTATTTTTAGGGCTATGCTCAAAGTTCTAAGACAAGCCCTTCGTCCGGTGGACAGACAGCTTGGGGAAACCAGCTCCCTTTACGTGCAGAGGCCACCCCAGCCTCTTTTTCTTTTTATTGCACATGCAATACGTGTATTTTCTTTGTCCAGACTCAGGCAACTCAGGAGTCCGCAGAGCGATCCTCTTTTGCCAGAATTAACCACCGTCACTAGTTTCTCTTCCTTTCACTTTCTCTCCTGTGAGGTTATGGGCGTGTGTACGCGTCAACACATTCTAAAAACATATACACGAGATTTGCGTCTGTGACACGGCATGCGCGCTGTTTTCATTCATCCACGTGTTTCTGCCATCTTTCCTTGTCCCTGTATGTTGGACGGCCTCAGTCTTTGGAAGGCACATAGTCCTCCCTGGTGTGGATACACCAGAATCTGTACAGCCAGTTCCCTAGTGATGGACATTTGGATTGTTTCGATTTTTGTCTCCACCAGAAACAATGCCCCACGGACATCCTCGAACATCTGTTTTGGTGGCTACGTTTGAGAAGTTTAGATCAGATTCCTAGAAATCTCTAGGGTCCAGAAAAAGAGACAGAATAGCCTAAAAGCATATGGCACTATGCTGGCTCTCAGTAGCGATCAGATGAATCCGAGCTGAACAGCAATACGGCAATAGGGTCCTTCTCTTTTGCAGGCTGGCAAAAAGGTTCAAGCCCGATACATTTTTGGTAGGAGTACAAATTGGGGAAGCCTTTGAGAAAAGCGGTTTCACAACCTCCAGTCAACAGTTTTGATGATGAGGGTCATGTATAGGCTGTGTCCAAGGCTGGGGGCTGGGGGTGAACTTCAGACGCCCTGGGAGACCCAAGTCCCATGTCTTATGACTCTTAAATCTCTTTCGTTCCCTGCATGGGTCACTTCCCCTCTTGTAGGCAAATCCCAGGAAGGATCAGAAGAATGTGCTTGGGTGTCAGCGACCCCACTGAACCCACACTTCTATGGCTTCTTCTAGGGCTAGCCTATGGTCCCATTTTTCTTGCCCATCAGGGTAACTTTATTTTGGTTGCCTTTCCCAGAACCTGGGCTGGGCCTTCCTTAGAACTGCTTGGGGTCCTCTTCCCAGAGATCCTGGGTAAGATCTTAGGGAACAGGGGTTGAGTGACTGGGTCTTATCCTCTCAAAAGGCCCTCATCTCCTTATGGGCATGGCTTATCTTCCCTCCAGAACCCTGGTCCCTATGTCATTTGTGCAAGTAACAGAGAAGTTCACTCAATAACCTCTCACTGGGCAAAACAGATCAGCCTTAAAAAAACTACTATACCTTAATGTGCTGAGACTCACAGAAAAGGCCAGAAGGAGTCACGTATAGCCCCTCACTGGTGTCCTCCAGCACCCATGGGGCTCATTCGAGCAAGGACGCCCTTGATGGAAGGGCCTGCCACGTCCAAGGAACACTGTCTCCCAGAGCCAGAGTAAGTGCTTGCTCTCCAGCACAAGTCAAGCGTGCAATGTCTCTCTCGCCTGTTGTCTCACATCTCTGGGAGGATATACCCTTTGCTGTTACTCCCTCTCTTCCCACCTTTTCACAGGGCACTTGCTCTACGTGGCAGAGACGGGCACTCCTGAACTGGGAGAGCAGTTTCTGCCATAGTTTCTGCCATGCCATGGGCAGCCCCTTCTAGGCCCTCACATCTGGGACATTCGGAATCACCTGTTACAGGAATGGCACCCTGGCTGGGTCCCTGGGGAGGAGGGACAGGCAAGAGCAGACACGATCCCTTTCTGGGTCGATGACTGTATGAAGCCAGACAGGAGAGCAGCTTGAGAAAGTTGTTGAGCCGATAAAATGTTCGGTGAGCCTTGTCTGTGTCATTAATGGCATGTTATTGTGAAATAGACTCACGAGCCTCAGAAATGCCCGGGTGCCCTGCTAACCCTGTCGATGATCTCCTGACTTACTTGGCAGCTGGGAATTCTAAACAGAGTCCAAAATTCCAAGCCACAGCAAGGATGGCTTGGCTCCAAGCCAAGCCAGGAGCAAGGGCGCCGATTGTCACACAAGAGGTAGGATAAAATGTCTCTGCTTTGGGTGCTGGAAAGAGGCAGAGAATGGACCACCGGCAGGGGCGGCGTGAAGGGCGGAGCTCAAGACGTGGTCAGTCAGCTTCTTTCCTCCAGGATTTTGGCCCAGCTGACATTGGCTGAAAATGAGTCACTACTAAGGACCATCCTCAAAGCCAAAGAAACCTCCAGCGGACAGGTATGTGCTTTCGTATTAATGGCAGTGGTGTGTGTGTGTGTGTGTGTGTGTGCGCACACGCGCGCATGTGTCACGGATATTTAATGGCAGGTTATCTTTTCTGCTAATCAATCCAATTGTGGCTCTGAGGTTGTCATACGCTTTCATTTGAATGTATGGCTTGGGCCTGTTTAATGGTAACCAATGCGATGAACGATGAAGTATTATTAACCTTCGTATTGATAGATCAAAATTAATTTCCTGAGGCTTCTGAATCAGTAGTCTAGCAAGAAGTCTTGATTGTAGCTTGGCGGTTCGACTATGCACATTTGCACAGCAGATACTTTGAATTCCAGCCGTGGGAAAGGATACTTTTCAGCTAGTGACTGGCCACAGTTATCCCGAGTTCTGGGGGGGGTCGGGGTGGGGGGGGCAGTGAGTGCTGTTTTGGTTGTTCAAATTTTGGTCAGAAGGGCTTATTAAGGGGAGCCCAGTTTGGGATTCATCGGTTTATTCCAGCTGACCAGGCAATATCGTGTTAAACACAATTCGATACATGTAAGCCTGTGATTTTTTTTTTAATTAGGTGAGGTAAAAGCCTCGTATTAACACTTTATCTTGATTTATGAATGTAATTTATCCTTGAAACTAATGTCTCTTAGAATGGAAAGGGTTTTTTTTTATCCTTTATGGGAATTTTAAGTAATATTGAATGCCTGAGAATGTTCTCTATAAAACACGAAACAGAACACAGAACAATAATGGCTCAAATGAAAATAGTCATCTTAAGATAGAATTTGATTTGCAATTCTAAATGTCCTATAACTGACGTATCAAAATGTGTTAAAACATTTGGCAGATATAACTTTTTAGGTGCCTTGTATATAGAAAAAGTCAAAGTGTTTATATTCACTATGTATTTCATTAATGATATCTACCCATATTCATATTATTTAAATGAATACTTAAATTTTTTTTAATGTTTATTTATTTTTGAGGGAGAGAGAGAGAGACAGAATGCGAGTGGGGGAGGGGCAGAGAGAGAGAGGGAGGCACAGAATCCAAAGCAGGTTCCGGGCTCCAAGCTGTCAACACAGAGCCCGATGAGGGGTTGGAACCCACAGATCGTGAGGTCATAATCTGAACTGAGGTCAGATGCTCAACCAACTGAGCCACCCAGGCGCCCCTAAGTGAATACTTTTTTAATGTTTATTTATTTATTAGAAAGAGATGTGGGGGGAGGAGGAGAGACAGAGAAAGAGGGGACAGAGGGTGAGCGGCCATCCCCTCGCTGACAGGAGACAGCTGCCCCTTGTGGGGCTTGAACTCACAAACCATGAGATCATGACCTGAGCTGAAGTTGGACATTTAACCAACTTAGCCACACCAGTGCCCTCAAGTTAATACTTTAAAAAAAAGTTCTCTTAGTTTTATTAAAAAGGAACACTTCTGGGAAACAAATAGGAATGATTTCACAGGAACTGTAAGTAGCCGAGAAGTGTCACAGAAGCGATGGATTGCCAAATCAAGTGCTTTCTACGTTTTTCGAGCGGCGATTTGTAGGCTACCTGCTGCTGCCTGCCACCTTCTCTCCGACCCTTGCAGAGCCAAGAACTTAAAAGCAAAAAGGTCTGTTGATAGTACTTTACAAAAATGTCTTCCGTATATAACTGCATGTGTTTTAGACAACTGATTTTACCACGGCCAAATCTGAATCGCTATGTATCTGAATGTGTTTTCTAAAAGTTCTTCTGGCCGTTCTCCTTAAGCTGTAGGCAGTACCTGGGTACTACCAAGATGACTGACGGTTCTTAACTCCTTCTGTGGAATGAGCTGGCTTTCGAGCCCTGGCTGGATCTTGGGTGCCACGTGGGGATAGGATCCCCGAGGGGCCCGTGGTTCCCCACCCCCCTTGAAGAGAATTTTGACGCCTTAGGCTGTTGTTCATCTTGGTAAATGAGCCGATGTCAGGGCAGGAGTAAGGCCCAGGAAACCTGATCTCTCCTCCTTCCCCCTCTTTGCCTTTGCCCTCACAGGAGAGAGAATCCAGAAATGGCGCTAGCTTGCCTAAAATAGGACATTCGGTCACCTGTGTGCATGACCGCCTTCAGCCAATTCGTGCCCACATCTAGTGCCCAGGGTGACATTGTTCTAGGTTGGTCGTGATTTTTTTTAATCATACAGCGTTACTGGTTTTCTTGAACGACTGAATTTGTAGCGTGCCGTTTGGTTAGCCCCACCATGTGTAGCAAAGCACCTTTCTGTATTTCTGATTTACACTTTCTAGCAGCTAGACTAGAAGATAAGTTGTAGGCATCACTGCTTTCGTAGAAATAACCCGCGCCCCTATGGCTAAAATAGGTATATGATCAATTTTTCAAATTGTGGTAAGACACAGACACTTCGTGGCGGACGTGCTGCTTATCCACACGTGCGGTTCGTTTTCAACACCATATAAAGTTCCTTTTAAAGTTTCTGTGCATTGTTTTATACTGGCATATAAGCAGAACTTTATAGGTTCGCTATGTTCTGCTGTATTTGTCGAAATACTTTGTCAGAAGGCGAGGTGGGTAGGCTCAGCGGGCTGAGGAGTATTTGGCTGGTTAAGTGAATCGTCGTACAAAGGCTGGAGAGCCATTTCATGATGGAATGTTCTTGTTGGGTCAGCCCTCAGGCCAGATCACCTCCTAGGCAGCTGAGGGGCAGATTGGTGGTTTTTGCATAAGTGCGGGAGATGGGGCCACGACAGAAGAGTCACCTGACAGACGGCACGTGGACAGCCGGCCCCTGCGGGATGGCAGACACCCAGACCTCAAACTAACCTGCATCCTCACTGCAATAATGCTACCTGCCCAACAAGCAGGCATTTCTGGAGCATTGGTGGGCACTGTTTTATCACACTTACCCATTGTTTTTATAAATAAGTTTCTTCTCAGGGGCACCTGGGTGGCTCAGTCGGTTCAGCGTCTGACTTCAGCTCAGGTCATGATCTCGCGGTTCGTGAGTTCGAGCCCCGCATCGGGCTCTGTGCTGACAGCTCGGAGCCCGGAGCCTGCTTCGGATTCTGTGGCTCCCTCTCTCGGGTCCTCTCCCACTTACGCTGTCTCTGTTTCTCTCTCAAAAGTAAATAAACATTTAAAAAAATTACAAAAAAAGAATGTGCCTTCTCTTCTAAGGTAATTAATAAGCAGTGCACTAAGGTGAAGGGGGTTAAGGGTCCCCTTATCACGGGGAGCACTGAGTAATGTACAGAACAGTTGAATCATTATATTGTAGCCCTGAAACACATGTAACACTGTATATGAACTCTACTGGAATTACAATTTAAAAACAGTAAGCGGTTCACCATAGTCTACTCCAAATCTCCGTTATTATAGATAGAGGCCATCCCTACCACCGAGAAGCTCATAATCTATGAGGACGGCAGGCTTATTATAAGCGTTCCACTTAGTAAGGATATATGTTAGCAAAAACAATCACAAAGATGCACTAGAGGGGCAGGTTAAAAGCAGGAAGTCTGGAGCCAGGCCACCTGCCTCCAAATCTTGGTGCTGACACTTTCTAACTTACCAGCTGTGTGACCTTGGGCAAGCTGCCTAACCCTCCTGTGCCATTTTCTCATCTATAGAACAAGGATTTTATAAGAGTTGGTATTTATGAAGTGCTTAGAAAAGCACATGTGTTTATTAGTTGTAAAATACTGTTTCCTAAATAGAGTTAACGTTAAAAAGGCTGCGTGGGACAAATACCAACAAAGGGTTAGGATTCTCATATGTGGATCTGAAGAGTGTACTCCTCCCCTTCCTTAGCCATGGAGTTTGCGGAGGATAAAGCCCTTCCCATAGCTCCAGGAACGGGCCCTGATTGGCTCAGCTCTCTCAGCAAATAATGCCATTCTTATTGCAGTGATTGGTTAAGGAATGGACAAATGACCTGTGTTGGACCAATGAGAGAAAGGCTGCCGGGAATTGTAAGAGACACACGAGGACAGAGTCTTTTTTCTTCTTGGGATGTTGTAGAGTGAAAATGAGAAGTCTGGATCCCCTGCAGCCATTTTGCCACCACAAAGGGCAAGCCGGGAGTGTAGGGGGGTGGAGAGCACCCCTGTCCCTGGGTGTAGCCTGATAATGAAGCTGACACCATGAGAGGGAGAGTGAGGAACATGGAGAATTTGTGTCTTGTGATTATATTGCTTGAACTTCTGGATCGAACCTTACTTGAAGGCAGAACCATCTGTAGATTTCTGAATTTTAGGAATCCATAAACTCCCCCTATTGCTTAAGCAAGTTTGAGTTCTAGTTCTGTCACCTGCAACTGAAAGAATCCTCACTGCTTAAAAATACTGACTTTGCGGAGTCAGGAAAAGTCATGATTCAACTAAGTTCTAGAAGTTTATCTACCTCTGCAGCTACGGAATTTCCTG
This sequence comes from Prionailurus viverrinus, assembly GCF_022837055.1. NCBI lineage: Eukaryota > Metazoa > Chordata > Mammalia > Carnivora > Felidae > Prionailurus > Prionailurus viverrinus. The sequence goes on along the minus strand of NC_062565.1, from coordinate 17,991,470 downwards.
AGTCCACCTCAAAGTGTGGTCTTCAGATCGCTAGCTCTGACAGAGGGGCCGTGCAAAAGTTCTCTTGCCAGGCAAATTTTGGAAAAGATGCCTGTTGTAAACTCCTTCTGTAATGTTCCGTGACGTTATCGTATTAAAAGAGAGGTCCCCGTAGAACAGTAACTGAAGAGTTTCATGTTGTCTATCCTCGTATTTCCAGAACTTACTTGATCGAGGAACTCTTTTCTTCACAAAATTGTCAGTGGTGCTCCAGGAAAGGTGGAATCAAAGACCGTATATGGAAAGAATGTACTGCTTTAGACAGAAAGACAGCCCCTTGACTAAAATGACCTGGTTGTTAAAGGTTTGCGATGAGCCTGAGGCACGTACTGGTCTTGTGTGAAGGACTACCCCTGCGAGGAAACCATACGGGGATGTTACAGTCACTCCATATTCCATGTAAGGACTGACGAGCTGGGGCAGATTTCTACTTTAATTTTTTTTTTTAATGTTTATTTATTTTGGGGAGATAGACAGTGGGGGAGGGGCAGAGAGAGAGGGAGCCACAGAATCCCAAGCAGGCTCCAGGCTCCGAGCTGTCAGCACAGATCCCGACGCGGGGCTCGAACCCATGAAGCATGGGATCATGACCTGGGCCACCCAGGTGCCCCAGATTCCCAGATTTCTACTTTAATAGCAGCGGCGTGGAGGAACTGAACGAGCCTGATCCCTGGAGTCTGATCCCTGGTCCTGGAAGTTGTTAGAGATAAACAGACATAATGAAAACTTTCTCAGCCTGGTGCCTCGTTTAGGTAATGGGGCTGGTTTTATCCTTACGTTAAGCATTGTTGTGAGAACACGACAAAATAAAGTATTCAATCAATAGATGACAGTTGTTATTAATATCGTAAGAATGTTTTACGACAAGGAGGCTATGGGGTATTTTGCAAACGTATCCAGAGCCTTAATTAGAACCAGTTAATTCTCTTTGTCTTGTTTTTGTTCTTCATAGCATTTGCCACTATCTAGCATGCTGTATAGGCTTATTGTTTGTTTGTTTATTATTTATTAGCTCATTGTCTTTCTCCCCTATTAGAATATAAGCTCCTTAAAGGCGGCAGGCAGGATTGTGCACAATAGCCACTCAATATATATCTGTTGAAATAAATAATAAGTCCTGGAAGCTGTGGTGTATTGAGTGCCTAGTATGTGCCAAGACTCTTACTGTTTTCAACAGATGTTTTTATGGTGTCATTTAATATTCTTATTAGCCCTAAGAGCTGGCTATTATTACCCCTATTTTGCAAAAGCAAGAGTCGAGAATAAAATCAGGTAACTGGCTCCAGATTACACTGTTAGCAAGTGACCACCAAAATTCAATCCTGAGAGCCCTTGGGCGGTGTTGGTGGGAATGCCAACGGGTGCAGCCACTCTGGAAAAGAGTATGGCGGGTCCTCCAAAGCTAAAAACAGAACTATCCCAGGATCCAGCAGCTGCACTACTGTGTATTTACCCAAAGGACACAAAAGTACTGATTCCAAGGGGCACGTGCTCCCTGATGTTTATAGCACCATTGTCCGCAAGAGCCAAGTTATGGAAACAGCCCAAGTGTCCACCCACTGATGAGTGGATGAAGAAGTGGTATCTATGCACAATGGGATATTCCTCAGCCATAAGAAAGGAAGTCCTGCCATTTGCAATGCCATGCGTGGAGCTAGAGAGTATTAGGCTAAACGATAAGTCAGTCAGAGACAGACAGATACCATATGATGTCACTCATAGGTGGAATTGAAGAAACAAAACAAATGAGCAAAGGGGGAAAGAGACAGAGAGAGAGAGGCAAACCGAGAAACAGACTCGTAACTACAGAGAACAAACTGATGGTTACCAGAGGGGAGGGGGTGGGGGGGGGGATGAGTGAAAGAGGTGATGGGGATTAAGGAGGGCGTTTGTTGTGAGAAGCACCGGGCGTCGGACGCAAGTGTTGAGTCACTATGTTGTCCGTCTGAAACTAACATAACCCTGTATGTTACTACCTTGTATGTTACTGACCGTATTCGTGTCCTCTGGCCGCTGTGACAGATGATCACAAACCTGGTAGCTTGAACCGATAATTTACTCTCTCACAGTGTTGGAGACCAGTGAACCAGTTTCACGGGACCCCAAACCAGGTGTTGGCAGGCCCCCCCCCCCAGAAGCTCTGGGGGAGAATTATTCCTTAACTCATCAAGCTTCTGGTGGCTGCCCGGCTTCCTTGGCTTGTGGCTGCCTCACTTCAATCTCTGTCTCTGTGGTCACTTTGCCTCTTCCTCTTCTGTGTAAAATCTCCCTCTTATAAGGACACCGTGATTGCCTTTTAAGATCCATCTGGAGGGTTGCCTGGGTGGCTCAGTCGATTAAGCATCCGACTCTTGATTTTGGCTCGGGTCATGATCTCACAGGTCATGAGTTCAAGCCCCATGAACTCGTGGGGAGAGCAGTGCAGAGGCCGCTTGGGATTCTCTCTCTCTCTCTTTCTCTCTGCCCCTCCCTGCTCACTCTCTCCCTCTTTCTCTCAAAATAAACAAATAAAAAAAAAAAAGAGAGATACATCTGGATGGTTCAGGACAATCCGTCCGTCTCAAAGTCCTTAATCACATCTGCAAAGTCCTATTTTGCTACATAAGGTCACGGGTTCCAGGAATTAGGATGTGGATATCTTTTGAGGGGGCCACTGTCAATCTGCTTACCTCTTAAGAAAAGAATCCTGGGGCGCCTGGGTGGCGCAGTCGGTTAAGCGTCCGACTTCAGCCAGGTCACGATCTCGCGGTTCGTGAGTTCGAGCCCCGCGTCAGGCTCTGGGCTGATGGCTCAGAGCCTGGAGCCTGTTTCCGATTCTGTGTCTCCCTCTCTCTCTGCCCCTCCCCTGTTCATGCTCTGTCTCTCTCTGTCCCAAAAATAAATTAAAAAAAAAAACGTTGAAAAAAAAATTAAAAAAAAAAAAGAAAAGAAAAGAATCCTGACTCGGGTCCCCGGGACCAAGACGAAGACCGCTCCCCAGGACAGTAATGCCAGTCACAGCACTCAGGCAACATCTGGATGTTGGGGTAACACCTGCAGCAAAGAGACCAAGGGGTGAGGGGAAACTTTATGAGATGCAACACTTTTTCTTCCTGGGTCTGGGGGATTTAGGCTGGGCTCAGTCCAGGAAAAACCGGATGGGTCAGATGCCAGGAGGGTTAAAAAGATAAATGCTCGTCTATCAGATAGGCAGTGATTTGTATCTGTGGAGTCTCTGAAAATAGAAGAAAGAGGGAAGGAAACAGATACTTCATTAATACGAAAAGAACCTGAGTATTCGAGTTAGCCAAATGATCAAGCTTAGAATCACCGATTGTGGGAAAACCTCATATTATGTGCTTTCTGATGGGAAGTAGGAGATACTTGACATTGTCCATGCAATATTCTTAACAAAGGGACAAAAAGTTAAACATACAGAAACAAGCAGACAAATACAGAATGTGGGACATTTTATAAAAAGACAAAAAAAAAAAAACGGTCCTGGACTCTTCAAAATATTTCCATGCGTGAAAAAAAAAATCTGAGGCCATCCTAGATTATAAGGCACTAAAGAGACATAACAGACAAATGTAACATTTGATCCTTAATTGGATCCTGAAATATTTTAACAAACAGCTATTGGGGCACCTGGGTGGCTTAGTGGGTTAAGCGTCTGACTTCGGCTCAGGTCATGATCTCATAGTTTGTGAGTTCGAGCCCTGTGTCAGGCTCTGTGCTGACAGCTCGGAGCCTGGAGCCTGCTTCGGATTCTGTGTCTGCCTCTCTCTCTGCCCCTCCCCCACTCACACTCTGTGTGTGTGTGTGTGTGTGTGTGTGTGTCTCAAAAACAAGTAAATGTTTTTAAAAAATTAAAAAAAACTTTTCTAGTAATTTTAGAACCCAGTATTTCTAGGGCGCCTGGGTTGCTCTGTTGGTGGAGCGACCGACTTCGGCTCAGGTCATGATCTCATGGTTTGTGAATTTGAGCCTGGAGTCGAGCTCTGTGCTGATAGCTCGGAGCCTGGAGCCTGCTTCAGATTCTGTCTCTCTCTCTCTCTCTGCCCCTCCCCTGCTCACTCTCTCTCTCTCTCTCTCAAAAATAAACATTCAAAAAAATTAAAAAAAGCTATTAAAGCTATTTTTAGAACTATCAGGAACATATGGATATAGGCCAGCTTATTATATGATATTGAATTAACATGAATTTTCTTAGATGTGGTATTGCTTTTTTATATATGTCAGAAAATATTTTTAATCCTAGAGGACAACATGCTAAATAAAGTATTTAAAGAAGTATCCTGGTGTTTGCAATATTTGATAAATTCAAGCAAAGGGTATGCACGTGTTTATTACACGATTTCTCCAACTTTTCTGTAGATTTTGAATTTTTTGGCCAAATCAAAAGCAAAAAATTAGAAAACAAAGAATTGTTTGGTCACGTGGTGAATCAGTAGTGCTCATCACCAACGGTCACAGAAGGTCAAATAAACTTGGAATTGCTGCCACTCTGTTTGGGGATTATTCTCTTTTCAGTAGCAATTAGGAGATTCCCTAGGGGCTCATATGGCCTGCCATTGTTACTATACCATGTTTCAAAATCGTAGTCATGATGTTGACTAACACAAATGGATTATTTGTGAGGTTTTCTTTAAAGATTTTATTTTTGAAATAATCTCTACACCCAACAAGGGCCTCGAACTCATAATTCCAAGATCAAGAGTCACATGCTCCATCGACTAAACCGGTCCAGGCACCCCATTTGTGGTTTTCCGTCCATCTGGATGGTCTGTAATTCTGTTCTCTGTATATCTGTACTTCTTTTCTCTACTGGAATGGATAATAAAGCACCGATTATTGACTTAACTATTCTTTGAGCATTTGATTCTGAGCACTTATTCATTCAATAAGTCTGCATTGAGCACCTACCAATGGCCTGTGGTAGGCACAGAGGATTCAGTGGACAAGATACAGTGCCTGCCATCATGGAGATCATATTCTAAACAGGACCATTAGAAAAATTTAAATCTAGAAAGAGTTATTCTGCTTATTCTCACATCTACCAAGGCATAAGCTGAACATGATCATAGCACCATAGAGGGCTGACTTCAAGATGGCCCTGAGGTCCACCATTTGATCCTTGCTTCCTGGTATCTTTACCCTTGAATAGTCCTCCCCACTAACAGGGTGCTCAATAATTGCCAGGGAGGGGAGAGGCCAAGGTGTTGGAAGGATCATCTTACAGGAAGTTGAAACCAGGAAGTTGGGACAGGTATGGCATTGGATAGAGTGGCAACGTGCTTCTACAAGGAATGCGGGTGTGACCCGAGGGTCAGCAGGTGACTGCCCACAAAGAGGAATAATGAGTAGAATAGTCTGATAATGGAGTGAGATTTCCAGCTGGATACATCCATGAAGAAGAACGAGAACACAGCTTGGAAGTCGCAAATGAAGAGCCAGGAGACTTACTCCATCCCTAGACTCAGTGGCACAAAAGTTACAGAAGAGAAAGCAGTCATTGGAGAAACTCAGGCAAAGTGGGGTCTTGGGAGGTGGGGGAAGCCAGGTTAGAGTTTGAGAAGGAAGCTGGTTGTAGATGAGTTTGAGGGAAGGCTCTCGGCATCCTAGCCAAATGACAGCCTGCAGGGGGTTATTCTTACCTAACATTTCAGCTGATTTAGCAAACACAATTATTTAACCAATAGTGAGGATAGGTTTTTTTTTTGTTTTTTTTTGTTTGTTTTGTTTGTTTTGTTTTGTTTTGTTTTGTTTTTTTGCAAGCTTCTTTCTGTGTTGCTATTGGATACAGAAAAAGCAGATTGCTGTTATCAAGGAATGTGCAAGCAGGTGGTAACTGGAAAGCCTAATATTGTGAAGGTTTATTGTTTGAGAAAGGCACAGCCCTCTACCTCTGAGAAACACTGTTTCACTTGTTGGCTTTTGATTGTGATTCTAGAATTTGTTATCCCTGCACAAGATCTCTCCGATCAGCCAGTCTTTCTCGGATCCCCAATTTACAACACTTGGGCTCCACCCTTCTCACCCCCTTCTCTGCCTACTTCTTTTCACAGTACTTATCACTACGTGACGCGTACGTTATTTTGTTGTTACGATCCTCGTTCCGCATTTGAAAGCAACAACATTATTTGCTCACTGCTTTATCTCGGTGGAGCCCAGATGAGCATACAACCCACTAGATTATTGAATGAATGGATAGATTAACGCAAATGTGGCCGTTCAATGACAGGTCGTGAGATGTGGTTCAGAGCAGGGGGAAAGAGCATGGGTTTGGGGGCAAAAATCCTTGAGCATAAAACCTAAGCCTTGTCTCTGAGCCTCAGTTTTCTCATTTCTTTAATTTTTTTTTAACGTTTATTTATTTTTGAGACAGAGAGAGACAGAGCATGAATGGGGGAGGGGCAGAGAGAGAGGGAGGCACAGAATCGGAAGCAGGCTCCAGGCTCTGAGCCATCAGCCCAGAGCCCTACGCGGGGCTGGAACTCACCGACCGTGAGATCGTGACCTGAGCCGAAGTTGGATGCTTAACCGACTGAGCCACCCAGGCGCCCCAGTTTTCTCATTTCTAAAATGGAAGTGATCATAAAATCTCTCACAAGTTTCTGGAAGACTAATGAGCAAAACCCCATGTATGGTGAACATTTTATGTGGTGTCTTCCCGGCTCATCAGGGAAGAACCTATAATTGGGTTCGGTTGCTTGGACCAGGGATGATACTTAAATCCAAATAAGGCAAGGGCAATCAGGAACTCTCTCCTGGAAACTGGATTACGAGACTCCAGTTCCATCTGGAGCACTTCCTTATAAATCTAAGAGCTCTAGAGCTCCGGACTACTTTTTAGACCCTTGTTCTAGTACCTTGTAGTAACTTCACTGGAGGCAGTTACCTTACAAGAAGATACCTGTCCTTCCCAACGCCTGCGTCTTCATTCCTTACTGCTTTGGCAACCCTAACTGGAGTCAGAACCCAGGTTGTTTCAGGGAGAACAGCATAAAGTATGTCTTAGGAGGAGATGACTTAAATAAAAAAAAAAATTGGAAGATTGAGGGTGCCTGGTTGGCATAGTCTATAGAACATACGACTCTTGAAGTCAGGGTCATGAGTTTGAGCCCCACGTTGGGCGTAGAGGTTACTTTTAAAAAATTGCAAGGTTTTGCCAGTATACGTTGGCAGAAATCTGGAAAATATGTACGGGACGGGATTCTAAGGCTGTTAGAACAGGCTATAACGTTGCCTTAGCTGAGTTTATGATATGAGTGCACTTGCTGGGGATTCTGAATTCAATGTGTTTGCTTCCACAGCTGGGATCTGACTTTCATAATTGCATTGGTGAGTTGGGTAAATTTTGGAGTCAGTGGTAGTCTATATTCAATAAAATTAAGATGTAAAACCTTCCTGGGGTAATGGAGAGAAAGGGGTCTGAAGGACAAAGGAGAAAGGAACATCCACACTGATCAGGTACCACCACTGCCCCACCCCCAACACACACCCGGAAAGGGTCCCAGAGGCCCCCGTGTTTTATTCTGAACTGTAAAGGATCTCAGATGTTACCCACTTGTACAGTTATGTGTTTTGTGTATTTGAAGACAACAGAAACATAAGGCACCCGGGTTGAGGAAGGCAGCTATTTATCGATAGGATCAGATCAGCAGCCCGAGTAACACTGCAGAATCATCCCCCCGCACCTTAATCCTGCAGGTCGTGCAACAGAGCTGATGCAAGCTTTCTATGTGGGTGATGGGTTGCACCGCATAGACAAAGTATGGAGACTAATTTTTTTACAGGAGAGATAGCCATTCCCTACCCTCCTAACAGTAGAAAAAAAAAAAATGATTCTTTTCACTCCTCTGACACTGGACAGAAAGGGCCTTAGGTTCTCGTTCTGACCTTTTGGAATGTAAATGTGTTTCTTCAAGGACCAGATGTACCTCGCCAGGTGAACCTTGCTGTTACAACCCAGAGATGGTTCTAAATTCTAGGCCTCATCCCTTCTGACTTGGAAATTCCTAAGCAGGTAGTGCTTTAGTTCTCCTAGGACCTTAGGGCATAGCCAAGGGACAGAGTCTGGGCTGTAACTATTTGGCCTCCTTGGAGAGATAAGAGAAGTTTTATTATCTTTTCAGATCAGAGCACTTAACTGAGAATGGCTACAGGCCCGATGCTTATGGTATGTGAAGAGTAAAACATTTCTGATGGAAGTGAAAAAAAACCTCACGTTGTATAGTTTTCTGTTTCTAAACACACTAGGGCTTTTGCAGAAACTCAGAGAAATCCAAGGACGTTTTCTTTTTCTTTTTTTTTTTCTCTAATGTTTATTTATTTTAAGAGAGGGGGAGAGAGAGCATCCCAAGCTGACACCCCACTGTCAGTACGGAGCCCCATGTGGGGGCTCGATCCCATGAACCATGAGATGGTGACTTGAGTGGAAATCAGGAGTCGGACTTAACAAACTGAGCCACCCGGGGGAGCCCCAGACACGGGCTTTCTGATGTCAGTGGGATATATGTATAAGAGCCCATTTTCCTATCAGAATCAAAGTAGCTACAAACGATATAATAAGCAACAGGGATCAAGTGTTAAACACAATGTTTTGACCCACAGAGATCTTTGGTGTTGACAAATTGTTCACATTGTCCTTAGGATAAAAAAAAAAAACAAAAACAAAGATGATGGCTTGCTGAAGCATTGCTTAATCTATATCACGAACAAAACTCTAGGTCTGGTGACCAGAAACCTGACTTGAGTTGCCACAGCGGAGCATCATAACCTCTCACTCAGTTTCCAGATCCAAGCCACTTATTAGACCCGGGGCCCTTGCTGACGAGGAGGCCCTTTCTCACCTTGAGAAAGACTCAGAAATGCTGTCGTTAAGTAAATGCTGTGTTTTTGCCCCAAATACATCTGTGATCATTTCTAGGGGCACTATGCACACAGAAGGAGAAATACCCAGTTTTATTATCCTGATCTTTTGTAGATTCCTACGTACTAACTTTGACTTGTTGCTAATTCTAGGAAATCTAAGATACCATTATGATCCACAGTTCGAAGTGGGACTTATAGTGGTAAATGGAGTTTTTGACCAACCATCTCAAAGTTGGTGGGCACCAACTTTGTCATTATTACTCTATTTCTTGAAGGTATAATTCAGGGGTTGGCAATTATGCACATGCTCGTATAGTCAGGTATGTAAATATTTTAGGCTGTGCGGACCAAGTGGTTGAAACTACTCAAATCTGTCGCCACGGCGTGAAAGTAGCCGTAAATAGTATGTACGTGAGTGAGTGTGTCTATATTCCAGCCATATTTAATCTTCAGAAACAGACGGCGGGCCTGATTTGAGCCACGGGCCAGAGTTTGCAAGGACCCGTAAGAAGCAGCAGGTACAATAGTGTATTTTCACGTTTTGCTATACCACATTTGCATCAATTGTCTTATATGCCATAATCTCACATCTAATAAAATGGTAGACTGGCCCATTCATGATATCATGACTGACCCAGTCATGATACCAATTTGGAGACGACGCACCAAAAAGATAAGTCTCGCGCTCGCAGGGTACAGTTTGTGCTTTAAATCAGTAACCAGTTTATGATACAGTTTTTTGGGTAGGACATACAGGTTCAATCATCAAGAGGTGGACAAGAGGCTTTCTCTGTGATGCTTCGTAACCCCCTCACAGAATTTTTGCTTCCCATCCTCGCAACTTTAGACTCTGCTGATTTGGAGGTCTTAGCTCCCAAGGCTGAGGAATAAATGTTTAGGCCACCCCCCTAAGTAAGTAACCTCAACCAGTTGAGGTGCTGACTGAAAACAAAGATTTTGAATGCCAGCGGAAAAAGAAAATTAAAACTGTCAATTACAGTCTCGTTACAGTCTCGTTACCAGTTACAAAGATGGGGGCTGCAGTTATGTCTCTGGAAGTAGACACTGGATTTGACAAACAGGATATTGATTAGGATATGTATTTATTACCTCTGGGGGGAAACAGGGAGAAAGAAGGATTGGAAGACGGAGAAGTCAAATTGTGTTGCGGATCCGAAAAAGCCTTGGTCAGCCCCATGGGGAAATCTGGTTCTTCGACAACCTTTGGCATCGGGCCCAAGTGGTTGGGCCTTTACACCCATATAGCGGTCAGTCATGGGAAGTGAGCTGCCCCAGGAAGGACATGACCTTGATCAAGGCAGCTCTTTGTAAACAACCCTGAAGGATCTGGTGGTTGTAGGCTGTCCGCTCACAGCATTCCCCAAAGCTGGAACAAGTCTTTCCTTGAATGGGAATCTCCAAGTCCACCTTTACTTGGTCCCCCACCAGGGAACCAGGGCTCAAATCCACTTCTTCATTCACCTTTGGGGAGCGGCCCCTCCAGCATTCTGATGAGCCTGTCTTCTAGGGAGAGACTCAAACAGGAGGGTGTAGGAGACCGAGCTACACCCCCTGCTTCTGTGGCTGGTTTCGAGACCATTACTGATGTTCATCCCTTCCTTCCTCCACTATCCGTTCTAGATTCTCCCTTCACCTCTGCAGGTCTCTGTGGCGTCCCTACTGGTGTGATCGTCATCTTCATCCCTTAGGGTCTCAACTCTGGTCAGCACATCCTTCTCAAAAGGGCTACTGCTCTTGAGCATTTGTCAGCACAATTGGGCACGGGAGCATCACGAATTGACCAAGGGGATCACAGGGGCGCACATCTTTCCTGCTCTCACAGCATAACCAGAGTCTTTCTTCCTCCTGATCATCAAGGTCAATTACCTTTACAAGATGATGACTCCTTTTTTATTGCTGGTCCCTGGTTCTAAGAAGCCTGAAGTGCCCAGGCAGCAGACAGATGTGTAATTCAGTAGGACTCCAGACAAATGTGGGCCCCCTTTAGGGACCAGGATCTCGAACACTGCAGAAACTAGAGTTTCAGAGACAGAAGCGCAAAATCCTCCAGTGGGTCACTGGTAATGATGGTAAGAAGGGACGTTCCTGCTCCATTCCTTGGTTCATAGACCAATATGTTCTTCCTACCGAGGGGATAGTTCCCTACAAATTATCTTTGATTCAGTGTATATACTGCATCCTGGAGTATTTATATTCTCATATATATTCTCATCTTAGAATATTGCCTCTAAGTTGGTGCTTTAACTGTGCTTTCTTGTGAGCCATCCCAATTCCCTACAAGGTTGCCGCCTCTGGGTCGTATGGTATATAACGCAGTCACTCAATACCATTGTCATGGGGCCTGCTGGTCTGACCCAGTGCTATGTGGGATCCCGTGCCAGTGAATTGAACATCCCTTTACTCCTTGTACGGTGGCCCTGGAGGAAAGTGTATGGGCAGGGGACACAATATCATACCTGAAAACTGCGTTTATTCCTGTTGGAACAAATTTCTGTCCTTTCACAATGGAAGCCAAAGGGGTCCCCTTTCCACCAAGTCAGCAGCTGGCCTTCCCAAAGAATGATGCCACATCCGCAAATCTGCATTGGTCGCCGCTGCTGGAAGTTTTAACCATCTGTAGCCGCTAAATTAGCCTTGAAAGTGGTTTTTCTGCTCGCTCGTGTGGCTGCCTTCAGCTGGGAGCTCAGCTGGGGAAACTTGGTTCTCCTCCACACGCTCTCTCCCCACACAGTGCCTGTCGTCTTTACGTGGACTTCTTCTCCAAGAGGATGGCCTTAGGGCATGGAAGGTGGGTTTGAAAAGAACGCGCCCAGGGGCGCCAGGGTGGCTCAGTCAGTTAAGCATCCAACTCTTGGTTTTGGCTCAATTCATGATCTCACGGTCTGTGAGTTTGAGCCCTGCATTGGGCTCTGTGCTGACAGCATGGAGTCTGCTTGGGATCCTCTCTCTCTCCCTCTCTCTCTCTCTTCCCCTTCCCCCTCCCATTTTCTCTCTCTCAAAATAAATTAAAAAAAAAAAGAAAAAACCGAACAAGCCCACCACACAGGCACTAATCAAGCCACTGCTTTCATGATGTCTCCAGTGCCCTGTTAGCCAAAGCGAGTCACATCCATGAGAACGAGCTTTTCCTCAAAGTATGAGATATGGGGCCAATGCAAACAACAGAAGTATATTAGACACGCACCCATAAGCATACTCTCTCTCTCTTTCTCTCTTCTTTGGCTCCCTTATCAACTGAACCATCAAAACAAAACATTTTTCTTTCTGTTTTGTGATTTTAGTATACTTCAGTTTATTACAAAAGTGCAGAGAACTCATTGTATCCATTCAAGGCCACTTGGAGCAACGGTGGCAGGGGGATGGTTCAGAGAAATTAAGAAAACAATTCCATTCCCAATGGAATTGGAAAGAATAAAATACTCAGGAATAAATGTAACCGAGGAGGCAAATGACTCCTACCCTGAGAACTATAAATGTTGCTGAAAGAAATTAAAGAAACTAAAAATAACTGGAAAGACACCTCATGTTCATAAACCGGAAGACTTACTATAGTTAAGATGTCACTAGTACCCAAAGCAATCTGCAGATTTCATTCAATCCCTATTAAAATCCCAATAGTGTTTTTGGCAGACATAGAAAAAGATGTCTTAAAATTCATATGGAATCTCGAGGGACCTCGAGTAGCCAAAACAAGCCTGAAAAAGAACAAAGGTGGAGGCCTCACCCTTTCTGATTTCAAAACTTCTTACAAAGCTGTAGTAACCAAAACAGTATTGTGCTGGCATATAGACCAATGGAATAGAATAGAGAACTCAGAAACAAACCCTTGTATATATAGTCAAACGATTTTCAAAAAGGGTTCCAAGACCATTCGATGGGGAAAAGACAGCCTTTAAAAAATTTTTAATGTGTATTTGTTTTTGAGAGAGAGAGAGAGAGAGAGAAAGTGTGGGCGGCGAGGAACCGTGTGCGAGCGTGCGCATGGGGGGGAGAGGCAGAGAGAGAGAGAGAGAGAGAGAGAGAGAGACAGAAGCAGGTTCTGTGCTGAGAGCAGAGAGCTGGATGCGGGGCTCAAACTCACAAACCGTGAGATCATGACCTGAGCTGAAGTTGGACCCTTAACCAACTGAGCCACCCCGGCGCCCCGAAAGGGCAGCCTTTTTAATAAATATTGTTGTGAACACTGAACACTCTTATCTTGCAGCATATATAAAAATTAACATAAGGATCAAAGGCCTAAACGGAAGAGCTAAACTATAAAACTACCAAAAGAAAGCACAGCGGAAAAGCTTCATGACATTGCATTTGGCAACGATTTCGTGGACATGACAGCAAAAGCACAGGTGACAAAACAAAAACAGATAAATCGGACTACTTCCACATTTAAAGCTTCTATGTCCCCAAACCCAAAATCAACACAGTGAAAAGCAACCCGTGCAATGGGAGAAAATATTTGCACATCTTATATTTGGTAAGAGGTTAATATCTAGAATATATAAAGAACTGGTGCAACTCAACAATAACAGCAGACAATTTAAGAATAGGTAAAGGACTGAGGTGCCTGGGTGACTCACTCAGTTAAGTGTCCAACTCTTTAATGTTTTGTTTTATTTTGGAGAGAGAGACAGAGCGTGAGAGGCGGAGGGGCAGAGAGAGAGGGAGGCACAGAACCGGAAGCAGGTCCCAGGCTCTGAGCCATCAGCACAGAGGCCGATGCGGGGCTTGAACTCACGGACTGTGAGATCATGACCTGAGCCGAAGTCAGACGCTTAACTGACTGAGTCACCCAGGCACCCCTAAGTGTCCAGCTCTTGATTTCAGCTCAGCTCATGCTCTCACTGGCTTTGTAAGATCGAGCCCTGTGTTGCGTTCTGCCCAGAGGGTAGGGCCGGCTTGGGATTTTCTCTCTCCCTCTCTCTCTGCTCCACTCTCTCTGCCCCTCTCTCAAATTAAATAAGTAAACATTTAAAGAAAACAAAAAAGAATGGGTAAGGATCAGGGCAGCTGGCTGGCTCAGTAAGTACAGCATGCAATTCTTGATCTCCGGGTCGTGAGTTTGAGTCCCCCTTTGGGTGTAGATATTACTTCAAAATAACATGTTTTTTTCTCTTTTTAAAAGAATACATAAAGGACCTGAATAGACCTTTCTCCAAAGAAGACATACAAATGACCAATGAGCACATGAAAAGGTGTTCAACGTCACTAATCATTAGGTAAGTGATAAGCAGCATCACAATGAGTTATATACTTCATCCCAATTAGGATGATTACTATAAAAAAAAAACAACAGGAAATAAAAAGTGTGGATGAAAATGTGCAGAAATTCGAACCCTTGAGCACTGTTGGTGGGGATGCAAAATGGTGCAGCCACTTTGGCAAACAGTATTGTAGGTTCCTTAAAAAATTAAAAATAGGGGCTCTTGGGTGGCTCAGTCAGTTAAGCGACCGACTCCCGTTTCAGCTGAGGTCATGATCTCATGGCTCGTGGGTTAGAGCCCCGCGTCAGGCTCTATGCTGACAGTGCAGAGCCTTCTTGGGATTCTCTCTCTGTCCCTCCCCTGCTCACTCTCTATCCCCCCCTCTCTCAAAATAAGTAAATAAACATTAAAAAAAATTATAAGGATGATCAATTATTTTCACCCTATTCCTTTCTTCCAGAAGAAAACAACAAAACATACCCCAATCAGGTTAGTGGGGAAACATGCAAAATAAAAATCAACAGAGGCCACTTCAGATCTTATCAAACTTAAAACCTAATGTGAGCATTATACCCTATTAAACAAGTTTAGTTTTGGGTGCCTGGGTGGCTCCGTTAGTTAAATGTCCGACTTCGGCTCAGGTCACGATCTCACGATTTGTAGGTTTCAGCCCCGGGGCGGGCTCTGTGCTGACAACTCAGAGCCTGGAGCCTGCTTCGGATTCTGTGTCTCCTCCTCTGTCCCTCCTCCACTCAGGCTCTCTGTCTGTCTCTCAAAATAAATAAATAAACATTAAAAAAAATAATAAAAATTGACAAGTTTAGTTTTAGTAAATAGTGGAAGGTGCGCATTTGGCCTTTAGGGCCAAGTAGATCTGAAAACATAGTTACCCAAAGTATGCATCTGAGAAGAAAGTTTATGGGGCGCCTAGATGGCTCAGTTGGTTAAAAGGCTGACTTTGGCTCAGGTCATGATCTCATGGTTCAGGGGCTTGAGGAGGTGTTGGGCTCCCCGCTAACTGTGCAGAGCCTGCTTGGGATTCTCTCTCTCTCTCTCTCTCTCTCTCTCTCTCTCTCTCCTCTCTGATCCTTCCCTACTTTCGATTTCTCTCTAGAAAGGAAGGAAGGAAGGAAGGAAGGAAGGGAGGGAGGGAGGGAAGGAGGGAGGAAGGGGGAGAGAGAGAGAGAGAAAGAAGGAAGAAAGAAAGAAAGAAAGAAAGAAAGAAAGAAAAGGAAAGAAAATTTAGGCAAGCTCAGATTCTTGTTCATGTCTGGGAAATACACGTTCCACAACCATACGAAACAAAAAAAATCTTCTAAACTTTAAAGATGCCGTCTTTCTCTCTTTTCTCGCGTGCTTTTTTCTTTTCTTTCTCTTGTCTCTCTTTTCTTTTTCTCCTTAGCCTGCATTTTCACTGGGTCCTCGTGATCGTCCTTTCCAATGCACAGCTACTTTAATGTTCAAAGTCTAGAAAGGGACACAAGTAGCTGGAAAAGTTTTAAGCATTTGGTACTCACGAGGTAATTGGAACCGTGAGCACAGGAACAGAAGATTCGATAGACTGCGTCTTGTCCCTGGGCCAAACCCTGATTTCAGCGGCTGCTCCAGCGGACAGTTTTGTGAGAGTTCGCACCCCTGCTGACGGTGGCCGTGCCTCAAGCTTGGACCCTACATCTCTGAGTTTTCGCCTCCTGGAAAGTGTGGGAGTCTTCGTGCAGCTCTTGAAAGCACAGCCCAGAAGTGCATGGAAATTAATGTATTTGGTGGCCCCCCTCCAGGAAGCAAGCACAGGGGCCGAGGACAAATGCCTCGGTCTCAATGCTGGGAAGGAGTTTGTGTGCCGCTTTAGAGGTACTGTCATCTACAGCAGCAGCCTTGACAATGCCCCCTTACTTTGTTTTTTCCTCCGTCCCTCCCTCAATTTCCTGCTCACTCACTCCTGCAGCAGGTGCTATGAGTGCCCTGTCACTGCCTCTCACGCTTGGAAGGTGCTGTGTGTTATGCTCCCAGCTCCCTGCTCCGTGGAGCAGGGAGCGCAGTCAACAGGCAGCCTTCGGCATCCAGCCCCTTCCGAGCTGTGCTGAGGCCATCTCACCTGGGCATGGTCCTCCCTGGGCAGCTCCCATCTGGTGAGTGATGGACACATGATAAAAAGATCTAGTGGGGCGCCTGGGTGTCTCAGTGGGTTAAGCATCCAACTTCGGCTCAGGTCACCATCTCCAGGTCCGTGAGTTCGAGCCCCACGTCGGGCTCTGTGCTGACAGCTCAGAGCCTGGAGCCTGCTTCAGATTCTGTGTCTCCCTCTCTCTCTGCCCCTCCCCTGCTCATGCTCTGTCTCTCTCTGTCTCTCAAAAATAAATAAACATTAACAAAATTAAAAAAAAAAAAAAAGAAAACCTGGTTATTCTGACACAATGTGGGATGAAACCGACAGGCCATTTTAGCTCCAGAACTCTCCATGGGTTGGCTCAGGTTGCTGGGCGGCTTGATCTCTTCCTGTGCCCTCACCTGCTCCTGCCTCCTCCCTCCACAAGTAATGGATCCTGACAACGCTCTGGAAGGAACACCCTGCACAGCGAGCTCCGTCTCACAGATGCTCTCGGGAAGACGCAACCTTCCGCAGAAGGTCTGAGAAAGCTGTGCTCAGATGTGGTTTTATTTTATCTTTTTTTTTTTTTTTGCCTTTTTACTAAAAACGTTTTTTGGAACTTAATTATCCCTTTATTATTATTTTTTTTTAATTTAAATCCAACTTAGTTAACATATAGTGTAATAACAATTTCAGGAATGGAATTTAGTGATTCATCACTTATATTAACAACACCCAGGGCTCAGCCCAGCAAGTGCCCTCCTTCAGGCCCCTCGCGCATTCAGCCCATCCCCCCCTCCCAACACCCCGCCAGCAACTCTCAGTTTGTTCTCTGCATTTAAGAGTCTCTTATGGTTTGTCCCCCTTCCCTGTTTTTATATTATTTTTGCTTCCCTTCCCTTGTGTTCATCTGTTTTGTATCTTAACGTCCTCATGTGAGTGACGTCATACGGTATTTGCCTTTCTCTGACCGATTTATTTCGCTTGGCATAATACCCTCTAGTTCCATCTGGGTTGTTGCAAATGTTGAAATCTGGGATTTCATTCTTTTTGAACGCCAAGTAATATTCCACCGTATATAGAGATGTGGTTTAGAACTGGATCATTCACCACCCTGTGGGCACGGAGGATCCCATCACAGGTGGTGGGTGGAACACAGACAGCCCTGCCACAAGGTGACAGCCCCCTTGTGAAATATTTACCAGGGAGGAATTGAGATGGTGTACTGGTGGGACTGGTGGGACTGGTGGGACTGGTGGGAAGGAACACACCTGCGGGGGCCATGCATTGGGTATTAAAAAAGCGCGAGAGAGACCTTACACCCATTAGGATGACTAGATCACAAACAACAACGACAAGAACAGAAAATAGCAAGTGTTGGCTAGAAAGTGGAGAAATTGGAAATGCAAAATGGCACAATTGCTGTGGAAAGCAATGTGACGGTCCCTCCAAAAAAACTGAGAATAGAATTGCCGTATCACCCAGAGATTCCAGTTCTGAGTTTGTATCCCAAAGAATTGAAAGCGGGATCCTGAAGAGATATCTGTACACCTGTGTTCCTGGCAGTATTGTTCACAATGGCAACCCAAGTATCCATCAATGGATGAGTCAATGAACACAATGGACGATGGAATGTGATTCTGCCTGAAAAGGGAAGGAACTTCTGACACAGGTTACAACATGGATCAACCTTGAGGACGTTATGCTCAGTGCAATGAGTCAGTCACAGAAAGTCCATATACGTGAGGTACCCGGAGTGTCAAGTTCAGAGACAAAAAGATTGGTGGTTGCCAGGGGCTGGGGGAAGGTGGGAACAGGTAGTTGGTGCTTAATGGGTATAGAGTTTCAGTTTGGCATGATGAAAAAGTTTTGGATATCTGCTGGACAATCTTTTAAATGTATTCAATGCACGGGCGCCTGGGTGGCTCCGTCGGTTAAGCATCCGACTTCGGCTCACGTCATGATCTCGTGGTTTGTGGGTTCGAGCCCCGCGTTGGGCTCTGTGCTGACAGCTCGGAGCCTGGAGCCTGATTCTGTGTCTCTCCATCTCTCGGCCCCTCCCCTGCTCATGCTCTGTGTCTCTCTGTCTCTCAATGATAAATAAACATTTTAAAAAATTAAAAAAAAAAATCAAATGTATTCAATACCACCGAATGGTACACTTCCAAGTGGTTAAGATGATACATTTTGTGGTATGTGTATTTTACCATACTTTTTTATTTTTATTTTTTTATTTAAAAAAATATTTTTTAACGTTTATTTATTTTTGACACAGAGAGAGACAGAGCATGAACAGGGGAGGGGCAGAGAGAGAGGGAGACACAGAATCTGAAACAGGCTCCAGGCTGTCAGCACAGAGCCCGACGCGGGGCTCAAACTCACGGACCGTGAGATCATGACCTGAGCTGAAGTCGGACGCTTAACCAACCGAGCCACCCAGGCGCCCTACCATATTTTTTTTAAAGTGTGGGAGTAATCATAACTGTAAAGACAATGGGAGAGAATGGCTATAATAAGTTCTTTTTGCTCTAGGAAAAGATAACGGAAGGCCGAAAGCAATTACCAGGCCATTGATATCTAAGTGCGAAAGCCAGAGCGTTACAGAGAAACGCTCCTGGGCATGGGCGGCCAGAGAATGCTGAGGTGTAGGCCCAAGAATTGGTCACGTGAACCCCCAAAAAACTCCAAACTCCCAAGTGAGGCAGACTGGCTCTGCTGAAGTCAAGGCCTTGGCTGGGAGAGTAGGGAACACTGACGTATGGCAAAGGATACCTGCGTTGATGACCCCCTCCCATCTTGAGTTTCTAGCTTCTTCCAAGCCCACAGACATGGCCCATTCCTCCATATTAACAGCTAGCACCTCTGCCCGTGGTGCAGGGACATAACGGGGAAATACCACCCTGCCATTTTTTGGGGGGTGATCCTGGATGACCCCATCTTCAGATCTGTAACTTAATCACTTCTACAAAGACGCTTTTTACAAATACGGTCACATTCACAGGTTCTGGGGATTTGGATGCAGATGTATCTTTGTGGAGGGAGTGCCATTCAACCCACCGCACCGCCCCAGTAGCAGATAACCAAATGGATATTGACCCACGGTGTTCAGGGTGGTTCATTCTCAGATGAACAAAAAGGGAAGGGAAGCAAAAATAATATAAAAACAGGGAAGGGGGCAAACACCATCTCCTGGGGTCCTTGCCGGCAAGTTGAATCCTGTATCTCTGAGGAGGTTTCAACTTGCCTGTCTCCTAAATTATTAACCTTGCCTGTCTCCTAAAGAAGCCAGGCACGTCCTGGGGGTGGGGGGGGGGGGGGGGGTCAGTAAACACTGCAGCTCAAACAAGTGGCCCCAGATTGGGCCAGATGTGGTATTCTGGCTAGAGCGGCTTCACACACCCTCGGGTACACGGAATGCAACCACTGGTGTGACAAATGTGTCCTTTGAATCTGTGTCCGAAAAAAAGGGCCAGAAACAGTTTGCATTTGCATGATATGTTTCTTTGCCTTTCACAACACACATTTTTGCCCCAGGGCTGTATTAACTATGCCTGAAGACATGTGAGCCCTTGGGACGTCATGCAGAACATCACAGCCATTCGCTGTATCATAACCTTTCCTAGGGCTCACTGAGTGTCTGACTTTCTGTCCTGGGATCAGAGCCACAGCACCCTGGACCGGGGGACCTACTCAGTAATGAACGAAGTGAGCACACAACTATGGGATCCGCTGGTCTATTTACCACGTCCCCCAAGTCTGCTGACCTGACAGAGGTTGGAACCGATTCCTAGGATGCAGGCGGGATGCCAGCCTGGGGTGACCTGCTGCAGGGGCGGGGGGTGGGGAGGGGGCTTCAACACATGGAATGTACTGTGGCGTTTGTATGGTTCCAAAGTGTTTCACTGATACTGAAGTGGAAACAGGAGGCTGGAGTCTCCCTCTAGTATTTCCAGTTTGTTAGTTTGTAGTGGTGATCTGAAAAGACGTCCCAGCAGAAACGTGAAAGTAGAGAACAAGTCCATTAATTTAAAACATTACTGGGGCACCTGGGTGGCACAGTCGGTTAAGCGTCCGACTTCAGCCAGGTCACCATCTTGCGGTCCGTGAGTTCGAGACCCGCGTTAGGCTCTGGGCTGATGGCTCAGAGCCTGGAGCCTGTTTCCGATTCTGTGTCTCCCTCTCTCTCTGCCCCTCTCCCGTTCATGCTCTGTCTCTCTCTGTCCCAAAAATAAAAATAAACGTTGAAAAAAAAAAAAATAAAACATTATTGTCATTCACAGATTCACCTGCAGATGGTGCCATGTTACAGCTTTTTCCTTTCTCCCCCTTGCTTTTCTTCATGGTTGTAAAGCTTCACCCTGACCACTGTGGGTCAACATCCATTTGGTCATTACGAACTCGGCGAACAACGGCTTCAGTCACTGAGTCTCACAAAGTTTGGAATAGATTTCATACTAACACTGTCTGATGTGCAACCTTCTTTCAAAAATAAAATAGATGCCATCACTAATAAAACAGATCATAGAATGGTGGACTGTATGAATTTAAGGATCATCCTGTCTGACTCTATCATTTCTAGATAAAGAACTTATTGCCCCAAATATTGTAGCCGGCAACTGTCAGAGCCTAGATTGTGCTTCTAACTTTCAGTCCAAAGCTACACCTAGTCTGGTTCTCCACTATTGCCTTCTCATGGGGTAGGATAAATAGTATTTCCAGAATTTGAGAACATCCTTGTTGGAGACACTTTTTAAGGCCGGGTTGGCAGTCACATGGAAAAATCAGTGTCACCTGGGAGTGCCTGGCTGGCTCAGTCCGTGGAGTGTGTGTCTCTTGATCTTGGGGCCATTGGTTCGAGCCCTGCAATGGGTGTAGAGATTACTTAAAAAAACAAAAAACAAACAACAACAACAATAAAAAAAAAAAAACCCGTGTCCCCTAAGACCGCACGGAGGGGGGCAGAATAAAACTCTTCTGGATTGGAGGAAACTGGGCAACCAAATGTAATGCTTGAGCCTTGATTGAATCCTGGGGTGCTGGGATGTAGCCCTGCCCCACGCACCCCAAAGAACCTAAAAGGACTTTTGAAGACAATCGGAAACATCTAACATGTTTCGCATATTAGGTGATATTACTGTATCAATGGTAAGTTTCTTGTGATAATGGCGATATGGTTAGTAGGAGAATGTCTCCTCTTCAGGAGGCATGGCAAAGTATTTGAAGGTCATGATGTCTGCAACTTGCTTTCGAATGATTCAGAGGGAGAAAAAAAGCTGTGGATAGATACAGACATAGCCACATGGATTCTCACATGTATCTATAGAGACAGAGAAAGAGCAAAGCAGCAGGACGAGTTGCTACACGGTGAACTCGGGTAGAGGGCCAATGGTTGATGTCACCATTCTTTCAACTTTTCTCCCCGGTTGAAACTTTTTTCAGAAAGAAGACTGGGAAACAAACATATGACAGTCAAATGTTAACAACAGATGGGGGGAAATATTTGCAATTCGTATTCCAGGAAAAACTGATGATTCTCCCAACGTATAAAGAGCTGCTAAAATTTTTTTTAAATTAAAAAAAATTGTTATTAAGTTTATTTGAGATAGACAGAGACCATGTGAGCAGGGGAGGGGCAGAGAGAGAGGGAGAGAAAGAAACCCAAGCAGGCTCCGTGCTGCCAGCACAGAGCCTGACCCGGGGTCCAAACCTGTGAAACCGTGAGACCATGACCTGTGCCGAAACCAAGAGTCGGATGCTCAACCGACTGGGCCACCCAGGTGCCCCAAGAGCTTCTAAAATTAATAGCAGAAAGATGAACTCAGTAGAAATACAGGGAAGAAAGTGACAGGCTCGGCCAAAAGAAAAGAATATAAGGGTCCCTTAAACATCTGGAAAAGATGTTCAGGACCACTCATCATAAGGGAAATGCACGTTAAAACTGCACCAAGCTCATATTTCTTCTCTATCAGGTTGGCAAAAATCCAAAAGTCTGGTAACTAACTGTGTGTTCGGGGGGGGGGGGGGGGGGGGCGTGAGGAAATTGACAATTTTAAACCGTGTTGGGGAAATACTTATTGGTACAATTCCTAAGGAGGCAAGAAGGCAGTCACTGTCAAAATTACAAGGGCAGGCACTCTCAAAATATGCCTGTCTATGTGTAAAATGATACACGTGTAAGGCTAGTTATGTCAGCATTATGAGAAGTAGCTAAAGATTAGAAATAACCCAAATGTCCCTCAACAGGATAACACATTGGTAATATAATTGTCTACTACATCCGGTGGTATATTCTTATTACCGAAACCGGAATAAGGCAGCTCCCTTTTTACGGATATAAAAATATCTCTAAAAGATGCTGTTAGTGAATAAGGCAAGCTACAATTCTGCGTGTAATATGCCTTTACGTAAAAGAGGCAATACAAAAATATATTTACTAATATATATACTAAAGTATACACTAAACATATATATTAATATTTGTTTACATCTCATTTCAGAAGGACACCTATGTTTACGGTGGGGGAAGTTAAACAGATGAGAAGGAAGGAATTGTTTTTATTGCATATCTCTTCAGTCTTTAAAAAACAAGTGACTGTATTACGGGCACAAAGTCAAACATAAAATCATATTTATTTATTTATTTATTATTTTTTTAATGTTTATTTATTTTTGAGACAGAGAGAGACAGGGTGTGAGTAGGGAAGGGGCAGAGAGAGAGGGAGACACAGAATCAGAAGCAGGCTCCAGGATCTGAGCTGTCAGCACAGAGCCTGACGCGGGGCTCGAACTCACGAACCGCGAGATCATGACCTGAGCCGAAGTCGGACACCCAACAGACTGAGCCACCCAGGCACCCCCATAAAATCATTTTTAAAGTAATACATATTCACCAAAAAGTCATTTCAAATATCAACATATATAATGTCATAGAGAACTGCTATGAATAGTCTGTGTGGATATAATTCCAGACTAATGATACAGATACCAACCCCCCGTCCCCACCACCATACACACTCACCACAGGGGGAAAAGAGAAAAGGGATTTTTATACACACACACACACACACAGACACACACACACACCCCATATAAATACAGATACAGATGTATAGATACAGATATATGTTTCCTTCTATGTCAGTATATAAAAATCTACCTCATTTTTTAAATAATTTTTTAATGTTTATTTATGAGAGAGAGAGAGAGAGAGAGAGAGAGAGAGAGTGGGGGGGGGCAGAGAGAGAGGGAGACACAGAATCCGAAGCAAAGCAGGCTCCAGGCTCTGAGTTGTCAGCACAGAGCCCGACGAGGGGCTTGAATTCATGAGCTGTGAGGTCATGACTGGAGCTGAAGTCAGATGCTGAATTGACTGAGTCACCCAGGAGCCCCCACCTCATTTTTTTTTCCATTTGGCTGCTTGGAATTCTACAGAATAGATATGCCATAACTTATTTCATCTTTGCCCTGTTAATGAATACTTGGGGATGGGGCTTTTGTTTGATTTTACTCTTACAAATGATTGTCCGAGCACTGTAATGGTTACCCTTGCAGCATCTGAAGCCAGACTGCTTGGCTTTATTTTTATTTACTTTTTTTTTTTGATTTATGTATTTATTTATTTTTTGTTTAATATAATTTATTGTCAAGTTGGCAAACATATAGCATACACAGTGTGCTCTTGGTTTGGGGAGTAGATTCCCGTGATTCATCGCTTACATACAACACCCAGTGCTCATCCCAACAAGTGCCCTCCTCAATACCCGTCACCCATTTTCCCCTCTTCCCCGTCCCCAGCCATCAACCCTCAGTTTGTTCTCTGTATTTAAGGGTCTCTTATGATTTGCCTCCCTCCCTCTGTCTTTGTAGCTATTTTTTCCCCTTCTCTGCCCCATGGTCTTCTGATAAGTTTCTCAAGATCCACATATGAGGGAAAACATACGATATCCGTCTTTCTCTGACTACCTATTTCACTTAGCATAATACCCTCCAGTTCCATCCATGTTGCAGCACATGGCATGATTTCATTCTTTCTCATTGCCAAGTAGTATTCCATTGTATATATAAGCCACATCTTCTTTATCCATTCATCAGTTGATGGACATTTAGGCTCTTTCCATAATTTGGCAATTGTTGAAAGTGTTGCTATAAATATTGGGGTACAAGTGCCCCTATGCATCAGCACCCCTGTATCCCTTGGGTAAATTCCTAGCAGTGCTATTGCTGGGTCATAAGGTAGATCTATTTTTGCTTTTTTGAGGAACCTCCACACTGTTTTCCAGAGGGGCTGCACCAGTTTGCATTCCCACCAACAGTGCAAGAGGGTTCCCGTTTCTCCACATCCTCACCAGCATCTATAGTTTCCTGATTTGTTCATTTTGGCCACTCTGACAGGCGTGAGGTTGTATCGCAGTGTGGTTTTGATTTGTATCTCCCTGATGAGGAGTGACGTTGAGCATCTTCTCATGTGTCTGTTGGCCATCTGGATGTCTTCTTTGGAAAAGTGTCTATTCGTGTCTCCTGCCCATTTCTTCGCTGGATTATTTGTTTTTCAGGTGTTGAGTTTGGAAAGTTCTTTATAGATTTTGGATACTAATCCTTTATCCAATATGTCATTTACAAATATCTTCTCCCATTCCATTGGTTGCCTTTTAGTTTTGTTGACTGTTTCCTTTGCAGTGCAGAAACTTTTGACCTTGATGAGGCCCCCTAGTTCATTTTTGCTTTTATTTCCCTTGCCTTTGGAGATGTGTTAAGCAAGAAATTGCTGCGGCTGAGGTCAAAGAGGTTGTTGCCTGCTTTCTCCTCTAGGGTTTTGATGGTACCTGTCTCACATTTAAGTCTTTCATCCATTTTGAGTTTATTTATGTGTATAGTGTAAGAAAGTGGTCCCGTTTCATTCTTCTGCATGTTGCTGTCCAGTTCTCCCAGCACCATTTGCTAAAGAGACTGTCTTTTTTCCATTGGATGCTCTTTCCTGCTTTGTCAAAGATCAGTTGGCCATACATCTGTGGGTCCAATTATGGGTTCTCTATTCTATTCCATTGGTCTATGTGTCTCTTTTTGTGCCAATACCATACTGTCTTGATTACAGCTTTGTAGTAAAGGCTAAAGTCCGGAATTGTGATGCTTTCTGCTTTGGTTTTCTTTCTTAACATTACTTTGGCTCTTCAGGGTCTTTTGTGGTTCCATATAAATTTTAGGATTGTTTGTTCTAGCTTTGAGAAGAATGCCGGTGCAATTTTGATTGGGATTGCATTGAATGTGTAGATTGTTTGGGGGAGTGTTGACATTTTATCAATATTTATTCTTCCAATCCATGAATGTGGAATGTTTTTCCATTTCTTTATATCTTCTTCAATTTCCTTTGTAAGTGTTCTATAGTTTTCAGCACACAGATCTTTTACATCTTTGGTTAGGTATATTCCGAGGTATTTTATGGTTCTTGGTGTAATTGTAAAGGGGAGCGATTTCTTGATTTCTCTTTCTGTTGCTTCATTATTGGTGTATAGAAATGCAACCGATTTCTGTACATTGATTTTGTATCCTGCGACTTTACTGAATTCATGTATCAGTTCTAGCAGCTTTTTGGTGGAGTCTTTCGGGTTTTCCATGTGGAGTATCATGTCATCTGTGAAAAGTGAAATTTGACTTCTTCTTTGCCAATTTGGAGGCCTTTTACTTCATTTTGTTGTCTGATTGCTGAGGCTAGGACTTGCAACCCTGTATTAAACAACAGTGGTGAGAGTGGACATCCCTGTCGTGTTCCTGGTCTCAGGGGGAAAGCTCTCGGTTTTTCCCACTGAGGATGATATTAGCTGTGGGCTTATCATAGATGGCTTTCATGATGTTAAGGTATAGTCCTTCTATCCCGACTTACTTGACGGTTTTTATTAAGAAAGGATACTGTATTTTGTCAAATGCTTTTTCTGCATTTACTGACAGGATCATATGCTTCTTACCCTTTGTTTTATTAATGAGATGTGAGACATCAGACTGCTTGGCTTTAAATCCTGACACCATTATCTATTAGCTATGCAATGTTGGCCAAGTCAACTCTCTTGAGTTTCCTCATCTGCATAACGGGTAAGATAAAAAACATTTTTCCTCATTGAGTTGTTGTGAGGATGGATGAAGAAAATCAACCCACCTGTATGCAAAATACTTTCCTGTACGTATTGATGAGCTCATACATGCTTCTCAGTCATCTCTCCGCGAGGGGAAAGCCCTGACGTACTATATGCTGATTTCTGTGGTATAAATTCTCCAACCAGGACCAATTTCAAGCGACCAGTATACAGTCACTGAATGCAGAGTTGGAAAGAGATCGGCATCATCAGCTGTCCAGAGGCAGTGAAGAGCTCCTGCATGCCATTTCAGGTTTTGTTTGTTTTGTTTTTTTTTTTACTATTTTTAAAGTTTATTTATTTTGAGAGAGAGAGGGAGAGAGCACAAGCAGGGGAGGGGCAGAGAGAGGGTGCGAGAGAATCCCCAGCAGGCTCCATGCAGAGCCCCGACACGGGGCTAGAACTCACGAACTGTGAGATCATGACCTGAGCCGAAACCAAGTCAGGTGCTTAACTGACTGAGCCCCCCAGGTACCCCCTCGGGATGTATTTTTAAAGTTAGCAACCCTGAATGATTATCGTGACCCCCTTTGTTTTCAGGTATGTATCTGAATCTCCTTTGCAGGGTTTATTTGACCACGTTTATATATAACTACTTCCCGTCCCCTCGTTTCAAAATGTATCCTTATAAATTTGTTTTCCTATGACTACAAGGGCTCCTTACTCTAAGGATCCCAAACCCATACCTGCAAGGTGGGACTAATGACCCACTCTTGCATTAATTCATATAAAAATGAAGAGAATATGAACATTTTATGTGTTGAGAACTGAGATGAAATGATATTACGTGCCTCCTTTCTTCCCGCTGACAGCCTTTTAGCAACCACAAAAGCCAAATTTTAAACAATTTCAAAGTCTATGGTCTTATTTCCACAATAGGATTCAGTAAGTTAATAAATGTAATATACCTGGAAAAATGTTTAGATCATAGTTAGGGCTTGATAAAATAGAGATATAATAAAAATTACATCTTGGTGCATCTGAGAATATTTCTGTAGGAAAGATTTTTAGAAGTGGATTTACCGGACAAAGAGTATAAGCATGTAATATTTTGATAAATATTGCATTACTACTCCAAGAAGGTATAATAATTTATATTATCATCAACAATATATGAGTACACTTCCTCTCAAATCCCAGTCAACCTGGATAGCATCCGACTTTTTTTTTTAATGTTTATTTATTTTTGAGAGAGAGAGAGAGAGAGAGAGAGAGAGACAAAACGTGAGTGGGGGAGGGGCAGAGAGAGAGAAAGGGAGACACAGAATCTGAAGCAGGCTCCAGGTTCCAAGCTGTCAGCACAGACCCGATGCGGGGCTTGAGCTCACAGACCGTGAGATCATGACCTCAAAGTTGGACGCTTAATCGACTGAGCCACTCAGGTGTCTCCCAACTTTCTAATCTTAATTGTATTTGCAAGATATTTAACTTACTATCATTTCATTTTGCATTTTCCTAGCTCTAGTAAATTTGAGGATATTTCCACATGTTTACATATTTATTAATATTTATATTTCTTCAATGAATCTCCTATCTACATTTTTCTGTTGGGTTGTATTTTTCTTATTGATTTATATGAGTATTTTTATATTATGGATATTAATATTGCATTTGTCTTGTATGTTACAAATATTTTATCTCATTTCTCCCTCATCCCTGAAAACTGTCGTATCTCTCACTTGACTTTTACGTGAGTCAAGTCAATCTTATCTCTTACGGCTGTTGTGAGTCATAAAGAAGAAAGACTTATCCCCTGAGGAAAGTGGAAAATCTTAGCCAAGCCAAGGTTATTGCATATATTTTCCAACACTTCTGCAGTGTTTTGAAAAGACGTTTAGCTACTGTACTGGAGGAAGAGTTTTCCTTGACCCTCTTAGGATGGGTGGCTGGGTCTGTAAATTAAACTAACAAAGACAGACTAACAGCAGAAAAGCATACAAACTTGTGTAAGTTTTACATGACACGGAAACCCTCATAGGGCAATGAAAACTCAAAGAAATGGTGGAGACTGCTTGCTTTCACATCAGGTTGAATAAAGAGAAGCAACTGTGGAAAAGTGCCTAATGTATATGGAGAGGCACAGAGAAGATAAGAACTACTTTAACAAAGTCTGTCTGTGTAGACTTCTCTCTGCTCCAGCTTCTCGTCCTTGATAACTCTGTGACTTTCCTTCAGGTACAAGGAGAGCATCTTTCATACAGGAGTTTCATCTCCTGCTTTTAAGAAAACAAGGAAAATCAGAGTGGTGTTCTAGTATTTGCTGCATTTTCTTGTATTTTCCAAGTACCTTTCGCTCAAAATAGTCGCTGTGCCAAAGCGGCATATTTGGGGGTGAATGCTCTGAGCTCCTTCACAACCTAGAACTTACTTGTTTTTTTTTTTTTTTAATGTGAGGTAGTGGTCCGTATCAGTGTGCTTATCCTTTTTAACTTGATCAGTAAAGAAAAAGATACTGGAAGGCTAGGGAGGTGTTTCTATAACTGAAAAGAAAGCTGAAGAAATGAGCTTGTAAAATGCATGAATAAGAAGGAGGCTACATCGTGGTTAAATCAGTGCCTTGCTCAAAACCCCAATCCCAGCGAAGGGGCATCCATTGTCCAGCTTTGGGCTGAAGGAGGATTAGGGAAAGGTAGGGGGCCATGATGTTCCACCCCTTTTAGTAGTAAAAGCCAGGGAGAAAGGAGAAAGCGAGGGGTGCTTTGGTGGCTCAGTTGGTTAAGTGTCCAACTCTTGCTTTTGGCTCAGGTCACGATCTCCCGGTTTGTGGGTTCGGACCCCTGCGTGGGGCTTTGCACCGACAGCACGGGGCCTGCTTAGGGTTCTCTCTCTCCCTCTCTCTGCCCCTCCCCAACTTGTGCGCATGGGCTCATGCACACGCATGTGTTCATGTGTGTGCATGCTTTCTGTCTCTCAAAATAAATAAATAAACATAAAAAAAAAAGACAGAAGAAAGTGGATGCTGGGTAAGACCTACAATTGTCTTG
Organism: Prionailurus viverrinus; assembly: GCF_022837055.1. NCBI lineage: Eukaryota > Metazoa > Chordata > Mammalia > Carnivora > Felidae > Prionailurus > Prionailurus viverrinus. Next base: position 17,962,159 of record NC_062565.1, on the reverse strand, counting down.
TACTCTTTTCCCCCGAAATCAATCAACGAATGTTTTACTCTCTTTCCTTAACCAGTTCATTCTTTCTCATATTGCCTCACATAGATGGGGGTCTGTTCTTAGGCTCTGTGATCTATTCTTTTATGTTCCTGAGCGAATACCACTTATTTTGAATTGCTGTAGATTTATAGCGTGTTTTGACATCCAGTAGGGAAAGTCTTTATCCCGTTTTGAATATTTCTTGTCCTTTTGTATGCACTTACTTTTTAAAATATACTTTGTAATTAACTTGCCGTGTTCTTTAAAAATCTTGATGAGATTTTAAAAATTCAGTGTCACATTGAATGCATAGTTTAATTCAGAAGGATTTCTGAATCTTCTCACGGTGAAGCGTAGTATGTCTCCCCATTTGTTCAGAGCTTTAAAAAAAACCTTAAAAAATGAAATAAACTTAATAAAAAAAAACCCACTGGCTTGAATAACTTGATTCTTGTTAAATAGGGGCTGACAGAGGAGACAGTACTTTCGGGGATTATCACCCATTTGTGCATAGACATCAGTGAACTTGTCAGATTTTTTTTTTGGGGGGGTTGAATAGTTTTGATAAAAGAATGATCACACCTAGGATGATACAAAGAAATGAAAAATGGATGGTAAGAGTTGAATGAGGTAGTTCATAATAAGATCTATACATCTCATAATTTTTCTAGTTCGTAATTTTTGCCGAAAAGAAATTGCCATTTAAAAAAATGTTTATTTATTTATTTTGAGAGAGGGAGAGAGCAGGGGAGGGGCAGATAAAGAGAGAGAGAGAGAGAGAGAGAGAGAGCACGTGCACGTGAGAGGATTCCAAGCAGTCTCCGAGCTATCAGCACAGAGTCCGACTCAAGACTCGAACTCACAAACCGTAAGATCATAACCTGACCGATATCAAGAGTCACTCAACCGACTGAGCCACCCAGGCGCCCCTCAAGTGCTCTACATTGATCTCCCTTGGTCTATTCCTGATGCAATGTTTTCTCTGCTTGTCTTGATTTTATTCTTGGTCTGAAAGGATAAACTGAGGCACGTTAAAAATTTCAAGAGTTTGCGCAAAAATCCGTTGGATCCCTGTCACATCCATAGCACCTCCCCTGCCTTGTTGCCTACTTTCTGCCTGGAACTCAATCCCCTCCTTCCTTCCCGTCCATCTCAAGATGGACCTCCACCGTTCACAGAGGCAGAGAATAGAATTGTGGACGCCAGGAACTGGGGAGAGAAGCCGGTGGGGAGTTACTGTCTAATGAGCACAGAATTTCTGTTTGGGATGATGAAGAAATCCTGGAGGTGGACGGTAGGGATGAACGTGTGAATGTACACAACCGTGGGAATGTATTTAATGCCACTGGACTGTTCCCCTTAAAATGATTAAAATGGTAAATTTTATGCAGTGCATTTTTTTTACCACAATAAAAAATTAGATCATTAAAAAAAAATGCAATCTTAACAAACGGGAATATTAAAGGCTAACAGCCACAACAAAGGGAAAACAAGTTACATCTTGCTGGGATTTTGAGGAGGTCCAGTAACTCTCTTTTCCTCATCGGCATTGTGATCTACTTGGATAATTAGACAAGAGTCTAATTAAAATCCATCTCCATTTGCTGATAAAATCCCGTCCTAGTTATTTGATTTGGATTTTATGGGCGCTATTTAACAACCCTATTAAGCTGTAGATGACTGACCGCAAAGCAAAAGAATTCTTCTCCACAGACAACATAATATAATAATTATTATTGTTTTTGCCTATAGACATGAAAATAAATTCTGTCCAGTGCCTACTGTTGAAAAAACAAGTTTTACCTCCACGTGCATATTTATTTAAATAACCCTGGTCTATAAATGTTTCTCTGTTTTCCTTTTCCTTTGATTTTGTTGTAACACTTTACTAACTTTTTCATTAACGAGCCAAGTGAAATCTTTAGCTCAGGTTCATTTTCATATCTCTATGATAATTGTGATTTTATCCTTTTTTGTGGGGGGAGGGGAGATTATCCGTTTCCAGTATCCAGCGTACTGTGAGAACCAAGTGGGCCTGCTAATTGAATTCACAAATTAAGTGAACAAGAAGTTGTCCAACCTGGACGAAGGGTTAGCTCAAGGCAGACAGAAGGCATAGAGCAGAGAAGAACTCACACCCTCCAAGAGCAGATTTGCTTCCGACAGGGTAAAGAGAAGGGTTGAGTCAGGTACACCCAGTTGATTATATCTAAATTTACTAATTGGAGGGGTGCCTGGGTGGCTCAGTTTGTTGAGTGTCCAACTTCAGCTCAGGTCACGATCTTGCGGTCTATGGGTTCGAGCCCCGCGTCAGGCTCTGTGCTGACAGCTCGGAGCCTGGAGCCTGCTTTGGATTCTGTGTCTCCTTCTCTCTGCCCTTCCCCTGCTCTCTCTGTCTGTGTCTCAAAAATAAATAAACATTAAAAAAATGTAGAAAAAAAATAGATTTACTAATCGAATACATCGCTTGTCTCCCGGTACAGATGAGGAAATGAACTGTAAGAACCGAGTTCCTGTCTCATGAAAGGAAATGCAAGGGTTCTGGAAATATATTTCCTCCAAGAAATCTGTTTTGACCCATGCAATTTTCCCCCAAATATAGGACGCATTAACATGTGCCACAACTTTTGGTGGTATGGGTACATGGACTTAAAGAACACAGAATTTCAAAAGAAAAAAGAAAAAGAGGTATTTCTAACAAGAAACAAACCTTAGGTTTGCTGAAATGCTTTTTTTTTTTTAAGTTTATTTATTTTGAGAGAGAGAGAAAGCACAAGCAGGAGAGGGACATAGAGAGAGGGAGAGAGAGAATCCCAAGCAGGCTCCATGCTGTCAGCCCAGAGCCTGATGTGGGACTCGATCTTATGAACCATGAGATTATGACCTGAGCCAAAATCAAGAGTTAGCCTCTTTTTTTATTTATTTTTGAGAGACACAGAGAGACAGAGCATGAGCAGGGGAGGGGCAGAGAGAGAGGGAGACACAGAATGGGAAGCAGGCTCCAGGCTCTGAGCGGTCAGCACAGAGCCCGACAGGGGGCTCGGACTCCGGAACCAAGAGATCATGACCTGAGCCGAAGTCGGTGCTTAAACGACTGAGTCACCGCGGCGCCCCTCGAGAGTTGGACTCTTAATCGACTTAGCCACCCAGGTACCCTGAAGTGTCGCCTTTTTGACGAGGCCCATCTTGACCGCTTGTAAAATGGTAGCCTGCTCCTCCTACCAGGACCTCTCCCAGCCGCCCTTACCCTGCTCCAACTTGCCTTCTTCTCCATGGCGCTTAGCGTCTTCTAATGTACTCTGACTTACCTCCCTTATTGTGTGTGCCACTTACTTTTTGTCTTCCTTCTCCTCAAAAGTAAACTCCACGAGATCGAGTCCTCAAAAGTAAACTCCACGAGATTGAGGATCTACAAATGCGTCTGGCCCAGAGTAGGTGTTCAGTAAATGTTTGCTGTATGGATGAAGAGACATATACTCTGAGGACAGGAGGAAGGTGAGAAGGATCCTGCCCTGGGACGTGGCAGCAGAAAAGGGAGAGCAAGGGATAAAAGTGAGGAGCTGTGGGGGGAAGGATGCCCAGCTCTTTGCGATTCACTGGAAAGGGAAGCGGGTGGGACCATGGATGCATGGTAAGGGCTAGACCTCCAACAGCTGGTAAGACCATGATGGAGGGCACCAGGCAAGTGTGAGGGGTGCCGACCAGAAGGATGTTGTGGTTTTCTTCCTATGAAGCTTGAAGAGGTAGCCAGAAACCCCAGGGACGGTATTCTCTTCTGGGAATGTCATTACACTACAAAATCTTCTCCCAACTCAGAAAACCTCTCCACAAAGGTAGGAGGGAAAGAAAACGCTTTCAGTTTTGAAGAAGTCTGCATATGATGTGTGTCACCAGCAATCTGCGGAGAGATCACGAAGACAGAAAGAAACCTCACCTTTTTTTTTTTTTTGGTTTATTTATTTTGGGAGAGAGAGAGAGAGTGAAGGGGAGGGGCAGAGAGAGAGAGAGGGAGACACGGAATCCGAAGCAGGCTCCAGGTTCCGAGCTGTCAGCACAGAGCCGGACGCGGGGCTCGAACTCAGGAACCGTGAGACCTTGACCTGAGCAGAAGTCAGACACTTAACCGACTGAGCCACCCAGGTGCCCCACAAACTCCTCCTATCTTTAGGACTAGAGGTGGTTTTGCAACTGGGAGCCAGGATCCCACTGAAGTAAGGCTCCAACCTTCCCATAGATGCTTTTTAACGTAGAAACAGAGACAGAGAGAGTCAAGGAAGTGGCAGTCCAGCATCTCTCTGCTTAGCTGTGCTTCGAGGCTAAGTTAGTTATGATGTGACCCCTGTCATGAGAATTGGAGACCACCGGCCTCAACCTTTCAGTTGAATCTCTGCCATCTACCGTTAACCTGCATGGAGGAAGAAAAATTGGGAGAAGCACGTGAGCGACAGGGGATCCAGTCTCCAGCCTTCCCAGTTTCTTGATGGTACAAACATTCTTTTATTCCACTTTACGCAGCTCTAGCTTGGTAACTTCAGTGGGCTCTTAGGATTGTAGGATAACTGTCTTTGGGGGGCGCGGGGGAGAGCTCTTTTCCCCAGAAGTTCCTTCTCTGTCTCTTCGGGCAGGAGTTTGTTATGACGCAGGAAAGCTGTGTGTGTGTGTGTGTGTGTGTGTGTGTGTGGAGGTGAAGGGATGTTTTGGCGGGGGGGGGGGGGTATTTTCGTGACATGAGTGGGGATGGAGAGTATCTGGTGACCCAGCGTATCAGGCTGTGCAGCAGAGACAGGCTATGGGGAGAGAGGTTAGGAAGCAGGCTTTTAAATGGGATTAGGGGCAAGCGTGCCTTTGACCTTTGGTATTACTCGTACTTAACTGCATTAGTCAGAGCGTCTACCATACCCCCTACTCTCCGGGCAAGGCCAGCGATGCGGAGTCTGGGACACCAGCCTATCTGATTTGCTCCCCACCTTCTCTCTCTTTTTCATTTCCTCCCATCCAGGAGCCAGAGGGCATGCTTCTGCCTGCACGAGGTTTACCTCCTCCCAGACTCCAGTGTTACCGCAGTTTGCTCTGCACGTTGAGTCAGTTCTATTACAATGGGGATGAAAGGAGAAGTCTCTCACGTAAAACCTGGCTTTCCCGTCTGTTGTTTTTTTTTGCGGTATGTCAGAAACAGGAAAATGCTCACTATCTCGTTCTCCATTCCCCCCGTAAGAGAGGCTGGTCTGACACCAGGAAACGAGCGCCTTGGGTCGACAAAAGGAAACTCAATCATCTACAGTGGAACGATTCAAAAGGAAAACTAGCACAATTATCGTCTTTTTAAACATTATCCTCCTTGTAAGGATACAAGGGATTATTAAATCACGTGGCTTTTCAGGGAATTGTTTCCATTGTTTTATTATGTATTTATTGGTTGGTTGGTTGGTTGGTTGGTTGATTGATTGATTGAAAGAGTGAGAGCTGGAACAGGGGAGGGGCAGAGAGGGAGAGAGAGAAGCCCATGCAGGCTCACGGCAGTGAAGGCTGGTGAGCAGGGTCGGGCTGGGGACTTTCAGGTGCTTGGCTGGAGGGGCTCGCTGCATATAAGCACGCGGAGCCAGAAGACAGGACCCGATCGATCAGGGTCCACAAGAGGCAGTGGGAGTCCTGGCTACTTACTGGGTGTGGTCTCCCCTGAGGCAAGGACGCGCGGTGGAGCTGGTGAGGTGTCCTGTCGGCAGGATCCTGGCCTTCAACCGCGGTGGGAGGAGGGGGGATGTGGGGAGGGACTCTCAGGTGGCTGGCGTCAGGGGTGAGATCTGCAGAGGGGGTCCACGGGCAGCTGTGCTGGCCATCGGTAGTCACTGCTTTTCTCCCTTGTTCCCAACCATCTCGGCATGTCTCTGCTTTGCCACTCTGGCTGAAATCAGAAGAGGACTTTCACGCGGTGCCCTAAAAGGTTGGGGAAGCTGGTCGCTCATCCTGCTCTCCCTTTCCTGGTGAGGGGCTTTCTAACCGGGGGGGGGGGGGGGTTCCCTCTTGGCACTGAACAATGCCAGCGTGGGGGATAGATGGATTGATGTTAGCTAAAACGAAGCTTTTCTTTCTTTCTTTCTTTCTTTCTTTCTTTTTATGTAGTTATTCTCAAATATTTTTTTTTTTTTGTCCTATGATCTTGCTGAGGTTCTCTAAGGAGACCTAAATGGACTCCAGAGCGCTCTGTCTTTGTGTATGGATAGCTGTCTAATTGTCGATCATTGGGGGTGGATGGTGACGGGCTTCTCCTAAGCTGCCATCTCGATGACATTACTCTAAGGGACGCATTATGACAGGACATGTGGGTGCCCACCAGAAGAACCCCGGCCTAGGTTCAGAAGGTGACTGACACCATCAAGAGGCCCTATTGCTGTACCCCCTCAGGGTGGGCACCCCAGTCCATAAAATGAGCAGACATATGGTGTGATGCGGCAATACAGAGATGCCTTGAAGCTAGATATAGTCCTCGTGCATTCACAGAGGCACAAAATAACAACAATTGTTGGGGAAGATTCCCTCCAACAACTATGGGGAAGAGTCCCAGTAGGAAAGCCCCACACAGAGTTGACAAAGTGGGTTACACTCGGTTGATGCCAGTAACCCCCGGGGCTGCAAATGGGTCCTAACAGGAATAGATACTTACTCTGGACTAGCTTTGCATACCCAAAGCTAGATGCAAATGCTCAAAGCAGTTCTAAAAACTTGGAACAGACAATCCTGTATCAATTTGGGCCACCAAATTACATTTGGGAGGTCCTTAATGGCTCATAATGTCCAACAGTGTCCATTATCAAATGGAGAAATCCGGTTGCATATCCTCTTTAGAGTAATAGTTTAATAGAGGATGGGAACAGGCAGTTGAAACATGTGCTCTGCAAAACAGTGTTGGGGAGGGGGGAGGAGAGGGGGTGAAGGCAGGATGCTGGAGACTTACATAATTCTTTCCCTCACCAGCTCAACTTTATTTTTCCTACCTGATGCCGTGGTCCCAGGACTAGGGATGTGACTGAGGGCACCAGAACCAGGGATGATTCTTAAGCAAGAAACCGTAACTACACTTTTAAATCTTATGCCAGAATTCCTAAGGACCTGGTAGGGTGGATTGTGCTTTCATCCCATCTGGCAAACTTGGGGTTGGCGGCCATGTTGCCCAGTGGTCAAGACAGCCAGCTGGTTCTGTGCCTGGATCACTGTCCCCTATATGAATGGAAGTGAACCGAGGGGAGGCATTTCCTAGACTAGCGTTGCTGCCAGAGATCTGGACCGGCACCGCGGCTCAACCTGATGTCCTTTCCAAAGGTGGAAAAGTCTGGGTAAAAATAAATGGTAAAGGGAGAGAAGAAGAAATAATAGCTGAGAGTAACAAAAGGAATAAGTGGGTTATGCGATGAGGGAAACCCAACATGATGTGAATGCTTCAAGGGAGGCTCAGAGCAAAAGAATAATATCTTTTAGCACGATTATACCAGATGGCCGGAAGAGTGAAGCTATGTTTGCCACGACCCATCCTACTTTTGGAACCTGGAGAGATCGAATAGCAGCCTGTAAACCTGAGTGACATCACTCAGGGAGACATTCTGGTCCAAAGAGATGATGAATTGGACCGATGATGAATGACTAAATGCAACTCTACCAATGTGCTAGTGTCTTTTGACTCCTACTTTTTAGACTACATCTACTACAAGGAATATGGTTTGAAAAGGAATTTCCAAGAATTGCTTCTTTCTTGGACTTTAAACTGTGTGATGCATGACTCTCAGGAGGCTGATCACCCCATAACTATGAACTTTGGTGATCAAACACTTAGGAAGGTCTTTGATGGTCAAGAACAAGTATAATGGCAGCATGCCCAACGTGCCACAGCGTGCTAAGCACAAATGCATGCCACCCTTGTTCTTGTGGATGGGAAATCTTTAAGCAGAATCAGGATAAACAGTGGGTCTCTGATGGTATTAAAGCGGAGATTCATCCGAGTTGCCCTGGGGAAGAGCCCCACTCCGGAACCAGGAAGGATGTGGGAAGGCGTATGGCATACTCAAACTAACTCACCTCTAGGCATGACCACCACTCATCTGTCGCTATTACAGGAACCCTATGTGGATTTTTTTTGGATTTTTTTTGGTGCAAATCTTTTGACATTAAAAAAAATGTACTAGCTAACATGCAGTGTATACAGTGTGCTCTTGATTTTGGGGGTGGAGTCCCATGACTCATTTCTTACACACAACACCCAGTGCCCTCCCAACATCCCAACAAGTGCCCTCCTCAATGCCCATCACCCATTTCCTCCCTCCCCCACCCCTTCCCTCCCATCAACGCTCAGTTTGTTCTCCGCATTCACGACTCTCTTACGGTTTGCCTCCTTCTCTGTTTGAAATTATTTTTTCCCCTTCCCTTCCCCCATGGTCCTCTGTTAAATTTCTCAAGTTCCACATATGACTGAAACATGATATCTGTCTTTCTCTGACTGAGAACTTACCCTCCAGTTCCATCCATGTTGTTGCAAATGGCAGGATTTCATTCTTTCTCATTGCCAGGTAGTATTCCATTGTATATATAAACCACATCTTCTTTATCCATTCATCAGTTGATGGACATTTGGGCTCTTTCCGTAATTTGGCTATTGTTGAAAGCACTACTATAAACATTGGGGTACATGTGCCCCTATGATTCAGCACTCCTGTATCCTTTGGATAAATTCTGAGTAGCACTATTTCTACTTTCCTGCTTTGTCAAAGATCAGTTGGCCATACATCTGTGGGTCCAATTCTGGGTTCTCTATTCTATTCCATTGGCCTATGTGTTTTTGTGCCAATACCATACTGTCTTGATATTTCAGCTTTGTAGTAGAGGCTAAAGTCCGGGATTGTGATGCTTTCTGCTTTGGTTTTCTTTCTTAACATTACTTTGGCTCTTCAGGGTCTTTTGTGGTTCCATACAAATTTTAGGATTGTTTGTTCTAGCTTTGAGAAGAATGCCGGTGCAATTTTGATTGGGATTGCATTGAATGTGTAGATTGTTTTGGGAAGTGTTGACATTTTGACAATATTTATTCTTCCAATCCATGAGCATGGAATGTTTTTCCATTTCTTTTATCTTCTTCGATTTCCTTCATAAGCTTTCTATAGTTTTCAGCATACAGATCTTTTATATCTTTGGTTAGGTATATTCCGAGGTATTTTATGGTTCTTGGTGCAAGGAACCTTATGTTTTGGGTGTAAAACACATACCCTAATGGCACTACCCAAGCTTAGTATACAATGGCAACAACATGCATGGTGGATTAAACAACACTAGCCCACAAGACAGAAAAGAGCCTTAGTGGAGATAGGTGCCAATCTAGACACTCTGAAAAAGTGTTTTTTTTTTTAATGTTTGTTTTTTTTTTTAAAAAAAAAATTTTTTTTTTTAACGTTTATTTATTTTTGGGACAGAGAGAGACAGAGCATGAACGGGGGAGGGGCAGAGAGAGAGGGAGACACAGAATCGGAAACAGGCTCCAGGCTCTGAGCCATCAGCCCAGAGCCCGACGCGGGGCTCGAACTCACGGACCGCGAGATCATGACCTGGCTGAAGTCGGACGCTTAACCGACTGCGCCACCCAGGTGCCCCTTAATGTTTGTTTTTGAGAGAGAATGAGAGAGAGGGAGAGACAGAACACAAGTAGGGGAGGGGCAGAGAGAGAGGGAGACACAGAATCGGAAGCAGGCTCCAGACTCCGAGCTATCAGCACAGAGCCTGATGCGGGGCTCGGACTCACCAACTGCAAGATTGTGACTCGAGCCGAAGTTGGACACTTAACTGACTGAGCCACCCAGAGCCCCGGTTTGTTTTGAGAAAAGATGATGGGGCTTTGGTGAAGCGGGTCAGGCGGACTCAGCAGGCAATCCTGGATGAAGCTTGAACCCAGCATTGGAAATGATCTGCACCCTGATCCAACAGGACCTCTTGGCCATTTTAATACAAATGGAGACTGAGGCCACCATGGAGGGGTTTTAGGACGTCCTTCCCTTCAGAAATGTAGTGTTTTCGTGCAGTTTTGTCTCTTACTTAGACTCTTGGTGAAGTCTGAGTTAAGTTGTTTTATGCCCGTTTTCTGATGGCATCTTTGACCATTTCTGGTCTTTTGTATTTTTAAAAATTCTAACTGATGTTTTATTGTTATGCCTGTTGTGCCCATTTGGGCAATGCCTCCATAAATTTTTATCTAAAATCTTCCCTATTTCTAAATGACTACTCTGGAACCTAGTCATTGGTAGTTTGAGCAACTTTCAGGAAGATTTTATAAGTGTTTAAGCATTTCACACAATTTCAAATGCTCTCTCTTTTTTTAAGTTTATGTATTTATTTTGAGAGAGAGAGAGAGAGAGAGAGAGAGAGAGAGAATTAGTGGAGGAGGGGCATAAAGAGGAGGAGGAGGAGGGAGAGGAGAGAGACAGAATCCCAAGCAGGCTCCACGCTGCCATCACAGAGCCCAGTGCGGGGCTCAAACTCACGAACCGTGAGATCATGACCTGAGCTGAAACCAAGAGTCGGACACTTGACTGACTGAACCACCGAAGTGCCCCTCAAATGCTTGCTAAATAGTTTTCCTTTTTAAAAATCTTTCAGTTAAGGGAAAGATTTAGTAAATCTTACAAGTAAAATGTAAGCCACCAGAATAGGGTTATGTAGTGGACCATGTGTTGTGGGCTTAGGGGGAGAGGTACAACAATACCTGGCTTCCAGAATGCTGCATGATGTGAAATATTCTAAATAAGTACTTCTTTTTTTTTTTTAAACAAATTTTTTTTAACGTTTATTTTTGAGACAGAGAGAGACAGAGCATGAACAGGGGAGGGGCAGAGAGAGAGGGAGACACAGAATCCGAAGCAGGCTCCAGGCTCTGAGCGGTCAGCACAGAGCCTGACGCGGGGCTCGAACTCACGGACCTCGAGATCGTGACCTGAGCTGAAGTCGGACGCCCAACCGACTGAGCCACCCAGGCGCCGCTCTAAATAAGTACTTCTTATGTCTTTATTCTAATGTCAGCATAGCAGTTAAATGTAAAACTTTTCCAGCAATGTCCGCTTTAAAATGCCGATTCTTTTGTTTTTGTGACTTCATTTTTAATTTGAATTTTAATAAAATTTAACCCAATTTACCCAAGCTACCTATTCCATAAAGTTGACAGATGAATAAACAGCCTGAAGTGGCTTAAAATCTGAAGTAGCATAGGAACATCAGAGAAAGACCTGAGGTCTCTTCACATGACTATGGTCTTGCTCAGCCCCCTCAGCTCTTAGAAGTTTGATTGATGCGTAAAGCTGAATTGTGCTACAACTTGAATGGGTTTGGGGGGAATCCTGGGCTGAGTGAGTACTGTGATGTGTGACAAGGGCAAATGCTGCAGAGATCATGTAAAAAGTGAGCCTCAGTGTAAGGCCCAGCAGGGGCCAAAAAATATGGCGGCCGGGAGAGTCTGGGAAGGTCACACAGCTAACAATTGTGGGAGGTAGAGGTTGAACCTTGAACTTGTGACTCCAGTTCTGGTTCTCCTTCTCCTGTATCATATTCTTCTCAGGTGGCTTCCCAGAATAAGAGGCCAAAGGCATAGACCCCAAGAGAACTCAGAGAGAAGGTCCGAGGGAAGCTAAAGACATAACAGGATTCCTGGTCATGAAACCCAAAGGGACACTGACTGCATTAATAGCATTAGGAGTTGATGGGATAAACCTTTCCCATTAGAAGCCAGAGGGGAGTTGGACGTTTCCAAACACACGGAGCAAGCGTGCGCAGGAATAGGGTGATATTGAGTGGAAATAGAGTAAAACGAATCTTATGACCCAAGGACAGAGGATGAAGGCCTAGATGGCCAGTTTGATGGAAACTCTTGAAGGGATTGCTCGATGATCTCAGTTAAAGGAGTAACGTGAGACCTTGCCTACAGCTTCCCTGTTTGGGTAGCATCCTCCTGTCATTGGCCTAGCACAGTGCCTGACAAACACAAACACAGGGCCTGACAGCTTGGGGGCCACCCATGAAATTGTCAGAGGGTGTGTTTCCTGGGAAAGGGTCTGAGTCTCAGGTTTGCACGCAGGAGGATGATGGGAGTGGGGTGAGGGGCCAGGAGTGGACAGAGGAAGAAGCCAACTTCAATACTGCAATAGCGTTGCAGGTGCCACAGGGAACTCAGCCCCGCTGAGACCGGGGCACCGAGTACCCTCAAGTAGGCTAGTCTCTGGATGCAGGAGACCCCAGGAGAAGGGTGTAACCTCAGGGGATGCAGCCTCCCCCAGCTGAGGGAGGTCCCTGGAGAGAGCTCACATATGAGCAGCCCCCCACGCAGCAGCTTGGGGCGGGGGCAAGCACCCGGGTCCTACGGGGACCATCTACTATTTGCCAGTGCTATTCTAACTTTATCCTTTTAAAACAAATGCTTTTCATAAGAATTAATTTGGATAAGAGGAGAGGTGGATACTTTTTTAAATGACTTTGTTAAGAGCAACTTCAAAAATTTTTTTTAACGTTTATTTTTTTTGAGACAGAGAGAGACAGAGCACGAACAGGGGAGGGGCAGAGAGAGAGACGCAGAATCAGAAACAGGCTCCAGGCTCCGAGCCGTCAGCCCAGAGCCCGACATGGGGCTCGAACTCACGGACTGCGAGATCGTGACCTGAGCTGAAGTTGGACGCTTAACCGACTGAGCCACCCAGGCGCCCCTGTTAAGAGCAACTTTAGAGTTATAATGCGTTTGAGAGGAAGGAACAGAGACTTCCCACCCACCCCCTGTGCACATACCTTGTGGCCTCCTCCGTCACCGCCATCACTCATCGGCGTGCTACATTTTTCACCAAGGATAAGCCTATATTGACCCATCATGGTCACCTAACGTCCGTAGTTTACGTAAGGGGTAAGGGGTCACTCTTGGTGTTGTACATTCTTTGGGTTTGGACAAATGTACAGTGACATATATCCATCCTTAAAGAATCATACACAGTATCTTCACGGCCCTAAAAAGGTTACGTGTTCTTAGCCAGCCATTTCCTTCCAGACGTACGCATCTCCTAACGCTGACCTACCGTTGGAATATAGATAATAGTATTTTCTTTCTCCAAGATGCATTTTTTCCGTTTTCTCTTTTACTTTTTATGTTTAAAGTTTTATTTATTAATTTTGAGAGAGTGAGAATGCAGAGAGGGGAGGGGCAGAGAGAGAAAGGGAGAGGGAGAAAAATCCGAAGCAGCCTCTGCACTGTCAGTGCTGAGCCCAATGTGGGGCTCGAAGCCACGAACCACGAGATCATGACCTGAGCCAAAACCAAGAGTTAGACAGTTCCCTGACCGAGCCATGCAGGCACCCTTCAGTGATGCGGTTTTTATTTTTTATTTTTTTTATTTTTTTTTTCAACGTTTATTTATTTTTTGGGACAGAGAGAGACAGAGCATGAACGGGCGAGGGGCAGAGAGAGAGGGAGACACAGAATCGGAAACAGGCTCCAGGCTCTGAGCCATCAGCCCAGAGCCCGACGCGGGGCTCGAACTCACGGACCGCGAGATCGTGACCTGGCTGAAGTCGGACGCTTAACCGACTGCGCCACCCAGGCGCCCTAATGTGATGCGGTTTTTAAATCAGTAGATTTTATTTGGTAATAGGTTGAAATAACATTTCTCTTATGTCTATATTCTTTATAAGAGTCCTAGAAATCTTATATGCAACCAACCTTTTTCAGCTCTCTCAGTGAAACATATGTATTCATTAAAGAAGCTTTTTATTAAACAATTATGTGCTTGGCATGTTGCTAGAGATATAGCCCCAAGGAGGTCACTCAATGATCCCGGTTGTTAGCACAAATAATGTAACGTGGTGTGTGTAATAATGGAAGAATAAAGTGATTTTGGAACAGAGTCTGGAGCAACTGGGAGCGAGGGAGTCAGGAAAAGACTTTACGGAGGAGAAAACGTGAATGTGCAGGAATCAAGATGGCGGGAAGGAAGGGTAGCATGAGAGGAACACAGAACAGGAGTTTGTGTTTGGCAGGTTTGGGGAGCAGTAAGACATTTCACTGTGTCTGGAGTTGGTGTTTTAAGTGCATCTGGGGAAGGGGGCTGGGAGGTGATGTTTAGTTCCTAGCTCCTACCCCCAAAACTTCTCTAGCAGTTTTCTCATATTTTGTAGAATTCCAGTGGAGAAGAGAATTTCAACCCACTTAAACGATTCTCTAGCGTGTGCAGTGGCGGCCTGGGAGACACGTTGGCTCCAGGCTTTGTCCTCATCCTACAGGGCTTCCAGCCCCTCAGAAGGGCGCTTTTGTGTTCCTAGGTGGGACTCTGGCGTCACGTGACTACCACCTCTTGTATCTCCCGGTAGTTGCTCAAACTGGTTTCCCAGCGAGGAAAGGGATTTTTTTTTTTTTTTTTTTTTTTTTTTGCAGGCCTGGGAAGCATGTGAGTCAGCCCCTGGTGTTGTGTGACTGTGGACTGAAGGGAAAGCCCCAGCTGGGTGGTTTCGGCCAGACCGACTCCCCTTGGCTTCCTGTAGCACGCGAGCTATAATAATGACAGCTGCCTTCCATGGAGCACCTTTAAGTGGGCGCTTTACACACGCCATCTTGCTTTATCCTCAACGTGGTAGTGCGAGGTGATGGTCTTATCCTCATTTGGATGATGACACAATGGAAACTCAGATGTTAAGTAGTCTATTCGGTGCCTAAGAGCCAGAAAATGGTGCTGCGTTATGCATTTGTGTCTTTCCGTGAGTGAGAATTGGAAGGGCTGCTTTAGTAGACATCTAACTAGACAGTTCAGCAGCCCTTTACCAGTTGATAGCTCCAAAGGAGGAGAAGTTCTGGCCCCTGTTTGATACTCCATAGAGAACACGTTTATATGTAGCCCTGGTGGTAAAGGGGAGTCCCTCAGGTAGGTGGGAAATGGAGATTAATCACCTATGGAGAGATGCTTCCTCACAAAAACTCTGTGAAGTAGTCCCTTATCCCCATTTTGCAGATAGAAAGACGGAGGACACACAGCCAGTAGGCGCTAGAGTTGCAATTCTAACCGAGGACTGGGGGACTCCAACGTCTCGTGCGCGTAACCACTCCGCTAGAAGGCCAGCAGGGAAACTTGGTGTTCCTGCTACCAGCTGGCCGAGGAGAGCCACTGACGAATCACGGAGGGAGCAAAACGTGTTTTATTTGCCCTCCCGCCTTCTAGCAGTCTCCACACCCCTGTTTCCACCTCCTGTGCCTGAGCACCCAATAGTGTCGCGTTACTCTTTGGCCAGCCGGAGGGGAACGCCGTGCCCCAACTGAGTATATCGGACAGGTTGGCCTATATTTTGAAAGGAATCTCTACTTAAAATTGACAACCCCCACAACCTATCCACCAGAAAATTCCTCTTGTCTCTATTTTCTTTTTTTTTTTTAACGTTATTTTTTGTTTTGAGAGACGGAAAGAGAGAGTGAGAAAGAGAGAGCAGGGGAGGGGCAGAGAGAGAGGGAGACACAGCATCGGATGCAGGCTCCAGGCTCCGAGCTGTCAGCACAGAGCCCGAGGCGGGGCTTGAACCCACGAGCCGTGGGATCATGACCTGAGTGGACGTTGGACGCCTAACCAGCCGCGTCACCCAGGTGCCCCTCTTGTCCCCATTTTCAAAATGTATCCAGAAATTGACAACTCCTTACTGCCTCGGTCACTGCCAGTTTGGTCCATCATCTCACACCTGGATTAATACGATGATCTCCTCGCCAGTCTCCCACTTCACCTCCGCCTTTGCTCGACAAAGAGACTCGACAGCCACGTGTGACAAATGGCTTTCCTATCTTCTTTTATCATTACAGCAGACGGAGTGATCCTTTTAAAATCAGAATCAGGTCGCGTCTGCTCCAGGCTTCTCGTGGCTCGTTTCAGAGTAAAAGTGAAATTTACAACGGCGTGCATGTGCCTGCTGATGTGGCCTCAGTTACCTCTCCTTGTTGTCCTTCTCTTCTCCTCATCCCCTCCCTTTCTCTCCTTCACTCATGTGTCTCCACACTGCCACGTGCTGTTATTTGATAGTGCCGAGCATAATCCCACCTCAGGACCTTTGCACGTGCTATGGTCTCTGTTGAAGAGCTTTTTCTCCAGAGATGCTTAGGGCTTCCTTATTCACCTCATTCAATTCTCTGTTCAATTCTCTGTTGCACCTTAATGAAGAAGCCCCTCTGACCGCTCGATTTAAATAGTCCATAGTCCCCATTGCTGCCTCACACTCTCTATTCCTCTACCCTACTTTGACTATCTCCACAGCAACTGAAGGGTTATATATAAGTTTGCTTATGTGTATATTTAGCTTTATGAATGTAGGAAATCTATGTTCGTTTCTGAAGCATTTCCAGAATAACAACAACAACAAAAACTAGGCCACATCTCCAGCATGTGGGTACACGTTGGATGCTCAACAAATATTTGCTGAAAGAATAGTGAAGTCGCAGATGAAATAAGGTGTCGATGGCTATATCGTATTGCTGAGATATTTGCGTTTTATTTAAAGTTTACACAGAGGCACTTTCATCTGAAGAAATGGATGATGAACACTCAGATACTTTCTTTTGTAAGTAAGGAAAATATTTTTGGTGGGGAGGCCTCTCAAATTACAGCGTGCCAGAGAAGTTCTTTTCTTGTTACCTGCCAGCTGGACTCAGGGTGTGAATCAGCGATGGAATCTTAGATCTAATGGTGCTGTCCGATGGAACTTCCTGTGACAAGAGAGAGATTTTTTACTTGCACTTTTTTTTTTAACGTTTATTTATTTTTGAGACAGGGAGAGACAGCATGAACGGGGGAGGGTCAGAGAGAGGGAGACACAGAATCTGAAACAGGCTCCAGGCTCCGAGCGTCAGCACAGAGCTCGACGCGGGGCTTGAACTCACAGACCGCGAGATCGTGACCTGAGCCGAAGTCGGCCGCGTAACCGACTGAGCCACCCAGGCGCCCCTTTACTTGCACTTAAAAAAAAATTTTTTTTTTCAATGTTTTTATTTTATTTTTGGGACAGAGAGAGACAGAGCATGAACGGGGGAGGGGCAGAGAGAGAGGGAGACACAGAATCAGAAACAGGCTCCAGGCTCTGAGCCATCAGCCCAGAGCCTGACGCGGGGCTCGAACTCACGGACCGCGAGATCGTGACCTGGCTGAAGCCGGACGCTTAACCGACTGCGCCACCCAGGCGCCCCAATTACTTGCACTTTTTAACAGGGTAGCCACAAGCCACATGTAACTGTTGAGCACCTGAAATACGGCTAGTGTGACCAAGAAACTGAATTTTCTATTATTTTTTAACAACTCGGGGAGCTGAGTCTAGATGATGACCAGAAGTGGGCTCTGAAGAGAAGAACCAGGGGGCTCCCTGCAGGCTCTGTGAGAAACCTCAGCCCCACCTTCCCTGATGGTATACACCAGGCCAGTAACATTGACCTTGCAGCTTCCACCAAGGTCTAAGAGGAACTGAGACGACATGATTCCTTTTCCTTTTTTTTTTTTTTTAATTTTTTTAAATGTTCATTTTTGAGAGAGACAGGGAGTGAGCAGGGGAGGGGCAGAGACAGAGGGAGACACAGAATCCAAAGCGGGCTCCAGGCTCCGAGCCGTCAGCGCAGAGCCCGACGCAGGGCTCGAACTCACGAACTGTGAGATCGTGACCTGAGCTGAAGTCGGGTGCTTAACCAACTGAGCCATGAGGTGCCCCATTTTCTTTAACTGACTAGTCGTCTCATATCAAGTTCTGGAAGTTCAGTATATACTCTCCGAGAGTCTCACGACCCCATTAGATAGCATCTTCTCTCTGTTGTCAAGAATAGGAAACTGATTCACAGCATGACTGTCATGAGCTGAAGCCTCAAAATGATTCATAGAAGATGTAAGGCTAGACTTAGCAAGATACAAACCTCGCTCCCTTAGCAGGCGAGCGGGTCAGTGACTCAAGTTCAAACCTACAAGAACCTGGGGGTAATAATTAGAGCATTGATGGTTGGGGGGGGGGGGGAGCCTCGGTGGCTCAGTCAGTTAAGCATCCAACTCTTGATTTTGGATCGGGTCACGCTCTCATGGTTCGTGGGATTGAACTCCACATTGGTCTCTGTGCTGATAGCTCTGAGCCTGCTTGGGATTCTCTCTCCCCTCCCCCTTCTCTGCCCCTCCCCTGCCCTCTCTCTCTCAAAATAAATCAATAAACTTAAAAAAAAAATTAAAAAGAGCACTGATGATGTGCTATAGAGTGTTCCAAGTGGTTTCCATCGTGAAGTACATCCCGGTATTTCCTCTTTCACAAGTTAAGAGATTGAGATACAGAGAAGTCAGGTTTGCCAAAGATGACACACACTGTGGAAAAATAATAAATGTTGTTGTTTTAAAAGCTGCTACATTCCGGACAGCTTTGTTAGGCAGCACTAGCTAACTGATATCAGAGCTTTCGGGACTCCGGCCATGGCAGGATCTTTCACCAAAGATGACCCAGCAGGTAAAGGCTGAGTGAGGACTTCAACCCAGCAGTAGGATGGCCGAGCCAGTGAGCCTGCCCAGGGCGCTCCGTTACGTCTCATGTGGCACCATCTGGGAGGGCGCACGTGGCCTCTATTCCCCCTCCTGTCATCCACCTTGCACAGCTTCCACCACGCGCTCTTTCCCACTCACAGCCTCGCTGTGTGTCATACACCCAGAGCAAGTCTTTCTTCTTTTTCTGCCATCAATACCTGCCCTTCTTCCTGCCAGTAAGTGGCTCAAAGAAGAATCACAGAATATCGAAATGTGCCAAGGCCATTAGCGTACAAGAAAGAATTGTGGTTTTCTCAGTGGGAAGATCACCACCAGACTGGGCTGATGGGGACTGAGGGGCAGTTGGAAGACGTGTAGTCTAAAGATGGCCATTAGATCATGAGATAGCAGATCTTATCGAGACTGGGACCCGGACCTTGGAGCCAAAGGATTGGATGAGAAGCAGGATGCTACAGGGTCCCCCCAGAAGGCGTCAGCATCAGGAAGCTTCTGCATAACAGAACACCCAAAAGCTCAGCAGCTTTGTTATTTTGCACAGTTCTGAGGGTTGACTGGGTGGCTCTTGTCTGGGCTTGCCCAAGCTAGGGTGGTCTCACTCATACGTCTGGGGCCTCGGCTGGAAGAGTTGAGATGATGGAGGCCTTTCTCCACACGGTTTCTCATTCTCAAGGAAGCAAGCCAAGACTTGCTAACAGACAAGCTGCTGACAGCAGCAAGAGAAGGTGAATCTCAATGTACGAGCACTTTTCAAACCTCTGCTTGGATCACATGTGCTAATGTCCAATTGGCTAACGCAAGTCACCAGGCCAAGTCCAGATTCCAGGGATGGAGACACAGTCTCTTGATGGGAGGGAGGAGCTGCAAAGCCACACTGCAAAAAAAAAAGGGGGGGGGCCCACAGTGTCCCCGGGGGAAAGAATGTGCAGGCAGCTTGCAATCTACCGCGGTTTCTGAGCTCAACGGTCATTTCCGAGTACTACCCAGGACGTGTTGGAGATGTTGTCACCTTCTGATTTATTTACCGTGGAACCATTTTCGCCTAAAGGGGAAAATAGAAATCACACCTCGAATCTGAAATACAACAACTCTGGAATGATAGCTCAGCTTGATGGGAGAAGGTTTGGGTGGAGGTATAGAGAAAGGCGCTGCATCGTGGTAGTCTTAGAGAAAATTCCAAAGAATCCCAAATTCGGTAAACTTGGCAAGACCAGTTCCTAGTAGTATCTTTTATTTTGAATGTTTATTTATTTTTGAGACACAGAGAGAGAGACAGAGTGCCAGCAGGGGAGAGGCAGAGAGAGACAGAGACACAGAATCCGAAGCAGGCTCCAGGCTCTGAGCTGTCAGCACAGAGCCTGACGTGGGGCTCGAACCCACGAGCCGTGAGATCATGACCTGAGCCGAAGGCAGACACCTACCCGACGGAGCCACCCAGGCGCCCCTAATTGCTAGTAGTAACTCTAAGAATTGCGATAGTTCAGGGGTACCTGACTGGTTCAGTTGATATAGCCTGTAGCTCTTGTTCTGTGGGTCATGAGTTTGAGCCCCATGTTGGGTGTATAGATTGCTTAAATAAATAAATGTAAAAAAAATGCAACAGTTCAGTCCTCTGGGTTGAAAGAGAATGAAATCCCTGAGTGAGTCTGCTGATTGGGTTATGATGAACATTCCAGTTAATTTATCTGTGAGGCTAAACCCCCTCTTCTTATCTAACTTCTCCTGACCCTATAACCCCTGTAGCGCTCTAGGGACTATGTGACCCCATCTCCCCGTCCGTACCTGACTGTCAGAGGTAGATGCCTGATACACAGCCTGGTCCATATGCGGCTGAGCAATGAAGAAACTGAACCAAGAAACACAGAAGTTTGGGCATATAAGAGGGACATTTGAATGACAGTGGTGGAGAGCTCCATCGGGACCATGGCAAGAAAAGTGTAGGCAAACTCAAATGATATGAAGGCAGAAACCACACACAAGCACGATGAGAGTATTCAGAGGGGAAAATGCACTGCCCATGCAGAAATGAGCATGTCCGGATGTTTTCTTATGTCCTGTCTCCCAGCCAGCTCCTCTTAGCTTTACCTTGAACATGGCTATAACGATTTATTTGTTTTTAGGTTTATTTATTTTGGGAGAGACAGAGAGACAGTGGTGGAGGGACAGAGGGAGAGGGAGAGAGAGAGAGAGAGAGAGAGAGAGAGAGAGAGAGAATCCCAAGCAGGCTCCTTGCTGTCAGCGGGGAGCCCAATGCGGGGCTCGAGTTCTTGAACCTCGAGATCATGACCTGAGCGGAAATCAACAGTCAGACGCTTCACCAGCTAAGCCACCTGGGCACCCCGGCTATAATGATTTGATTCTAGATTCATTAGCTTTTCTGACTCTAGCACTTATGACATTGATCTGCTGTCTCAATACCCCTGTTCCAATGTTTCAAAAGACCTTGACTGGTCCAGCTCACCTTTCAAGCCAAGCCGCACAACAACATAGCTGTTGGAAAGCCAGTCGTGGCTCCTGTCAGCCCACACGAGCGAAGCACGGTCCCTCCTCAAAGATGCTGCTGCTGAACAGATGAAGGCAGCCATGTCTGGTATATAACCCAGCTCACAATTTTATACTCATGTATGCATTCACCCATACATGCATGTCTGCAAGAAGCATTTATTTAAATTTTTTTTAATGTTTATTTATTTTTGAGATAGAGAGAGAGACAGAGCATGAATGGGGGAGGGTCAAAGAGAGGGAGACACAGAATCCGAAATAGGCTCCAGTCTCTGAGCTGTCAGCACAGAGCCTGACGCGAGGCTCGAACTCACAAACCGCGAGATCATGACCTGGGCCGAAGTCGGCCGCCCAACCGACTGAGCCACCCAGGCGCCCCAGCAAGAAGCATTTATTGAGCACCCCCTCCACCCCAGATCCTTCTCTGAATTTCCAAACACCCGCAACGTCATGATGGACTGGTAACTTCTGTCACTGGGCATGATTCCTTTCGTACAAGCAGAGCCGAAGAGAAGCATTTGTGCGTCCCCAAACTCCCGGCTCTCTCTGATGTAGTTCCCCTCTTTAGGCAGAAAGTACATTTTATAAACTGGCTGGTTGCCTCATCCTCCAACTCATGGTATCTCAGCCTGTGTCCTGGGCTGTCACGTTAACAGCCAACTGGCGCCCATGCCCACGAGGTGGGGTTCTGGAGCCCCTTCACTTTGGCAGGTAGCTCATGGGAGCTTCTGTGGAGCCTGGAAAGAGGAACCAGAGATTCTAGCCGCTGTGCCAAGTCTGTGTTACTTCTCCTTGCCATGGCCTGCCTCAGTGCTGCTGTCGTCATTTCTTCTGTGTCTGCTCTCTCTTGCTCATTGGTGTGAGTGACGGCTTCTCGAACAACTTCATCGGTGAAAAGAAGTCAGGAAGGGAGTGAGCTCAGTCGGGCTGGGGTCGGAGTGCTACACAGCACTCTGGGTTGCACTTAGTGCCATCCATTCTAAACCTGCCCAGGGAGTACATTCTGGAGCCGAAGCTTCCCTAGTGTGCTGTGATGGGCAGACTAATTGTCCCCCTTAAAATGTCCGCGTCCTAATTCCTGAAACCTTTGAATAGCTTACCTTACGTGGCAAAAGGGACCTTGCGACTATGCCAAAGTTAAGGAACTTCAGGTAGGGAAGATTATCCTGGATTGTCCGGGTGGCCAATGTCATCACGTGGGTCCTTACAAGAGGGAAACAGGAGGGTCAGAGTCAGGAAAGAGGTGCAATAAGGTTGGAGTGATGCTCTTTGAAGATGGAGAAGGGGTCCAGGACCCAAGGAATACAGGTGGAAAAGGCAAGGGAACAGTCTTTTCTAGAACCTATAGGAGGAACTGACACCTTGATTTTAGCCTGTAAGGCCCATTTCAGACATCTGACCTCAAGACGGTCAGATAATAAGTTGGTGCTGTTTGAAGTCATTAACATTTGTGGGGATTTTTTACAGCACCAACGGGAAACTAATGTGTCAGCAAAGGTGGCCGGCTGGGCACGAACACAGACCTCTTTCCTCTGGTTGTGTGAGCTTATATCTTGGTGGCCAGCAACAGAAAACAATGCTTGCGAACACACACAGAGAAGGAACTGGTTGATAGACTACCAGGGAGTTCACGGAATGGATGGGAAATCTGCGGATCCAGGCTTAAAACTAGACAGGACCCAAGGGAAGCCAGCCAACAGGGGTCACAGCCAAGGCTACACGACAGATGATTGGGTAAGCGCATTGCCCAGGACATCACTGCTGTTGCCGTGAACGACTTCTGAATTGTCTTGGCATCATTGCGTCACTTCCTTAGAATTCAAGCACTTGGCCGCAGCATCTAGATGGCAGAGCTTGGATCACTTGCTTGGGCTCTGGCTGATGGAGTGGGAGTCCGATCTCCCCACTTTCGTTTCCACAGCGGGAGGCAGGGCACTGAATCCTGATGGTGCCAGAGAGTTTGCAGAGGCAGAGGGAAGTTTGCCCAAACATCTGATCAATTCTGAATACAGCAGCCTTCCTGAGCTGCTCTCCTATTTTCAACGCACCCCAAAGAGGTGCATTGAATTCTGAGGGTGGAAACGTAACCAGGTTCTGATGTCCAAGGGACTGAGAGCCCAGGCAGAGGGAAGATCTAAGTGGGAGACAGTGGGGGACTGAGGTGGACACCAACGGCGGATAGGGGAACAGGCACATTATAAAAGTCCCTTGTGGGGTGCCTGGGTGGCTCAGTCGGTTGAGCATCCGACTCTTGATCTCGGTTCAGGTCATGATCTCATGGTTTGTGGGATTGGGCCCTAAGTCAGTCTCTGTGCTGACAGCGTGGAGCCTGCTTGGGATTCTCTCTCTCTCCCTCTTTCTCTGCCCCTCTCCCACTCATGCTCATTCTCACTCTCACTCGCTCTCACTCTCTTTCTCTCTCTCTCTCAAAAATAAATAAATTTCATTGTTTCTTAATATAGCCCCTGATGATTCAATCGGATCCTGCTGAAACCACAGTAAGGGCTCTTGCCCACATCCTGCCCACTCCCTCCACTCCCTCTTCCTCCTGAGGAACCTTGGTGATTCCCTGTACGCCCACTACCCCATGCGTGACGTGTCCCCTCCACTTGTGAACCCTGAGTAATAAACCATCTTTCCAATGGCCATTGTCTGAGCTGTTGGCCTCACCACACTCGAATGATCATAAAATTCATACTTCAGGACGTTGAGTCACATTTCTGTGGGCGTTGGATGAGTAAAATTTTGGTGCTGATTGAATGGTGTGCAGGTATCAGTTTTATCTGTGGCTCTGCCAATCTTGGGAAATCACAGGACAAGGGGTCTGTCTAACTAGCTCCAAAGAGGTTCGCCGTCAGGCATTCCAAGTTACCGTGGGGTTTATTTCTGAGGAAGCACCAGCCTTCCATGGAGAACCAGCACCCCTACGGAGGTAACTTCTGGTAGCAGTCTCCACCAACCAGTGGCATGGGCATCACCTGGGCACTTCTCCTGAATCAGAATGTACATGCTACTCTGCCCCCAACAGGTGATTCTTCTCCATTCAATAGTGATCTATTAATCTGTGTTCCATGAATCCGTGATCACGTCTACAGCGTCCAGAGCAGGATGCTTGTGCATCTGACCACCCTCCTCACCAGCAAGGTTTGTTCTTTCTCCTGTGCTACTCTCTGAGCCCCAAATCTATGTCCCTGAACTCCACATCACTGCCCCATTTTGCTACAAAGGATAACAGTTACACGGTTCAGGATTTAGCGGGGTGACCCCAGTGTGTGGTCTAAGATGTTTCCTCCGGGGCAGAAGCCCCACCCATTCCCTTGTGACTTTCTTTGTCTTCTCCTTTTTATTGTGGTAGAGTATACACAACACGAAATTTTTCATTTTAACCATTTGTAAATACATAGTTCAGTGGCACTTACGTATGGTCACATTGTGTTGCAAATATCCCTGCCGTCTATCTCCAGATCCCATGTTCTTTACCCTTCTAGCTAGAACATGACAGAGATGAATATCTCCATAGGTGGTAACACCCCAGAGGGGTTCCTGCTTTCTCTGTGACTTCTAAGACCCTTGCAGAAATCTCTAATGGGCATGGGAAGCCTAGCCTAGGCCATGCCAAAAAGGTATTTCCCGAGAGATTTAACAGGAGGGTCTTCTCCTCTGATCCAGAATCTGTTCGTCAGCCGTGCCAATGCAGAATCTAATTTGTCAGAAAGTCGAGAGCAAATCTGTCTGTCGGGAATAGACATTTATCAAACCCTCAAGACTGATGGGAGATCAGAACACCGCATACCTACCCTGTGCATGAGAACTGCAAATTCTTCCCGGCCGGGGCAGGTAGACTGAAATACCACATGGAAAATGAAACGTAACCAGGAGGTGATTTGATGAGCCCATCATCAAATCAAGAGGCATTGCTAGATCTGAACATCTAATGTCCCAGCCTGCTGCTCTGTCTCCTCACGCTGACCCCAAGTCCTTGACCAAGCACTGGTTCCCCAGGACAATTCTCAGATGTCTTTTCCAAGACTTTGCCACCCTCTCTTCTCTCCTTGGGAACATTAATATCAGCAGTTAGGGTCAAGTTCTGTCCCTTGCCGCCTAGGCTGGTTTCACAGTCTCTCTCTCTCTCTCAGGGAAATATTTTATTTCCCAGTTCTTGGGAGAAGCTCATGGAAACTGATACCAGCCCTATTATTCAATGGCTTCTTTCTTTCCTTTCTGTGGTTTTATTTTTCACTTCCTGGGCTCCATTAGTGCCTCTACTGAGGCTTTCATTATTAATGTACTTTTGCTATGAATTGGGTTTGCTGGGGGAAGGGCATGTTCAGCATTGCTCAACCTTTGGCCTTTTGACATCAAGGCTGTTTTTCAGAGCTCTGTGAACGTCTCTGCCTCCCACAATACTGTTCCACACCATCTGTGTCGTCACCACTTCTTCCCTTATGCGCATGCCCATTATTTCACATTTAGTGATTTTCAAGCTCCGCTTTCCACATTTGGGTTCTGTTTCCTGTTTTCTTCGACACCGTCCTGCTCCTCCTGCCCTGTAGACTTTGCTCCTGTCCCTCGCCTGATCCTTGGAAACTTTTCTCCTAATACCTTAGATCTCAGCTCTGGCTGCACTGTTCACAACCATCTGAGGGGAGTTCTGACAGTCCCAGATGCCCGGGCTGCATCCAGACCAATCTGTTCAGACATTCCAGGGTGGGGCCCCAGCTTGGGTACTTTTCCAGGCCCCCAGACGTTAGTCTTCAGATGATTCCAGTGGGCGGCCCAGGTGGAGTCATACAGTGACCCAAGGGACTGTCTCCACCAGCTGCCTCCAGGCTCCCTCTCAAATAGGGTTTGTGTGTGTGTGTGTGTGTGTGTGTGTGTGTTTTAATTGAAGTATCTTTGATGTATACTGTTGTGTCCGTTTAAGGTGCACAACACGTTGATGCGATATATTCATATAGTGCAATATGATTGCTCAGAGAATTCTTTCTTTTTTCATTTTTCTGCCTTTTTTTTTTCAATTTAAATCCAAGGCAGTTAACGTGGAGTGTGATAATGGTTTCGGGAATAGAGTTTAGTGATTCATCACTTACGTATAACATCCGGTGCTCAACCCAACGAGTGCCCTCCTTAATGCCCACCACCCATTTAGCCCATCCCCCCACCCAACACCCCTTCAGCAACTCTCAGTTTATGCTCTGTATTTAAGAGTCTCTTATGATTTGCCTCCCTCTCTGTTTTTTATCTTACTTTTGCTTCCCTTCCCTCGTGGTCATCTGTTTTGTCTCTTAAATTCCACATATGAGTGAAATCATATATTTGTCTTTCTCTGACCTATTTCGCTTAGCATAACACCTTCTAGTTTTGAGAAGGAACTAGATTGTTGAAAATGGCAAGATTTCACTCTTTTTGATTGCTGAGTAATAGTCCAATATATATATATATATATATATACACACACACACATCTTCATTATCTTTTTTTTTAATATATGAAATTTATTGTCAAATTGGTTTCCATACAACACATATTCTTTATCCATTCATCTGTCAAAGGACATTTAGGCTGTTTCCATACTTTGGCTATTGTCAATAGTGTTGCTATAAACACGGGGGTGCATGTGCCCCTTTGAAATAGCACTCTTGTATCCTTTGGATAAATGCCTAGTAGTGCAATTGCTGGGTCGTAGGGTAGGTCTATTTTTAATTTTTTGAGCAACCTCCGTACTGTTTTCCAGAGTGGCTGCACCAGCTTGCATTCCCACCAGCCGTGCAAGAGGGATCCTCTTTCTCTGCATCCTCGCCAACACCTGTTGTTGCCTGAGTCGTGAATTCTGGCCAGAACTGTTTCTTTCTTGTGGTGGGAATAAGGGATCCTTTGCTTGGCTCTCCAGAGATCAACTTTGAGAAGTCCATGAACCCCTAAACATGTTTGGTTTTAAAGGGAGGGCTCACAGCTTTCAACCAATTCTGAAAGGGAGCTGTGTCTCAAAAAAAAAAAAAAAAAAAAAAAAGGAAATTGCTCGAATACCCTTTATTCCCAGACGAGATCTTAGCCCAGGAGCTTTCCAGCTTTTCTGGCACAGAAGCCCTTGCTTCTCTCCTATAAGCATGGTGGACCGCAGGTGGCAAGGCCGGTCACAGCAGGTGATTTGCCTCCGTGATCCCTCGATGCTCACAATTCTTCCGAAGTCCTTGTTGGTAATTTGTTGCTCTCATGTTTGCTGCTGAATCTCCTGCACTGCGGGTCTGTATATCTGCTGGCCCAAACTTTCCCCGTGGTGTCATAATGCTTTCTTAATTCAACCTGTATGGGCAGGGATTTTTCATTCTAGACTTCTTATTAGGTATAAATGAATGTTTCTGGGTTTGGCCCTTGTCATTGTTTCTGATATTTGTATTGTACGGGGTGGATTTCTACAAAAGGCCATACCTTGAACCTTCTCACGGAAGAGAAAATCCTTCTGTGCCCTTTCTCTCTGTCGTCTCCCCAGAGGTAGGGGACAGGAGGGTCAGTGATGTTTTTTGAGTGCTTAGGCGTAACTGGGGGCTGGGCTTCAGCTACTTGCTCAGGTTTGATGACCCTCTGAGGAAGCCAGCAGTATTTGCTAATGTGGAAGTTCCCCTTAATTTTTTTTTTTGATTCATGTTGATAAGTCATTTTCAAGGGAGGATAAGCTCCATTCTGTCCCATCCCCCGACACACCAATCCCATATACACCATCTCACCTGCTTCCCTATTCAGGAGTGAAGCTCTCTGCACTAAGGCTCCTGTTCCTTGGTATGTTGTTAAACTCTGCCCTTGTCCTGATTCTGCCTTATCCCTGTGGGGCCCAGCAAAGTGCCTATATGGGGTAGGTGCTCAGTCAGTACTTGTGGAATGATTGTTAACCTCCAAATACCGCCTCTTTAAGAACAGAAAAGGTACACTCGTGGGACATGGGCTCTGGACTTTCTTCTTCTTTTTTTATTTTTATTTTTATTTATTTTTTTATTTTATTATTATTTTTTTCAACGTTTATTTATTTTTGGGACAGAGAGAGACAGAGCATGAACGGGGGAGGGGCAGAGAGAGAGGGAGACACAGAATCAGAAATAGGCTCCAGGCTCTGAGCCATCAGCCCAGAGCCTGACGCGGGGCTCGAACTCCTGGACCGCGAGATTGTGACCTGGCTGAAGTTGGATGCCCAACCGACTGAGCCACCCAGGCGCCCCATCTTCTTCTTTTTTTAATGTTTATTTATTTTTGAGAGAGAGAGTGAGAGAGCGAGAGAGTGAGCAGGGGAGGGGCAGAGAGAAGAGGCCACAAAAGATCCAAAGTGGGCTCCTTGCTAAGGCAGCGAGCTGATGTGGGGCTCGAACTCATGGACCATGAGATCATGACCTGAGCCAAAGTCAGCCGTTCAACTGACTGAGCCACCCAGGAATCCCCGGCCCTGGGCTTTCCAAACAGTCCCTGAAAACCAGTGCTTGGCTAATACTGTTGGTACAGCCTCCTCATTTCCATACCTTTTCCTTTTCTCCACCCAGTTTCAAATGGCTTTAAGATTCTGGATCTTGGGGTGCCTGGGTGGCTCAGTCGGTTGGGCGACCGACTTCGGCTCAGGTCATGATCTCACACTCCGTGGGTTCAAGCCCCGCATCGGGCTCTGTGCTGACAGCTCGGAGCCTGGAGCCTGTTTCAGATTCTGTGTCTCCCTCTCTCTCTGACCCTCCCCCGTTCATGCTCTGTCTCTCTATGTCTCAAAAATAAATAAACGTCAAATAAAAAAAAATTAAAAAAAAAAGATTCTGGATCTTTCTTTCACCTGTCCTCAGACTTGGTGACCCCTTTTGCTGATCCCCAGTGCTTGATCTCAGAAAAAAAAAAACCCTCGAGATTCTCATGCACTCTGCTCATACCTGATGTGGGTGTTCCATCTCCGTTCCTGCTGTGTGACAGCTTCCTGAGCCAATTTCCAATCTGTGGTCTCATGGTTGCTTCTGCCATTCTGAAAGGGCTCTGTGTGAAGCCTTTTCTGTTTGATGTGTTAATGAGGTAGCCAGTGTGCTCCTTGCTAAGCCGGAAGAATTCATAAAGGAGATTCCCCCCCCTCCACCCCCCTACCCCTCCCTTCACCCCCCCACACCCCCCACCCACCCCGCCAGTGGCCAGAGTATGGAAAGGTCAGTACATGACAGCCGCGATCACAGGGCTCCAGCCCGAAAAGGAGTACAGTGTTGGAAAAGTTTTATGACTGATGTTTGTCCAGTGATGAAAATGCTGGAAGATGTGTGAGACGGGATACGACTTAATGAGGAGCACCCATGTTCTGGGAGAAATCAGCACTGTCTCCTGGGATATATGACATTCGATGAGGATTAGGGATATAAGCATTTATCAAGTGCTTTCTACTTGCCAGGCACTGTGCTAAGTATGAACTCTCACGGTAATCCAGGAAGGTAGGCACTCTTTTGGTCCCTATATTAGTGTGGTTTTAAAAGTTTTCTTTGTCACATTTATTTATTTTTGAGAGACAGAGTGAGACAGAGCGCAAGCGGGGGAGGGGCAGAGAGAGAAGGAGACACAGAATCCGAAGCGGGCTCCAGGCTCTGGGCAGTCAGCACAGAGCCGGACGTGGGGCTCGAACCCACGAACCGTGAGATCGTGACCTGAGCTGAAGTCGGACACTTAACCGACTGAGCCACCCAGGCGCCCCTGGTCCCTATATTCGTGTTTTCAGGCTGCCATAGCAAAATGCCACAGACCAACTCGCTTAAACAACGGAAATTTACTTTCTCACAGCTCTGGACGCTGAGAAGTCCAAGGTCAAGGTGCCAGCAAGGTTGGTTTCTGGTGAAACCTCTCTTCCTGGCTCACAGATGGCCGCCTTCTCACTGTGTCCTCACATGGCTTTTTCTCTTTGCACGTGCACGCACGCACACACACACACTCACACACACACACACACACTCATTCTTGGTGTCTCTTCCTCTTCTCATAAGGACACTGCTCATACAGGATTAGGGCCATACCCTTATGACTTCTGTAACCTTAATTATCTCTTGAAGGCTCTATCTCCAAATATCATTATATTGGGAGTGAAGTTCTTCAACATGAATTTTGGGGGGCCCAATATAATCCATAACAGTCCCTCTTCTGGGAATAGTGAAAGTGAGATGGAGAGAAGATAAACCCCTTCCTTGCCCAAGGTCACAGCAAAGATGAGAAAAACAGAGATTTGAAACCACATCTGTTTGTCCTCAAAACCCACACTCCTGGCCACCCCACCACACTGCCACGGGTGTGAGAACCGAGGTGGCCTCACCGACCACCTGAGGGTAGCACACCCTGCTTGCTGCCGTGCTGTCTTCTGGGCCTGCGTCATTTTGTGCGGGGCCGAGGCACTCTCTCTCTGTGTTCTGACCGGCTTAGTGAAGCAGGTTCTAAGCATGACGACTGTCCACCCGTGGACGTGCGTCAGGAAGAGAAGCCTTTCCATCCCCGGAAGAGAAGCCTGGTTGCAGCGGGCACAGAGGCCAAGGTTCCCCGGGTTCATCTCGTCCTCCAGGTGTTCATCATCAAGTGTCTCCATATATCGGCAGAGGGGGACATGCTTGTGTGTGAGTTAGTATTTCTAGCCACAACTTCCTAGACCCACAGTGACATCAGTGTGGCCTATTGTTGCCGGTGGGGACTTCCACCTGGATTTCCAGTTACTCTGAGTTCTTTGAAAGGCCCTTCTGGGGCGCCCGGGTGGCTCAGTCGGTTGGGTGTCTGACTTTGGCTCAGGTCATGATCTCGAGGTTTGTGGGTTCGAGCCCTGTGTCGGGCTCTGTGCTGACAGCTCGGAGCCTGGAGCCTGCTTCGGATTCTGTGTCTCCCTCTCTCTCTGCCCCTTCCCCGCTCATGCTCTGCCTCTCTCTGTTTCTCAAAAATGAATAGACATTGGGGCGCCTGGGTGGCTCAGTCGGTTAAGCGGCCGACTTCAGCTCAGGTCACGATCTTGCGGTCTGTGAATTCGAGCCCCGCGTCGGGCTCTGGGCTGACAGCTCAGAGCCTGGAGCCTGTTTCAGATTCTGTGTCTCCCTCTCTCTGACCCTCCCCCGTTCATGCTCTGTCTCTCTCTGTCTCAAAAATAAATAAACGTTAAAAAAAAAAATTAAAAAAAAAATGAATAGACATTTAAAAAAAATGTGTAAAGGCCCTTCTGTCAATGCCTGCCCTTCAGATGTTGATCACCCAATGTCTTACACTTTGCTTGTTCATAGGGGTTCTATTGGAGACATTTCTTCTTCTTCTTCTTATTTATTTATTTATTTATTTTGAGAGAGAGAGCAAGAACAAGCTGGTGGGGGTGGGGGAGTGGTAGAGAGAGGGGGGGACAGAAGACCCGAAGTAGGCTCTGTGCTGACAGCAGCCAGTCTGAAGGGGGGCTCGAACTCACGAACCGTGAGATCATGACCTGAGCCGAAGTTGGATGCTCAACCGACTGAGCCACCCAGGATCCCTAAATGTTTCTTTTTTTTTTTTTTTTTAACATTTTTATTATTTTATTTTCGAGAGAGACAGAGTGTGAGCAGAGGAGGGTCAGAGAGAGAGGAAGACACAGAATCCGAAGCAGGCTCCAGGCTCTGAGCTGTCAGCACAGAGCCCGTGGGCTCGAACTCACGAACTGCGAAATCATGACCTGAGGCAAAGTTGGATGCTTAAACCGCTGAGTCATCCAGGAGCCCCTAAATGTTTTTTTTTTTTTAATTATTTTTATTTTGAGAGAGAGAGAGATAGTGCGAGGGGAAGGAACAGAGAGAGCGAGAGAGAGAGAATCCCAACCAGGCTTTGCACTGTCGGCATGGAACCTGACGTGGGGCTCAAATTCCGGAAGCGTGAGATCACAACCTGAGCCAAAATCGAGAATCGGATTCTTAACCCACTGAGCCAGCCAGGTGCCCCTTCCTAATGTTTTTATTGTCCACAATTCCATCAAACAAACAAACGAAAAATCTGAGAATTTACTTTGTGAAACAACTTCTTGGTAAATTACCTTTTAATTAAATAATCTTGTAAATCTGTGTTTTCACAGACGATGGCTGCTTAAAACAGCACACACTGGTTAGGGTGATCCGTCAGCTGGACTGCACGAGGCAGAGGGCGTATGAGAAAGGTAAAGCTTTTCACCAAGACGGCACAGAGGAAGGAGGTTGAGGAAACACTGGTGAAGGTGACCTTTAGCCAGGACTTGAAGAATGCATCCTAGCTCACCAGACAGGGAGGTGAGGAGAGCAAGATAGTTGCAGGAAGGAGGGATTCCTTCATAGGTCTCCATTCTCCTTTCTTCTTTTTGCCCTTGGGCTTTCCACTTTGCTTAATACGCCTTCAGGATTTCTTGGTCATTGGTAGAAATTCTCAGAGCTGAAGATCTGGGTAACTTTGTACATAATAGATGAATAAGGGCGCTTGCTCTGGTCTTCTTGGGAAAGGGGTGAGAATCCAATAAATACAACTAGTGTCTGTAGGGTGACCCTAGTCCTGTTACTTCCACAGTTGAATGAAAACGGAGGCTTTGACAAAGTACTGTGGTGGGGTCTCAGTGTCTGTTTTTACATACTATTGAAGTACATGATAAAAATATGTGCATTATAATAGCAAGGTTAGGGGCACCTGGCTGGCTCTGTTGGTGGAACCGGCCACTCTTGATCTCTTGATCTTGGGGTTGTAAATTCAAGCCCCACATTGGGTACAAAGATAACTTAAAATTTTTTTAAAAATCAGGATTAAGGGGTGCCTGGGTGGCTTAGTCGGTTAAGCATCCGACTTTGGCTCAAGTCATGATCTCATGGTTCGTAGGTTCGAGCCCCGTGTCGGGCTCTGTGCTGACAGCTCAGAGCCTGGAGCCTGTTTCAGATTCTGTATCTTCCTCTCTCTCTGCCCCTCCCCCACTTGCACTCTGTCTCTCTCTGTCTCAAAAATAAATAAACATTAAAAAAAATTTTTTTTAAAAAAATCAGGATTAAAAGTGAGATAAAGGCAAAAAAAAAGTTTCTAAGGTGTAAGTAGACAATTTCTTTAATGATGTTTCCAACACAGGGACAGGCTATTGGGGTAAAAAAAAAGAAAAGTTATTCATGAAAGCAGAGGCGAGCTGGTCTGGGGTGGCCCCGCAGCCCCAGTCCTGATCAGGCTTAGTCTAGAATGCAACGGCTAATCCTAATGGGGAATTCCAATTAATTAGCCAACTAAATGGATTCCGAGGCAGGCTGGTGCGGCTAATAGGTTAACATGTTCACATCGATCTCAGGAGCACTAGGACCTTGGTTCCCTATCACTGTTTGGATGGATGGGACCTCTACTTGCCTCTGGGATCTCTGGAGGCACCTGGAAAGGAAGGTACATTCCTCAAGTGTGTTCTCACCACACCCACCTCCCAGGGTGGGTTCTCTAGAACCAACCTCAACTGCCTTCTTGGAATGCAAACAAAGTTGAAGGGCGGAATGGTCAGACAAGTTTGATCTTGCCCCAACTTGAACTTTGGCTTGAGAAAATTGTGGTCATTTACATTCCCTCCTTTCAAAATGGCCGAGAGATTGTCTCCTGTCTCTTAGGGTTGGGCAGCCGTTGTGGAATCCTGGCTCTCCCCGTCTATCGGCGACGTGAGGAAGGAGTGTCACAAAGGACTCTCAAAGCTTCACCAGTCCTATTCTCCATTGCCGTTAGTTCTGGAAGCATTGATCTTACTTCCCATAAATGTCAAGTGAAAAAGGGGCCCTCCTGACACCTGCATCGATAAAGGGAAAAGACTGAGCCTGACTGGATCCACTCAGGGCTTTTGCTGCCCCAGCGGCTCAGTTGAGCCTCCCAAGGGCTGGAAAGCTTCAGGGTTGCTGCATTGACTTCTTCGCTGGAAAAACGTGCAGAGGCCCGTGCCCAATCCTTCAAGAAAAGCAAGAAAGTGGCATCGAGAGTCACAGCCTTCCTCGCTGCCCAGTGAGCACCTGACGGGAAAGGCAGAGAGGGCATCATAGCGCTCTGAATCACGATGGGTCACTAGAGAAGCCTGCTCTGAACCATTTGTATAGATTCTGAACATTTTATGCTGCCTAGGTCTTGCTTTAAGATTTATGTATACACACACACACACAAAAAGATTTACATATATACATATGTATAAACACACACACACACACATATACGTAT
This sequence comes from Prionailurus viverrinus, assembly GCF_022837055.1. Classification (NCBI taxonomy): domain Eukaryota; kingdom Metazoa; phylum Chordata; class Mammalia; order Carnivora; family Felidae; genus Prionailurus; species Prionailurus viverrinus. The sequence continues at coordinate 17,927,945 of NC_062565.1, read as the reverse complement.
ATATATAGGTATGACTCTTAGGGTTGGGTGCCATATATATATATATATATATACGTATATGTGTGTGTGTGTGTACGTATATATATGTATATATACATCAGGTGTTTATTTGGCTCTCCGCATGAAAGCGTCATTCGTGGAATAGGAAGTTTAATTGAATGAAATGAAATGGTAACTCAATTTACATCTAGGAGCACCTAGGAGCATCTTGATTATCATTAAGGTCTCTGGCCAGCCTTAGAAAGTGCCTATGGAGCAGCAGTCACCTATTTGTGAAGTCACATCCTGGCAGCTAAAAGCCAGGCGGCTCCTCACATTTGCTCATTACTTGGCTGCTTTCGAATCACCATACACATGGCTCGAGTCCTGTGATCTCATCGCCGGGGCTAGTTGGCTCCATCAGCCTGGTACCAAACGTGTTAGGCTAGCGCTAATGAATTCTCGCAGGCGATGTTCGCCAGTAGCAATCACTTGCGCTTTCTGGCAATGAAAGCAAGAAATATCTGGAATCCTTAGACTATGAAAAGGCCATGTTTTCTCCAGAGCATGCATACATACATATTTCTCTGTCTCCGTGTGTGCTACGAGGTGCATATGATCTGCTCCAGAGCCTGGTCTGAAGTGGGTTGTTTTTGTCATTGTATTGCACCCTTTTGAGATGAATTACATCTCCACGGCATCGGACAGGGAGCCCACCCCCAAGCACACACAGCCCTCATTGACCTACTCACCCAAACTTACGTTTATTTGGAGCTCTACAACCTGTCTACTGTTCTGAGAAGGACAACTGTTATTAGCATAGAATAATGCCGCTTACATTTTTTTTTTAAGTTTATTCATTCATTTTGAGAGAGAGAGAGAGAGAAAGAGAGCATGAGTAGGGGAGAGGCAGAAAGAGAGGGAGAGAGAATCCCAAGCAGGCTCCACACTGTCAGCGCGGAGCCTTACGCGGGGCTTGAACCCACAAATGTGAGATCTTGACCTGAGCCAAAAATCAAGAGTCAGACGCTTCATCTACTGAGTTACCCAGGCACCCCAGAACTCTGCCCTTCTTACGAGAGCAGCAACCCAATAAAGCCGAGACAGTTTTTTTGTACTTTATTCCAAACTTTTCTAGAATGTTATCAAATCAGATTATCAATGGATGCCACAATTAATGAAATAACACCCACCCTTATTCTCTTTATGGACTCAAAAGATCTCACGACAATTTTCTACTTAGAAGCTGTCAATGTTTAAGCTGCCCCAACAGAATGTTAAATGTCAGCCAATTGGCATTCTCTGGACTTGGGGCTTGACTTTGGAGACCTGAGTGCGGGACCAGAGGATCTGTCAGCGGTGCTGGATCGTGTCTGAAAGGCTGCATCCACAGTGCCCCTAAATATCTCACTGTGCAACAAGGGTCCGAGCTCTGCTTTTGCCTGAATAAGAGCTACTAATCCAATTTTTTAAAAAAATAAATTCTACTTTGGAATGACCTTAAATTTACAGAATAGTTATAAAGAAAGTACAGAGAGTTCCTATATACCAGTCACCTGGTTTTAGTTTTCCACTAATGTTACAATCGCACGTTACTTTGGTAGTACCTTTGTCAAAACTAAGAAATTAACACTGATACATTGCTACCCAACTCCAGACTTTATTTGATTCCACCCAGAGTCCCACCCATCATACCTTCATTGCATTGAGTTGTCCGTGTCTCCTTGGTCCCCTCTGGTCTCAGAGTTACTGTTCTGCCATGTTTTTGTGACCTTGATAATTTTGAGGAATACTGGCCAGGTATTTTCTAGAATGTCCCTCAGTTTGGATTTGTCTGATGTATCGTCTCTAAAGTATCCTGCAATTCTGAGTTTTGGGGGGAAGGTTGAAGTGAAACGCCCTTCTCATCACAGCTTATCAGGGAGTCCCTGACGTCCATACAATGACACTGAGGTGTTAATATTGATCACTTGGCCAAGGTAATGTTTGCCAGATTTCTCCACAGTAGAGTAATGATTTTTCTCTTTCCATACTCTGTAATTTGGAAATGAGTTACTCAATCCAGCTTACCCTTGGGAACGGGGTTTTGAACTTAAGCTCCTGAGGTGGGACTAATTAGATTGGGTTTTTTTTGAGAAGTGGGGATCACTCTCCTCAATCCTACTCTCCGTATAATTTGCCACTTATCTGTATTACGTGACAGAGGATGTGTCTAATATATCACAGCTGATTTAGGGAAGAAATTGGGCCTGTAGGACATGAAGGAGAACAGGAAATAGACTAGTGAGCATTTGTATTATATCCAATTTTTTTTTGCTGTTACAACTAAAGATGCCCTGCTCAGCCATACCCTGAACAGACTATGCACGAAGATATGCTTTGATTTCTCATCATTATTTTTTTTAATGTTTATTTATTTTTGAGAGAGAGAGAGAGAGAGAGACAGCACAAGTAGGGGAAGGGCAGAGGGAGAAGGAGACACAGAGTCCGAAGCAGGCTCTGGGCTCCAAGCTGTCAGCACAGGGGCCGACACAGGGCTCGAACCCATGAACCGTGAGATCATGACCCGAGCCAAAGTCGGACGCTTAACTGACTGAGCCACCCAGGCGCCCCTGATTTCTCTTCCTTATTAATAGGTTTGATACTTGCAAATTCACCTACTCACTAACATTTGTAACCCCAAATCAGTACCCGTGGTCATCTGCCCACATGTGCAGAGCAAAAAAAAACGAGTCTCCAGACTTGCACATTCCCAGCCAGAGTCAAACAAGACAACGCTCTGTCTGATGCTCTGCCTTCTTGTTTCTTCTGTCAAACAGAGATGACCAGACCATTCAGAGGTGTACGTAAAGCTCCAGACCCTGGGGTCAGTTGAATAGGGATTGAATCCCCACTCGGGCACCTGTTAGGGGGGTAGCCTCAGTCCGTTCACTTAACATTTCTGAACTTTGTTTTCTTTTTTGTAAAATAAAATAGAACCTACTGGGATGAGTTGTCTTTAAGATTTAAGACAATAATCTATGTGACATATATATACACATATGATATGTATCTCTTTATATCTTTTATGTATGATATATGTATCTCTTCGAGGAGCAGTGATTCACTGTTGGCTAATTCAGACTTTGTGGTGCCTTTATAGAAATAACTCCCTCCAATTATTAGAATCTGCTGTATGGTACCACTGGAATGGGTGGGTCTTACAGATGTTATATATTTAACATTTGAAGAAACTCCCAGGGCGCCTGACGGACTCAGTGTGATCAGTTTTGTTTTGTTTTTATTTTATTTTTTTAACAAAACGAGACTCTGACGTCAATGATTTTTTTTTTCTATTTTCCCATAGACCTCCTCTGTTTTCGTTTTCTGTTTCTGCTTTAGTGGTTTCTGCAGGTATTGTTGACAATAGGCAAAAGTTTGAAACAACCCAAGTGTCCATCAACAGATGAATGAAGAGACAAAACATATAACATATATACAACGCAATACTATTGTGCCAAAATAGAGTGAGATTCTGACACATGCCTCAACATGGATGAGCTTTGAAAACATTATACAAAGTGAAAGAAGCCAACCCCCAAAGGACAAAGATCATTTGGTTGCACTCATATGAGGTATCTAGAATGGGCAAATTCATAAAGACAGAAAGCAGAATAGAGGTTAGCAGGGGCTTGGATGGAGATGGGGAAGTATTGTTTAATGAGTAAAGAATTTCTGTTCGGGATGATCAGAAAGTTCTGGAAATGGTGGTGATGGTTGAACAACATTTTGAGTGTATTTAATGCCATCGGATTATACATTTTAATCTTATGTATATTTTACACAATAAAATAAAAGCTAGATTGGTAAAAAAAAAATGAGGTTGGACAACACTGGATCGAATACCGCATGGCATCTCAGAATCTTTTTTTATTTTATTTTCTCTTTATTTAGAGAGACAAAGTGTGAGCAGGGCAAGGGCAGAGACAGAGAGGGAGACACAGAATCAGAAGCAGGCTCCAGGCTCTGAGCTGTGGGCACAGAGCCGGATTCAGGGCTTGAATTCACAAACCACGAGGCCATGACCTGAGGACGTTTAATCAACTGAGCCACACAGGACCCCTGGCATCTCAGAATTCGTTAGAATTGTCCGTCTTGGAGAAGGGGAGTTAGCATGTCTCAAATCACCTGTTTTTGCAGAAGTAATCCACAATAAAAGTTGATAAATAACTTTTAGGCATTTAAATTTGAAATATAAGACAGCAGAACAAAATAGAACAAGCATTGATCTTGAGCACTGTTTTCATTAATCAGTCCAGGGTTCCACTCTATAAGCATTTGGCCAGGAAGGATATAACAGGTGGCCTGCGTGCCACACTCAGTGGCCCAGAGGTCAAAGTCAAGGAGAGGAAGAACTAAAGGAAATGAATGCTTCTACCCACCCTCCCCCACCCCAGCAATCTTTCTCGGCTCTGGAAAGAATATGTAGAAAGAAAGACAGTGTTTTATTTCTTCCTGACTAATCTCTTAATTTCATTAAACTGAATCAAATTATCCAGGACACAGAAAAGAGCTTAATAAAAAAATCAGATACTATTTCTTTTTCTTCTCATTGATATATGCCACCAGAAGTCTCTGGGTAGTTCTCTTAGGAATTTCAGATCCACAGTCATTTTGAAACAGGAGGCCCACACTTAGTGCTCCGCGAAACTCACCTCCACTTTGATATTTCTGGATTCCAGTATTTACCTCTTAAAAATGAGACGAAACAAAATGCTTCCCCCTGAATAAAAGCAACGCATACTCTGGAATAGAGTGAAAGTAACAAAAATAATCCATAATCCTGGCCTGGCTGGGCCAGAGCAGTCCAAGATGGCCGACTTCGAGGATCGGACGTCGGATGTGGAGAAGGTACTCATAGCTGCTAAATTCATCACTCATGCACCACCAGGGGAATTTAATGAAGTGTTCAACGATGTCCGGCTACTACCTAATAATGACAATCTCCTCAGGGAAGGGGCAGCGCATGCATTTGCTCGGTATAACATGGATCAGTTTACTCCTGTGAAGATAGAAGGGTATGAAGATCAGGTCTTAATTACAGAACATGGTGAGCTGGGTAATAGCAGATTTTTAGACCTGAGAACCAAAATTTCCTTTAAGCTTGATCATTTACAGAAAGAAGCAAGTGACCTCCCAGCCAGAGGACGTGGATGGAGGTCTGAAGTCTTGGAGAGAACCCTCTGACGGTGCTTTCAGGGCCTACGTGAAAGATCATTACCCCAATGGCTTCCGTACTGTTTGTGCTAAAACTATAGATGGGCAACAGACCATTATTGCCTGTATTGAAAGCCACCAGTTGCAGCCTAAAAACTTCCGGAATGGTCGTTGGAGATCAGAGCGGAAGTTCACCACCACACCACCTACAGCCCAGGTGGTCGGAGTACTTAAGATTCAGGTTCACTGTGACCAAGATGGCAATGTTCAGTCGGTTAGTCAGGAAGATGTACAGGATGCAGGAACTGTTTCGAATGAAGTCCGAACTGCCAAGGAGTTTCTTCACATCATAGAGCATGCAGAAAATGAACGTCAGACAGCAATTAGTGAAAACTATCAAAACAACGTCAGACGCCGCATTCAAGGCCTTGAGCCGGCTACCCGCACCGCAATCGACTGGAACGAGATCCTCAGCTACAGGACTGGCAAAGAAATGCAGAATGCTTAAAGGCTGAGTGTAGGATTCTTCAGTCTGTGGAAAGAAAGGATTCAACATGCAGTCCTAGGATAGTAAGTGATTTATAAACAAGAATGATATTTTGCTAGGGCTTTCAAAGTTAACGGGTTTTCTAGCTTCCTGGAATACTGTTGAACGTATAGCATCATCTTGATTCTTTTGTGTTGTCTGCCTTGTAATTTTCAGTTTTCACTATACCTACTTGTACTTGTTTTTTTTTTAATTCTGTCACGTTTAACAATGGAAAGAGAGAGAGCTATACTGGAGTCGTTTTACTGTTTAGAAAATTTTCCTAGCCATGAAGCCCTGTTATTGAAGTTGACAGTTAACAAGCTCACCACTTTTCTACTCCTATCCTTCAAAGCAATTCCGGTACTTCAGTGCTTTCTCCTGATCCACCAACAGCTAAAGAGGCTATGCTACAGGGGCGCCTGAGTGTCTCAGTCGGTTGAGAGTCCGACTTCAGCTCAGGTCACGATCTCGCAGTTTGTGAGTTCGAGCCCCGAGTGCTCTGTGCTGATGGCTCAGAGCCTGGAGCCTGCTTTGGGTTCTGTGTCTCCCTGTCTCTCCGCCCCTCCCACACTCATTCTCTGTCTCTCTCCATCTCTCAACAATAAACATTAAAAAAAAAAATTTTTTTTTTAAGGCTATGCTACAATGGAAGACACATTCATCCTTCTCCCCCTGACTGCTTTGATCATCATTTACAGCATCTCATAACTACTTTTCAATAGTTTGGATTGGGCTTTTCAGGTCCTTTTGTGGGGGCAGAGGAAGTTTTCTGGAAATTCCATTATAGCCAGCTTCTCTGGAGAAGTTGTTTTAAATCCAAGGACTTGAACCACATTCCCTGCGCGTGAACGTGTTTGCTTTTTTCTCTTCCCTCATTGTCTCCTTCCCACCTGGTACCAGTATAGTTATAGACATCTGCATTTTTAGAAGAGTTTTACCCATTTATTATTATCATTATTATTATTTTATTATTCAAGAGCTGCTGACATACTAGGGATGTAGTACAGTATACAACTTGAAAAATGCAGATGTTGGGGCGCCTGGGTGGCGCAGTCGGTTAAGTGTCCGACTTCAGCCAGGTCACGATCTCGCGGTCCGTGAGTTCGAGCCCCGCGTCGGGCTCTGGGCTGATGGCTCAGAGCCTGGAGCCTGTTTCCGATTCTGTGTCTCCCTCTCTCTCTCTGCCCCTCCCCCGTTCATGCTCTGTCTCTCTCTGTCCCAAAAATAAATAAACGTTGGAAAAAAAAAAAAAGAAAAGAAAAATGCAGATGTTGAAGCACTGACAGTATCTTGTGCTTTAATACTTTGTGGCGGGATTGTACTACAGGCAGATGCTTCAAACAACTACGTAAATCACAAACAAAAGCCAAAAACGAAGCCAAGTGAAAAGGATACGCTCCAGGCTTTCTCTTGTAACCTGTTATTTAAGGGAATACAAGTGATTTGTTCTAAAGAGGATGTAAAACTTGTTCCAAGTTACTCTTCCTCCTTCCTGCCCTGCCAAGAACTTAAATGTAACTGTGATACAGCAACCCTTCCCGGGTATACTGGCAGGTGTATGTGTGATCTCAGAATACACAGGTGACATAGATATGCTATGACAGCTGGTCATGGTGGATTCATTTACATTGTTTACACTTCTATGACCCGGCCTTAAGGGAAGCTCAGTTTTTTAAAAAAACAAGCAGTGGCTTACCTACCTATCCAAATACATGTCAAAAAAGAAGGGTGTTTGTGTTTCAGCTTTGTTTTTGCTCAGTAATACAGTCAAACAAGTTTGTTTCCAAGGGACCTGGTGAGCTGTGTAAGCATTTTTGTTTATTTCAAATAAACTATGTTGGCATATTGAAAAAAACCTGTAATCCTATAACTTAGAGATGACCACTATTCACAAACCAATGTACGTGTGTGTGTGTGTGTCTAGAAAGAATCTATCACTCACCCCTGTCTCCCAAGCACTGAGAACCTATTGAGCTCAATCCCTGTTGTGCAGAAGTTATCCAATAAATCGAACTAAATATTCTTGCATAAATGATCGTAAAATTATACACATTCAATTTTATATCGTACTCCCTTTGTATGACACCTTGAGAATAAGCAAATCTATAGAATCAGGAAGTAGATTAGTGGTTGCTGGGCTCTGAGTTGGGGGAAGGTTAGAGCAGTGACTGTGAATAGGCATATGATTTCTCTGGGAGATAATAAAAATGTTATGGAATCAGATAGTGGTGATGGTTGTCTGACCTTGTAAATATAGTAAAAACCACTGAAGCACACACTTCAAATGGGGGGATTCTATGGGGTGCGCACAACATCGCCTTAAAAACACTACAAAAAACACATCGTAATGGCAATGACCTGTATTTGTAGTAAGTTTAAACTTTCAAAGTACCTTCCTTTTCGTATATAGTTTTAATCTCATTATAATCTTATGAAGGACATGGGGCAAGTTTATCTAATCTCCCTAACAGGAGGTGGGATTGAGACCCAGAGGGACTGAGTGATTTTGCCAACATCACACAGCAAATTAGAAATAGAGACCAATTAGATGTAGAATAAAAATATGGCAGTTCCTGTCCAGTGAACTTCTATTGTCCAATGTCATATTAATGAGTCATAATCAATATCTGGCTAATCATTTTTATCTCTTTTATATAACATTGTTATTAAATGATGACTCATTTCTTAGGTGTTTGCTGCTCGCCAGGTGGCTTCATTCAGTATTGACTAGTCATTATACGAATCTCGTGAAGTAGGTAACATTAGCTCCATTTCATGGCTTTTAGAAATTAGCTTACTGGGGGTGCCTGGGTGGCTCGGTCGGTTGAGCGTCCGACTTCGGCTCAGGTCATGATCTCGCAGTTCATGAGTTCAAGCCCCGCGTCAGGTTCTGTGCTGATGGCTTGGAGCCTGGAGCCTGCTTTGGATTCTGTGTCTCCCTCCCTCTCTGCCCCTCCCCGACTTGCACTGTCTCTCTCTCTCTCCCTCTCAAAAATGAATAAACATTAAAAAAAAAAGAAAGAAAGAAAGAAATTAGCTTACTTGTCCAAGGTTGCCTCACAGGGGACATTTGGCAATGTCCGGGAACATTTTTGGTTATCACAGCTGGGGGTGTGCTACTTGTATCTAGTGGATGGGCCAGAATTTTTAAAAAAAAAATGTTTTTTAAATGTTTCTTTATTTTTGAGAGACAGAGAGAGACAGAGAATGATCAGGGGAGGAACAGAGAGAGAGGGAGACACAGAATCTGAAGCAGGGCTCCAGGCTCTGAGCCGTCAGCACAGAGCCCGACGCGGGGCTTAACCCACGAACCATGAGATCGTGACCTGAGCCAAAGTCGTTTGCTTAACCGACTGAGCCACCCGGGTGGCTCTTCTTTTTTCTTTTTTTCCTAATGTTTATTTATTTTTGAGAGAGAGAGAGAGACAGAGAATGAGCAGGGGAGGCACAGAGAGAGAGGGAGACACAGAATGGATGGGCCAGAATTTTTTTGCTAAACTTCCTGCAGTGTATAGGACAGCCCCCCACAACATAGAATTATCCAGCCCCAAACGTCAACAGAGCTGAGACCGAGATACCCTGCTTGAAATGATACAATGGCATAATATATGTGAAAACACTGTATAAATACAAACTACTCTGTTTGTTGTTTTACTCCCTAGTATGATAGTAATTCCCGGGAACATTCGCCAGCACCAGGCCCTCACCTGGTGATTGCTGGATAGAGCGGTGCCTGCTAAAACGTTTCGGCGAACATTACCTGATGAAAACAAGTCAGTCACAAGAAGACAGAGACTGCGAGATATCACTTACATGCGGTGTCTAAAGCAGTCACATTCATAGAAACAAAAAGCAGAATGTGGTTACCAGAGGCGGTGGGGGGGGGGGGCGATTTGGAAAGTGTTCCGTGGGTACAGAGTTTCAGTTACATAAGATGAAAGTTCTAGACCTTTGTTGCACAATAGATGTATGGTTCAGGCTCTGTACTGTGTGCTTAAAGGTGGCGAAGAAAGGAAGTTTTATGTTGTGTGTTTTTATATCGCGAAGGAAAATGATTTGGCGAGTCGTCAACGTCAGTGACTAGGGACAGAATTTGAATCTTACAGGTTTCGGACCTCAGTACTAGGGGTTAGAAAACGATTCTGTGTCAGATTTTCCTGGGGCAGCAGGCACACCTGTTCCAGCCAATCAGACAGAAATGCAAGCATTTGTCAGCCGTGGAAGGACGGAGTGCTGGTGATGGAGGGAAGAGGGGTGAAAAGATCCGCAGTGGGACCTCATGGTGGAGACATCAAACGTATGTTTGGAAGTGGGCTCATGTGCTGGGTTCGTTCTTGTTTTTACCAGAAATATTCTACTGACAAGATTGGGCACCTGGGTGGCTCGGTCAGTTGAGCGCCGACTTAGGCTCGGGTCATGATCTCGCAGTTCGTCGATTCAAGCCCCATGTCGGGCTCTGTGCTGACAGCTCGGAGCCTGGAGCCTGTTTCAGATGCCGTGTCTCCCTCTCTCTGACCCTCCCCTGTTCATGCTCTGTCTCTCTCTGTCTCAAAAATAAATAAACATTAAAAAAAAATTAAAAAAAAAAGCACAAATGTTACCTTTGGCTTGGGTTCTGAGGATAGAAACTGAATATAAGAACAAATCTTATGAAGATCATCTCAGCCCTTGTTCAATTGTCTTTCCGTTGGGGGGTGAGCTGGGATAGGCAAGCGCTTGTGAAATGTTGTTTTCTGAAGTCTTCTCTGTCGGACAGAGGAAGGAAACACTTTGGAAAGTGGCTGACTGCATTGGCCAGCTGGCACTCTTGGGGCTGGCGTTCGATAGCCCTGTGAATTGAGGCAGGTCCCTTTCTTTCTCAGGATGGCACCTTGCTTTCCCGTGTAAAGCGGCAGCATGGGATAAGATGACCCTACCTTCCTTCCTATTCTCTTCTGTAGCCGTTTAACTTTCCCAGAAAGGACTAGAATTGAAAATGTAATAGTCAAACGACACGAAAATAATTACGAAGAAACTTGAATTTTGAGGCGATTGGACCTAGGATGTTAGGGGAAGACTGCATGTTTAAGGCATCTCTAATTCCGAACATGATAACGTAAGTGATGGTGCATGACCCCAGACTTCATCTTCCTGCTTTCGTATTCCCTCCTGCCTTCCCTTCCTGCCAGCACACTATGAAGGATGCCCGATAGCACCCCACACCCCAGAGCTCGCTTGCTTTTCTTCCAGCTAAGCCAACCTGCCGCTTGTCCCATTTTGTCAGACCCTCTGTTGAGTGGCATTGGTTGCTAATGGCTTAATGAGATGGAGAAAGGAAAGCTGTGTCACCCTTCTTGGCGAAATCACTTAAATCATGGGCTTCCTGATGAGACCTCTTCAATAGCATTCTGGACCCCTTGGCTGGCTGGTGGGACTGAGACCTTGAGGGAGACACGCTTTCCAGAGCCCCGCCGATGCCCCATTGAGCACTGTTCCTATGTCTTTGAAGACATGTTCTTTCCTCCAAGTTATGCCCACTCTAACGGGGAACGCAATGCTATAATGGCCTGAAAATTTTTTTGTCCTCTCATTCACGAGATTTTCAACAACGGAGAGGAAAGGAAAGACATGTCACGCTACCTGGTACAGGGCCATTGTGTGGCAACACCACATCTTGTTGATGTCTGTGAACGACAGAGTCAGGCAGAGTGCTGTCCTACGAATTTCCCATTCCCTAGGGGTGCTGGGAGACTTTAAAAGTGACCATATGCAGATAATAATAACCAGCAGTTGGAGAATATTTTTCATGTGTCAGAGTCTGCACAAAGTGCATGCCACTTATGAACTCATTAACTCACAAAAAACCCCTACTGGTATCGTCTTTATTTTACAGAGGCTAAAACTGAAACAGAAAGGTAAAGCAGCTTGCTCAAGGTCACCCAGCGAGGAACCAGCACAACCACATAAGCCTCTCTTGAAAACCCGTGCCCTGCTATTAAATATGATGTTATACTAGCATTCACAAGGAAAAAGAGTAAAGCAAGGGAAGTAATCCAAAAGTTGTAAAATTGTACGAAGTCCACAACAATCATCTTGACGTGAAAAAAAATACGACTTCTAGAGACGTCAGTAATTAACAGGGGAGGGATCAGCAAACTTTTTCTGGTCAAAAGCCAGAGAGTAAGTGTCTTAGGCATTGGTGGTCAGATGGCTTGTGTTACAACCAGTCAACTCTGTGCTTGCAACGGGAAGGCAGCCAGAGCCTATCTGTGAACAAACGAGTATGTATGAGTTCCAATAAAACTCTGCTGATGGACCCTAAAAGGTGAACTTCCTTTCATGTCCATCCATCACAAAGCAGTTTTTTCTTCAGATTTTCTTGCAACAGCTTAAGAATGTAAGACCATTCTTAGCTCACGGGCTGTAAAAAAGCACATGGAAGCCTGCATTGAGGCCCCGTCCCCACCCCCTGCCATAGTCTGTGTAGCGGGAAAAGGAGACACCAGACTTAATTCAATGATGAGTGTCTACTATAAGGTAGGTGCTGAAAATACAGTGATCAGTAGACAGAAGGACCTTCCATGGGCTAATGGTGGAGCAAACAAGCAATTAGAAGGGTACAAAGTCCTATACGGAAGGTGGAAGTTCTTCTAACCCAGACTGGGGAGAATAGAGAAGGGACACCAGGGAAGTAGTACCCCACGGGGACCTGATGGGTGGGAAGGACTCAACAGGAAAAGGTAGGGGGAGAGAATATTCCAGGAGGAAGACCCGTGGAGTCAGAAGAGTTAGACTTGAGAATCGATGCTACCATTAACTCATTATTGGCTACCAGGCAAGTCAGTGTACATGTGGGCTTCCGTTGGTGCCTACTGGTGTGCCAAATGCGTATAATGTCAATGCTTACCTCACCAGTTGTCAGTGAGAAAATGGAGACCAGAGTGTGAAAGAATATTAGCTACAGTTCATTGTCAGTGTTCCCCGTGAATTGAATGAGTTGGTCTGAATAATCTGCAACACTCCCTCCAGTCTGGAAGTTCTATGAATTCCTGATTTTTATTTTTTATTTTTATTTATTTATTTTTTTAGTGTTTATTTATTTGAGAGAGAGAGCGCCGCGCGCACGTGCGCATGAGTGGGGGAGGGGCCGAGAAAGAGGGAAACAGAATCTGAAGCAGGCTCCAGGCTCTGAACTGACAACACAGAGCCTGTTGTGGGGCTCGAACTCACGAACCGTGAGATCATGACCTGAGCTGAAGTCGGATGCATCCAGGTAACCCCTTGATGTTTATTTAATTATTTAAAAGAAAAATTTTTTTTAATGTTTATTCATTTTTGAGAGAGAGACAGAGCAGAGACAGAGCATGAGTGGGGGAAGGGCATAGAGAGAGGGAGACACAGAATGTGAAGCAGGCTCCAGGCTCCAAACTGTCAGCACAGAGTCTGAGGTGGGGCTCGAACTCACAGACCACGAGATCATGACCTCCTGAGCTGAAGTAAGACGTTACACCGACTGAGCCACCCAGGCACCCCCCCCCCCTTGATATTTATTTTTAAATAAAGATAAACGCTGCTATTGAGCAATTCTGGATGCCGTCAATATTAATGTCAACGGTGACTTGCCTTACCACAGCTGAAACTGCCCAAAGTTGAAGAAATATACTGTCCCTTGTATTCCGAGATGACCTCAGTGATTGTGACGGCGGCCCTCTCTGGAGTAAAAGGGCTGCAAGATGGACAAACGACCCCCCACATGGGAAGACCCCCTGGAATGGGCAGCTGTGACAGATTCGTCAGGGTCTTCACTGGAGGTTGACCTGGACGAAGGTAGTCAACACTGCCCCGCTCTTGCTGTCGGCCCTAGTGGCTCATGTTCTCAGATCTGCTCCCCCCCTTCCTTGTAAGAGAGGAGCTGCAGACTTGCGGTTGATCCCCTTCAGTGAGTGGCACCATTTCTCCTCTTGCTCAAAATCACAAGTGGGAGTAGATTTCCCAACAATCTCAGGATAAACGTGAAGACTGACGTCAGCAACGGTATGAAGTCCAGCAAGGGAAAACTAAAAAGAGATGATGGGGAAAATGAAGGTGAAGCTGTTTGGGTTTGCTGAAGGGCTTCTAGCCATTTCTGTAACTGTTGTGTTCCTGTATGCCAATTTAGTTTCACAAAAATACCCACGAATGAGGAAAATCTCAAACTTCAAAATTTCTCCAGTGTTTGCAGAAGTCCATGACAGGATGGTGACAGGAAAGGAAAACTTCTGGGATGAAAATATACCAGCGACACTGCAGGGGAGAGAAAAACTTTCCCCTCTTCCCTTCTAGGTGCTTCGGCTGGTCGAATAATTAAATTGACGTAAGAGAGATGAACAAGGAGAAAAACATTTAATTTCAGAGGTGTGGGAGCTCATAGAAATTTGATACTCAAAGAAGTGACCCACGGAGGCAGCTTTTATATCTTTTAGACAAAGAAATAATGAATGCGTGAAGAATTCAGAAGATGAAGTTTGGCCTGGGGTAGTAAATTAGTGACAAAGATACAAGGTTTGCTTACATGGCCTTCCTTCTTGGCCCTCAATTCCTTACCTCTGGTGATAAGAATGTCTCCCCTTCTCCTGGTACAAGGAGGATAACTTTCGCATGAGAGATTTATCTTCTGCTTTCAGGGGAAAAAGGAGAGTCCGTGCATTCCTCTTGAACTACCTTTTTTCTTTTTTTTTTTTTTTTAATTTTTTTTTTTTCAACGTTTATTTATTTTTGGGACAGAGAGAGACAGAGCATGAACGGGGGAGGGGCAGAGAGAGAGGGAGACACAGTATCGGAAACAGGCTCCAGGCTCTGAGCCATCCGCCCAGAGCCCGACTCGGGGCTCGAACTCACGGACCGCGAGATCGTGACCTGGCTGAAGTCGGACGCTTAACCGACTGCGCCACCCAGGTGCCCCTTGAACTACCTTTTTTCAATCTTAATTCAAAATAATCAATATGCCCAAGAGGCGTATTTGGGGCAGGCTGTTCTGAATCCCATCAACACCACTGAGAAACGTAACTTGTCAACAATACTGGATCCCAAATCACTACCTACTGAAGCCTCTGCCTGAAGGTGAAGCTGAGTTCTCTTTGGTATAGGTTATCCCCAAAGGCTTGAATATATTTGAAAGGCTCTTCGAGACTATTTGCACACCTCAAAATTTCTACTATGTTCATGCAGATGAGAAAGTCATCTCCACTTTCAAAGATGCAGTGGGAAGGCTATCGAGCTCTGCTAACCATGGATATTCCTGTGTGTTTCTTTTGTTTGTTTGTTTTAAACCAAATGTTGACTTTAACATTTATTTATTTTTGAGAGACAGAGTGAGACAGAGCACAAGCAGGGGAGGAGGGTCAGAGAGAGAAGGAGACACAGAATCCTCTGTGTGTTTCTTTTTTTTTTTTTTTAATTTTTTTTTTAACATTTATTTATTTTTGGGACAGAGAGAGACAGAGCATGAATGGGGGAGGGGCAGAGAGAGAGGGAGACACAGAATGGGAAGCAGGCTCCAGGCTCTGAGCCATCAGCCCAGAGCCCGACGCAGGGCTCGAACTCACAGACCGCGAGATCGTGACCTGAGCTAAAGTCGGACGCTTAACCGACTGAGCCACCCAGGCGCCCCTGTGTGTTTCTTTTTAAAAGCTATTTGAATTAGGGGCGCCTGGGTGGCTCAGTCATTTAAGAGTCCGACTTCGGCTCAGGTCATGATCTCACTGTCTGTGAGTTCGAGCCCCACATCGGGCTCTGTGCTGACAGCTCAGAGCCTGGAGCCTGCTTCCCATTCTGTGTCTCCCTCTCTCTCTGCCCCTCCCCTGCTCGCACACTGTCTCCCTCTCTCTCTCTCTTTCTTTCAAAAATAAACAAACATTAAAACAAAAATTTTTTACGCTATTTGAATTAAAGAGCAAAGGAGTTGCATTATTGTTTTTCTTTGCAATTCAGTGGAGGTGAATTTTTAATGCATATTAGCCATTTTTCTGTGTCTGTGAGTTACCAGTTTTCTCCATGGTGGGCGTGGAATTTAAATGTTGTCTTGCTAATTATGGAGAAAAGTAGGTTAGGTGGGTCCCTAGAAGAAATGATAAGGGTATTTAGAGGAGAGAATGCAGCTCCTAATGAGCAGGGAAGGCCTGAAGTTATTTGAATGGGTGGGACCTGTTAAGGAGTATAGTGAAGTAATTAGGTCATCGCCAAGGAATGGAAAATCCATTTGGCTGACATCATTTGGCTTGAATGGCTCTTTAAAATGAGAGGACCCAATCCTTAGCCCTCAGAAGAGCTACTTCTTCTTCCCCTCTTCCATCTTCATAGGCTGGAAGGGTCTGAAAAACTCCGATGTATACGAATACAGATATCTGGTGACTTTGTTCCTTTGTTGGTAAAAGATGTAGACTCCCATAAAGCGTTTTATTTACCTCTGTAGCAAGAGTCCTATGGAGTGGGCTCTGTTTTTTTATACTTTGCAAGTGGTACAGGATGCCAGGCTGTGAAGACGTTAATGAGGAAGTTGAATACAAATAAGGAAGTTGAACTGTAGATCTGTGTCTACACAGAGCACAGTGTAGGATGAAGGAAAAGATAACCAGCCAAAGCAGTTACAATTTTTCTCTTCAGATTAGAAAAATAATCCACGACTACAAACATGGAAAACAGCAATAAGTATATAAGGCAATAATTTCCCATTATCCTTACACTCAAGAGAAAATTCTGTTAAAACAGTTGGGCTCCTTGGGGCGCCCGGGAGGCTCAGTCGGTTCAGCATCTGACTTCGGCTCAGGCCATGATCTCCCAGTTCCTGGATTCGAGTGTCATGTCAGGCTTTGTGCTGACAGCTCAGAGCTTGGAGGCTGCTTCCCATTCTGTGTCTCCCTCTCTCTCTGCCCCTCCCTCTCTCATTCTCCCTCCCTCCCTCTCTCTCTCTCTCTCTTTCTCTTTCTCTCTCTCTCTCTCTCTGTCAAAAATAAATAAACATTAAACACACACACACATACACACACAGTTGGGCTGCTTTTAGTCTTTTCAGGAGAAAGTTGTTTTAAGAATTGCTGGGGCCCCTGGGTGACTCCGTGGGTCAAGCATCTGACCCTTGATTTCAGCTCAGGTCATGA
Organism: Prionailurus viverrinus; assembly: GCF_022837055.1. Lineage (NCBI taxonomy): Eukaryota > Metazoa > Chordata > Mammalia > Carnivora > Felidae > Prionailurus > Prionailurus viverrinus. Next base: position 17,911,127 of record NC_062565.1, on the reverse strand, counting down.
TCTCACAGTTTGAGATTGAGCCCCGAGTCAGGCACGGAGCCTGCTTGGGATTCTCACTCTCCCTCGCTCTCTGCCCCTCCCCCAACTCCCCCTCTCAAAATAAATAAATACACTTAAAAAAAAGAAAGAATTGCTGATTTGCTATTCCTTTAGCTTCTGTTGACTCTACTACAAATTTTGAGTTTGAAAACCTATTGGATTTTATAAGTTGCTTCTAACCATTAATGGGAAAAGAGGAACTTGGGTAAAAGTGTAATAGCACTTAGCCTGTTCCCTGGAACGTGAATCATAATTCATTCCTGGAAGAGTACGTTAAGAACACATAGACCCTCCTGTTTGCCTGGCCTGAGGCTCGGAGTGAAGAAGTAACTTGTTCAGGTACAATTTGCATTGTGGATGGTAGAATCTGCCCTCCTAACTCCTAATCTGGGGCATTTCCTATGAATTGCCTCCTTGTGATTCCCCTTCCTTCAGTGGGCCAATGTGTGTGAGGAGTACGGATCTAAATCCCTTAGAACTCGCTCTGGATCTGAGACTATGGGATTTCCCAACGGAACTAAATTTAAGGGGGAATCTTCAGCACAAATGATCTGTGAAGAGAACCCCAAAATCCCTTCTCTGGCAAAAGCGAACTTTGAGTGGGGGAAATGGAGGGTAGTCTCTGAAAAATACCAGAGAATAATGCTTATGCATCCTACCTCGGGGAGCCCTCGTGGGAGCTCCGGTTATATCAAGGACGACTATTTCCCTATGCAACTTCTTATAACCTCTCTCGGGTTGGAAGCCTTAGATTCAAAGCCCTTCGGGATTCTGTAGGGAAGGGATCAGCTGGTAGTAACCCGATTACAGTAACTTGAGACATCAAAACTCCAGCCACAGTTCCTTCTTGTGTTCCCAGGCCAGCCCTTTGAGGGTGGGACTAAAGGCGAGCAAAACTTTGTGCGGCCGCGTTCCAGCTTTTATTATTCTACTTCTAAACACCAAGGGTAATTTGGTTAGGCTGCCTTTACCTTAAAGAGACAGGTATTTGCTGTAGGGTGTTTCTGGGCAACTTTATCCTCCTGGGAAAGAGAGAGAGAGAGAGAGAGAGATTAATTTGGGGAAAATGACCAGAGAGAGGAGATTGAAGGAAGAGGCACACTGCACTACCTCTATTTAAAATTTTTCAAATATTTTTTAAATTATTTATTTTTGGGAGAGAGAGCATGAGTGGGGGCGGGGGATAGGGACAGAGGCAGGGGCAGGGGGAAGAGAAGGTCCAAAGCAACTCTACGCTGAGCAGCAAGCCCGACAAAGGGCTCGAACTCACAACCCACGAGATCGTGATCTGAGCCGAAGTCTAAGCGCAACCGACCGAGCCACCCAGGAGCCCCGAGTTACCTCGATTTAATCCTGAGAGCCGTGTACGATCCCATACGATTATACTCGTGTGGGCTGCCTTTACGTTGTATATTTCCAGAACGTAGCATCCTGCCTGGCCTAAAGGAAATCCACAAAACATGTTGAACAAGTGAATGAGCCCTTTGATAGTGGTACATGGGATTTCCATCCCTCAGGGTTTCTCAAAGAACAGCTCGGGTTAGCGTGGTGTTTCATTATGTGATGTTCTTCCTGGGGACTGTGATTTTTCATTTGTCTTGGTAAATCGTTGGTGTCCATATATGTTTAATTACAACTTTAAAGTTTTTATTAAAGGACAACATTCATTTCTAATTTAATGGTTTACATTATGTTCCCCGGTTTCCTTGAGGCAAGGGGAAAGTGTTTCCAGAATTTAATAAAATGCTTGGCACCGTCTGGTGGTTAAAACGTACTTTACTTAATCAGTCCCCACAACATTCCTGCGAGGTATGAACTTCAGCTGAGAATAAGGATCACTGAAATGGAACGCTGGACCAGCTAGAAAAAGAACGTAGTTTTGCAAGTGATTTCTACGACAATCCATCTCCCAGAACTACAGACGGATCCACTCAGTAAGTTGGGGTTTTGCCAAACGGGGAGCTACTGTTCTATTTTTCTTATTTTTGCAAGCTAGGCCCGTGGCGAGCACATTAGGAAGGCACGTCCTGAGGTTGTCGTCTTTCTACAACGTTGGCTTTATTCAATCCTGAGGCGAGGTGAACATACTTGTAAAGCAGGTTGGGGATTCTAAACTCCCGGACGTTTCACCGCGCATTTGACTTGGCTTCCACCCCAGCACACGAAACAAAGCACAGTACAAAGTCACGCAACAAACAGGATGCAATACAGAATACGACACAAACGAACCACACGCGAAGTCAATCCGCGGGCGCACCGTTGGGGTGACGCCTTGGTCTGGTCTGGGTCAGCTCTCGGTGTGTGCCGCAGCGGAGGATCTCTGTCGTGTTCAGAGATCGACCAGGCACACAGCCTGTGGTGGCAGTTGCCTTTCAAACGAGGTCAGACGTGTAAGAGCCGACGTGTGGAGCATTGGGCAATTTGCCGCGAGAGTCCTTCCTTTTTAAGAGTTTAATCAGGCCTTTGCAGGCCTCTTCTGATCCTACTGATGATCAGCTCTGGTTCTTCCAGGTTCGTGTAGCCTTACGAATTAACCGTCCTTCGTCCTGTCAGTCTGTGCTGCACTGGGGGGTATCTGGTCTTAGCTGCAGCACCCTTGGCTGCTTTCCTGATCGCCTCACTACTTGACGTGAGTGACTCCATCTTGCTCTCTACAAAGCCTTTGACCTCTTGTAAAGAAGGTTTTTGTTTTTCGAGCGAGAGCATGCACACGAGCGGGGGAGAGGGGCAAAGAGAGAGAGGGAGAGAATCATAAGCAGGTTCCATGCTCAGCATGGAGCCCGACGCAGGGCTCAATCCCCCGACCTGGAATCATGACCCGAGCAGTAATCAGGAGTCAGATGCTCAACCGACTGAGCCACTCAGATGCCCCAAGAAGGTTTTTCCCATCCAGTGGGGGTATTGGCCAAAGAGGGAATAGGCATTAAGAGTTTCTTGTAGACTGTGGGCTTTGGGAATTAAAAATGGGGACCCTGTAACTCCAGTGTCCGGGTGTCCTACAGATGAGGGGCTCACTTCGTTGCACTCTGTTCTGATCGAACAGCATATTGCAGTTGGAAGAAGGGAGGCTATGCTCTTTCAGCCTGTTATTCTCAGTGATCAGAAGCACAGGGTCTCCCCTGTCGTAGGATCACTTGCTGCAGCAGAGGCCTTACGTTCCTCTAACTTCAAAATCAAATTGACGACTTTCTGAGGAATAGAGCAGAAAAGAGAAAGCAGAGAAATCTAGAAAGGCACCAGGATTGGACGGACCCCTGTTCTATTTTCTCTCTTGATACCCAACCTCTAAAATCCAACCAGAACCCAAACCTGAGGATTTTCTGAACTGGGGGGGAGGTCCGGCTGTTCAAACATCCGAAGTCCGTGGGCTCAGACTCCTCCGTTGGCCCTTGGCATTGAAACTGAGGGTTGCCCATTATCTCTTCGTGTGCAAATGAGCCGGAAAGTGTTTGGGCTCAGAGACTCAACTTGACACTATTGAAGTGCTGTTCACTTTTCAGCATGTTTCCTCAGCTCTTAGCATTGTCCCAGGGATGTTTAATTGAGTGCTTGAAAAGAACCAGCTTCTCCGTGCCTTTCCACACTATCCTATGTCCAGTTATTCTGTGTTAAACTACCACAGCCTTCCTCATTTCCTCTCTGCACCCTGCTTTTCCAAGCCTTTCCCTCAAGGTCTGACGCCTCTGGCCAGCCCCGAGCTGGGTGCTGTATTCCTTCTAGAATCCTCTCAGCTCCACCAGGAGGTTGATGTTGCCTAGATTTGGGATATGAAAAACCAAGACTCAGAGGTGCGGGTGACATGGCTAGGAAGGAAGCAGCCGTTGGGAGTTAGAACAACTACAAGGGTGTTTTCTCAAATTTACCCACAAGGAAGCTGTGAAGTGTGAGACTAAATGTGTCGTTCAGGGGCTCCGAGCTGTCCACGTTGGCGTTGGTCCAACTGGAGACTTTCTGACAGGCGAACCCGGGCTCTTTTTGTCTATTTAAAGCCCTGTTGCTTCAGGCTATTTCCTGTGGTTAGAAAAAAGCACTGATGAAGATTAAACAGGGTCCTGAATTTAACGATAGTAAATACAGAAATAAATAGAGGAAGACAGAAGAGGAAGAGAGGAGAGCCAAGGCAGGGCAAGAGCTGGAAGAGTGAAAAAGGGCAAAATGTCAAGTGCATGTAAAACCAACTTAATCCAAGACGCTTGTTTCCTGCGACCTCACCCAGGCTTTCGTAGATTCCGAGCAAGTCTCCATGTGGCTTCCCTGGTTTTGCTCACTTGGGCGCAGAGGTGATGTCACGACGATACTACGCAGAAAGCTCTTTGGGCATCATGTGGCCCCCAAAACAAGTAAGGTGAAGATCATGACAGCTTATCCACCTCCGTAGAAATGAAGCCCTTCTGCTCCCTTCTACAGACAGTTGTTGAGATTACACTCTAAGTGCAGTTTTCTTAGAGGAACAGAAATTCATTGATGTCCAGGGGTGAGAATTTATAGTACGTGTAATACTAACAAAGCAAGCATAGGTTGAACTGTGGGACATAAATATGTACCCTGCAATTTATTGAGTGACCAAGCCACAGGTCTGTACTGGTTCCCACGTTTTTCAGAACTCCATCCCACCCAGTCGCTGCCTCCAACTTAGAATTTGGGACATGAACGTCGATCTAATGCTCAAGCTGGGATGGAGAATCATCTGTTCTTTTTGGTCACCCATTACCACTCCCTTCTATTATTTCGCACAAACGCAAATGCATCAGAGCTCAGGACCTAAGAGAATGAATGGTGCACGTTGCATGGGGTCTCAGGAAAACCGGGAGGATCAGAACCAGCGGTTCCCACGTTTCCTACATGAGCACCAAGAAGGAGAGAGAGCATCAGATAGACTGGGTTGATGAAAAACAAACCAAAACCGACTGGTACTAGTTCTGTCTTTATTTTTTTAATGTTTATTTCGAGAGAGAGTATGTGAACGAGAGGGGAAGGGGCAGAGAGCGGGAGAGAGCGAATCCCGAGCAGGCTCTGTGCTGGAATCACAGAGTCCAACACGGGTTCCAAACTCACAAACCTTGAGATCATGACCTGAGCCGAAATCAAGAGGTGGATGCTTAGCCAACTGAGCCACCCAGGAGCCCTGATACTAGTCTTTAAAAATGTTTAGCATTGTTGAAGATTCTATTTGACATAACTGTGAATGCTTCTCTGGCATCAGCGGGCTTTGTAACAGTGCCAAAAAGTTCAGGTGAGGTGCAATTAAGGATTCAACTGCAGCAAAGCACTAAATTATAAATGGTCTTCGCTCTGCAACTATAAATTCAGGGAGCTGTAGATTCAGAGAAAAGTCAGCCAGCCGTTAGAGATGCATTTCCGTACAAATCCAAACCACAATGAGATACCACCTCACCCCTGTCAGAATGGCTAACATTAACAACTCCGGCAACAGATGTTGGTGAGAATGTGGAGAAAGGGTCTCTTTTGCACTGCTGGTGGGAATGCAAGCTGGGGCAGCCACTCCGGAAAACAGTATGGAGGTTGCTCAAAAAATTAAAAATAGAACTACCCTACGACCCAGCAATTGCACTGCTAGGCATTTATCCACGGGATACAGGTGTGCTGTTTCGAAGGGACACATGCACCCCCATGTTTATAGCAGCACTGTCGACAATAGCCAAAGTATGGAAAGAGCCCAAATGTCCATCGATGGATGAATGGATAAAGAAGATGTGGTATATATATACAATGGAGTATACTCAGCAATCAAAAAGAATGAAATCTTGCCATTTGCAACTATGTGGATAGACCTGGAGGGTGTTATGTTAAGTGAAATTAGTCAGAGAAAGACAAAAATCATATGACTTCACTCATAGGAGGACTTTAAGAGACAAAACAGGTGCACATAAGGGAAGGGAAACAAAAATAATATAAAAACAGGGAGGGGGACACAACAGAAGAGACTCTTAAATATGGAGAACAAACAGAGGTTTGCTGGAGGGGTTGTGGGCTAAACAGATAAGGGGTATTCTCGAATCTACTCCTGAAATCATTGTTGCACTGTATGCTAACTAACTTGGATGTAAATTAAACAATAAAGTAATTAATAAAAAAAAACCATTTTTTCATACAAGTTTTCAGTGAATAAAACTTAAAAGGGCACATCGAAGGAAACACAAGCCAATAAAATTTTTGAAGAACAGAAAAGAAAAAACAAAAGGAAAGAAAAGACATGCATTTCCCGGGGCGGTGCCTGGGTGGCTTAGGCCATTAAGCACACAAGAAATATTATGTAAACAGGTATTTGGGTTGATCCAATTCTATTTTGGGTCCTATTGACAAGACTGTATGCATCTGAATCATGCTCTAGAACTGGATTTAGAAAACAAGTAAGACTTGACTCACCTAGTTCTGGAGAATTTCCACAAGAATGGCCCTATCATCGTTTCCTGCTCCTGAGGCTTACAAAATAAAATTGACAATCACCTCATCAACGCGTCAGCTTTCAACTGGGGTGGGAAAAACTACACGAGATACTAACTCCAGTCTTGTGTTCTAAGGTGATGATTGGGAAGACGATGCCCAATGAGGACCCGGTGGCCCCGTGGCAATGATAGTAAACGCAAGACACGGGCTGCACACGGGCATCGCCCTGGTGTTCTCAGGAAAAGTCAGAACGTGTCTGTCTATGGGCAAGAGGTAAATAGATTTCCCGACATGAAAACACTGTGTTTACAAAGCAGTCTAAAATATTATGTTGTCTTTTAGAAAAAAAATTTTTTTTAATGTTTATTTATTTTTAAGAGACAGAGAGGGAGACACAGAATGGGAAGCAGGCTCCAGGCTCTGAGCTGTCAGCACAGAGCCCGATGCGGGGCTCAAACCCACCGGCCGTGCGATCGTGACCCGAGCTGAAGTCGGGCGCTTAACCGACTGAGCCACCCAGGCGCCCCTATTATGTGGTATTTATAACGAAGATGCATTGAGAAAATAGAGACGTTGGCTGTACCCACGTGTACATACACAAAGATGAGAAATCCTTAATACTTGGAATCTCACACTAATGTGATCAGGGAAACAGGGAAATGAAAACTAGAGCTCTCTCGATCAATAAATATTTGATCGTCTAGCCCGGGCAGACAATGGTGGGAGCCAGAAACAGACAAGAGAGATGTGAGTGCAGCGCTAACTTCTGTGAGTGGGCGCGGCACACTCTCTCTCACCCCCACATGCATCAAGCTACCAAATACAGTAAAAGTGATCCATGCTGTCTTTGACAGATCATCTAACTGGCATAGACTCACGGAGCAAAGAATAAGGGAAGTGTAAAAAAGGTTGCAAAGGAGAAGTGATGATTGTGTCATTTTCTTGACTCATGATGGGGGAGGGGGCTTTTGTTCCCTCTCCTCTCTGCAGCCCTGGGTGTCGTTGGGCGTGGCCATGAACTCTTTATATGTTATCTCATGACTGACCTATGAAGGCGGTAAAATTCATTTTTTTACACAGGATACTCCTTTGGAAGCGCTCGTACGTTTGTAAAGCCTCTCTCCTTGAGTTCTGGAACCTCCCAGACCGAGACAACCTTTCTCTCCTACCTCTCGGGGTCAGTCTACTCCAAGGGTACCCAACTTGGGCCGGGTGTGAAATCAACCTGACATTTCACTAACTTCAGTTTTAGCCTTTACACAATTTCTGGGTAACCACAACTGTTCCTTTTGGGGGTGGCTTTTTTTTTTTTTAATTAACCTTTATTCACCAAGTCCCCCAGTCGCTTTGTGTAGTAAGTTAGGCGGTGACGTAAGTTTGCTAATGTACCTTTTAAAGGACCTCACCTCGCCGCAGAGAAAATTAAGCCCTGGAAAGAATTTGGCTCAGCAGCCAGTCATATGCCTTGCTAAAATAGCACAGCCGGCCAATATAGAGAGGAGGGTGTGTGTGTGGAAAAAGACAGGGTTAAGCAATTAATTTTTAAGCACTAAATATTTATTGACAGAGTGTCTCTCCAGGCAGTGTTCACATGCTTAGAGCTGAAGCTTTTAACTTGGCAGTGCTGTTTAAGCAAACAAAGTCAGTCAGTTGAACGCAATGATTAACAGGAAGTTGGGGAGCTGACATAGTGGGCAACCTTTGGCCGGGAGAAGAAGCTACGGTAGAAATCTTAGAGGGATCACTTGCAGAATGGTGACCTCACCCTTCGGTGATTTTAATGTGGGGACGGGGGGACACATCAGAATCAGAATCTTCCCGAGGCGGCTGGTTTTCGTGTGGTAACAGGTGGCAGGTTCACCGGAGAGAGAGCAGAGCAGATGTCCCCAGGAGCTACTTCAGAAATGTGTCATAGAGAGGTTGAAATGAAACACAGCCGCGAATGAGCCAGAAAGGAAGAAAGAAAAAGGACAAAACCGTCGCCTGGAAGGGCCCAGAGCAGTCGATCAGAATTGCGAGTCCCCAGAGGATGATTTATGGATTCCGGAGGCAATGTAAGTTAAATATATCTACACTCTGATCTGATCTCAAGAGGCGTTTACTCACTTTCTGGCTTTGAATGATGGTCTCTTCGAAGCATTGTCTTTTTAGTGTGTCTCTTATCATGGCCCTGATCTTTGTATTTGTTTATAAGAACGAGTTAAGGGAGGATAAGCGTTTTCTGAGGGCTTCTCTGTCCAATGCCTCGCTGTTAGCAGAAGTCTGTCATCAGATTTTTAAGGGGAAGGTTTTTTACCCAACAGAGAATGCCCTGAAAACTACCCTCAGTGAATCTACCTGCTATGACTACATGGCTCAAAGTCACTATATAACAGAAACGCTCTCTAAGGAAGAAGCGGGGTTCCCTTTGGCTTACACAGTGACCATCCACAAAGACTTTGGCACTTTTGAGAGACTCTTTAGGGCGATTTACATGCCCCAAAACGTCTACTGTGTTCACGTGGATGAAAAGGCGACGGACACATTTAAAAATGCGGTGAAGCAATTACTAAACTGCTTCCCAAATGCTTTTCTGGCTTCTAAAATGGAGCCGGTGGTCTATGGTGGGATTTCCAGGCTCCAGGCCGACCTGAACTGCATCAAAGATCTTGCGGCCTCCGAGGTGCCATGGAGGTATGCCATCAACATGTGTGGGCAAGATTTCCCCCTGAAAACCAACAAGGAGATAGTTCAGTATCTGAAAGGATTTAAAGGGAAAAACATTACCCCGGGGGTGCTGCCCCCCAGTCATGCTATCGGACGGACTAAATACGTCCACCAAGAACTATTACACCAAAAAAACTCCTACGTGATTAAAACGACAAAATTAAAACCTCCACCTCCCCACAACATGACCATTTACTTCGGCACTGCCTATGTGGCCCTCACGAGGGAATTCGCCAACTTTGTCCTCCAAGATCAGCACGCACTCGACTTGCTTTCCTGGTCCAAGGACACCTATAGCCCCGATGAACATTTCTGGGTGACGCTCAATAGGATTCCAGGTACGTGTGTGTCTCTTAACTTTTGTTCTTGTGAGTAAACGTTGCACGATCGGTACTGAATAAACCGCTTTCAAAAATAGTAAAAAAAAAAAAAAAAAACAAAAATGTTGAATGGGGAAGACCGTTACCGTTTTAAATGTTAATCAAAAAATCTTTCCAGCAGTTCTGCTCCCAGATGTAACTCATGATCCGACTCATGTCCATGGCACAGATGAGGAAACTGAGACATTGTGATGAGCAGGGCAGAGCTAGAGCTCAACCGTCTGACTTGATTTTGCTGCTATGCCACGCTGCCTTTTTGGATCCGTAGACTCACTTCAAATGTGTGCGGCAGTCTCGAGACAGGGCAAAGGGTTGAGGGGAAAGCTGGCTGTGCCTATAAAAGATCAAACCCAATTCTCCTTTAAGGGTGATGTTATTTATAATCGGGAGTAAAGCTCATAAAGTAAATCTGAATGGCAGTTCGGACACTTTTTTTTTTTTAATTTTTAACGTTTATTTATTATTGACAGACAGAGAGACACGGAGTGTGAGCAGGGGAGAGGGTAGAGAGAGGGGGAGACACAGAATCCGAAGCAGGCTCCAGGCTCTGAAATGTCAGCACAGAGCCCGACACGGGGCTGGAACTCACAAACTGTGAGATCGTGACCTGAGTCAAAGTCGGTCACCTAACCGACTGAGCCACCCAGGCGCCCTCGGACATTTTAATAATGCTTTTGCTCCTGTTGCAAATTCCCATCCTTTCAACATGGGAGCAGGGGACGACTTCAAAATTTTTTATTTGCAAGTTCTTTCCTGGAATCAAACCAGACATTTAGAGGGCCTTAAAGGAATGTGATTGCATGAATGTGCTCAAGGTACCCAGCTAGCACGCGATCCTGCCAATTGTATAAACCAGGTCTCGTAAGCCTGGTATTCCTTTAACTTGATTTCAATTAGCTCTCAGTGGTTACTAAATTAACGGTACCTTCCCTTTGGTCCACGTTCTAAATGAGTTGAATGATCTTAAGTTGTCTACACTGAACTGATTCAGTCTCGCTAGTTCAAATCAAAATAGGAATTCAGATTCACAGCCAAGGGAAAAGCAACTGGAATCAATATGATGATCAGATTCACGGTTTCTTGAGCTTGTTGCTTCATTAAGGCCAAGTACCACTTCCCAAAGGGCCTGACCACCTGGGTGGACCTCGCCTTAAGTGTTCATTCATTCCGTGTCCAGGTAATTCTCAGAGACGCCCAGGGCTGCGAACCAGGTGCCTGTTTTAGATGTTGTTATACAAAACTTCATAGACCTAGAAACCTGTTTTTTCTCCCCAACCACTTGAAAACAACCTCTTTATTTATTTTTAAGGTTTTTTAAAATTTTTATTTAAAAGAAAAAATTTTTTCAATGTTTATTTAGTTTTGAGAGACAGAGACAGAGTGTGAGCGGGGGAGGGGCAGAGAGAGAAGGAGACACAGAATCCGAAGCAGGCTCCAGGCTCTGAGCTGTCGGCACAGAGCCTGATGTGGGGTTTGAACTCACGAACCGTGAGATCACGACCTGAGCCGAAGTCAGACCCTTAACCAACTGAGCCACCCAGGTGCCCCTAAGATTTATTTTTAATTGAGGTATAATTGATATATAACCTATTAATTTCAGGTATAAAGCATGGCTTACTGTTTGTAGATATTGCAAAATGGTTACCACTATAAATTTTATTTTTCCCGTGATGAGAACTTGTTTGTATGTGTGATGAGAACTTTTAAGAGCTTTCTGAATAGCAATTTTCAAATATATTGTCAGAGAGGAAAAAATTTACCTCTTCTCTTCAAAGTTCTTCTGGCTGGTCTAAAAATTCATTTGACACGAGAGGAATTAACGAGAAGGGGGGAAAAAAACCCAAAATTTAATTAGGGCATGAAGAGACCCAGTAATGAAAGTGAGACCCAGAGAAATGACAAGGGCATCCAACTTTTATACATTTTAGACAAAGAGACAATAAATCTGTGAGGAATTGACAGGACAAAGAAAACTTATTTTGGGAAGCTTCAATCAGTAAGAAATTCTAAACAGGATTTGGGCTGAGGTAGTGAATTAATAGAAGTACCAAGGTTTGTTTATATATTCTTCTCAGCTCTGAATTTCCTACCTCTGTTGATAAGGATGTGTCTTCATCTCCTGATACAGGGAAAGTAGCTTTCACATGGGAGATTTACTTCCTGCTTTCTGGACACAAAGGGGAGAGGCGAGGGTCAGGATGTTGTTTTTGCATTGACTCTTTCTTTCAACGTTTATTTATTTTTGGGACAGAGAGAGACAGAGCATGAATGGGGGAGGGGCAGAGAGAGAGGGAGACACAGAATCGGAAACAGGCTCCAGGCTCTGAGCCATCAGCCCAGAGCCCGACGCGGGGCTCAAACTCACGGACCGCGAGATCGTGACCTGGCTGAAGTCGGACGTCCAACCGACTGCGCCACCCAGGCGCCCCAACACTGACTCTTTCTTAAGTAACTTTTATTCAAAATAATCAAAATGCCAAATGGCACATTTTGAAGTGGACCGTCCTTGGCCCCCACAATACAAAATGCTGTCATTAACGGCAGTCACCATGCTGAACACACTCCAAACTTATTTATTTTAAAACTGGAAGTTTGCAACTTTTGACCACCTTTACCCATTTTGCCTACCCCCCCCCCCCCCAATCTCTGGAAACCATAAATCTGGTCTCTGTATCTGTGACTGTTTTGTTGGTGGGGGTGGTGTTGTTTTTCCCAGATTCCACATATAAATAAGATTATATGGTATTTGTCTTTCTTTGTCTGACTTATTTCATTTAGCATAATGTCTTCAAGGTCCATCCATGTTGTCAAGAATGGCAAGATTTCTTTCTTTTCTATTTTTTTTATGGCTGAGTAACATTTATATATAAAAAATATTAATATATATAAAAATTTAAATATATATTTAAAAATATGTTATTTATATATTTATATAATATATAAGTATACATAAGTAATAACTATATTATTTATATATTACTTATATATTTACATAAAATATAATGTATATTTAAATATATTAATATATAAATATAATCTATATAATCTATATAAATATATTATATATATATTAAATATATATAATCTATATATTATATAAATATATTTTATATATATTTAAATATATATATTTTTATATAAATGTTACTCAGCCATAAAAAAATAGAAAAGAATGAAATCTTGCCATTCGTGACAACATGGATGGACCTCGACGACATTTATTTATTTATCCATGCACCCACTTACGGATACTTAGGTTGTTTCCATGTCTTGGCTATCGTAAATAATGCTGCAGTGAACATGGACTGCCATATCTTTTTCATCTAGTGTTTTTGTTTTTTTCAGATAAATATCTAGAAGTGGATTGCTGGATCATAGGATAGTTTTATTTTTAATTTTTGGAGGAACCTCCATATTGTTTTCCCTGGTGGCTGCACCAACTTACAGTCTTACCGACAGTGCAAGAAGGTTCCCTTTTCTCCACATCCTCGTCAAGACTTGGTATTTCTTGTCCTTTGATAAACAGCCATTCTAGCAGGTGTGAGGTGATATCGCATAGAGTGCTTTTTAAAATGTGGTTTTCCAAAAGCTGGAAGACGTGACGTTGTAGAGATAAAAGAAATCAGGACTCAAGAAAGTGTGGTGGGGGAGTCATGACCATATAGTTGTCTATGTGGAATTCAGTGTCCAGAATGAAGGAGGTAAAAGCCCCACTTCTCTCTTACATGTTGCTGGGATCAAGTATGATGCAGACTGTTTAGGTATAATCACCATGCTTTAAGGGAGGCATTGACAAAGCAGCTTCCAAAGATAGCTTTGGAAAGAGGCCAAACCCCATTTTTTCTCTACAGAGGACCAAGACAAACAAAAAGCATATTCGATCTGAAAAAGATTTGAAGAAGAATCGCTATCTTCACATAATGAAAAGATTTGGGCATTTGGGAAAAGAATCCAGGGTTAGTGGTGGGAGATATAAAAACCCATCAGTCTGGGATTAGAATGGGTAGTTTCCTCAGTGGTGCACAAACCCAAGGGACATGGAGACACAGAGAAGGAGAAATGCTGTAAAGGCGCCTCATTTATCAAGTGTTAGACAAGATGGCCTTGTCTTTTCCACTCCGAGGGTCTGCGATTCTAAAGGAGGATTCTAATCAGACACCCCAGCTTCTCAACCTGATTTATCTGTTGGAAATGGACTTTTACACCTCTGGTTAGCAGTTACAGATCAGTGAAACAATGGAAAACAAATGTGCTGCTCCATGCTTTTCAAAAATGTAGAGGAGTGAGCCCTTGAAGTCGTTTCTGTCTTATGTGTATGTCGGATCCTTTCTGGAAGCCAGTGTCCCTTCCCTGGGGCGGGCCTGAGTATAGTGCTTGGTCATGAGGAGGGAAGGGAACCGAAAACTTAAGTGGCTGTCTTGTTTAACTACTGCTCTTGCTGTGTGGAAATCTGAGTCCGTTCTATTTTGAGGGCACTTCTAGTTGACAGACGAATTGGTGGTTGGTTGTTTAGGATATTTTAAGATTATTGTAGTTGACTGTAGCGATTGGGGGCTTATTAGGCTTCTCAAAGAAGTCACAGGTCAGGGGAAAGAAATCTCACAGACAAAATGGCCTCATGGGGAACTAGAGCAATGCCACCCAGTGGAAATATACTGTGAGCCATAAATGTAATTTTATTTTATTTTTATTTTTTAATGTTTATTTTTAAGAGAGAGAGAGAGAGAGCGCGCGAGGAGGGGAGAGGCAGAGAGACACGGGAGACGTAGAATCCGAAGCAGGCTCCAGGCTCCGAGCTGTCAGCACAGAGCCCGACGGGAGGGGTGGCTCGAACCCACGAACCATGAGATCATGACCTGAGCCGAAGTCGGACGCCTAACTGACTGAGCCAGCCAGGTGCCCCCATAAATGTAGTTTTAGATTTTCCAGCAGCCACATTAGAGAGCAAGAAAAATCAACAGGTGCCATTAATTTAAGTAATATATTCTATTTAACCCCGTATACCCCAAATATCATTTGGACACGTGGCTGGGAGCTACGGTAACGGGTGTACATGTACCAGGCACCCTCCCCCACTCTGGGTAAAATGGTCGCATGATAGCAACGCCATCGCAGCAACGTTGAGAAGTCAGCCACGCTTGTGTCCCAGCGTCTTCATCCCTGTTCCCTTCCTTTGCTTCGCCTGCTTCTTTTTCCTTATCTGAAATTCCTACCCCTGCCTCAGAGCTTCCACTCGTCTCTGGTGCCCCCTGCCCCATGGCTTATACTTTCTGCGTCTTTCCACTCTGCTGCCAGAGTCTGTGCCGTTCTGTTTATATCAATTTCTCGCTGTGTCCCCTTCAGATACACTCAGAGTCTTGCTTTGCGTCACGTGGGAATGGCACGGGTGATCATCTCTGTTCTCATTTCGCATCACTTCGTAGGGTGCCCCGGCCTTCTCTATAGATGACTGACCTTCATCTGGGTCCCAAGTTGCTGCAGTCAGTGTGACCAGGGTGGCCGGGTCATGTGGCTTAAAGCACAAAACGAGACGTGGCCCCCCCTGTCCATATAGTAAGTTCCTTAAGGAGCAGCAGGTCCTCTGGAAAGCCTCAGAAGGGAAGAACTTGTGCCTAGTCCAGAGGAGAAGGTGCTCAGGAGGACAAAAGGGGCACAGAAAGGGGGTTCGCATGTGGTCTTGAAGTGATTGCTCCCCACCCGCCACCCCCAATAAATAGAAATTTAAAAAAATAAAGAAGTTGCCTAATAAATTTCACAAGCTGTTGTGAAGTCAGGGCTTCCTGCCCTTCCTGCTTCCTCTCTCTACCTCCATCTCCCGCCCCCCTCTAAACTCTCTCCTCCCCCACCTCTTCTCTTTATTCCAGTCCGCAACAAGATGGCACCCTCTTAATCCTCTGACATAGCTGGGCATGGTTTCCAGTTGTGGAAAAGATCCATCTTTAGACACCTCCACTTTCCTTCTGAATTACTTCTGAGTTGCTCACCTGGGTTGCGTGGTTTTGCCTGGGTTAGGGACTTTTAGGGGGTGTTGCGCTGGTGGAATGTTCCTTGGATTTAAAGATTTAAAAACTGACCAATGATTTCTGCCTCACTTGCTACAAAGGAGCATTCATAATATGATTCCGTGGGAGTTTCTTTGGAATTCACATTAAAATCTGAATGAGTGAAAAAAAGAAACCTGACAGCAGGTTTTGTTGGAGATGGGGTGGGGGGTGGGGGTCGGAAAGGAATGTCATGGTGCCTGGGGGGATGAAACAGAGAAATGAAGAAAACTGGAGATCATGGACCTGGAAGGCAGACTCCCTGCTTCTCATTTTTCTCTCCCCCTGGAGCCAGCCTATGGACCAGAGCTGATGGTTTTCTGTGCCATCCATGTACCCCAATGCCCTTGGTAGGGGAGGCCTGTTGCTGTAGATTCCATACTAGCTTGACTCTACCATTATCTGAGATTGACTGATCTCTTTAGTTCCAGTCTTTATAGAAATGCGATGTTGAGATGCCAAGCTCTTGAGTCAGGGAAGAGCGGATCTGAGTCACAATGGCCCTGGGAACTCATGCTTGTGGCCCCAGTGACTGGGCTGATATCTTCTAGACCCAGACCAAATTCATGCTCCTCAAACGCATTATGTTCACGGAGCTTCCAAGATCCACTGGGCGTAAGGGGTGGGCTTGCAGGGGGGGGAAAGTTTGGGGAGGTAAGCCTTACAGGTAGCTTGAACAATCTCTTCATTTTTCTGTTAGAAAATACCAATTTTTGTCAACTTACAGGAAAGGGAATCGGTGAATGGGGAATCGGTTCTTTTCAAGGAAATGTGGTCTCTTGAGAAGAGGATAAATGGTGTGACAGACTTCACCTTTATGTAGATAATCAAGGAAATGCTAGTATTAGGTTTTTTTTTTTTTCTCCAGAAGAGATGGGGGCACGTCAGGGGGAAGTAATTTGTAACCTGTGAATGGTCCCATCTGTGCTGTATTTTTGTCTGCCCTCCTTCCCTGATCAATGGATTTGTTCTTGGGGTGTTCTGTGGCTCATATTCTCTCCTGAATTTTCTATTTATCCTTCCTCATGAAGTTAGGCTATTTTTTCCCGGTTCTTTTCTCTCAAGAGGATAATTCAGACCTGTGTCATCTTGCCAATTTCACCCTGATAGGAACAGGGCACCTAGAAATACAGTGTCTTCTATGTTATAAGTTATGGAATAACAAGCTTACTTGCTTCTGATGACCCAACGGAACCAAGGACCGCTGGAGATTTTGACTGGCTTTTTTTTTTTTTTGAGTTTTTAAAAAGATTATAATTTCTGCAAATCAGAAATTGCCCTACGATGTAGTTTAGTTGATTAATGTGCATTTTACATAGCCCCAAGTATTACTCTCAAAAATAGTTGGCTAATAATGATGATGTACATGAACAAGTTTGCTTTGTTAATTATGCCATCTTCTGGGATTTCTGAGGAAGAACCAGAGACATGACCCTAACTTCATTAAATTAAGATACTAATATTTGGACTTAATCAATGTAATGAAAATATTATGAATCCTTAATGTTCAGAAATTACATCTCTTTCTTCGGCGACTCATCTTAATTTTATACCGAGGAAGATCAAAGTAGATTGAAGAGAAAGAAAAAGTAAGGGCCATCAGGCCTCACAGAACTGGAGTCAGGGGTCAATTAGAATGCATTCCAGACTTAAGAGGTCTGTGAAGTGCGTTGAATAAATGATCTAAGGTGGCTGCTATTTGCTGGTGGGATTTAAAGCAGACATCTTGGCTCCTTGTCAGCCTGTTGGAAGGATTTGGCACATTGTAGGAACTCGGTGTTCAAAAAGAGGGGACACAGACTAACTTCTTAGATACTGATTTTTTGAAGGTTGAGTGTTACTATTCCAAAACTTCTGTGTGTGACAACAAACAAAGAAACAAATTAAAAAAAAAACAACCCCCAAAACCATGAACGTTTCGTTTGGAAGGTGCAGGGATATTTTGCTAGAAATGGGGTCTGTGGCCCACGAGGTGACCCTCCCGCTCCCCCAGCTGTAGCTTTTCTTAGCCATGTCAAATGTGTAGAGCCTTAAGAAGTTGGTTTCTCTTTCCTCTTATTAGGAAGGAGGGTTCCGTGACTGGTTGAAAGCCTCCCACTCTGCCAGGCTTCTGTCATCTAGATTGGTCCAAAGACAAATGGTCTCTCCACCCTTGCTGGGTACCATCCCCTTGTTCTAGAATGTTCTTCACTCTCCCTGTTCGTGCTCGGCACTTCTTAAGATTCAGCTGATATGTCACTTCCTCAGAGAAGTTTCCCTTCTCCTTTCCTCCCCCACAGAGGCAGTCACCCTCCCCACCAACTCTACTCCTGGGTGGATTCTAATGTCTCCTCCCTGCATTTTAACTAAATGCGTGGATCTCAGGTTCCCACCTACCACACGTGCCCCAGATGCGAGAACGTGAACTCAATGATTGGCACCAGGACTGAGACATGTGCCTAGCCTTATCATTCTGCGGAGTTCCCGTATAATATTGACTGAGGAGCGGATGAGTTGGACAGAGGAGCCCTGTTGAGCTTGTCTAATACAAGATTTTCTACAGTGAGGACAATCCTTTTTTTCTTCACATTTTTTTCCGTTTCTTAATTTAATTTTATTTTTTAAATTTACATCCAAATTAGTTAGCATCTAGTGCAACAATGATTTCAGGAGTAGATTCCTTAGTGCCCCTTAGTGTCCCCTTTAGCCCATCCCCTTTCCTACCACCCCCCCCCCCCGCCACCAGTAACCCTCTGTTCTCCATATTTACGAGTCTCTTCTGTTTTGTCCCCCTCCCTGTTTTTATATTATTTTTGCTTCCCTTCCCTTATGTTCATCTGTTTAGTCTCTTAAAGTCCTCCTATGAGTGAAGCCGTAGGATATTTGTCTTTCTCTGACTAATTTCACTGAGCATAATACCCTCCAGTTCCATCCACGTAGTTGCAAATGGCAAGATTTCATTCTTTTTGCTTGCCAAGTAATACTCCATTGTACATATGTACCACATCTTCTTTATCCATTCATCCACCGATGGACATCTGGGCTCTTTCCATACTTTGGCTATTGTCGACAGTGCTGCTATAAACATGGGGGTGCATGTGTCCCTTCGAAACAGCACACCTGTGTCCCGTGGACAAATGCCTACTAGTGCAATTGCTGGGTGGTAGGGTAGTTCTATTTTTAGTTTTTTGAGGAACCTCCACACTGTTTCCCAGAGTGGCTGCCCCAGCTTGCATCACCACCAACAACGCAAAAGAGATCCTCTTTCTCTGCATCCACACCAACATCTGTTGTTGCCTGAGTTGTTAATGGTAGCCATAAAAGGTATAATGTGGTATCAGATGACGACAATTCTTAAGCTTTGCAGAAAGTTTATTTTCTTTTCAGTTCTGGTTCAGCTTTTAAGCAGTCCACAAGGCAGGGGTCCTGTCCCCCAACTTCCCATCTCCTTTTCCAAAGGATAAGCCTATGCTGAATCCACTGGAAAACACTCTTGGGAGTGCAGTTGGCCTGTGGGAGTTCTTAGCCATCGGATTGCTAAGGTCAGCATAATTTACCCTCTTTATGCATTTTGGAGATGGAAGTTGTACCTTTCAGTTTGGGTCTGGAAAAGTGAAATCAACAATGAAGGGAATTCGCCAGACTCATTTTGGCCTTGAGAGGCTTTGTTTTAAAATATCCAGAAAATAAGGGCGCCTGGGTGGCTTAGTCGGTTAAGTTTCCGACTTCGGCTCAGGCCGTAATCTCCGGGTTTGTGAGTTCGAGCCCTGCATCGTGCTCTGTGCTGTCAGTGTGGAGCCCACTTGGGATCCTCTCTCCTTCTCTCTCTCTGCCCCTCCTGTGCTCTCTCTCTTAAAAATAAACTTTATATAAAAAATAAATAAAATATCCAGAAATTATAGTCAAAGATATTTGACTACAACTTGAATTCTCTGTGTAATTGTAAGGCCCCAAACAGGCCCCTTGGCCTTTATGCCAGATCTTCCCCTGGGCCCTTCTTTGCCTGGAAAAATCCTGATTTTCTTTGAAGGGTGGAGCTGAGTTGTACCATAGCTGTGAACCTTTGACAAGCCCCAGCCCCAGGCCGAATCCACCTTTGTCCTCTGTGCCCCGGCTGCTCTGTTTTTGCCAAATAGATAGCCCTTATCTTTGGTTTTGTCATTTTAGCAGCTGCCTGGCCTCATGGAATGCGGGCCTGGAGGGTCCTGAGGGCTTTACCTTTTTGCCAGCCTCAACCCACACAAAGCTGGGTGTCAGATTGAATTTAATTCACCTTATGTTGTCACTATGAAATAAATAGGGTGTTGCTTTCAGGCAAATCCAGAAGTTTCCTACTGTCCATGTCTGGACAGCCTACAAGAGGCTGATGGAAATTGCCAGCTGCTTTGTCAACCCTGGGTTTAGGTGCTGTAAAGCCTTTCCAGAAGCCATGAGTCCTTACGATGTCAGGAACTGGACAGATAACCTTTTCTCTTCCCCTAAATTCACAGCTTCTTTGAGGCAGTATTTACATATCGCAAAATTGAGGTATGCAATTCAGCCATCCAGTTCACACACCTCGAAGCACCAAATTCCCCCATTTCAAGTCTTCAACTCAATGAGTTTTAGGATATTTATAGAGAAGTGCAACCATGACCCCAGCCTAACTTAAATCATTTTCGTCACCTCGTGTGCATTTACAGCCACTTTCTATTTCCACACCCAAACCCCACTTTTCTGTCTGCCTGGATATGCCTTTTTTGGACATTAAATATAAATCAAATGATATATGTTTTGTCATGTCTGGCCCTTTCTACTTTGTGTGCTATTTTGAATCAGTACTTTACTCCTTTATATGGACGACCTACTATTCCATAATATGGTTATAACACATTCTGTGTATTCATCCGTTGATAGAACATTTGGGTTGTGTCCACCCTTTGGCCCCTAGGAATGATGCTACTGTGAACATTCCCGAACGAGTCTTTGTATAGACACGTGCTTTCTTTTCTCCTGGGTAGATTCCAAGAGTGAGATTGCCGATCCATATGGTAACTCTCTGGCACTTTGAGGAGCTGTCAAGGTGGTTTCCAAAGCAGGTGCAACCTCTCACGTTCCCAAGGGCGGTCGGTGAGGGTTCCAATCACTCCACAGCGTCACCAGCCCTTGTTACCGCCTGTCTTTTTTATTTACACCATTCTAGAGGGTGTGAAATTATATCTGCGGTGTAGGTTTGCCCCACTCAAACGAACAACAACGTTGAACGCCTTTACACGTGCTTGGTGGCCTTTGGTGTATCTTCTTTGGAGAGGATGAACTCCCTTTTGGGCATTATTTCTTTGAATCTTGGTATTATTGCAATCCTATTTTATAGACGGAGAAACAGAGGTATGGAGAATTTGCAGTACTTGCCCAAGGACACCTGGCGTGGAAGTACCAGAGCCAAGATGGTTAAATTCATTTTGAAGATGGTGTGGATTAAGAGATGAATTTGTCCAACACTGAGTTAAGGACACATTGCATGGCCAGAGCGTTAGGGTTTCTGCCTCTTGAATCCTCTGACTAAGCAATTGGCTAAGACTCTTTTAAAAAATAAATATGGCGGGGGACCTGGCTGGCTCCACTGGTGGAGTCATGTTGATCCCCTGGTCGTGAGTTCGAGCCCCATGTTGGGTGTAGAGACTGCTTAAATAAATACGCTTAAAAAAAAGAAAATCTTTAAAAAGTAAGTAAAGCAACCCTTGTAATTGAGACGCTCTTCGAATACGTGGTTGTGGTGATATGACCCTTTTTCTCTGGGTTTATGCATACCATAATTCCTCCTCTTTTTAAGAACCGAATGGCTGCAATTCCTTCCTTTCTAATAAAACCCTGTTGGCTATTTCAGTCCACGTCCTTATCTTTGCTCTTCTCTAGAAGTGAGAGGAAGGGTTTGTGCGGGAGTCCTGGTTAGAGTTTCTACAGCTTTGAGTCTTTGTTCCTTTCATTCCTCAAGAGTCACCCGATGGCTGTGGTCTCCATTTTGGGGTGTGTTCACTGTCATTCGAACACCAAGAAAAGCAGGAGGGGGGTTTGTTTAAAGCCACATCGGTCTACTGCTTCCAATACTAATTCTTGTGTTACTGAGCTTGACAAATTTAGGGCAATGTCTGACAGGGTTTCGTAACCATTTTTTACCTCAGAGGATTTGTAAATGTGTCTCTGTGTGTAGTCTTCTCCTTATTAGGAACGAAGTGAACTTCAGATTCCTGCAATGCATACAATCCTGCCTCACCCCCTTCTTGCCTTGGTGAAAGATCGTAACAATTTTTATGGAAGGTAAAGCCACTCTTGTAGGATTTTCCATTCACATGCTGAGCCGTGTGCAGCTGTTTTTAGCAGCTCTTGGGACTTTACAGGGCTCAGTCCTGTTCTGTCTGACTCCAGTGTCTTCGGTCTCATGAATCAGGCAAAAGCCAGGCGAGGGATGAGGCTTGAGGCTCTGGTTGTTTACTCTCTCTGAAGCCATAAAAGGGAAGGTTGAGACAGGAGGGGAAAGGAAATCAATGACAAAGCAGCATTGGGGATGAAAGAACTCGCAATGATAGGTCGCTATTGACAAAATGCGGGTCCTGAGAGTAGAGACCTTGACTTGTTCTGAAGGTCATAGTACCCAGCACAGCCGAATGCACAGTGCAGCTGGAAACAGCTGGGCCTTTTTCCAAAGTGTGAGCGTGCTTTTAGCTTCTTCCCGAACTGTCTCCTGTAACAGCAACCTCTTTCCTGGTTATGGTTTGTGCTCGCAGCTGTGCCTGTGTGTGCCAATGGGCTGGCGGTGGTCACAGACAAGCTGCATGTTGATATATATATATATATATATATATATATGTATGTGTGTGTGTGTGTATGCACATATATTTTTAAACTGGTGCCAGACAAATCATTGTTTTCAATATATGTCATGGGGTAAAAACTGCGGAAAAGTATTCCCTTAATAAAGCATCCCGCAGTAGATCCTACATTTCAGAATCTCAGAGGGGCAGGATTTCCAGTTGCTCGTAAAATGTAGGGAAGAGCTGAATCTAGTAACGGAGCGTCGATCTTCAGGTAGCATCATTATCCTCTGTTAATTCCACAAAATGGGGATATTTCCACATTCTGGACAGCCCCAACATTGGCAGTTTTGTTGACGTCAGTAATGCACATTGTATCAAAGAAGAAATTTTGTAGACCAAATGCTTTCTCAAGGAGAAAGCAGAAAGACTTGACATTGAGGCTTCATTGAGTGAGTCATTTAAGTGCCACAAAAATCCTCTGAGGGAGGTAGATATCATTACTTGCAACTTGCAGATGTGGAAACTGAGGCCTCGGAAGGTAAAGTGATTTAATCTAGGTTTGTTTGACCTTTAATTCAGGATCGGTCTAATCCACCATGCTGCCCTGTAAGAGCTCCCACAGCTGAAGCAGTGTATTTAAAATTTGTTTTTTTAACATTTATGTATTATTGAGAGAGACAGAGTGTGAGCAGGGGAGGGGCAGAGGGAGAGGGAGACACAGAATCCGAAGCAGGCTCCAGGCTCTGAGCTGTCAGCACAGAGCCCGACGTGGGGCTCGAACTCACAAACCGCGAGATCATGACCTGAGCTGAAGTCGGATGCTTAACTGACTGAGCCACCCAGGCGCCCCTGAAGCAGGGTATTTAATGGAAACATGACTGGGGGAAAAAAAGAAAGAGAGAGAGAGAGAGAGGAACCAAAAACCAAACTCTTAATTAAAGAGAACTGATGGTCACCAGAGGGAAGGTGGATGGGAGAATGGGCGAAATGGGTGATGGGGATTAAGGAGTGCACCTGTGATGAGCGCTGGGTAAAACCGTTGAATCGTTGAATCGCTCTATTGCGCACCTGAAACTAATACAACACTGTATGTGAACTCTACTGGAATTAAAATTAAAAAAAAAAACCTAACCAAAAGATACTCTCCTACGTGCTCTAGCACAATGATCCAGTGACACATCACCACTCTTTCAACCACAGACCCTATTCCAGTCTTACTGGTTATCCTACACATGTCCTTCATAAATCTGGCATCTGATCAACACTCTCAAGCTGCCCTAGCGGTCCTACCTCTTTAATCTCCTCAAATTTGAAACAATTTCTCCGTCTGTCGGTGTCCTCTCACATCTTATCATTTTCGAAGAATGCAGTCCTGATGTTTCCTCATGATTCGATTCAAGTTATGCCTCTTGGGTAGAGATACCAAAGAAATGCTGCTGTGGAAACACGTTAGTTGACATTCATCTGTAAGGTAGAGCCTTCTCTTCTTCCCGTGTGTTTGTTTGTTCATATCCCTGTGAACATGGATTCCCATTTCACTCGCTGGGTTCCAATCCATTACAACTTGTAGTTATCTTTCTGCTGAAATTACCCTAGGCTTAGCCAACGGGGGCTGCTTCAAGCTGGCTGTTGTGTCCCTTCAACACCGTGATTCTTTGAGAGCTTCCTTCCTTGCATTTAACCTGTCTTGGAACCAGTCATTTTCTTCAAGGAACCCAGTTCCATTTCATAGAGAACGATATTTAGAAGCCACGGTCTGGGCCCTCAAGCGCATGATTACTTCTACATCTTCTCAGGGCTCGGAGCTAGAAAAAAATACACATGTGTGTGTAGGCATAACATCTGTCTACACACATGACACACATTCATGCGTGTGCATTCTCAAACAGGTACTCCAAGTCATTCACATATTCACACGCACATGCCCGTCCATAGTTTAGGTTTCCAAATACATATTACAACCACAAGTTCACACTGAGATCTCCAGTTCCAATCCAACAACACGGGGTTTCTTCCCTCCACTTCCTTCCCTAGCAGCGAGGAACCCAGCCCTGGTTCGCCTCAGTGCCTTCACGGATTTCCTTGCTCCCGCCCTGTGAAATCAGTCCTCCTCAGGGTGCTTAGCTGAAATGCCCACCCCACAATGTGCTCCCAGGATCCACCTCCCCCTGGCTGTAGCTTTAGCCCCTGGGAGAGACCAGGAGCTCGGAATGAATTTTGATACTTTCATAAACTTAGTTGTGTTGGGAGGCCGTTCAGTACGTCAATATGTAAAATACAAAGTTTGGCTCCAACTCTACCTGACATCGTGAGCTTTGGTAATATGTTGGGCCTCTCTGAGTCTCACTTGCTCATCTGTAAAATGGGGCTAATAACGGTGCTTACTTTGCAGAGTTGCTGTGAGCCTTGAATGATGCTCTCTGTGAAATGCTGACCGACGACTTGGCACCTGCCGAGTATTAACTCAAGTGTTATCTTTATCAGTGTTGTATGGGTCAGAGACCCAGCAGGAAACCCACAGCGTACTTAGAAATTGGGCTAAGCAAGAAAGACTTACCACAGGGGCTATTTCTGAAGGTGTGGGCAGAGTGGAGGGAAACTCTAAGGGGTATTACAAAACCGAGGGCCAGTAATAGTGGAACTATTACCATTTCTTGACCTGAAAGGAGTGGTTGCAAAAAAGTGCTGTGGCCAGGGGCCCTTTGAGAAGAAAGAACTTCAGTCAAAGGAGGCAGCTCTCCTGCTGAGGATGGCAAGAAAAGAGCTGGGGAGCCAGCCACTTGAGCCCTGTCTTGTGCCCTCATTGGCAAACCCAATGGGAGCCAGAGCTGCTTGATCCACTCCCTATATGTCAGCCCTCTTACAGGGTGGAGAACAGAGGGAGGGATCTACAAGGGCCAAATAGAGGGGTGTCTGGCTGGCTCAGTCTGGAGAGCATGTGACTCTTGATCTCAGGGCTGGGAATTCGAGCCCCACATTGGGTGTAGAGGTTACTTACGAATAAAATCCTTAAAAATATATCAACGGGGGTGCCTGGGTGGCTCAGTCAGTTGACCGTCCAACTTCGGTTCAGGTCATGATCTCATGGTTCGTGAGTTCAAGCCCCACATCGGGTTCCCTGCTGTCAGCCTGTCTGTGCGGAGCCCGCTTCAGATCCTCTGTCCCTCTCTCTTTGCCCCCTCCCCTGCTTGTGTTCTCCCCCCCCCCCACTAAATAAATATATATATATATAAAGGGACGCCTGGGTGGCTCAGTGGGTTAAGCATCTGACTCTTGATTTTGGCCTAGGTCATGATCTCATGGTTCATGAGATCAAGCCCCATGTCAGGCTTTGCACTGTCAGCACAGAGCCTGCTTGGGATTCTCTCTCTCCCCCCTCTCTCTGCCCCTCCCCTGTGCTCTCTCTCTCTCTCAAAATAAAAAAAAAAAAATTAAAAAAAATATATATGGGCCAATAACAATAAAAGGGCCAAATGAAAGCTGTTCAACTCCATTATTCAAGTTGTGGAGCAGGGGCATGTTTTGGTAAAACTGGTGACTGATTCTGGCAGAATTCTTGCAATGGTGTATCAAACCCCTGTCAATATATCAATCATGTGGATGGCCTCAGACTTAGCCTTCCTGTGAAAGGAAAGCTTAAATTAAAAAAAAAAAAAAAAGAAAGAAAGAAACTTGGCAAAAGTCACCGGGACAGCAGGTGTCTGAGAACTGCGAAGGGCTGGGGATCCAGGAAGCGTGAGACAAGATCTGAGCACCTGGTGTCCCCAAGTCAGAACGGAGGAGGAAGAAGCGATTGGGCACATCCGGGTACTGATGCCATTCCGGGTCCTGCGTGCAGAGGCGCAGGATGGCACAATGACTCACATTCCAGCCCTGGGTCACCCCTCCTCACCGAGTGACCCCAGACCGGGAGGTTCTTGAGTGTCAATTCCACGTCGGGCAGGTGGGCTGGTGTCAGGAGCCAGAGGGGGAACCCCCTTAGCAGTCAGGTTGCTTAAGGGACAAGTAAGGGGGCTCCAGTACGTGGTACTGGAGAGTATTTGGCCACAGGCGATGATAACTCGTGAGCGTTCGTTATTCCAGGACTCCTGATCCCCACTCACCTGGAAGGTTCACCTGGCAGAGTTTTTCTGGAAGAAGGACCATGACTCATTTCATTCATTCATTCATTCATTCTTGGTGAAGAATTTTATAACATAGGAAAACGCACAGATCAGTAAGGAGTGTTGGGCTCAGTGCGGTGTCACTGACAAAACACACCCAAGTAACAACCATCTAAACACAGAACGTGACCAGTATCCCAGTCACTACCCTGATGTCTAACACCATAGATTACTTTCACCTTTGTTCTTCATTAACATGTAAATAACGACATGTACTCTTTTTCTGTCTGGCTTTTTTTGCTCGGTGTTGTGTCTGTGAGATTCACGTTTTGTGTGGTAGGCAGTTATATATATATATATATATATATTTTTTTTCAGGCAGCTATATCTTTTCATTCTCATTTCTGTGTAGACAGAAGGAGGTACATGAGGTGAGGAGGGATGATTTTGCTCCCCAGGGACCATTTGGCGATACCCGGAACAATTTTTGGTTGTCACCACTTGCGGTGGGGTGGGAGGGGGGCAAGGAGGCTACTGGCACTTAGTGGGTAGAAGCCAGAGATACCGCTAAAAATCTACAATGCAAGGGACAGCCCCCACAACAAGGCACGTTCAACCTAAAGTGCCAGTAGTCCGAAGGCTGAGAAACCCTGATGGCATTTGGGTTGGTGGGCGTTAGGGTCTACTGTGAATATGGCTGCAGCGAATACTGACTTGCATGTCCTTTGATAAACGTGTATGCACTTCTATTGACAAAATCCCTGGGAAAGGCATCACTGGGTCGTAGGACCTGCCTGTGCTCAACTTTGGTAGATACTGCATTTTCCAGAGTTGTGTCCATTCCCACTTTGACCAGCAGTACATGAGGTTCAGGGTGTTTCACACCTGCACCAAGATTTGGTATTTTCTGCCTTTTTTTCTCTCTTTCTCTCTCTCTCTTTTTTTTCCTCTTGGTTGTATTTTCTTTTTCTTTTCTTTTTTTTTAGTTTATTTATTTATTTAGAGAGAGAGAGAGAGAGAGCATGTGTGAGCAGGAGAGAGGCAGAGAGAGAGAGGGAGAGAGAGAATCCCGATCAGGCTCAGAATAGAACCCAACGCAGAGTTCGAGCCCACGAACCATGAGATCATGACCTGAGCCAAAATCAAGAGTCGGATGCTGAGCCACCCAGGCGCCCCTCATTCTTGTTTTTTAATCTCTCTCCTACACCCCTCCTCTAATTCAACTTATGGCATATTAGATGCCCAAAACATCAGCTTTTGTCAGTACATAATCCTGTTCCATATTTTGTGGGAGACTGGGATTATGCACAGGTGTGCTTGCTGTATATGTTGGTCCCAAGAGCCTGCTAGAAATGCAGATTGTTAAATTCCACCTGGAAGTTACTACCTCTTGCCTTGCAACCTGTATTTTAACAACCCCTCCAGGTGATGGGATGCTTGACAGAAGTTTGCATACTTTTGATCTGGATGATCCTTATCCCCAAGCCACGAGAACACCTAGTTTGGGCTGAACACTTTTAGAAACAAATGTTTTAGTTCTTCCAGGGTTAAAGAATTCACTTCCACATGTACATTCAGTGGTAAGTTTCATCAGTGGTAATTGGCCGTGACTTCTTTGGGGTCATTTGTTTTTCATTTTCTAAGCCTCCAGCTACGGGGAGATTGCCTCCTATGTGCACATGCTTGGACATTTGCCTATTTGAATGTGTGTAGACTGTGTTTTGCAAGTATTTGCTTAGCACTCTTTAGCATCCAGGAAGTGTTTCCATGATCCCTTCACTCCATCAAAATCGGAGGCAGATCACTTCACCTCACACCGCTGTGATGTGACCCATCTAGCTGGACCATGCTCTGGACCTGCTCTCTAGGTTTTAAGATTCTGCACGTTAAACTTCTTCCTGCCTCCAAAATGAGAGTTTTAATAATGCTTTGGGTTCCACCATCTAGAAAACAACTTCTTCTGTTGCTAATTAGATGAAGGGTATAGAAAGCAAAATGATTGTGTCTCAGGAGAAGGTGGATTTTCCCCAGTGAACCCCAGGACTCCCCAGTTATGGGAGAATTGTTGTTTTAAAGATGTGCTTTGGAAATGTCTCCTTTCTTCTCTTTAACATCATGATCATTATCATGAAAAACACAAACAAAAGCCTCCATTGACAAACTATCTGGTCCCCCAGAACAGATTTATGTAGTTGGCCATCCAAAGGGAATTAGATTGTCCACATTCTCTACTTGCCTGTGAATTCCTGTGAATTCCTGTGAATTTCCTGTGAATTGCATTCAAGGGAAAAACATAAATCCCTATGTTTTATTTTTTTAAGTTTAGTTATTTATTTTGAGAGACGGGGGGGGGGGGGGTGCAGAGAGAGAGGAAAAGAGAATCCCATGAATCATGAGATCATGACCTGAGCCGAAATGGACGCTTAACTGCTTAATCTGAGCCAAGTTGGACGCTTAACCAACTGAGCCCCCCGGGTGCCCCCCCACCTACATTTTATAATTAAAAATGAATCCCTGAGTCATTTGGCCTGCTTCAATAACAAAGGAAACCACACAAAAATGACCTTCCAAAAGACAGCCATCAGCAAACCCAAGAAATGATATAATCTCACCTCATTCACCCAACCATTTCTGCCAGCGTGTGACTTATGCTCTCAATGTTCCTTCAACAAACTTCATTCTGCTGTTATTTAACATTTTAAATGTAGTATGCCTGCTCAAGCCTGTATCCCCTCAATGTCTCTCCCAACTAAAGGACAACAGTTAATTGGGAGTGGAAAAACAAGTCCCAGAACAATGATGAAAGTGTAATGAAGTTTACATAAGTACATGCGATTAAACAAAGAAAAGGTACATGAGGAAATGCAAACACAGTTCAGTGCTGATGTGGGACATTCATAGTTAGGTCTCTCTAGGTGTATGCTGAAACAGGAGAGTGAAGAAAGGACTATCGGGACAGTAAAATCACACATCTAGAACTAGACGTAACTAGAACATCCACTTAAGAGAAAAAATCATGAAGGGCTCTCCTCGCATAGCTCTCCTATGCTATTCCAATATGTAAAATAAAACGGTGGGTATAAATTAAAATAGAAACAGAAATAGAAATTTATATTATAGGTTTTAACACTCCTTCCCCATCGCTAAATTCTGGACCTCTTAAACAAGCTTTGAACGCAGTGTGTGCCCAATGGCCCGCCGGCTGTAACACAAGGGAAGACTCTTGGAGTTGCTGGACCACGGTAGGAACAGGGGGGAGATGTCCCTGCCGTCCTACAGGTCACCTTCTAGCTAGGCCTGGTACTCTGAGGTCACGGCTCACTGATGGGAAGGTTTTATGTGCTGCTCAGCCTGTGAGGTTCTAGATTCACAACTCTGCCTGGGAAATTTCTCCACATTGGGCTTTCTTGTTTTTGTGTTCTTGCTCCCTCCTGTAACGTCTCCAACTGGAATGGATGCCTTCTCCAGATTCGGAGTATAGGAACACACACGTTGAAGGCGCTTTCTCACCATCCCAGCTTCTAGGGAGCTTTTTCTCCTCTGAGCGCCCCCTACGTTTAGTGGCTACCCTCTTGTTTGGAACGGATCCATAGTCTTCTATGTTTCATTGGTTATGCATTTTCAGCTAAATGTATTTTGAAGCCTAGGGAGGAGATGATCTCCTGCGGGACGGGGGTCATACTTCACACTTCCTGGATTCGTCACTGCTGCTTTGTGGACTCACCTTTCACATTCTGAATTACAGCTCAAAGGGCCATAATTTTAGCCAAAAGGGACCATAGAGAACATCCTTTTTTTTTTTTAAGTTTATTTATTTTGAGAGAGAGAGAGAGAATGCACACAAGCACAAGAGTAGGGGAGGGGCAGACAGAGAAAGAGGGAGAGAGAGGCTCTGTGCTGTCAGTGCTGAGCCCCATGGTGGGCTTGATCTCATGAACCATGAGATCATGACCTGAGCCGAAACCAGGAGACAGACGCTTAACCGACTGAGCCACCCAGGCACCCCGGGAGCATCTTTTTTTTAAGACGAAGCAAGTGGGGGCCCAAGATCACATAATCAGTTAAAGGTGGAACAGTAACTAGAACCCAGGTGTCCTGAGTTTTGCACCATGACCTGTTAGCAATATTGTGGGGGTGAATGGGCACCCCTTCTTGATATTCAAATGAAAACACATCTTGCATGGTTTCCCACAGAAATTTGATTGAAAGTTGTGGTTTTTTAAATATCGTTTCATCTATCTGGTCAATCAATCTGGTCAGTTTTTGTGTGTCAAAATAAAAGACACCAGTTGTTCTGTTCCCAGTTCCAGCTAAGAGCGCATTTACCCATGAGCACCTGGAACCTGGGGGTGTGGTCTTTCATTCATTCATTCAACACATACAAACAGGTAAATAGTATAAATAAGGTAACATACACATTTCTACGTTACAATGTTGAGGGAGTGAAAAAGCAAGTCTAGACTTTCCACTAATTTCTTAGCGACCCTGGGACTTTTAAATCCTTCTATCTGCATTTCTGTATCTAAGGAAAAACTCAAAAGATGCCACATCTGATGTTCCGGTTCATTAAAGCCTTGGACTTGTTTCTAGAAGACACTTATTAAGGTGTAGCCAGCACCTTTACCTCATACTTTCAGAGGCTTTATTTACAATTATTATTTTTTAAACACTTTATTTTTTTAATGTTTTTATTTATTTCTTTTAAGACAGAGAGAGAGCCCGTGTGCACGCGCACAAGCGGGGGAGGGGCAGAGAGAGGGGGGAGAGAGAGAATCCCAAGCAGGCCCCACACCTTCGGCGCACAGCCAGACGCAGGGTTCGAACCCACGAGCCCTGAGATCGTGACCTGAGCCGAAATCAAGAGTCAGACACTTAACCCACTGAGCCACCCCGGTGCTCTGATTATTATCATTATTAACGTGATTATATTATCATTATAAACGTAAGCGTTTATGGGCTGACGTAAACTTCTCACCGTGGATTATTTTGCTCTCGCCCTTCCTCCTGTCCTCCTGTTGGCATGTGTTGCCTGGGAATGCTCCTCCACCTAAAAATGTCTTTGGTGTTCCTTTGCAGCAAGATGAAGGCCAAGTGCTTCATGCAAGGCCTTTTACGACTGCCTGGTTAGCCACAATTTCTGTTGTGCCACTGCCTTCAGCTCAGCCCTCTTTAGGTCTCCCCCTTCACATGGGAAGCCGATCAGTGCTGGGATGTCCGAGAATACTCTTTCACCTCTTTGATTATTTAAAAAAAAATTTTTTTTTAATATTTATATTTATTTTTGAGACAGAGAAAGAGAGAGAGAGCATGAGCAGGGGAGGGGCAGAAAGAGAGGGAGACACAGAATCCGAAGCAGGCTCCAGGCTCCGAGCTGTCAGCACAGAGCCCGATGCGGGGCTCAAACTTACAACCTGAGATCATGACCTGAGCTGAAGTCGGTCACTTAACCGACTGAGCCACCCAGGCGCCCCCATTTCTTTATTTCATAGAGATTCTGAGTCTTCTATCATTTCAAATAAAGGGATACCCTCTTCATTTTGGAGCTGTGTTCTGGACAGCTCCATAGCTGGAAAAATTCTTAAATAATGTACAGAAAATAAAAACTGCTGAATGGAATGAAGAGCAGGCTCTGAAGGTGGCCCCAGGGGAGAGTCAACCGTCTAGCCTGATTAATTGGCTGGTTCGGGAATAACTGCTTCCAAAGGAGCCCTGAGGTTTGGTTGCTAGGTCTGCAGGTGCCAAACCGGTCCCTGCCTGTAGTCAAAGGTGTGTAGGGAAGGAAGGCTGAGGTGTTCAGTCTCAGTAGTGAAAACACACGCCGTGGTGTGTGTTCTGAGTAAGCAGGTCTTCTGGCCTATTAGGAGGGAAAGGTAACAGGTACAGCCTTTCTCTATTGCAACATGAAGTTTCTTAAAAGGTTCTCCTGGGAGCTTTTTTTTTTTTTTTCTAAATACCAGAATCTGGGGGGAGGGGGGCAAATTGGCCCAAGGACAGCCGAAAGGGCAGAGAGGAAAAACAGCTATATGTTTAACACGCAAACAATGCCATTCGAGGTAATAGATTGAATACAGAAACATTAGGATCGCTCCTAATTGGGCTGGTGTGTGTTTATTTCTTAATATAATGGCATTATAATGTCTGTCCCCTAAGCCTGTGTAGATCTGAAACCCTGTGTTATCGGCCAGTTGGAAACAGCAACGTAAACAGGCTCAGTTGGCCTGATTAAGTTATGCGTCTGTACGCTGAACACTTTGTCAGACTGCAAATGCATTAATATTCACTCTAAGCCAAGAGGCTTTGCCAAACGAGATGCTGAAATTACTCTCTGTTGTTTTGAAATAAAATATACAATAAGCTAATCTTTAAAGGTATTATTTGGAAGAAGAGAAGCTCGGCACTGAGCTTTCCATTATCACGCGCTCTCCACCGTTTTCTTTGCTCTATTCCGTGGAAGACACTGAGAATTAGACTCATCTGCTTTACCCGCATAAGGGTTACCTTTTCTCTTTTCCACTTGGCCTAAAAATCTGAAGGTGGGTCCTACATGGAGTTTATCTGTGGCGGGTCTTAAAGAACGGGGAGGATTTAGTAAAGGAGAGAGGAAAATAAGGTATAAGTTGGAAGAATAAAAAATGGGAACAATGGACCCTGGCAGAAAGAAAAACTACAGGGCTCGGTTGATGGAGCGTGTAACTCTTGGGCTCTGGGCTTGTGAGTTCGAGCCCGGCGTTGGTCGTCGAGTTGACTTGAAAACAAAAACAAAAACAAAAAAACCACTGTGTTCAGGAAATGACGTGGCATTTACTTGGAGCAGGGTGGTTTCGGATTGCCGGGGCTCACATTTGTTTTCCTATCCGGGCCAAAGCAAGGAATCAGCATATTGTCCTATTTGTTTCATTAATAGCAGCGTAGAGGCTTTTCCAAAGGAAGGAGAGAAAGCACCTTGGAGGGCATCATTTCTTCACGGGGTGGGGGCTCAATGTGCATTGTGAGTTAATGCCACAGGATGGAGGGACTGGGGTTCTGAATTCAGAGAGCGAGGAGAGATGGGAAGGCATTCAGTGGTTGAACTGGCATTTTCGAAGTCATTTTAAATAAAATATATTCATCTATATTAAAAAAAAACAGCTGGTGGGAAAGTGAAGGGTTGAAGACAAGAAACTTCTAAGTCGAAGAGCTTGATATTCTTTACCCAAAACACTGCTATTTACAGGTTGGGGGAAATCGCGCCCATCCTAGGTGGTCAGTATCCGACTGAGCCGATATAAAGGATGTATCTGAGTATTAGACGATGTTCTCTGGGTGTTTAAAACCCGAGTGACCCCTCCCTCCGCCCCGGGGTCCCCGAATCTGAACGTCACTTGTGGCCAGGATTCAAGTTCTTTCCGGTGGAGCTCTAGGGCCTTAAGGAAATCAGGGGGTGCAGCTGGGGACTTGTTCTGTGACCCCAACATTCTGTGACAAGCCCGCAGTGGATGCGTAAGCCGGTGGGGGCGGGGGGTGGGGTGGGGTGGGGTGAGGGGGTGCGGCTGGCACCTCATGGCACCTCACCTATGAGTCACAGGACCAGGAGCCTGCGCTGTCTGATTCCCCCCACGACTGGAAGTCCTGTGATCTCTGGTTTTAGAAAAGGGTAGGGCGGGGCCGGAAAGCCAGGATGGATGATGTTGTTTTTTTTTTTTTCATTTTAGATCTCTGTCACCTCAGTCACTTTTGTCATTAAAGCATTGGTTGTATTCCTTAAAGCATTTGAGCATGGAGGCCGCGTCACCTGGAAGAGTGGGGGGACCCCTGGAAGGGGGGATTGCCACGAGCCACAGGAGGGGATAACCCCACAGCCCGTGGATGGCCAGCAGGAAACGGCACGCCTGCCAGAACACATTTCAGCTTTGCCTTTCACTGTGCTAATTCCCTGAATGGCAATAACAAGCGGGGGAGGGGGGAGGGGGGGGAGGGGGGAGGCTGGGGGGGGGCGTGGTGCGGGAAACACATGGGAACTGAAAGAAAAGAGATCTGAGAAACGAAATCCGCAGGGGAAAGGAGTTGCCGGTGTTTTAGGGCCACAGCCAGCAGATGCGGGCAGGGAAGCGGAGGGAGGGAAAACGCCGGGCTTCTGGAACCTGCTGCTGGGCTTTAGACAAAGGCGGTTTGAGAAGCCGAGACCGCGAGGCGGGACCGGTTGCTCATATCAGCACGGGGGCCGGAGCCAGCAGCGGGACTCCCCGGCCTGAAAGGGGATCGATTCCCAGCGCGTCCTTCAGGCTAGGAGTTCCCGGAGTATGTGCCAGAATAAGAACGCAGAGGGAGAAGTAAGCTTGGGGGAGGCCTGGCAGATTTTGCCCGTCATTGACAACCTGCTTCTCCGGGAGGCATGCTGCCTTCATCCATGCGTTACCTCTTCGTAGTTTCTGTTTCCTGCGTCGTCCTTTTTATCGTGCTCTACGTGTTTGGGTTCGGGGGAGAGCCGGGCTTCCAGAGGCTAAATAATTCAGACACTTGGATGCTGACTCAGGTTTGCACATCCTTTATCAAAGGCAGAACGCCTTTCCTGTGGAGAAACAAACTGAGGATTCAACACAAGTCTTCTTGCCGGGAATACCTGACCCAAAGCCACTACATCACAGCCCCTCTGTCTAAAGAAGAAGCTGAATTTCCTTTGGCGTATATAATGGTCATCCATCACCATTTCGATACCTTTGCAAGGCTCTTTAGAGCGATTTACATGCCTCAGAACGTCTACTGTGTTCACGTGGATGAAAAGGCGACGGTCGAATTTAAAGGCGCGGTGGAGCAATTACTGAGCTGCTTCCCAAATGCTTTTCTGGCTTCTAGAATGGAGCCAGTGGTCTATGGGGGGATTTCCAGGCTCCAGGCCGACCTGAACTGCGTCAAAGATCTTGCGGCCTCCAAGGTCCCATGGAGGTACGCCATCAACACGTGTGGGCAAGATTTCCCCCTGAAAACCAACAAGGAGATAGTCCGGTATCTGAAAGGATTTAAAGGGAAAAACATTACCCCGGGGGTGCTGCCCCCAGCCCACGCCATTGGACGGACTAAATACGTCCACCGGGAGCACCTGGGCAAAGAGCTTTCCTATGTGATCAGAACCACAGCGTTGAAATCACCTCCTCCCCATAACCTCACCATTTACTTCGGCTCTGCCTACGTGGCTCTATCAAGAGAGTTTACCGACTTTGTCCTCCGTGACCCGCGGGCGGTTGACTTGCTCCGGTGGTCCAAAGATACTTTCAGTCCTGATGAGCATTTCTGGGTGACGCTCAACAGGATCCCAGGTATGTGCGACGCCGTGTTTCAGGGGACAGCAGCGTGCCGTACTTGGAAAGGCCGTTCGAGAGCCTGCTCCCTTTTAGTAGACGTGCAAGATGAAAGGGAACATCTGTAGTTCTCTCTGATCCTTTCTGGATGCAGAATCAGGTTCTAGCACGGCCAAGGAATACCTTTCAGAGGTATGGCTTTACAACTGATCGTGTTCTTTTGCGTTCAGCTTACTAAATCTTTACCACGATAGGTATTACTGTTGTCAGTCCATAGTGGTGTTCCTTCTTTCCCCCAAATTTGCCAGACCCTCTCTTGCCAGCGCTTCTCCGTCCTACCCCATCCATCAGCCAGATATCTACAGCTCAGCGGAACTGAGCTGACCACTCCCCTTATTCTTCCTTCAAAGGGTGTATCACCCCTTGGAATAATCACATTAATGTCTTTGTATGAGGTTGTTCTTGGCCTCCTCTGCATTATTAGCTGTGCGAAGCTGGGGTCGTTTTCCTATCTTGTTAACTGCTAAGCATCCTCAGTGCTTAGAACAGATAGTAAATGGTCAATAAATATATAGTAGATAAGTGAGTGAGTGAATGAACGAATGGCCAAGCATGAAGCTTTACACCAGAGTTGTCTCCCTCAGACCCGGCGAGTTGAGAAATGGTTGGACTCGTGTGTATACCGTATCACACGGGTAGGGTTTTTTTTTTTGGTGGTTTTTTTTTTTTTTTTTTTTTGGAAAAGAAAATACATTTTGCTTTAGCTCAAGAATGAGATTCTAGGAACAGCTCCTTCTTTTCTCATCAGAACATTTCCACCTTTACTAATGGACCAGATGGGTTCTTTTTAAAACTACATGAAACATGAGAGAATCTCTTCTGCAGGAAATCTCAAGCTTTGGTCTCCATGAAAAATACAAAATGGACCTCTGATGAACTCAACAGCATTATTATAGCAGGAGAAAAACAATCATTGTTCTGGTTTTGGGGGCCTGCCAAGTTGGAAACACTGGTAGGTCCTCTCAGGCTGCAGGGCAGGGCCTGCTGGGCAATAAACATGCCAGCATTCTCTGGAAAATACCACGTTTGGGCTCTGAATCTCAGGGCGACTGGCTTGGGGAACAGGGTTGGCTCTTGTTCTGTGCCCTCTGGCTTTCCTGGCCTCCCTCTCCGGATGGCCGCCATCTTCCCACCTTCTGTCTGTGGTTTCCATCATTGTCATATAATTTGGGAGGGACTCAGTACTTAGAGGCTGGTTTTCACATTTCAATATTTATCCCTTCCTTTTTTCACTATTCCCTTTTGATTTATAACATTTGGTACCAGCCATGCGGTTCCTTACATCTGGTCTGAGATGAAGGCATTTCTTAGCAAAAGCCTGAATCGTCACATCTTGAAAGAAGAAAAACACGTATTTAGGCTGGGGTTAAATGTCTGGTTACTGTGACAGATGGATGATCAGTCTTCTCAATGTCAAATCAATATAAGAAAACCAAGGAGGGTTGCCTGAGT
Source organism: Prionailurus viverrinus (assembly GCF_022837055.1). Classification (NCBI taxonomy): domain Eukaryota; kingdom Metazoa; phylum Chordata; class Mammalia; order Carnivora; family Felidae; genus Prionailurus; species Prionailurus viverrinus. The sequence continues at coordinate 17,873,890 of NC_062565.1, read as the reverse complement.
GGCTCAGTCAGTTGAGTGTCCGTCTCTTGGTTTCAGCTCAGGTCATCTCACAGTTCCTGGGATTGAGCCATGAGTGAGACCCCGCATTGAGCCCGAGTTGGGCTCCTCGCTGTCAGAGCAGGGCCTGCTTGGAATTCTCTCTGTCTGTCTGTCTGTCTGTCTGTCTCTCTCTCTGCCCCTCCTGCACTCTCTCTTTCCCTCCCTCTCAAAGTAAATAAATAAAGAGAAAACCAAAGGAAAAAACAATCTTCCACACCCCCCCCCCATTTTCCAGCCCTAGAAAAATAGACAAGATAGGAGACCAAGACTGATATGTAGACAGGCAGAGGAAAGGAAACCATTTTTTCTATAGGCTGTGGTATGGTATGCTGGCTTCTGCCTTCTCAGAGAGATAGTATGGCTCCATGTAAATCACATAATCTCTTGGAGCCTCAAATCTCCCCAACTACCAAATGAGAGCCCAGGTAAGAAGACCCCCTTCATCTCTGCCTTTGCCTCTCCTTGCGGAAGACTCAATGCCCAGAACGACATGAACACTGCACATATAGCTATGAGGAATTTGTAGGAAGGTGGAAATGTTGGTGAGTCTAGATTCCCGGTTGCCCATTAGCCTTGGCAAATGCATTCCATCTCCTTCGGAGGTGAGAGCTCCACCAAGAGCATCCTCCAGGGAGAAAAGCAAGCATGGTCCAGGGTCAGTGGTCTGTCAGATCTGATTCTACAAGGGATGCTTTTCAGGATAATGTGACGCCTCCTGTGGCTTTGCTTCCTTCCTTTCTTACATGCAGGATGGCATTCTGGTTTAGGGAGAAAGCAGAAGGATATCCTGCTTGTACATGGGGCCTTCATGAATTGCAAGGTATTAAAAAAAAAAAATCATCGGGTGCCTGGGTGGCTCAGTTGGTTAAGCATCTGACTCTTGGTTTCAGCCCAGGTCATGATCTCATGGGTCCATGAGTTCGAGCTCCAGGTAGGACTCCTTGCTGACAGTGCAGAGCCTGCTTGGGATTCTCTCTCTTTCCTTTTCTCTCTGCCCCTCCCTTGCTCATGCTCTCTCTTTCTCTCTCTAAATAAATAAATTAAATTAAATAAGTATCATCAAATGCTCTAGCCCGTGTTGGATATCTCCATCTTCAAAGGCAATGTAAAATCCAATCACACCCTCAAGTAACTCCAGGATTTTATGCTTGAGTCTCCTTTGGGACTTAAGATTTGGGATGTGAGTCTGGTCCTTCATTACGAGATAGCTTTTAACCATATCAGCTTTTTTTTTTTTTTTTTTTTTTTTTGAGAGAGAGAGAGAAAGAGTGCATGTGAGCAGGGGAGGGACGGAGGGAGAGAGAGTCTCTTAGGCAGGCTCCATGAGAACGGAGCCCCACGCAGGGCTCAGTCTCACAACCCTGGGATCATGACCTGAGCCAAAATCAAGAGTCGGACTCTTAACCAAATGAGACACCCAGATGCCCCAGCTCTTCTATGTTCGATGTCATGTTATAAGAGGAAAAGTCCTTCAGTATGTATGGTGTCAACATCGTTTTTGCAAAACGTGCAAGTACAGTGTTGTTCCTTTCCTGTCTCAAAAGTTCCTTCTCTCTTCTGCCTAACACCCTAACTTAAAGTGGTTGTGTTAGAAATACCATGCACAGGTACATCAGCTTCCCCAAATCACCCACAGTTGTCATAGGACCAAGGAAATGACTAGTATCCTACAGTTACATGACATCAGAAAACCAAGTGAAAATAGTTTATGAGACTCAATAGAAAGAATATTCGCAGAGGTAGCACTGAATTACGTAGCTTCACCTGGCATTTTTTTTTTTTTCAAGTTGTGTTTCTATTGAAAAAATGATTTATTTCTTGGTCTTCAACCCTTAGGCTTGTTCCAATCTGCATTAGAATTAGAAATGGTGCTAGGGGAGCCTGGGTGGCTCAGTGGGTTGAGCGTCCCACTTCGGCTCAGGTCGTGATCTCACAGTTCGTGATTTCGAGCCCCTCGTCGGGCTCTGTGCTGACAGCTCAGAGCCTGGAACCTGCTTTGCATTCTTTCTCTCTGTCTGTCTCTCTCTCTGCTCCTTCCCTGCTCACACACTGTCTCTCTCTCAAAAAGAAATAAAGATTAAAAAAAATATATGGTGCTAAAACAAGCCAAAAAGAGTCTCTTGGGGTAAGAGGGCCAGTCTCACATCCTTCTTCAGGGGAGGCCAGGCGGAGTGGCTATCAGCCCATTTCATGTGGCTCTTGGAGAGACAGATGGTCTAGACCTCTCCCTTCTGGCCATATTCTCAAAGGAAACCCTCCAGGAGCACAAACAGAGAGCCAATAGTCTACCTTGAATTCTGGTGCATGGTTAGATTTTCTAACTTATCAGATCTTTGTAATCATTTGTGTCACCTTAAGAAACCACCATTTTCTCTAGCTTTTCTGGTTATTCCTATAGCATTGTCTTTGGCCTCCCTGCCCCATGGTGGAATGTTAGAGGCCATTTTGATTTTTGCTTTAAATCTTGTGAAATTGCTCAGTACCCACAGAAACAGCCGCTAGGCTTGTTTCTTACAGTCCATTCTCATGGCTAAATTGTCTTCTGGTCGCACTTCGGGGCCAGTCCATCCCTAATGGAAAAGGCAAAACTGTTACTTTTTTTTTCCAGCTATACTTTCCCCCCCTTCTCACTGTGTAAGTTTATTCTTTTGAATTTTTGCTCGTGCATTCATTACTCTGACCTTTCTCATGCCGTGAGGTTTTTCCTCCATAAGAATGTTTTCGTTTGCCTCTCTTCCTTTTTCCATTTGTATACATTTTTTTTTTCAGAGCCCCTTCTTCAAATAAATTATCTCAACCTCAGCAGTGACCACATGATCGCATTTCCTCATTTTTCAAACCTAAAAATAGCGTATTTCCTACTTCGATTTATTTTGCTTTTTTAACGCTGAGTTTTATTTATATGTGCACATTCTTTGGGAATGTGCTATGACTCTTTAAGTGGCAAGCGACAGAAACACAACTCAAAGTTGCTTAAATAGACGCAAGAGCCTACCGGGTCACAGAATTGAGATGCCCAAGAAAGGACTCCAAAAAATCTGGATCAAGAGTGGAAACAACATATTCAGGAATTCAGGACACTGTCTGCCAGATGGTCTCTCTGTGGTGTGAAAAACTGTCTCTTTGTCCAGAGCTAAAGGTGGGGGGGCGGGGGTCCCAGGTATGGGACTCCCAGTGCTACAACCAGGAAAGCCCCAGGTGAATTGGGCCAAGTTGGTCACTCTGTCTGCCTGTGGTGGCCCCATTCAGACAGACTCCCCCCACCTGCTGTCAGAGATGGCCACAAGTAGCTCTCGTTTCTTGGTTCTGACAGTTGGCACTCTTAGGGGACAAGAGAGTCTTTTTCCTGAGAGTTCTAGCAACAAGTTTAGGGGAGACATCGTATTTGTCCTGCTTGGTGCAAATCACTATCCCTAACCAAATCGAGGGGGTGAAGGATACTGACGAGCCTTTGTTGGGTCACTTTCCCAAGGGGCAGGCTACAGTTGAAGACGGTTCCTTAGGGTGATGCTGGTCAGACTAAAGGACGCTCCCCACTGCAAGAGCGTTCCTTGTCTTGTGGGTAGAGTGTTAATGAACATCTCCATCTGGTATTAGAAGGGCAAGATTCAGGTTAAGACCTAAAGCTTTAAGCCTTTGAACGATCGTAACTTGGAGAATACTAATTAAATTACTTCTGTGGAAGTGGTGTCATCTCAATAAACATACCCCTTCTGTCTCATAAAAACATTTTTTTTTTAATTTTTTTTTTCAACGTTTATTTATTTTTGGGACAGAGAGAGACAGAGCATGAACGGGGGAGGGGGAGAGAGAGAGGGAGACACAGAATCGGAAACAGGCTCCAGGCTCTGAGCCATCAGCCCAGAGCCCGACGCGGGGCTCGAACTCCCGGACCGCGAGATCGTGGCCTGGCTGAAGTCGGACGCTTAACCGACTGCGCCACCCAGGCGCCCCACATAAAAACATTTTTAATAATGTTTCTTTGTTATGTTTGGATAGTACTTATTTTGCAAAAGTACTTACGCATGATCTCGTCTAATCCTTACAAGACCCCTGTAAAAGGAAGGCTATCATCCCCATTTTGTAGAAGAGAAACTAAGATGAAAATATGTGACTTACCCAAAGACAAGTATTTCATATAACCTAGCAAGAAATTTTAAAAAAAGAAAAAGAAAAAGAAATTTCTAGAGGAAGGAGAGATAAGATCTGTATTACACATTTAGATTAAATTATACCTGGTTTATGGATCCTTCATTAATTATTGTAAAAACTGCAAGTGTCCAGAAGATGAACCTTAGGGGATTCGGAGTCTTGTTGAGCTTGAGGAATGATGTATAATGGGACCCACCCAAAAATATTCTCTCTTGTTCCCTAAGTCATCTGGATGGTTAGCCCCTCTTTCTGGAACTCGGGGCTTTTTTGTGTGAGCAGGAGGTCCAGGAAAGAGGAGGGGACTGCCCATCTGCCCCATCTGGGTCTGCATTATCTCAGCTTAATCTTCTCAAGAATCTCGTCTGGTCAGTATTGAAACACACATTTTGCCATTTTACCGAGAGGTGAAGAGGGAATCGGAAGGGTTGAGGAACATGCTCTGCTCCAAAAGCAGGAGGCACACGAAGGATAGAGCGGATACAAGGAGCACCGCAAATCCAACGCACTCAAAACACAACTTACACAGTCGCCTTTGTGTGTCCTCTTCTAGCTCTTCCCTGCAGGCTGGGTTCTCTCTCTCCGTCGTTCTCACTGCCCCATCCTGGGGGATCTGGCTTTCCCTGGAGCTTGGGTTCCAAGAGTTGGGGAGAGCCAGGCTGGAATCCTAGCTGCCCCATCCCAGCCACATGACCCGGTGTTTATACAAAAGCCCAGTCTTCAAGTAGCAAAGCCAAGGTGGTGAAAGCGTGGAGCCTGGAGCCAAACTGCCTGCATTTGAATCCCTGCTTTGCCGTTTACAAGCTGTGTGACCTTGGACCAGTGACCTGAATTTGGGGACCTCAGTTTCCCATCTGTAATGCGGAAAATAATAATTTTGTATCAAATACGTGAGGCTTCAATGAGTTGGACTATTGCCCAGCCCATATTTTAAGCGTTAATTTTTATCGTTATTGTTGTGATTCTGGCCTTCACCTCTAAAAGGTCGTCTGTAATAAATATCTATAAAATGTCATCATTTAATAAATGTTGAGCACCTAGATACCGTGCTAAGTACTGGGATACAGTAGTGCATGAAACAAATAAGACCCCTGCTCTCGTGGGGTGTATGTTCTAGACGTGGGACACGGATAAAAAAAAGCAGACAGATAAGATAATTAGAGATTCTGTTCAGTGCTCTGCAGAGAACACAGGCTGATACGGAAAAGGACCTGCTTTGAATGGGGTGAGTTGGGGAAGCCTTCTTAGTGGACGTGGTACATGAACTGAGGTGGGCACCTCGTATGACGGCCACGGGGACGATGTGACCTGGCCACCCCACCTTCATAGGTGTTACTGGCAGAAGAAGCAAGGCGATGGGTGTAAGTTTTTGGCATAGCGCTGACTACAGACTGAACAGTCAATAAACTGAACCTGGCTGTCCGCCTCCTCTCTGTTTCTGGTGCCGCCATCTGTCTTCTCTTGTCTCCTACAATATAGTCTTGTTTCTTTCTTTCTTTCTTTCTTTCTTTCTTTCTTTCTTTTTAAAGTTTATTGGTTTATTTTGAAAGAGGGAGAGAGAGCACACACAAGCAGGGGAGGGGCAGAGAGGGAGGGAGACATGGAATCCCAAGTGGGCTCTACACCGTCAGCGCAGAGCCCAACGTGGGGCTTGACCTCGCGAACCGCAGGATCATGACCTGAGTCGAGATCAAGAGTCGGATGCCTAACCGACTACACCCCCCCCCCCAGGCGCCCCTCGTCTCGTTTCTAATTACAACAAACCCACGGGTTTGAACTGCGTGGGTCCAGTTACAGGTGTGTTTTTTTTTTTTACAATAGAGCCCTATAAATGTATTTTCTCTTCTTTATGATTTTCTTCCTAACATTTTCTTTTGTCTAGCTTACTTCATTGTCACAACACAGTCCATGATACATATGATATACAAAATATGTGTTCATTGGCTGTTTGCCATTGGTAAGGCTTCCAGTCAACAGTAGGCTACTGGTACTTACGTTCCGGGGGAGTCAAGGGTTATGTGGGGTGCGCCTGGGTGACTCAGTCGGTTAAGCGTCCGACTTCAGCTCAGGTCATGATCTCGCCGTTCGTGAGTTGGAGCCCCGTGTTAGGCTCTGTGCTGACAGCTCAGAGCCTGGAGCCTGCTTTGGATTCTGTGTCTCCCTCTCTCTCTGCCTCTCCCCCACTCATCCTCTCTCTCTCTCTCTCTCTCTCTGTCTCAAAAAATAAATAAACATTTAAAAAAGTGTTATGTGTGGATTTTCTCCTGCACAGGGGGTTGGCACCTCTAACACCTGCCGTTATTCAAGGGTCAACATATTTTTCCCGACTGTATTCTCAGCCTGCTTTCATCCATCTCCATAGTGACAAGGATGACATTTATAAAAATTGATCATGTGATCATCTCTCTCCTTGAAAACCTTCAAGCAGATCCTCATCACCTCCAGCATGATGTCCTAGCCCCTTCACTGAGCGCAGGGCACTCATTGCCGTCTGGTCTCTTAGGCTTTCCAGCACCTTCTCTCGCTATGTGCCCCATCCCACGCTGTACTCCAGCTCTACCTGGGTGACTTGTGAGTCCCAAATGTGCCACTTCCACCGTCCCTGCCTCGACTCATGTCAGTTGTCCTGCCACGACCTTCTGGGCTTTTTCTCCTTCTCCCTCACTTGACTGACATGGGCCTTTCTTGTAAGAGTCAACTTACGGTCACTCTCTGAAAAGACTTTCCTAATTCTCACTGCCATGGACTCACTCCTCCCGTATCACACTGTACTATTATTAGTCTTGCAGTGCTGTGTTTGTGTTCCCAGCGGACTTCGAGACTGAGCTTCAAAGGTAGAAGCTACACCTGATAATTTTTGTTGCCTTTACGTCTAACACAACCCCTGATACGTGAGCAATGCTCAACACAACGGAGTCTCAACTTGTATTCATTCAACTTGCACAAACTCAACTGTATGCACGCACACATGCGCACACACAGGCCCACACGCGCACACACAGGCCCACACGGTGTGTAAATTTAAATGGTTTGGGCCATCCCACCCTGCCTTCCATTCCATGCAATTTGTCTGGGGTTTCGAGTGAGCCCGAGGTGGATTCTGTTTATTCCCATGACGGGTCTTCGTTCCCATGGCTCTCTAATGTTAATGATACCGTGTACATCTCATAACACATAGTTCCTCAGTTCCAGCCAACTTCTTCATCTGGGGCTCGTTAGAAGAAACTACCATCTAGGTCAAGATTAGAGGGAAAATCGGCCATGTTAGAATTAGGGAGACTCTGTGTCGTCTTAATGTGGCACGTTCCCAAGGGATTTCTCCAGAGGAGTTTTGACTGTATGTCGTCTCCTCTTTACACCCTGACTTTGCAACCTAGACTCCCTATAAGATGTGTACAGTTCTTTGAATTGAATTTATTGTACGCTTATTGTATAAATATGTACATTTATTGTATATGTGTACATTTATACAATACATTTAGGTAAATGCATCGTATACGTTCATTGTATAAATGTATATATTTCTCTCTCCCAACACTTCCCTACAGCAGCTGGTGCTTGTCACAACAAATGCCCTCCTTAATCCCTATCACCTATTTCACCCATCCCCCCACCACCTCCCCTCTGGTAACCACCAATTTGTTCTCTATGGGTAAGAGTCTGTTTCTTGCTTTCCCTCTCTCTCTCTCTTTCTTTTCCCCCTTTGCTCATTTGTTTTGTTTCTTAAATTCCACATATGAGTGAAATCATACGGTATTTATCTTTCTTTGACTGACTTATTTTGTTTAGCATAATACTCTCTAGCTCCACCCATGTCATTGCAAACGGCGAGAGTTCATTCTTGTTTATAGCTGATTCATATTCCGTTGTATCTAGACACAACTTCTTCTCTACCCATTCATCCGTTGATGGATGCTTGGGCTGTTTTCATAATTTGGCTATTGTAGATACTGCTGCTATAAACATCAGGGCGGGTGCATGTATCCCTTTGAATTAGTATTTTTGTATTCTTTGGGTAAATACCTAGCAGTGCAATTTGGGGATCGGAGGGTGGTTCTGTTTTTAACTTTTCTGAGCTACGATTTCAACACTATGTAAAGGTTGTCATGTTGCCAAATGTGTGAAAGGGCATTGCTTTTACAATCCCTCTTTGAGGAACTTGGATAATGGATATTATCCATCCAACTATGGATAATACTGTTCTTTTCAGATGCTTGGTGGCCGACTATTGAGCCTTGGTTAATAGTTGATTTTAGAGTCACTACTCTCAGAGAAATTCAGAATGACGGGGAAATTTTAATTTGCAGTGACTGTCCCCCTTGAATCTTTCCTCAGCTTGCTTTTTGGCTTTTCATGTTCTTTGTTACTTGGTGATTCACATCACGGTTTGGGTTCTGATGAATCATAACACTGTATCATGCCCCTCACATTTCCCTCTTTTTTGGATATCTCTTCCTGAGGCTCCCACTGACACCTGCTGATATGTTCCCCCTCCCACCTCCCTACTCCCCACAAACCCACTTCTCCAGAATCTCCGTGACTGGCACTGCCATTCTTTCCTGGGAGCCAACTGCTTTGTGCCCCATATCTAATCAGCACATTCTGTACATTCTGTCTGGGATGGTTTCTAGCGAGTATTACCCAACTTGTTCCTATCACGGCCACTCTAACTCCAGCCCATCATGCCTCTCAAATGGATTGTTAGACCCGTCCAAGTGCCCTCTCTAGCCCGGGTCTCTCTCTCTTCAAACCATTCTAACACTCGACATATTTTTCTAATTAAGGCATGGCTCTAAGAATAACTTCTCAATCTCACATGCTGTAGGGAGTTCCCACAGCTTATTGATTTGCTCACTATAAACATCTCATGGGATGTCAGATATCAACATACTCCTAATAGATATCACCTCATTATCACCAATACCACCTCACTGTCAATTCTCACTGCTGCTTTCTCTGAGAAGAATATTCCAGAAAAACCACCTTCCTTGTGTTCCTGCCTTTGGCACTTTTCTTCAGCTCATTCTCTCTCTACCGGGGCCACTCTTCTCCATCTCTCCCATTTAAATAATGGCCTTAATATGTCTGCTTTTAATGGCCTGTCATTTGGGAAGCTTTTCCTGATCTTTTTTTTTTTCTCTCTCAATGATACACTTTGTAAACCTTTGTAACGCTTGTATGTCATTTTATAATCTTCTTTACATTATGATTATGAATGTGAATATCGTATTACCCTGACTAAAGTATAATCTCATATGGGGTCTTTCATGTTTTTGGCAGCCCAACACAGTGAGCATCCAGTGGGATAAGAATAGTTATTGAATTGATATAAATGGAAATAAATCTTTTTTTTTTTATGGCGAAAAATTTTAGATTTAGATGTAGCCAGCTGGACTCAGTTTAGACGGTCCCAATTTTGTTGCCAATATCCAAAAGCATCATAATTAGGAGCCAGTCAAACATATGCCTTCTTCTTTCCATCAGGCCTGATCTGGGTGTTGACCTTGGCCACGTCAAGGTAATAGAGTTTCTTCACAGTGTCTTTAACCTGGTACTTGTTGGCCTTGACATCCACAGTGAACACAAGTGTGTTGTCCTCTATGCTCTTCATGGCCGACTGGGTAGTAAGGGAGAACTTGATGATGCACAGTGGTCCAGCTTGTGTCTTCTGGGGGCATTCTTTCAAGGATATTTGGACTGCCTTCAGAGGCATTTGGGTCATCAGAAGGTAGATGACCTGCAGATCTTCCTTTTGTGTGTGTGTGTGTGTGTGTGTGTGTGTGTGACTGTGGACATCTTTCAGCACCATTTTCTTGGACTTCAAAGCCTTTGCTTTGCCTTTGCCTTTGGGAAGGACAGGAACTTCCTTCTTCACCTTCAGCACCATCTTTGTGAAAGGCAGAAATAAATTTTTTTATTCAAGTGTAATTAACATGCAATGTTATATTAGTTTCGGGTGTACAATGTAATGATTCAACAATTCTGTACGTGACCCAGTGCTTGTCAAAGTGTGCTCTCAGGCGCCTGGGTGGCTCAGCCGGTTAGGCATCTGCTCAGGTCATGATCTCACGGTTCGTGAGCTCTAGTTCCCCATCAGGCTCTGTGCTGAGTGTGGCGCCTGCTTGAGATTCTTTCTCTGCCCCTCCACCATGTGTGCATGTGCTGTCTCTCTCTCTCAAAATAAATACATTAATTAATTAAAAAAATAAGTAGATTCTTGATCCCTTTTATCTATGTCACCCGCCCCACTCACCCACTTTCCCTCTGGCAACCCCCAGTTTGTCCTGTGCATTGAAGAGTCTGGGTTTTTGTTTGTCTTTTCTTCTTTCTTTGCTTTTTTTTTTCTTTCTTAAATTCCATATATGAATGAAATCATTTGGTATTTGTCTTTCTCCGGATGACTTATTTTACAAAGCATTATAACCTGTAGGTCTGTCCATGTTTTCACAAATGCAAGATTTCATTCTTTTTTATGGCTGAGTAATATCCCATTATATATGTATACCATATCCTCTTTACCGATCCGTCTAGAGATGCACACTTGGGCTGCATCTGTATCTTGGTTATTGTAAATAATGCTGCAGTAAACATAGGGGTACATATGTCTTTTCAGATTAGTGTTTTGTTTTTTAGGAAACTCCGTACTGTTTCCCACAGTGGCTGCACCAATTTGCGTTCCCATCAACAGTGTACATGGGTTCTTTTTTTCTACATATCCTCGCCAACATTTGTTATTTCTTGTGTTTTTGATTTTGGCCATTCTGACAGATGTGAGGTGATACCTCATTGTGGTTTTCCCTTTATTTTTTAATTTTTTCATTTCATTTTTTTTTTTTTTTAATTTGGGAGAGAGAGAGAGGGCGCTGGGGGAGAAGAGCAGTAGAAGAGGGAGAGAGAATCCCAAGCCCAGTGGGATCTATGCCCTGTGCAGAGCCCAGTGTGGGGCTTGATCCCACGATCCTGAGACCATGACCCGAGCCAAAATCAAGAGTCAGACCCTCAACCGACTGAGCCACCCAGGTGCCCTCATTGCGGTTTTGATTTGTATTTTCCTGATGATTAGTGATGTTGAGCATCTTTTCATGTGTTTATTGACCATCTGTATATCTTCTTTGAAAAAAAGTATATCTCTTTAGGTCCTCTGCCCATTTTTTGATCAGATTGCTTGGGGTTTCTTTTTCTTTTTGTTTTGTTTTGTTTTGTTTTGTTTTGGTGTTGAATTTTATGTGTTCTTTATATATTTTGGATATTTTATCAGATATATCATTTGCAAATATCTCCTCCCATTCAGTATGTTGTCTTTTGTTTTGTTGGTTTCCTGCACGATACAAAAGCTTTTCATTTTGGTGCAGTTCTAATAGTGTAATTTTGTTTTTGTTTCCCTTGTTTAAGGAGGCATAGCTAGAATTGATGTTTCTACAGCTGACGTCAAAGAAATTGCTGCCTATGTTTCATTCTAGGAATGCTACTGTTTCAGGTCTAACATGTAGGTATTTAATCCATTTTGAATTTATTTTTGTATATGGTGTAAGAAAGTTGTCCAGTTTCATTCTCTTACACGTAACTGTCCAGTTTTCCCAACACCACTTGTTGAAGAGGCTGTCTTTTCCGCATTGTATAATATTGCCTCCTTTGTCATGAATTAACCGACCATATCAGGGTGGGTTTATTTCTGGACTCTCTGCTCTGGTCCATTGATCTGTGTGTCTATTTTTGTGCCAGTACCTGCTGTCTTGATTACTACAGATTTGTAGTATATCTTGAAATCTGGAATTGTGATACCTTCAGCACTGTTCTTCCTAAATGGAAATAGTTTTTAATATGCCCCTCAGCCTGCTGCCCAGTCAGTTGCAAATCATCACCCCTTCCACCTCCACCCCCATCACACACACACACACACACACACACACACACCCTAGATTACTTTGCCATGTCCTGAGGGATCAGTTTCAGACAGCATTTTCTAGCCATGTTCAGTCCTTCTGGGACATTTCTGACATTTCCTTTCTACTCCTGGTCAATAGCAATGGTACTGTTCTCTCTCCTTGTGTTTCCAAAGCATCTTGCTCACCTTGGGAATACTTCACAGTGCCAACCTTATTTGGGGAGCAGTGCTGGCCCTAGCCAGACTATGCTTCAATCCGAGGTCGACCATCCCTGATCTTACCAAACTGGTACCTTACTCCACACCATAGAAGTAAAAAAGAACAACCCAACAGCAGAAGCCCCTGCTTTAGAGGACGTATCTGGGTTTTCATAAGGCTACTTATTTGATGAAATTAACTCATCTGTTGGTGAACAATCTTAGAAAGTTATATCCAGGGGCACCTGGGTGGCTCAGTCAGTTGAGCGTCTGAACTCTTGATTTCTACTCAGGTCATGATCTCACGGTTCGTGAGTTTGAGCCTGTGGTGAGCTTGGAGCTGGGAGCGTGGAGCCTGCTTGAGATTCTCTCTCTCTCCCTCTCTCTCCACCCCTCCCCTGCTCTCTCTTTCTCTCTCTCTCAAAATAAATAAACTTAAAAAAATTTTTAAGGAAAAAAAGAAAGTTACGTCCAAAGCAGTAAATGTATTAGTCACTTTCTGAACTAACCTTGTGTTAATGTGGTTTCTCATTGCCACAGCTGCTTACAAGCCCATCTTTTGAAATCTCATCTCCTGACCTGCAGAGTATATCATATTCTTTCTTGAGCTGCTTTTGGTCAAAGCCATGAGCATCAGAAGGTTTTCCCCAAAGTATATTTACCCCATATCCATGTCAGTGCCATGTTTTCTGAGAATAGGTGGATGATATTCCTTCCCCATAATCTTTCTTTTCAAGGCAGGTTTAAAAGATCAGAACTTAACTGTGAACATATTGAAGGCTGATGCTGCCATTTTTTTTTTTTTTTTTTTACTAAGCAAACCAAAGATATTCAGATCATCCTAACGTAATTAGCTTCCCGCCATCATTAGTCTCTTCTCTTGAGTCATCCCCTTCCTTAGCCCCATTCCTCACAGGATTCCTCCTTCATGAAAATCTGGGATTCTGTCCTCAATTCAAATCAGAGCTCCTTGGGGGTCTACAGAAGGAAAGCCCTCCTGCCCGGGACCCCAAACACTCTCCTACATCCCACGTGAAAACTGCCCAGTTTAGACCCTGAAGTCCTGGTGGGGTGTTCAGTGGGGGGGGCCTCCCGGAAAGGCTGCTTACCCCTCCCCCCATGTGGTTTCTCCTCTCCAAGGACTTTGGTCTGTCTGAGCCAAGCGCCCTCCACCCCACTTCCAAGTCTTCTTGGATTTTATCTCTGGTCAGTTATCCTACCACGTTTTGGACTTTCCCCTGCACTTTAAGTGAATTTAAACAAAACTCCCCAGTGCACTTTTCCTGTAAAAACAGCATCCTCTTTATTCTGGGAAGAATCTAGAATAATCACAGCATTTAGAGCTGAAAGAAGCCTGAGGGAGCATCTAGTTCCAATTTGCGCTAAGCTTGTACAAATCGGGAAATTGAGAGTCGGAGAGATCAAACGGCTGGTTGACTCTGCTGCTGTTAAATGAGTTAACGTTTCCTGGCTTTACTGGCCATTTCTTACACATGTTAAAATAAGTGATTCCATTCATAAGACCTTCATACTTTTCTATTCGTCTCCCCTTAACAGAAAGAAGACCTCTCGAGTCACATGTGATACGGAGGGGAGGGGACTTCAGACACAGTCAACACTGCGATAGCTGCTATCTTCCTTTTAGGTTCTCCCTGCATTATATAGGTTGTTCCTAAGACATTCCCCTACCCCCTGGGGAACATCTGTGTAGTTAGAATAATGTATGTGGGTTCTTTTCAGCTCACTGTAAAGCTGTCCAACAAACGCTGATCATTTGGTCCCCACGCCTTAGTGATTTGGGATAGGTAAGGAAGGGCTATATGGGTTTTATGCACTACAGTTTGCAGACTTTTGATGATCTGCATCTCTACTCTGCATTCCCTCTACTCCCTCCACCCGGATCAATGGTTTAAACATTTCTTTTCCTTCCACACTCATCCAGTTATTGAATACTCTTTTTTTTTAAATTTTGCTTAACATTTTTATTTGCTTTTGAGATGAGAGATAGAGACAGAGCATGAATGGGGGAGGGGAAGAGAGAGAGGGAGACACAGAATCTGAAGCAGGCTCCAGGCTCTGAGCTGTCAGCACAGAGCCCGACGTGGGGCTCGAACTCACGAACTGTGAGATCATGACCTGAGCCGAAGTTGGACGCTCAACCAACTGAGCCACCCAGGTGCCCCAAATACTCTTTTGTCAACTATCTTGCAGCTGTGAGTGGGTAGGACAGCTGGTGTCTAGGGTGATTAATTCATCCTGGTATGCCCAGGACTTTCCTAGTTTTAGCACTGGTAATCCCACATCCCGAGAAATCCCTCAGTCCTGGGCAAACTGGGACAGATGGTCACCCTAAGTGCTGCCCCAACACATTCCTGCTTGCTTCCCAATGCCCAGGTCATCTTGGGATCAAGAATTAATGCCTTAGATATTTGTGTTCCACAGAACAGCACCGATCAGTAAATTGGAAAACTGTTATCATCAAAAGCACTCAGTTCCGCAGATTCCAAAACACTGAAGACACATCGAAGGGTAGTGATTGAAACTACACTATCATTCACGAGGGCCCTAACCAAAGCAGACTGGGGCCACACCTCCTCTATTTATAAGAAATTGTCCTTTTCTTTTCTTTTTTCCTTTTCTCTTTCTTTTTTTTTTTTTTTTTTTTTGAGGAGAAAGGATAGAGTTTAAGGAAATCATTTCAAAGGATAAATTGGTAAACATAAAATCTGAATCGAAAACCACTTTAACCAGTGGGAGAATCAAATACAAAGATCTTCTTCAGTTATGCGCAAACACAGGACATATCCTGGAGACAAATTTGTTTGGCTTTAACGTCTAGGAAAGAAGAAATGTCTGCTTCTTTGGGATTGATCCAAGCCCTCTGCCCTAATACACTGTCTAAGCTCAAGTTAATGACAGGTTCTGTGGGAAAGAAGCTAGTAGGAGAGTGGATTAAATAAACTGAACTCAAGTCAAGAATTTAATAGGGCTATTAAAAGTAGAAGTTGGAGGAAGCCACACCCTATTTCTATTTTAAAACTGTTTTGTTTCCACTTATTTGAAAATGTTCAAAAGATAAAGAGTATCTTCAAGATACAGATCTCCCGCAGCTGCTGAATGGTAAAACACTGGGTCTTAGTAGAAATACCAACCCCTTGCAACATCAGTTCAACTTTCAAAAATATGTAGGTGGAGGAGTTTGGAGGCAGTTGGTACGAGAAGGGTAGCAGAAGCATATCCCAGATTTGGACAGACCTTGAACCTGCAAATTCACTTCCTGAATCTGCCATCTTTTTTCTCAAAGGAGACATTTGGAAACCGACACGTTGCATAGAAAGACAACCGTCACTATTCTGTTCCTTGAAGTTGAGCAGAATATAACCAAAGATAACATTTTTGTTTGTGTTTCTTGTCTGCTTTTCGCTTTTGTTTTTGTTTGGGCAATTGACCCCGGAAGGGAAAGAGCTTTGCTACCCCAAGAAGGCCTCTAGGGAAGTAGAAAAGGGAGTGCGACCCCAGAAGAGTGAGGTAAGCTAGGGTGACCGTCTGTGGAAGATCAGGAGAAGATTCGGAAGAAGGCTTCATAGCCAGATTGACTTTCCACCACTTAGAAAGACTATTCCTTTTTAACAATTGGGAAACTAAGGGACAGGGATCCCCAAAGACTTTTCCAAGGTCACGTAGGAGGCAGCAGAGCTTTGTTTGAACCCTGCTCCAGGGGCACCTGGGTGGCTCCGTCCATTAAGTGTCCCACTCTTGACTTGGGCTCAGGTCATAATCTCATGGTTTGTGAGTTTAAGCCCCACATTGGGCTCTACGCTAACAGTGTGGAGCCTGCTTGGGATTCTCTCTCTCTCTCTCTCTCTCTCTCTCTCTCTCTCTCCCCCTCTCCCTCACTGGTGCACGTGCTCTCTCTCTCTCAAAATAAATAATGTTAAAAAACAATAAAATAAAGCCTTAAAAAATATATAACGCTGCTCCAAAGCCTTGGTCTTCCCCCACTATGCTGTGTATTTGTCTCTGTGGTAACCTTTTTGTGGGGTGACCCAGCAGGCTGGCTCTCTGAAGAGGTAACCATTTGGAAATGGTTTGGAAATACAGGCTGAAGAAACCTGAAGTGTAGTCGCCCCACTTTGGGGCGGGGGCACAGGGCAGAAGAGGCCAATGTCACCCATGATAACAGTGACCTTGAGGGCTCCCACCTATCCTTTGGGATCTTTCAGGCGGCAGAATGACCCCTCAAACACAGTTGTTCTGCTTCACTGTTTAGTATCTAGGAAGTAGACGGGGCAGGTATGTTCTTGGATGAGCCAAGTTTGGTAACAGAGAGATGCCTTAAGACTTGTTGAGTAATTCTTACGTGCAAGGCATTGTTCTAAGCTCTTTTTATATCCTGAACCTATTTAAATCTCCTTAAAGCCCCATAAGGTCAGTCCTCTTAATACCTCCATTTTATAGAAGAAGGAAGGAAACTGAGGCATACAGTCCAGTGCTGTGCACTATAACCCAGATGATGGATGTAAAGGGGCTTCAGGCAGGTGTAATTGGCCCCATTTCACATTTCTTTGTCTGGAAAGATACAGAATCTATAGGTGATTGCAAAGATTCCAGTATTGCAAAATATAGGCCTGGAGGAACCCAATTGCAGTCTAGAACAGGGATCGCCAAATGACACACAGCCCATGGGCTAAGTCTCACCCGTTTCTGTACTCTCCACAAGCTGAGAATGACTTTACATTTTTAAATGGTTGGAAAAAACCAAACGAAGACTATTTAGTGACATGGATGTTATATGAACTTGAGATATCGGTGTCCACAAATAAAGACTTCACAGGACACGGGCACATATTATGGCTTACTTTCGAGCTGCGGTAGCAGACGTGAGTGGTTATTACATCAGAAACCAAATGTCTCACAAACCTAAAATATTTACTATGTGGCCCTTTATAGAAAAAAAAAAATGCTGACGTAGAATCATGTGGTCAACATAATTGCCTAATACTTTCAGGGAAAAATTTTTGTCGTAATTGTGATTGCTAAATAATTAAAAGCCTCCCCTTTTGTGCAGAAACTGGTTACTTAAAAAGAAATTCTGAATAAACATCCTTCACAAATGACTTTTTAAATAGAATGTGCAGCAGGTATGCATAAGATAGATAAATACATTTATATATCTTCTCACTAAATGTTAGCACTCTGCTTGTTTTCAGAGACGGTCTGCTTGGCCCAATGTTTGCAATCATCTTTATGATTGTCAAACCCTTTCATAGACATTAACTTATTTGATAATTTACAAGTGCTGGGGGTACTGATCGGCAGTAATAAAATGGTCCCTGAGCTGAACGGATGGCAGCCATCCTTTAACTGAATGGTCTTGCAAGTGCTCTGCTTCTGGATTTTTTCTTGAACCTTCTCACCCGCAGCCCATCACCTTGCTGACAACAGGGTGCCTGGGTGTCCCCGTGCTACATCCCTCTGTTAATTTGTGACTTTTTAAAACAATATTTATTTATTTTTGAGAGAGAGAGAGCACGTGAGTGAGGAAGGGGCAGAGAGAGAGGGAGACAGAGAATCCCAAGCAGGCTCTGCACTCTGAGCACAGAGCCTGATGCCGGGCTGGAACTCATGAACCGTAAGATCGTGACCTGGGCTGAAACCAAGAGGTGGACGCTTAACTGACTGAGTCAGACAGGTCCTCTTGAATTTGTGACTTTTTAGCTGCTTAGGTCTGAGTAACTTTGTTACGACTGTGCAACTATACTAAGAGCTCATGGCTTAAGACCGGAGAGGGGTTCAACGCACATGAACAGGACCTTTGATGCTTAAAACAAAGATGATAAATTTGCATCTTGAAGGCTCCATGCAGCCTTCAGGGTGCATGTACATGCATGCACTTGTGTTTTAAAAATTTCTTAAGTACTTGGTCACATTCAAAGAATCTGGAAATTTTTTTTAAGGGTAAAATTCAGATTTCTCACTTCTGAAAATATTTGAAGAGTGGGGCGCCGGGATGGCTCAGTCAGTTAAGCATCTGACTTCAGCTCAGGTCATGATCTCACGGTTCATGGATTGGAGCCCTGCGTCGGGCTCTGTGCTGATGTCTCAGAGCCTGGAGCCTGCTTCAGATTCTGTGTCTCCCTCTCTCTCTGCCCCTCCCTCACGCATGCTCCTTTTCTGTTGCTCAATAATAAACACTGAAAAAAAATTACAGGCCCTGTGGCCAGCGTGGCATTATTGGCCAGCGTTGAGAGGGAGCTGCTTGCTTTAGGTGGGACATAGGCTCTTCGCTGCGGTCCCCACCCTCCCTCTGTGTCCATGACACCTCGCCCAAATGTGAGCTGCCACTTGTGAACTTACCAGCCCTGTCTTTCCCTTCCTCCTCCAGCTTCACCTACTATTTTCATTTCTCTTCCCCGACACATTCACGTGTGTGACTCCAGCCCACAAATCTGTGATCGTTGGTTGCTGGGAGATCCTTCCTTGTTTATTTTCTGTGTCTCCCGCGTAGCCAAAGCATTTGGGGTTGCCAGACTGACACAGCATGGTATACATTTGGCGGAAATGAGGGGGCCCGTCACAAAGCGTTGTCGTGAGCCAGCAGCAATAATTAGGTTGAGAGGAGTGATCTGTGGTAGAGAGGTATGAGCACTTGGAAAGGAGTCAGGCCCGGATTCCAAGGCTGCCCCTTCCGAGAACCAAACCAGCCTCCACGTTTACCCCTCATGGCTCAGCTGGGGCAGACACATGGCTCCTAAGTTACTAAGAACCCAGTGACTGTAAGGGAGAAAAGATCCCGCCGTGTTCTCAGAAACCTTTAGGTAGCCTCGCCTCGTGTGTTCGTGCAGAGCTGAGCTGATGATGTGTTGTTAGCTGCCTCCTGTGCTATCTCCTCGTTTGTGATGTTAAAGATCATCCTGGGGTACGGAGAGGCAGGGGAAGGTCATACAAAATGCCCGCTCGATGACAGTTTGCAGTAGGTTAAGCCAACTGCAGTGACCAGAGCAGAAATAATGTACTGGTTGGAAGTCACAGCTTAGCCCGCCCCAATTATTTGCTAGAAGAAAATGCCTGTTCAGTTGCCACAGATACCGAGCAAAACAAACCTACCCGCTGGGCTAACTGCTTAGCAGGGCATCACCTCGAAATCTCACGTTGTTCATCTAAACCATTGTACATAAGGCAGGACAGACCAGAGAGGCATCTCCCGGGTCGTGCTGTTTGGAGCTGTAAATCACGTCGCGCCTCTCTCGCAGCCCCGCTTGCAATCTGCGTTGAATAAATCCTGTTGAAAGATTTGTTGAGTTTGCTTTGTATTGGCATTCCATTGGGGCTCTACTGTAGGGTCAAGGCTCAAGGCAAAAAGAGGGAAAACCACCCCGAACCTACAATGAGAGCCCAGAATTCCCTCCCCCCCCCCAGCCCTCCCTTACTCCTGCTCTCCTCGAAAGTTCTGCCAAGGATGTATTTTACAGAAAAGGGCGTGGCTCTACTAAGAGTGAAGGGAGGTGAAGGCATCCACATGGGCTATTCAATTCTTCCCTTCCTATAGCGTATTTCTATTTTGTGTCTGGGGCGAAGGGGGAGAGTGATGGGGAAGGATAAGAGTGGAATTTAACCTCCCCTGTTTCAGTAGAAATAAAGCAACCCACTGGAAAGCCTTAAGAGGGTAAAAATTTCTCTTTGCCATTACTAAGAACAGAAGTCAAAATATCAGTTCATTAACAAGGTCAGGAGATGTTGGATATTTTCCTAAAGAGAAACAATAACAATAGTTGGTAATGCTTATGGAACATGTATGGTCATAAACATAAACCCTGAACAAGAGTCATCTCTCTTTTTTTTCTTAATTTTTTTTAATGTTTATTTATTTCTGAGACAGAGAGAGACAGAGCATGAGTGGGGGAGGGGCAGAGAGAGAGGGAGACACAGAATCAGAAGCAGGCTCCAAGCTCCGAGCTGTCAGCACAGAGCCTGACACGGGGCTTGAACTCATGGACTGTGAGATCATGACCTGAGCCGAAGTCGGTCGCAGGTCCGACTGAGCCATCCAGGTGCCCCCAGAGTCATCTCTTTTTATGTTCTTCCCAGCCTTGTGAAACGGAAACCACTGTGACTGTCCATCTCACAGATGAAGAAGCTGGGGCTCAGAGAGGTTCAGTAACTTTACCCTGGTCTCACAGCTGGTCAGCGACCAGCAGGGATTTGAGGCTCAAATGGACTGGCTCCAGCATCTGGACTAGGGAGCTGCAGAGTGAAGCTTTCTGGCTTCTCTCCAGCTGAATGACTTGGGAAAAGAATGTTCTTCTTGGCCTCGGTTTTCTCATCTGTAAAATAAAGGGTTGTATTAATTAGATATCTTTAAGGTCCCCGCCAACTCTTCGGGTCTGTGTCCAAATCCGTATCCATCACATCCGTGACACTGTTGTCATTCATTAGCTCAGCCCATTACAGTAAGCTGGGGAGTGGGGGGGAGGGGGGGAAGGGGAGAGGGGTGGGACAAGAAGGGGGCAAGGAGATCGCTGCATTATACACCAAACACTTTCCTAACAGAGGCAGCTGATCCTGCCCAGACAGGTGGGACAGGAGATGGGCGCAGGCATTTTTAGCATACCACTGTGACTGTCACAATGGATTTTGTAGTTGGACCAGTCCCTTTTCCCCAGAAGCTTCCTTACCGCCCTCATAGGTCTACAAGGCACTCCACATTTGCTGAGTGCTCCAGGCACCCGGCACAGGTGAGCTGTGACAACCCCTGTGTAATGTGACCGGACCTGCTGGGCTTCTCTTTCTTCCTGCCTCCCTTGAATTACACTGAGTGATACTTCCAGGAATTTTGCAGCGGCCCCGAAGCCTTTGTTCTTTCTTCAGAATAAGGAAGTGGGAGAGGTGGCTTGGTGGGAAGGAGACTTCTTTGAGTTCTGTGAAATGAACTCAAATCTGAAGCTGTCAGACTTTTCAAAAGACCCAGTGGCTAGTCACTCCACATTTCGTAGATAAATACCGTGTTGACAGCTCAAGTTATCTGAAGCTCTGTGTGAAAGGGGAACCAACTTTTCTCTCTGGGAACAAGGACTCTCACGTTTCGGTCTGGTGTGCAAACTAACGTGTGTTTGTTTCATTTACGATTTGTGTCATCCACACGGACCCTTCAATGTTACAAGTCAGTCACTGCTAGGTTCCTTCTGCCATACCCCGAGAGGGTGATGCTTTTTTCCCTCTTCCCATAGCCTCCACAGACTCGGTGGTGTATAACACCATGGGAAACTGGCTGATTTAATCCGGGGAACACGTACCTCACCAGCCTTTTTTCTTTTTCTTTTTCTTTTTTCTTTCTTTCCTTTTTTTTTTTTTTTTTTTTTTTTTTGCAGCTGATAATCTGCTGAACACGTGTTACAAGTGCATTTTTTTCTTATCTGTGTCTGCATGCCCAGAGGTAGAAACAACACTGACAAGCAAAAAGAGGGGCAGAGAAGCAAATAAACCCGAGGGGCAGAGGTCCTCAACCTTGTGGTTTCCCCGGGGCGGCTAGCAGGTCGCGGGGCTCCCCCGGGGGGGCAAAGTGGGAGCATTTACTTTGCCAGGCGAGGGGGGGGGGGAGCCTGGGAAGAGAAGGGAGATGGTACCGGAATAGATTGGATGGGAGGGGGGCGGGGTGAAGCTGGGGAGACTCAGCCCCGGCGAAAAGGACCCGTCCTTCCAATGCAGTAGGTAATTTGCAAGGATCCGCCACTCGCATTCCGTATGCAAATGAGGAGGGCCTCTGGGCGGGGCGGAGCGCGGCCGGGATTCAGCAGCGAGGGTCGGAAGAGCACGCCGAGCCCGGGGAGCATCGCTTCTTCTCCGGCCGGCGCCCCGGAGGAGGGACGCCGCGCTCCGGGAGACAGTAGATGAGGCTTGAAGCGCTCACGCCCCGCTGCGAAGCTGTCGAAATCCCAGACTGCGAAGAGCCGTCAGTTCAGCCTCTTCGCGCCCGAGGTTTCAGGGGCGGGTCATTTCTCCGTCCCTGGAGAGAGATCCCTTCCCCGAGGAAGTGAAAATAATGAACTTTTGGAGGTATTGCTGTTTTGCTTCCATCCTGCTCTGTGTGGTTATTTTGGTGATCCTTTATAGTAGCCAGTTAAACGTGCCAAAGAGTTTCGGGAAGGTGAACGGTTCCAGTCCACGGTATTCTCCAGTGCAAGCCTGTGATGACGCCTTAGGAGCTAAGTCAGCCTTTCTGTGGGGGAAGACCTTACCATCCCCTTTGGGAAGCGTCTCTTGTAAGGACTACCTGATCCAGAATCACTACATCACAAGCCCCCTGTCGGAAGAAGAAGTCGCTTTCCCTTTGGCTTATGTCATGGTCATCCATAAGGACTTTGACACTTTTGAAAGGCTCTTCAGGGCTATCTATATGCCCCAGAACGTCTACTGTGTTCATGTGGATGAGAAAGCCCCGGCTGAGTTTAAGGCATCTGTATGGCGGTTACTGAGTTGCTTCCAAAACGCTTTTGTCGCGTCAAAGAGAGAACCTGTGGTCTACGCAGGCATTTCCAGGCTCCAGGCTGACCTGAATTGCCTAAAAGACCTTGCGGCCTCCCAGGTCCCATGGAGGTACGCCATCAACACGTGTGGGCAAGATTTCCCCCTGAAAACCAACAAGGAGATAGTCCGGTATCTGAAAGGATTTAAAGGGAAAAACATTACCCCGGGGGTACTGCCTCCGGATCATGCAATTAAACGGACTAAGTATGTCCACCAGGAGCACATAGGCAAGGATGGCTCTTTTGTGAAAAATACTAATATTTTGAAAACCTCGCCTCCACATCAGCTGACCATCTACTTTGGCACCGCCTATGTGGCCCTTACCAGAGAGTTTGTCAACTTTGTCTTCCATGACAAAAGGGCCATTGATCTACTACACTGGTCAAAAGATACTTACAGCCCCGACGAACATTTCTGGGTGACACTTAACAGGATTCCAGGTAGGTGCCGGTTGCCGGTCCAACGTTTTCTTACTCGTAGATTGAGTCCACTAACATGGAACGCTCCTAAGAGAACAGACCCATTTGAAATTATTTGGGAAAAAATGTTAGCCCTTAGAAAACTCTTAAGTCTGGTTGCTTTTTGGTGACAGTTAAGTGCCAGCTCTGTCGTCTTGTAACTATGTGCAATATGGTGATTTAAGAAGTATGCAGACTATGGGAGGTCTGGTCTGTTTTGATCATGTATCACATAGTAACCGACTTGTAGCTCAGTGTTTTGTTTTTGCTTTTGTTTTAACCGAGGTGTAATCGACATGTGCTAGCTCAGTCTTGTGAATGAATGCTTTTCATGCTTTTCTGGATAAGCACAGCTACAACGTGATGGAATTGATTTTTCATAAGCAGTCTAGAATGTATGAGTTCTAATATGAGTTTCAGAGTGTGTTACGGGCTGTTAACACTGATCCTCAAAGTCAATGCTCCAAGTCGATGGGGCTGTTTTTCGAATCTTAGAATCTTTGGATGTTGATAAATGATCTCTTCAGTGAAATGTCTCTGGTCTGAGATCTGATCAAGTGCCCAGGTCTCGACCGACTGGGTTCAACACGAGCGGTCTGGTACGGTGTTGCCCAGAAGAACTGGGTAAAATGAGTTGGAATAGACAGAGTTGATCAACAGCTGGGGTCGATCCAAAGTAAATTCTCAATTTCGAAGCCACAGATTATTAGCAATTCCAGTTTGCAGCCGCTTGGCTTTATATACTGTTAAGTCTTTTCCATTGTTTATGATAATCTGGAAAGGGGTCCAAGGGGTGCCAGGCAACTAAAGGCAGAAAACAGAACACAATTCCCTCTTTGATTCAGGACTGAGTATCTTTTCAAAGTTCTGTTCTCCGTATGCTGCCCGAGAACACCTGTGTGGCCTGCACCACCTGTTCCTGGTGATGCCTCCATCGACTAGTTTCTACTGTTGTGCCAGCCTGGCTGCGGGTACCGGCCCTGTGCGAGGGTGGCCCGGTGCCTGCTGTGTGTGAAATCGCTCCCTGCGCTTACATGTAGGACTGCTGGTGACACATTGGAACGTGGTTGGAAGCCGCCTTCATCTCTGAAGTAGATTGATAGTGGTTGCTCCTTTCTCAATCACTCCACATTCCTCAGAGCCGGACTGGAGTCATGGTCTCAAAAGTCTACTCAGGGCGGAAAGAGGACTGGCAAGGGGACTGGGAACAGAGACATATGCTATCCCATGAGCTGCTAAATTGTCAGATCACACAGACTTGTAGGAGCAGGAGTAAACCAACAGTATCATAGTGTAGTGAGTGTTCATCCTGATTATTTACAAACAACTGTCTTAAACACACGTAAATAGGGGCGCCTGGGTGGCTCAGTGGGTGAAGCGTCCGGCTCCGGCTCAGGTCATGATCTCGCGGTTCATGAGTTCGAGCCCCGCATTGGGCTGTGTGCTGACTGCTCAGAGCCTGGAGCCTGCTTCCGATTCTGTGTCTCTCCCCGTCCCCTGCTCATGCTCTGTCTCTATCTCTCAAGAGTAAATAAACTTAAAAAATTAAAAAAAAAACCGTGTAAATATATGATACGTGGTGTCTAATATTGTTTTCTGTTGGTATAGTTTGCTGCAGAGGTATGTATTTCATCATTTCTTTCTTTTTAATTTTTAAAGATTTATTTATTTTTTGGAGACAGGGGTTTATTTAACCCTAAATAAATAGGGTTATTTATTTTTTGCAAGCAGGGGAGGGGCATAGAGAGAGAGAGAGAGAGAGAGAGAGAGAGATACAGAATCTGAAGCAGGTTCCAAGCTCTGAGCTGTCAGCACAGAGCCCGACGCAGGGCTCGAACCCACGAAGCGCGGGGTCATGAGCTGGGCTGGAGTCGGTTGCTTAACCTACTGAGCCACCCAGGTGCCCCCATCATTTCTTTTAATTAGGAGAAATGATCATTGTAATCCTCACGAGCAGAGGAAGAAAAGGAGGTTTAGAGAGACTGAAGTAATATGCTCTTTACACGGCTTGCCCAAGCAAAGCTGGGATCTAATCCTGGATTTGTGTGACCTGAAGTTTGAACTTGTACCAGCAAAGGAGGGAATAGTCATTTCATCTTTCCTGTATATCTGAAGCAAATTCCCTGCAGAATCCCAGAAGGGAGACAGGACAGGGGAAGGGTGGGGAAAAAAATGAGGGGGGGGCCATAGAGGTAAGTTCCAGCTGACCACTTTAAGCTGGAAATAAGGTTAACAGGAAGAGAGAGAGAGAGAGAGAGTCTGTGTGCGTGTGTGTGTGTGCGTGTTCGAACACGGTGAACACGCTGAGGCTTAGCAGGGCCGCTGTGCTAACTGGAGTCATGGGAAGGTGTCCTTGTTGGAACTGATGGCCAACCCCACACAGGTTTCTGTGACAGCTTCCCCAGTCCCCATCTGGAACAGGCTTTGGTCTGGCTCTTCCTTCTGCGAGCCAGTGGAAATGGCCAGCGTTCTTACAAAAGGCTGGGGGGGTGGGGGGGGGGGGGGAGGAACAAGCAGGCTGAGACTTTGAACCTAGTCCCTGTGAAGTGTATCGAGACTTTGTCTTCACAGTGACTAGAAGTCTTCAGAAATTAGTAGAACATTTTGACACTTATATTTTTAGCAGTCAACAAATATTTATTTAGCCCTTAGTTGTACCAACTACTGTTCCACGGACCGAGAGTGCCTTTTGTAAGAAGACAGACATGACCTCAAGGGGTTTGTTTCTGGATTTAGAATTTTAGTATATTGGACTCATTTCCCCCCACTCCACCACTCAAAAAATGTGTTGTTGTTGTAGTGTTTTTTTTCTTTTTCTGAATATCTGCCCCTGTTTTTAAAACATTTTTTTTAAGTTAGCTTTCTAAAAAACAGGAAATATATTCAAAAGGTGTCAGATCTCTTTATTTTGCACTCCGTCAGTTCCTGATAGATTGCTTCCTTCTGTATCCTTCCAGAGATATTTTACTACGTTTACAGACAATAAAATTAATGAAACATCCTGCGTGGAAAACGGTACACATCCTTTTTCTCTTTAATTGAGGTAACATTGGCATAGGATTCGTTGCAGGTGTACAACATAATCATTTGATTTATGGTCACACTACGAGGTGACCACCATAAGAAGTCTGGTTACCACCTGTCGTTATGCAATGAACCCCCTTCACCCGTTTTACCCACCCCCAGACCCCTTCCCGTCTGATAACCACCCATCTCTGTATTCTGTGAGTTTTGTTTTGTCTGTTCATTTTTTTAAATAGTATCTTGTCCATCTATTTATTTATTTATTTATGTATTTACAAGAAATCCCTACACCCAATGTGGGGCTCGAACTTACAAGCCCGAGATCAAGTCACATGCTCTACCGACTGAACCCCCCCAGGCGCCCCCACATATACTCTTTTTCTCCCACAAATACGCAGACGAAGAAAAATGATCTTTATAGCAGGTCCCCTATTGTCTGTAAGCGAGAAACAAAGGACGACACAATGCGTTCTTTATTTGCACAGATCATCGGCCGACATTTAGGAAGCTGCTTTTGACTTAAACGCTTTAGTTTTCCTTACTTTGAAGCGATTTGTCACCTGGATCCAAACAAGGGGCGGCGTAATTTTCGGTAGTAAGGGTTAGAGAAATGGTAGGTAAGATACCGCGTGGAGGTATAATGCCCCAAGAGCTAGGCCAACACGTGGTATCAGTGAAGGAGAAGATAAAAGTATCAGAAAGACCTTGTAGAATTGGCAAGCCTCGGAGTTCCAGTCGGAATGTCATAGGGCAAAGTTCCTCCTTAAGAAATCTGGTTTCCGGGTAGCCACCCCGGGCCCATCATGCGGTCGCATCTGATTCCAAGAGAAAGCACCTGCTCCCTACCTGGACGCCTGCAGTTCGTTTCCATCTTACGTGCGCCTGTTTGGAGTTTCTCCCCCAACTTGGCGCCCCTCCAGCCCCGCTGTTAGTATTGCTGTTAGATTCCTGGCCTGCTCCCCTTTCGTGCAGTGGGCTTCTCCTGTCTTCATTTGATCTGGGCTGCTCCTTCGCTACTGGATTAGGGGGAAAGAAACACGGGCATAAAGAGATGAAAGGTTAAGAAAAGACAACAATAGAAAGAAACTTGAAACATTTCTCCAGGTGTCGCTCCCAGCAGATGTAAACACTGAGCTATTTAGAAGGTAGGTGTTCTCTACCCGAAAGGTTACCTACCGGGCCCTTAAATCTGGGCGTGGCTGGATCAGTCCCAGTGTTTTTCAAAGTATGCATTGTGTTCTCTGTACATCAGCCTAAGTTTAGAAATCAGTTTCTAGAACCACAAAGGATGCATTCAGTCATGCCCATGACCGACCGAGAATTATAAATATTGATGGACTGGTAGGATCATGTCTTAAAAATGTCATTAGAACAGTTGGCTCTACCATACCTCTACCATACAGCTATTTGTGTGTGTCTGTGGCCAGATGAAAATCCACATTGACACTTATTTGATCAATATGGAGGTGAATTCTGGTTGAAGGAAAAATTGTATAAATCAGAAACTTCCATGGGTTCCTATCCATATAACAGAATTTTAAAACGATACTACGTTTGTATAGCCAGATCATAATATTAAATTTGGACATGATTTTTAAAATATTGTGTTGGTGGTTTGGGCCTTCTGGCTTGTGTTTCCTCATGGAGGAAACCTAGACCCTTTGAGGACCAGAAATTTGGGGGAAGATTGAAAATTTACAATTCACTCTGGCTCTTGAGTACCTAGACTGATGGATGAGTCTGGATCACAACGTGCTGAGTTCCTAGTCGAGAAACTTTAGACAGGTTGCATACAATCTACATAGTTGAGCTATGCCCAAGCTGTAGGCAGTTGAAGAATCATTTATGATGCTTCCGGTCATTGGTGATGCTATAATATTTGGATCATCTTTACTGGGGAATCTGTGCCCAAACATACTTTGCTCCCCACCCCCGTGAAGGAAAGAATGCAGAAACACGGCTCTCGGTTAGCTTTTAATTCCTAATCTCTAGAACAACATTCTGCAAGACAAAAGAAATTGGATTAAAGTATATATGAAGATTTAATTAAGTATAAATACCGTTATGATTGGTAAACATTCACTAAGCTGAACTTAATGTGACTTTATTCGAGCACAAAGGATTAATACAGCATCCATTTTAGAAGTGGCAAGACCATTTTTTCCAATTTTCAACCTGACATCATCTCGACCAAGACAAATATTTTCTAGAAGCAGCAGTTGCCTTTTTTTTTTAAAACAAAAACATAGTATTGCATTTCAATGACCCTTTAAGCAATAAAATAAACTATTTTGTGTATCAAAGCCATAATAGATGTATAATCAATGTCAAAATTATCTTCTTAACCTGAATGTCTCAACTCCATTTCTCTGAACCACTACAACGGCATCTCCTTCCATCCCCCTTTGAGTCCAGGTGATACTCTGAAAAGGCTTTGGAGCCAAACAGAGTTTAAGCCCTGGCTGCCCTTATTTGCTAACTATGTGCTGCTGGTTTTAGTGTCTGCTGACCCTCAGTTTACCCATCTGCGATGACGGGAATAACGTTTAGCACTTAGTTCCCAGAGCAGTTATGAGTATTAAATAAGATAATGTATACAGTGCAGTGGTTCTCAGACGGACTCCCAGGATCTGCCTGTTGGAACACAGATAGCCGAGCCCTACCCATAGACTTTCTGATTCAGGAGGCCTGGGGCAAGCCCCAGAATCTGTATTTCCAACAAACTCCCAGGTGACTTGATGCTTCTTGTCTAGGAAGCGCACTTTGAGAACCACTGGTGGAGACCATCTTTTACAGACACTGGCCCCTTTTTAGATTGGCAGCAAATGTTGGTTCTGTTCATTTCCGTCAGAGGTTCTCCTTGACTGTGGAAAAAAAGGCAGTCCCCAGGGAAAAGGAAAGCGAGCCTATGTAAGGAAAAGCGTGATGCTGGTTGCATTATAGTGGCTGTTATAAAAGTGATGTGCAAATAACTGACGTTTGGGAAGTATTCGTATTGAGCAAATATCCCCTGGGCTCGGGAACGAGGCAAAACTGCTGATGAATTTTAGCTTTGCCCTTGTTAGCTTGGTGATCATGGGTAACCCTAACCTCAAACTTCTCATCTCTACAGTCATGGTAACAGCAGCTACTTCTTAGCCGTTCTGAGAAGGAAATGAAAAACTTGAGTGTAAAGTGAGAGGTTAAGAATTTGTCCACTGAGGGACGCCTGGGTGGCTCAGTGAATTGGGCATTCGGCCCTGGATTTCGGCTCAGGTCACGATCCCGGGGTCGTGGGATCCAGCCCCGTGTTGGGCTGTGCACTGAGCGAGGAGCCTGCTTGGGATTCCCTCTCTCTCCCTCTCCCTCTGCCCCTCTTCCTCACTCCCATGCTCTCTCTCTAAAATAAAAGAATTATAACAATAAAAAAAAAAAAAGAGTTTGTCTACGTAGGAACAAGAGGATCCTCAATAAGATAAAATTTAAATATATTCTTACCAGGGTCTACACTACAGTTCCACCACCATGTACCAGCTTAATTTGCTGGGACGGGTACTCATTCTTTCTAACTTTGATTCCCCTTAATGTTACTGGGTGTAATTTTTGAAACTACTAACACCGCCTACTTCATCCTCCCACCAACACTGTGAAGTATCCTCCGTGAGAAGCATTTCCTCGAAAATTCAAAGGATGTCGATAGTGTCTTCAGGACTTTATTTTTGCAATCACATCATGGGAAAGAAACGGGGATTGGGATTCATAGGTTGTTTTGTTTTCTTAAGCCATACCGTGAACCCGAAGGGACTTAAGGCAGTACTTATGTGGAACATAATGTAATTTCTCAGGAAAGGAAATCAGCACGGCAAGGACCTGAAAGAAATGAGAGCTTTTTCACAATCACTCTGTGCAGGTTTTTGCTGGCCCAGCCACATCCTTCCCATTTTGGGCGTTCAACTTCCTCAAAGTTCAAACAGACGTCGTCCCTCCTAGCTGCTTACACCGGGATAATTTATAAACTCTAACATGAAATTCACCAACACACACCACCATAACCCTCTCGTGCCCACTGACCAGCTTTGACAACTACCCCACAAACTCAAAGCAAGAAAACACGATTTATAGAAAATCATGGAGTAGACTCCAGTTTTCAGAAATGAGTAAGCTGCTTCTTTTCAAAGGAAATACAACATTCCAATAGTCCAGGCTAAGGCTTTCTATGTATCCCATAATAATGATTTGCTGAAAAGTGAAACTCTTTGTATCCAACTTAAACTTTTAGGATATGTTACATCAACCAGACTACGTTTTCTTCCTCCTCCTCCTCCTCTTTTTCTTCATCTTCTTCTGTTTCTTCTCCTTCTTCTTTTGTTTCTTCTCCTTCTCCTCTTCCTTCTTCTTCTTCTTCTTCTTCTTCTTCTTCTTCTTCTTCTTCTCCTGTTCTGCTTCTGTTTCTTCTGCTTCTTCTTCTTCTTCTTTAATTTTTTTTAATGGACAAAGCTGAATCTACAAATTCTGTAAGCATTAGAAGCAAGAGTCAGAATAATGATTGCTAACAATGTCCATTCTCTTGGCCTCCCTCTTTCTGTAGGGAAGATGGGTAGAGAATGTTACTAAGAGTAGTAAGCTGATTGGTGATGTAGACTGTTCATGGGCAGTGTTTAGAGATGCTTTTTTTCATCTCTTGTTGCTACTGTATACTGCTTCCTCTATTTAGGAAAAAAAAAAAAAGGCCAAGTTGACCGTCTTTCTATTTTACGAGTCCCTGTATGTTTGACTTTGGAAATGACAGAAGGAAAAATTTTGCCTTCAGCTAAATCTTAATGTATTTTCCATCACAAGTCCTCATAGAGCCTTCTCTGTTGGGTTTAATTATCTTGTTAATTATTCACATATGTCATTTAATCTGAGATTCCCCAGGTTTCAAGCTTCTGAGCTTTGTGCGAGGTTTCTCTCATCTTGCAGGACAGTGTGGAGGGGAGAATACAGACTTAGGCATCCCAGCCTTGTCAGCTTGTAGGACACTAGCCGAATGACTTAACCAAACTGAGCCTCAGTTAATTTTGGTTTTAGGACATTGGAGACAGTTGGGAAGGTGTTTGGGAATTTATTAAAAAGTAAGAATTGTATATTGGGCAGTTCTGATTCAATTTCCCTCCCCCAAATACATAATACATATATATATGTATGTATGTATTCTCCAGATATATACATCTGTGTGTGTGTCTATATATGTATATATACATACGTATGTATATATATGTATATACACATACATATGTATATATCTGGAAAATAATGCATTTCACAGCAATGGCTATGACTTGCTAGTATTTCTCTTCAAAGATGTTTGTAGAAGAGCCGGAAGAATCTCTGGATGGCCTCTAAGGATGAGGTCTTGGATGACCCCAAAAGACACTCAAGGATTAGAACACATAGGTTCTTCAGACTCCAGCCACTGAACCATGTAAGAAAGGCCAGTGACCTACATATGCACATTACAAAATTATCTTCTAGGTTCTAGCCTCTTGTGATTAGCTGTTTGACCCTAGGCAAGTCACTTCATCTCTTAGAGCCTCGGTTTCCTTCTCTATAAAATGAGGAAATTGAACTGGGTGATCTCAAAAAAGTTTTCCTGCATTATTTTGCTTTAACTCTGAAGCATGCAGAGGAAGGAGCAAAAATTTTAGAGGCAGACAGGCTTAGGTTTCAGGTACCTGGTGTATGACCTTGAGCAGTTACCTTATCCTATGTGGGCTTCAATTTACTCATATGTAAAATGGAGACCATGCCGATGATTTACAAGATAATGGAGAATGTAGCTCCCAGCTTGGCCATTGGTGATTCTATGACCAATTCCATCCCTCCCCCCCACCCCCTTCCAGTGGGATTACTGGAACAATGGCCTCTGGGCAGTGAATTTCTCTCCTTGTCACAGTCACTGTGTTCTTGTCTAGATGCCAGCTACCACTCCTGCCATGACTTAATGAAACTCAGGCCAATCGCCTTAGGCAGTGGGGAGAAGTGATTTTTGTACCATAAAATTCTGACCACATGAGGATATTGGGTACCGGGTACTAACACAATATCCCCATTTGCCTGGCTGTTTTAATATAGCACATTTCTCCTTGTTTCTGGAGGGTATTTGGGGGGCGTGCCTATAAATGCTGAGCGAGACAGAGGCTGGGTCGTGTATGAACTGTGGGGGAGGGGAAGAGGCTCTCTGGAACCAGACTACTTGGCTTCGAGTGCAGCTTTGCAGATTCCTAGTGTATACAATGTGAGGCAGATTATGTAATCACTCTGAATTTCAGTTTCTGTATTTGTAAAATAGGGCCCATAATAGCACTACCGTTATAAGTAAATTACGTGTCATAATATCAGTTGCTGAAAGTGCCGCATGGTGCCTAGTAAGTATTAAAAACTGTCAGGGTTGTTTTGTTTTGTTTTGTTTTTTGATTCCACCCAATCGTCCGCATTAAGAGACAACAGGCTCTGGGAGAAGGCAGTTTCCCAAGATGCAGAGGCTTCTGAGATTACTACCAAGGATCTGGAAGATTTTCTAGAACTCAGACAAAGTGCGAGCAGGGGAGAGGCAGAGAGAGAGGGAGACACGGAATCTGAAGCAGGCTCCAGGCTCCAGGTGTAATGCCCGAAGTTCCGAAACCTCCCACAAAAGTCCACCAGAGTCGTAAGTCAAAGCCAAGCGGCAAGGGTCGTTTATTTGCAGGTTCGAACCTGGTCCTCTGCGCACTCGTCGCCGGGGACGCGAGAGGCCTCGATCAGGGTTGGTACAGCGTTTTTATAGACAGAGACAAATAGCACAGGGGAGGTTTCAAATTATGAGGGGCCTGATTAGTTGATTTTAAAGTAAGGACATTTGTTGTTCTCTGATTGGGCGTCCTTTGTCTGTCCTTTGGCGGGAAGGCTTTGTCCGTTACTTGTGGCGGGAGGAAAAAGGGGGAAGGGGGAAGGGGGTAGGGGAGGAATGTGTTAAGCAAGCAGGTTTACAGAAGCGAGAAATGCCGGTTAGTTTATGTACAATCACTCATTCCATCACATATCAGACTACATTTAGGAAGGTTTACAACCCATTCTACGACACAGCGGGTTACATTCAGGAAAGGCCTCACAATGCTCGTAGCAAACAGCAAGCAAAACAGACTTCTCAGCAATTGTATTTCTTATCAAAGATCCATAATAAGCAGAAAAGAGAACCTAGCTTTAAACTAAGGGAGGGCTGTCATTTGGATTGTTCCTTTCACAGGCTCCAAGGTGTCAGCACAGAGCCCGATGCGGGGCTGGAACTCACCAGCCGTGAGATCGTGAGCTGAGCTGAAGTTGGACACTCAACCGACTGAGCCACCCAGGTGCCCCACAACCATTCTGTTTTTCACTTTCCATACAGTACTCAATCAATTACATGAGAGAGTCGACACTGTATTACGAATAAGTTTTGTGTTAGATGATCTTGCCCAACCGTAGGCAATATGAGCATTCTAAGCATATTTAAGGTAGTCTAGGGTAGGCTTTGAAGTCTCATAGGTTAGGTGTATTAAATGTATTTTCAACTTGATATTTTCAATTTACAGTGAGTTTATTGGGACTTAACCCCATTGTAAGTCAAGGATGATCTTTATTTTTTTTTTTTTTAATTTTTTTTTTCAACGTTTATTTATTTTTGGGACAGAGAGAGACAGAGCATGAACAGGGGTGGGGCAGAGAGAGAGGGAGACACAGAATCGGAAACAGGCTCCAGGCTCTGAGCCATCAGCCCAGAGCCTGACGCGGGGCTCGAACTCCCGGACCGCGAGATCGTGACCTGGCTGAAGTCGGACGCTTAACCGACTGCGCCACCCAGGCGCCCCAAGGATGATCTTTAAATAGCGGGAATGTCACAAACTTAATTGGAAGAATAACAAAAACTGAATTCCACTTTTATTCCAGAAACACATATGACCGACTCACAAAACTTCCATTGTGAGTCCTTTCAGTCAGTCATACAAGAACAGCCTAATGAGCACGTCACAACATCCCAATATGATCTCTTATCAGAACTCATTCAGGGAGCACCTGGCTGGCTCAGTCAGTGGAGGATGGGACCCTTAATCCAGGTTATGAGTTCAAGCCCCACATTGGGCGTGGAGCCTACTGAAAATCAAACAAACAAAAAAACTCAGACAGAAGAGGATTTGTCTGGATTTATAGATGACTTTAGAGTTTATCTTTTACTGGGCTCCTGGGTGGCTCAGTCGGTTGAGGGTCTGACTTTGGCTCACGGTTTGTGGGTTCGAGCCCAACACTGGGCTCTATGCTGACAGCAGAGAGCCCGCCTTGGATGCTCTGTCTCCCTCTCTCTCTGCCCCTCCCCCCCCCCCCCCACACTATCTCTCAAAAATAAATAAACATTAAAAAAAAGAGTTTGGGGCAGCTGGGTGGCTCAGTCGGTTAAGCATCCGGCTTCGGCTCAGATCGTGATCTCATGGTTCGTGAATTCGAGTCCTGAGTCAGGTTCTGTGCTGACAGCTCCGAGCCTGGAGCCTGCTTCGGATTCTGTCCCCCTCTCTCTCTGCTCCTCCCCCGCTCATGCTCTGTCTCTCTCTGTCTCTCAAAAAATAAATAAACATTAAAAAAAAAAAGTGTATCTCTTACTATGAATTAAGGATATTAGTTATTGGTCTTGATCTAAATATGTCCATAATTCAGAGTTTCTAAAATACTGAAAACAACGACCGCACAAATGAAAACACCAGTATCAAGTCCTTAAGAATAGAGGCCTCAAAACCTCACAGCTGGATAACTCAAAACTGGCACTTCCATTCCTAAAACGACTCTGGGCGGAGGACGAGAGACAAGGGCAAGGAATTGAACGTGAAGCCAACGTTTCTTTGGCTCACGTTTTATTTTATCACCTTCGTACACATTCTATAACTTTCTTAAACTGGAAAAAACTCGTTTAATGTTTTATTTATTTTTGAGAGGGAGAGACAGAGCACAAGCAGGGGTGGGGCAGAGAGAGAGGGAGACACAGAATCCGAAGCAGGTTCCAGGCTCCGAGCTGTCAGGACGGAGCCCAACGCGGGGCTCGAATCCACAAATCGTGAGATCATGACCTGAGCCGAAGTCAGACGCTTAACCAACTGAGTCACCCAGGCGCCCCACTTTCTTAAACTTTTTATTGAACTTTTGCATATAGACAAAACTGCACTTATTAGAATTGACCACTGAACTCTCAAACTGATCCTTACCTGAGTAACCATCACAAGAACCCATGTTAGGCTAGTACTCCAAAAAACCCTGGTCACTTCCAAAAGTGACAACCATCCCCACCCCCATAAATTACTTCTGCCTTTCTTTGGGTTGCTGTGTAACTTCTAATTGCAGCCCAGTGCTTTTTAGCCAAATGTTCAGCTTCAGGAGATGTTTCCAGAAGAAATGCCAGGCCTACTCTGTGGCTTTCTGTATTTCTAAAAACAGCTGCAAACTCCATGGGGTGAGGGGGTGGCAGGGTAGGGGTGCGGGGGAGGTCCTCCCCCACGTATCCGGGGCACATCCCAAGACTCTTCCTCCCGTGTTCGTTCTCTTTTGAAAGTTTGTTTAGATGTTTCTCATTTTTGCAGAAGAATACTGTAAACAGAAGAACTACTTGTCCCGTTCTGTATAAAAGATTAGGCTTGCTATAGATAGGCACTTAATTCCCAGAATTGGCAACCTGTATATACACCCCAGTACGTGCAGCAACAAATGCAACTTATCAGGGACCTTCAGCTCCTCTGGACCTGTCTTGGGTTGAAAATAGGGATTCAAATCAGACAAGAGTCCTCAACAGGCGTGGTTTTTATTTGGCTGCTTTTACAAGGAATTGGAGGAAATGTTCTACCACTTGCAAATGAATTCTTGATGTACGTCCAACTGGGTGTAGCCTGGTGCCTTGTTTTGAAGGTGAAGAAGGCCCTGTGTCCTGGGCAAGACGAAAATTCGTCTAATGGATTTGCTGAGAACCTCTTCCCAGACAACACAGCAATACAGGGCATGCTATACTCAGTTGATTCCAATAGCAAATGGCCCTGACGAGAAATCTTTATCATGTAAGGGAACGGAGCTCTAAACAAACACGTCTAAACAAATCACAGAGAAAATTACCGTACTTAATGTTCACATGCTGCAAATAACAGAATCTCTCAAGTTTCTAGAATCTAATAAAACTTCAGTCCTAAGGTAACCGTTTTTTGAATTGATAAACCTTAGAAAGCAGTAAACACGTGCGTAGGGAATGCCTAGACTCATTTAAGAAAACCCAACCCATATGTCTCAATGGTAAAAGCCACTTGTGTGGGGTTATTTGCAATCATTATCCAATATAGGTTAGTCAACTAGTTAATAAGTATGTTGAAGTCTTTTTTTTTTTTTTTAATGTTTTTACTTATTTCTGAGAGAGAGACTGAGCACGAGCAGGGGAGGGGCAGAGAGAGAGGGAGACACCATCTGGAGCAGGCTCCAGGTTCTGAGCTGTCAGCACAGAGTCCGATGTGGGGCTCGAACTCATGAACCACGAGATCATGACCTGAGCTGAAGTCAGATGCTTAACCGACTGAGCCACCCAGGTGCCCCGCTATGTTGAAATCTTAAGGTGACATGGAAATATTTATTTGTATAAGAAGATGCTTTATGAAATAATGTTTTCTTTTTCTTTTTAAAAAAAAAAAAAATCCCATGGTTAACATACATTGCTACATTAGTCTCAGGTGTACAACATAGTGATTCACCACTTCCATACATCATCTGGTGCTCATCTCAAGTGCCCTCCTTAATCCCCATCCCCTATTTAATTCAACCCCCCCAAGCCCTGCTCCTCTGGTGACCATCACTTTGTTCTCAATAGTGAAGAGTCTGCTTCTTGATTTCTCTCTCTCTCTTTTTTTCCCTTGGTGCATTTGTTCTGTTTCTTAAATTCCCCATGAGTGAAATCATTCAGTATTTGTCTTCCTCTGATTGACTTATTTCACTCAGTATTTCGCCCTCCAGTTCCACCTTTGTCATGGCATATGGTAAGATTTCATTCTTTTTTATGACTGAGTAATAATCCTTCATATGTAGATATACCTGTTCATCAACTGATGGACGTTTGGACTGCTTCTGTAATTTGGCTTTATAAATAATGCTGCTGTAAACACTGGGGTGCATAAATTAATGTGTTTGCATTTGGGGGGTAAATACCCGGTAGCAGAATTGCTAGATCATAAGGTAGTTCCATTTTTAAACCTTTGAGGACACTGTGCCAGTGTGCTTTCCCACCAACAGTGCAAGAGGGTTCCTTTTTCTCCATATCCTCACCAACCCTTGTTGTTTCTTGTGAAATAATGTTTTCGTAATGGTTGTTACCAGTAGGTGTAGGATGGTGTGGTGTTTGGGTCTTGTGTTAACTTTTCAGTTTTGTTCTTTGTGCTTTTACGCATTATATGGATCCATTCCCATAACCAGGGTTCAATTTTTCACCAACGATAGGATAATATTTTTAAGAGGACAAGAAGGAAATATTCACAAGGCAAAGGTGCCACGATGACTAATTTTGGGCAGCTGGAACATAACTGGTCCCTTTGGAATGTTCTGTACTTTTATTTATTTATTTTTTTAATTTTTTTTTTTCAACGTTTATTTATTTTTGGGACAGAGAGAGACAGAGCATGAACGGGGGAGGGGCAGAGAGAGAGGGAGACACAGAATCGGAAACAGGCTCCAGGCTCGGAGCCATCAGCCCAGAGCCTGACGCGGGGCTCGAACTCCCGGACCGCGAGATCGTGACCTGGCTGAAGTCGGACGCTTAACCGACTGCGCCACCCAGGCGCCCCTGTTCTGTACTTTTAGAGTCTCTAAAACTTTACCTTGCTTTCTTTGGTGAAAAAGAAAATCTCTCCTTACTGAGGCACAACGCGTGGCGTTTTAGAAGCTAAAAAGTCTTACCCCTATGAAGGGATGTTCAATAAAATATTCTGTGAAAAACAGGTGCTCTCCACCCTGGCTACACCTTAAGATTATGGGGACGTGTTGAAAAACATCAATGTCTGAGCCTTACCCCTGACCGC
This sequence comes from Prionailurus viverrinus, assembly GCF_022837055.1. Lineage (NCBI taxonomy): Eukaryota > Metazoa > Chordata > Mammalia > Carnivora > Felidae > Prionailurus > Prionailurus viverrinus. The sequence continues at coordinate 17,835,554 of NC_062565.1, read as the reverse complement.
TGAAAATGGGAGACCAATTTAGGAATTCCCCCAAGGGTGGCGGGACCGCCAGGTGTGCGTGGACAGCGATGCATGATGAGGTGGGCAATGTGAAAGACGAGGTCTGGGAACCCACTTTTACAAACTACGCGTTGACAGGGCCAGGTAGACAATATGAGTGAGTGAAGCATGGTGGGGAACAGGGCAGTAGGAGAATCCCTGGCTTCTCAAAGCCCCAGTGAATTGTTGTCGAGGGACACCGGCAATCTAAACTTCCGTGGGGAAATCTTTTTTTCTTTTTCAGTGTTCAACCCACACTTCTGTGAGGGTCGAACCAAACAGGCCTACGATCGATCGCATGCGGCCTGTGAGCGGCCAGTTTGCTGTTCGTAGTCTGGGGACAAGATGGCAACAGTCCTTCCGCGTCATGGTCAGTATTCTGGCATCGCCCTGGCCTGAATGTGACCTATAATGTGGTCCGAGTGGCCTGAATGTGATCTATAATTTCGGTTCTGGGGAGCTCGCTGGGGCGAGCTGCTTGATTAGCGGCCATCCAAAGCAGGAAATTAAAAATGCTAGTTGAGAGTCAAGCTTTTGGGAGAGGAGATAAATGTTAAACTGGGTCCAGGGGGAGCAGAAGCAGCGGTAAAATGAGAAACGGAGCGAGGAGACAGAATTCTAGTAAGAGGTAGAATGGGCACCCACAGGAGAGGTTTGGGATGATGGCCAAGTGTGAGTTTGCTTTCGTTTGTCGGGGATGAGTGGTTGGTGGGTTTAGCATCTCCAAGTGGCTTGAAAAAACAGACACAGGGCAGACAGTTCAAAGTAATCTGACACCTCCCCTCTTGAGGGGAGGGTTCGGGCTACTCAGAAAAATATTAATAAATATATAATTTCTGAATACTCTAGGCCAACAGCTCCAAGGACATCTCGTTCATAGCTCTACCCTCAGCATCTATTCTAGAGCATAGGAAGCATTCGGGAAAACTGAATAATTGGGTGAATTATCTTGAAACAAAATCAACAAGGTATTTAGCACATCCACACTCCTGGGCAATTCACTGAAATTTCCTAGGCTCTAGTTTACATGGCATGCCAATGAGAAGGAATATATTAAAATATTGAAACATACTAAAATTTCTAAAAGCCTTTGAGTCTAAGATTCCGGTTTTTTTAAGGGCACCTGGGTGGCTCAGTCGGTTGAGCATCTGACTCTTGATTTTGGCTGAGGTCATGATCCCAGGGTCCTGGGATCGAGTCCAGTGTAGGGCTGTGATAGCACAGAGCCTGCTTGGGATTCTCTCTCTCTCTCTCTCTCTCTCTCTCTCTCTCTCTCCCTCTCCCCCTCCCCCCCTCTCTCTGCCCTTCCCTCCGGTTTTTTCTCTCTCTCAGGATGGATAAATAAACATTAAAAAAACAATAAAATACAATTCTGGGTTTTTTTTTTCCTTTACTCATTTCATCTTTTCCTTTTACAACCAAAGATGAGTCAGTTTGTTGGCAATTATCTGAGCTGAATGCGGTGATGTTGTTTTAAGGATACTATGCCATTGTCTCAGACTGCAGAGCTCTAGAAAACATCCACCTGAAACAAAGCAGGATCTCTTTTAGTAAGTTTGTGTGTTACAGATCCTAAGTGATTAATGAACAACAACCAAAAATGTATCTTTTTATGGCTAAATATGACCGTAATTAACAATGAGACAAAAAGGCTACAAGTTACTTAACGGTACATTTCCCGCTTCCTAGATAATTTTCCATTTTGTTGTTGTTGTTGTTGTTGTGAAAGCGAATCACCACTGAACACTTTGCATCTTTTTCTTTTGTTGCTTTATTCTTTTTTTTTTTTTTAATTTATTTTTCAACGTTTTTATTTATTTTTGGGACAGAGAGAGACAGAGCATGAACGGGGGAGGGGCAGAGAGAGGGAGACACAGAATCGGAAACTGGCTCCAGGCTCTGAGCCATCAGCCCAGAGCCCTACGCGGGGCTCGAACTCACAGACCGCAAGATCGTGACCTGGCTGAAGTCGGTCGCTTAACCGACTGCGCCACCCAGGCGCCCCAGTTGCTTTATTCTTAAAATATTCACAAGTACAATTCCTAGGTCAGCAAAGCAGTTAAGTCTCAGAGGTATGTAAATAAACTCATTAAAAATATAAGAGCAGTACCATTGAAAAAAGTTTTATAAACTAAAAACTATATGGTCATTTTACATGCAAATATTTGTTCGTGATTTTATTAATAATGGACAATTTTGTGCTCTCAGTCAGGGGCAGTTTTGCCCTCTGGGGGACATTTGGCAACATCTGGAGACATTTTGGGTCGTCACGGGGGTGGGGGGTGAGGAGTGGGGAGTAGGAGGCACAGGGATGGGGACTGCTGTAGCATCCGGTGGGTCAAGGCCAGGGATGCTGGTATATATACATCCTCCAGTGCACAGGAAAGTCCCCAGAGCCCAAATTATCCAGCCCAAATGTCAGTAGCGCCGAAGTTGGTAAACTTGCTTCCGGTTATAGTAAAGAAGCCATCTCTGCCACAGCTACCCTGTCCCCATGATTTTAATAGATTATGTTTTCAACCATTTATTTCGTTAAGTATGCCAGGCACTGTGCTAAGCGCAACACATACATTATTTTATTTAACATTAACAAAACCCCGTGAGGTTTTGAAGATTAGTGTGTGATGTCTTATAGAGATTGTCCAACTGTTCAAGGTCACCCGGCCAGTAATAGCAGAGATAAGGATTTGAAATGTTGACTCTGACCTGAGAGCCTGTGATGTTAATCATTATGTATAAATAATGTCAAAATAAACACCTTCATATATAAACACTTAAAAAATGATTTCCTTAGCTTATTGTGAAGCTATTGGTTTAAAGGGCCAAAGGGAATTGAGGGCGATGGTGACTTTCCCCACGTATTTCCAAAGTGATTTTCCAGAGTCATGCCGATTTACAGCACCACCATTAACTTGTGAGAAAACCCTTGTCTGTACATTGGCATTAGCATTGACTTTTGACACGTAAAAACAAAATTTGGTAAGTTGAAAAGTACATGTCTGAGCTTAAGGAGTAAGCAGTTGCTGGAATTGTTACCACATGGAGGTCTCGCAAAATGAGGCCCGCATTGCCTAAGAACAATAAGGAGAAAGTCAAGTCAATATAAATAAAGTTTGCATTTCAAAGAACCATGTTCATTTATTCAACAAAGGCACTTATTTGACTAATAATGGCTAAGCTCCAAGAAAAACAGTCTTGGTTACTCTGTAAACTTATCTCAAATCTTTTGTTTACATTAGCCTATGAAGAGCAAATCAGAGAATTGGATTTTATAGTTTAAGATGGTTCCTCTGATAATATCGGTGTATTGTTTGCCCTGTCCTAGAAATAATGCAAAATAGACCCTTCCTAGGACGCTTAGGAAAGGAGGGTAGACTTTATCCATAATACCTCATAACTACCCTCCCAGAATCCTGCACAATAATAATCATAATCATAACAGCAGTAATAATGACACAGTCATCAAGTAAAGTGTTTTTATTTATGGTTTTTTTTAAAAAATTTAAGGTGTATTATTTGTTTTGAGAGAGACAGAGACAGCAAGAATGGGGGAGGGACAGAGAGAAAGGGAGATAGAAAATCCCAAGCAGCTTCCGCACTGTCATTACGGAGCCTGATGTGGGGCCCAGACTCATGAAACTGTGAGAAAGTGATGTGAGCTGAAACCAAGAGTTGGATGCTTAACTGACTGAGCCACCCAGGTTCCCCCAGTACAGTATTTTTAAAACAGCACTATTTCCCATTTAGTGGTTCCAGAAATCACTTGAGTCAGTTTTGACCAGAATTTTATTATGAAAAAATAACATAAAATAAACAAGTGCCTTACTTACATGTAATAAGCCTGAGTAATTTGCGAAACTTTCATTTACTTTACATGTGTGTGTGTGCATATGATGATATATGATTGTTTTGGGGTGCCTGGGTGGCTTAGTCGATTAAGCATTTGACTCCTGATTTCTGCTCGTCACGATCTCACAGTTGTGAGTTCGAGCCTCCCTTTGGGTTCTGCGCTGACATCTTGGAGCATGCTTGGGATTCTCTCTCCCCCCCTCCCTGGCTTGTGCTCTCTCTCTCTCTCTCTTTCTCTCTGAAAATAAAATAAAATAAATTGTTTTTCTGTAGATTGCAATTTAAAAGGTTGAAAAATCAGAACGCCTGGGTGGCTCAGTGGGCTAAGCGTCCCACCTCTTGATTTTGGCTCAGGTCATGATCTCATGGTTGTGAGATCAAGCCTGGAGTCGGGCTCCGTACTGAGCCTGCTTGGGATTCTCTCTCTCCTTCTCCCTCTGTCCCTCCTGTGCTTGCATGTGTGTGTTCTCTCTCTCTCTCTCTCAAAAAAATTAAATAAAATAAAATTCTAAAAAATGTATAAAAGGTTGAACAATCACTGATGTGATCTATGCTTCATTTGAAAGAGAGACTGTGTGATGTTAAATGGTGTTCCAGCATACATAGCTGGTTAGCAACAAAGCTGGGATAATAATTAAGTTCCCCAATCCCAGTGGGAAGGCCAGTGTGTTCCATGGGGAGCGGGGTGGTAGATGATTCTGCCTTGGGTCAATCTCTGGGAGAAAAACAGGAAATAGTTATGCTTAGTGGACACTTTTAGAAGAGAAGGAGCATCTGGACGTTGGCCCAAGTGATGGGATCAGTAGCTTTGGGGTCTCCATGTATGTTTTAACCCAAGGCACCTTCAGTTACTGAATAGTGGTCACATGGCACATTTAGACCATTCAATCTCTTGCTTGCCATTATCTCCTCAAAATAATAATCAAGCGATGCCTGCAAAGTATTCACATTGAGCTGATATTCGAGCTGTGACCAGAAGTTTTGTTGAGGGTCTTATCACTTCCCGAAGCTAGTTGCACCAGTAGGACGGATGTGGAGAATAAGTGGTTGGTGGCCACTTAAACAATTGCTGGAAGGCAAACTGAAGCTGGTTGGCCTTGGCTGAGAGAGTTGAATAAGTACTTTTTGATATCAAGAGGTAGAACATGATTACACCTTAAAGTACAGTGGCCTGTTGGAAAACCAAGGTGGCAAGCAGGCCTGTCCTGTCGACACCCAAGCTAAGCGGTCCTACCGCTTAGGGTTGAGGGGCAACCCTTGACCATGGGCACTCATTGACCCCTTTAACATTGACTGAAAATCCCCGGTGGGCCAAATGCTGTGAGGTCAAGGCACAGTGCAGACTGGTCTTCTGTTCAACATGGCTTCTCCTCACACGGAGGAGGCTGATCGTCTCCAAGGAAGTGACTTGAGAGGTCTTCTCAAACACACATATTCCCGGCCATGGGGACGAGTTTGTTAAATTAACCAAAGGATGGAAGGTACACAGTATGGGATTCCTTCCCAAGGGCAAAGTGTGAGGAAAGGGGAGAGAGAAGCTAACTGGAAACCTGCTGAAGGCTGAGGGAGGGACTTCAAGGCGAGGAGACACAGGAGCTCTGTCCTCTTTGCATTGTCGGTGATAGCCCAGGGCTTCTCAGACTTCCTCATGTGCCAGGCTCCTCTGGGGATCTTGTGAAGATGCCGATTCTGGTGCAGGATGTCTGGGTGGGGCCTGGTAGTCTGCGTTTCTAACAAGCACCAAGGGGGTGCCCAGTCCTACAACCACCACACTTGCAACACTAGGGGCTCTGCCCACTCCTGCCAGTTATTCCTGTGCCTCAGGAAGGATTCTTTGCAAGAAAAGACAAAATAGAATTTGACTTTGTCCGTCTCCTGGGTTCTACTTTTTTCCTTTCAATTTTTTTTTTCATTTTATGTATTTGAGAGAGAGAGCGCGCGCGGGTGAGCAGGGGAGGGGCAGAAAGAGAGAGTGAAAGAGAGAAGCCCAAGCAGGCTCCACACTCAGTGCAGTGCCTGACTCGGGGCTCGATCCCACAACCCTGGGATGATGACCTGAGCCGAAATCAAGAGTCTGACACTCAACCAGCCGAACCGCTGAGGCGCCCCTCTCCGATTCTATTTTTCAAACTATAATTTTTGTAGGCACGAATATGAGTAGAATTTAAACAGGCATGTTGGAGATTTGTCATTAAACAGAAAGTATAGAAGTTGAGGTTTATAATTTCATGAGCAGGAGGTTCACACGTGCTATGTGTTTACTTTAAAGACATTAAAGCAGCCATTATGGGGCGCCCGGGTGGCTCAGTCGATTCAGCATCTGACTTCAGCTCAGGTCATGATTTCGCAGCTTGTGGGTTTGAGCCCCGTGTTGGGCTCTGTGCTGACAGCTCAGAGCCTGGAGCCTGCTTCCCATTCTGTGTCTCCCATTCTCTCAGCCCCTGCCCTGATCACCCTCTGTCTCTCTCTCAAAAATAAATAAACATTAAGAAAAAAAAAAAAAGACAGCAGTCATTAATTATAAATGTCACCATCTTATCTCTAGAATAAGGAATGTGTTTCTGAGGAAGAGTCAGTTTTTGGTGAACAGTATTAACGAAAAGGAGAGGGAAAAAAATATCTCGTTTTGTAAAAAAAAAAAAAGTAAAGGAGGGTAGGGACTTTTTCTCATGGCAATGCGTTCTTCACCCTCTTCTGCTGTAGTTATTTAATCAAAATAGACTCATAAAAATCACATCCATGTAGGGGCACCTGGGTGGCTCAGTCGATTGAACATTCAACTTTGGCTTGGGTCATGATCTTGTGTTTCGTGAGTTCAAGCCCAGGTCAGGCTGTGGGCTGACAGCTTGGAGCCTGGAGCCTGCTTCAGTTTCTGTCTCCCTCTCTCTCTGCCCCTCCCCCCCCTAAAAAAAAAGTTAATAAAAACAAATAAACAAACAAATAATCATAAAAAAATCACCTCCAGGTCAGCTAATCTTGCTGACACAATTAAATATACCAAATTATCTCTTTGTTTTCTGGACGGCCCTCCCCCCAACCCCCAACTCAACCAAGGCAAGTTTTATTCTGAATTCTTTTAAAATGTGTACTAAGAACAAAATAAAGAAGTTTCTTTTGGGAAAGGCAAATGCTAAAGTACTTTTTAAAATAATAAATGCAAATCAAAGCAATAGGAAAAATTATTGCTTAATAAATACTGTTTTTCTTCACTACTCAAGATTTATAAGCAAACTTTTCAAGTTTGGCAACAAGAAAAAAAGAATCAGTCTTATAGTGAGCCCTTGGGGGTAAGGATTCATGCTATTTACAGGAAAGGCTTGCATAATTTAATTTTGGTTGGGAGACCTTGGTACAATTCTTGATTCAGAGCATCATATAATTATCATGTGACATCAGGGCAGAAGAACAGAGCTTTTTTCTTCTGAAAATGCACATTTTTATTAATGTTTTTAAAGAGGAAACATGTTTATGTGCCCATCCACTTAAACTTCTTGAAAATTATTGGTTTTTCCCAGTTTCTTTTTTCTTATGAAAAAATACTTATCATCTTGAGTAAGTTTTTGTCTAGTTAGTATGTGTATTAGTTTTCTATTTGCCATTGTAACAATCTACCACGGACTTAGCAGCTTAAACAACATAAATGTATTATGATACAGTTCTGTAGGACAGAATTCTGACACGGTCTCACCAGACTAAAACCAAAACATTGGCTGGTCTCCATTCCTTTCTGTAGGGTCTGGGCCTTTTTCAGCTTCTAATGACCGTGGTCCTTACCCCATTCCTCTATGTTTAAATAGTAAAAAAAGACTAACTCTTTACCTCCCTCTTCCACTGTTAAAGACCCTTGTGATTGCATTGCACTGACCTTGATAATTCAAAATAATCTCCCTATTTTAAGGTCAGCTGATTAGCAAACTGAATTCTCTTTCACCTGTAACATAACATATTATCAGGTTCCAGAGATTAGCATTCGGACTTCTTTGAGCGTACGTCGAGGAGAGTGGTATTATTCAGCCTACCAGATCTTGTAGGAAGGGACTGTTACCGTTTGGGTACACATGTCATACCTGTGTCAATACATTAGAATCACATTCAGATTACATTGAGCACTGGTGAAAATTGCCGGAGCTCTTATGAAGCAAAATATTTCTTCTTTTGTTGTATTTGCATTTGATTCCCACGTACTTACTTTCCAATGATGGGAACCTTGGGGTAAAACTATTCGATAGGAGTAGGCAAAAGTTACTGAGATAGAGAGGGTTATTTAAAATAGTTTAGCACAGTGTTTCTCAAATGGGGCAGTTCTGCCCCCCACCCCCGACCCCGGGGACATTTGGCAACACCGGAAGATGTTTTTAATGGTCACAACTGGGGGGCGTGTACTACTGGCATCTGGTGGGTGGAATCCAGGGATGCTGCTATATTACAATACCCGGGAGAGGCCCTACGGCAATGAATTATCCAGCCTAAAGTGTCAATAATGCCAAGGAGGAAAAAGCCCTGCTTAGCAAGATGGCGACCTCTAGAGCTGTCCTCTCCTCTTTTCAAGGCTTCCTACTTTTCAAAGGTGAATCCGGTAACTAATTGGGTAGTGGGTCGGCAACTAAACGTCTGGCCAAAAGAACACCTGAAAGAAATAGAGAAGTTGGGGAGGTCAGGGCACACCAGTCTTCCTAGGAAAAACTCAAAGCTCACAACTTCCTGCTTGGGGTCAACTGTTCATCTTCTTTGGGTGACCGGCAATCACGTCTTGTCTCCTCTCTCTCTGTTCCCAGGGCCTCACACAATGCCTGGCAACACCAAATGCTCAAGAAGCACTTTAACAAATAAAGAAGGATCGTGTGTTAAGGGATTTGTTTGAGTTTATATGTAGTAAGCAAGATATTTCCCTTCTGTATGCCTCATACTGTAAGTTCACTTAATTAGTGCTTAGCACCTAGGGTGGCCTGTTTCCTGAGCTTTCATTTTAAGGTCGAGGTCACGTGGAAATTCCGAAATAGCTGTAATATTAGGATTGAAAGTGAATTCAGCTCAAGGCCATTGAGAGATGACCCAAAACTCCTCAACTTGTCCATCTGCATTACGGTTTCCTGCTACGGTATTTCTGAACCTCTATTTTGCAGGCTTGGGCACACATTATGAAAAACCACCTATATGTGCGTATGTATTTTTACTGGTAGCAAGGCGGAGCTCATAACCATCAGCTACTCACACCACGAGCTTCTGAGGTCTTACACCAGTGATGGAAAATCTAACGCGAAAGATAACGTAGTGAAAAAGTGAACATGATGTGGAGGCTTCACTGATGCGATCGACACCCTTCTGTCTTGGTTCTCATGTCTGCTTTTCTCCCTTATCAATGTTGCAGGTGTCCCGGGCTCCATGCCAAATGCATCGTGGACCGGTAACCTCAGGGCTATAAAGTGGATCGACATGGAAGATAAACACGGCGGCTGCCATGGTGAGGCACTCACTTCACTCTTTGAGGCCACACTGCTTGTTGGTGTTGGCATGGAGGTACCTGTGGAATACAGGGGTTCTCGCGGACAGAACTGCTTGTGTATTTAAAACAATCCGAGTTCCCGGAGTAGCTAGAGGCTTTAAGACATGGGCCTTGAAAAGGAGAAAGGAGACTTCGGGGTCTCGCCGACATGCTCCAGCTCGTGATTCCTGAGGGGGTTGAGAGGTGGGCTCGACTTATAATGGTATTTTCTTGCTAGTTTCTGCTGTCTTCACATGATTTATTTCTCTTTCTTTTGGGAGTGTGGTGGTTAGGAGGGGAAGTGGTCAGGATGAGAAGTGACGTCATGGTCTCACCACAGACCCAAGCAGGCTCCACGCTGCCAGCACAGAGTCCAACGCAGGGCTCCAACCCGAGAACCGTGAGATCGCGACCTGGGCTGAAACGCAGAGTCGGGCGCTTAACCGACCGACCCACCCAGGCGACCCTGCGATAGAACTTTCTAACGAAGTGTTTTTATCAGCCCTGGCATACGTTCCATTCACACTGTCTGGTACCTACTCAGCATGGTATTCATTCACTAGGATGAATGACCAGATGGCTTACATAACAGGAACTTATTCCCTCCCAGTTCTGCAGGCTCGAAGTTCGAGATCAAGGTGGCTGTAAATTTGGTTTCTTCTGAGAGGCTTAGAGATACCGCCTTCTTCCCGGGTCCTCACGTGGTCTTCTTTCTGTGTGCGTCTCTGTCCCAATCTCTTTTTATACTGACACCACCCATATTGAATCAGGTCCCATCCTGTGTGACCTCATTTTCACCTGATTTCCTCTTTAAAGGCTCTGTCTCAGATTTACACCGCACCCCCTTCTCGTGTCTTCCTGAGGTCCCCATCCGCTGAAGATGGCAACACCCTCACGTCCCATACACCCTGCTCTCCAACATCTTCATCTTAATCAGCCAACATTTTCCCCACAGGACATCTCCCGCCCCCTGCCTGCATTCTCATCACAGCCTGCCCTCCTTGGAGCAGGAAGAGAGTGGAGAGAAGGTTGCTCTGCTCTTTGATCTCTGGGGGACTTCTTTAGAAAAGAGACCACCATTGGGGCGCCTGGGTGGCTCAGTCGGTTAAGCGTCCGACTTCAGCTCAGGTCACGATCTCACGGTCCGTGAGTTCAGGCCCCGCGTCGGGCTCTGGGCTGATGGCTCAGAGCCTGGAGCCTGTTTCCGATTCTGTGCCTCCCTCTCTCTCTGCCCCTCCCCCGTTCATGCTCTGTCTCTCTCTGTCCCAAAAATAAATAAACGTTGAAAAAAAAAAATTAAAAAAAAAAAAAAAAGAAAAGAGACCATCGCCATTAGTCGAGGTCCCAATACTTGAGATGTCTTGCCTTTTCCACAGTCCTCCTGTAACCCTGTCATCCTCCCTGTGGGATTGCTGTGGTCACCTGACCTGCTTCTCCACCTCCTCTCCAGCTGTAACACTGGAAGACTTCAGCCGCCACGGCAGGGACCCCTGTGACGTCATTACTTTGCGCCTCTGGCCTCTACCACGGAAGCTTCTGTTCTGTGTGTCAGCACCAAGCCCTGCCCCTCCCTAGAACCTTACTCTCATTCTCCTTGTCCTCACCTGTATCCAGGCCCTACCCCATAGACAAGGTACAAGCTGGTCAGGTTTCCATTTTTATAGGGACCTTTACTTATCACACGACAGGTGGGCCCACGAGAGTAGCTCCAAGCCAGGAACCTGCAGAGGGTACACAGCTTGGGTAGCCCAAGCCTCTGAGACAAATGTCTCATTTTTCTTCTCTTAGTGCCTGTGATGCCCGTGAACATCTGAAAGCCTGATATGGTTCCGAACCTAAAAATAGTTTGTCCCCCAAACCACTAGATGGGGAAAAGAAAAGACATAACCCAGAGGAGGCAGAACAGTGCCTGCGAGTCTGGAGTACAATCCGGACCTTTCCCCCTTGGTCGTGAGTGGTGGATTTGTTCCAAACCCGTGGATGTGCACCTACTTTATAGGCCCTTAGAATCACAGAGACTACTCTAGCTCTATGGTCTTGAACTTGGCGTTCCCATCTCTGGTTACAATTTCTTGTTACTCGGCTGGTTTTCTTCACTGACTTACAGACTTTATATCTTTACTGTCTTTCTCCCCAGAACAGAAGTGAAGCCCCAAGAGGGTTAGGATTTTTGACCAATTTGTTTATTGCTCTATCCCACACCTAAAATGTGTTGTTGTTTGAAATGCGTTTGCTTTATTATTATTATTATTTTAAGTTTACATATTTATTTTGAGAGGAGGGGGAAAGAGCAGAGGGAGAGGGAGAGAGAGAATCCCAAGCAGTGTGGGGCCGGACGCGGGGCTCAACCCACGAACCTTGAGGTCATGACCTGAGCCGAAATCAAGAGTCGGTTGCTTAACCGACGGAGCCACCTAAGTCCCCCATGTGTTTGCTTTTTTAAAATTGGGATTGGGGCGCCTGGGTGGCTCAGTCGGTTAAGCGGCCGACTTCGGCTCAGGTCATGATCTCGCGGTCTGTGAGTTCGAGCCCCGTGTCGGGCTCTGTGCTGACGGCTCAGAGCCTGGAGCTTGTTTTGGATTCTGTGTCTCCCTCTCTCTGACCCTCCCCCATTCATGCTCTGTTTCTCTCTGTCTCAAAAATAAATAAACGTTAAAAAAAATAATAATAATAAAATAAAATAAAATAGGGATTGCCAGAGTTTCAACGGTCCCAGCTTCCTCCTTCTGCCAGCATCCTTCTGAGGACTCCTTATCCAGCCTGTATACTAGATCAGCCGTCCCCTGCTGTTCTCACAAACAAACCAGGCTCCCCTGCCATTTGACCCTACAAGGCCAACTCACACATGGAATCGCTTCCACCATCTGCTTTTGGCCATTTGTGTTTCCCTGACCAGAGCATTGCTGGGGACTGTTCCAGAACTGTCCCGGTGCCCTTCCCGACGCACTTCTTTTCATCTTTCCTGCTTGCTTTGAACTCTCAATCCTATGCCCAAATGGCCTTTCGGACCCCAAAAGGTAACAGTTTCAACCTGAGGAAGAACTTTCAAAACACGCGGCCCAAATCCCCTTACCGGATTGTCACGCCGTCCCCTTCCGCCATCTCAGGGTATTTTGGACACATGCTTCTCATTGTTCCTTCCTGTCCCCAGAAGGAAAAGTCACCCATCCCCATAACCAGGGTCCCCATCCGGGGTCTCGGTTATGTGCGGGTTTCCCTTAAGGGATCCCCTTGTTTTCTCGCGTCCCAGTGGTGCCCTTGTGCTGGCCCTTTTCCTTCTCCTTCAGTGTCATGCTTGCCTGTAGCCTGAAGACCCCGTTGTCTGTGAGCCTCTAGTTCACGCGCCCTGAAATGGTCTCTCCACTTTGTTTTCTTAAGCATGGATGTGCTTATGCACCTGCATTCCGTTCTCACTCCCCAGTTATCTCCGACTGTCCACTACTCTGGCTTCTGTCCCCCATCCATTTCCCCTCTCTATTGTGCTTCCTGCCAGCCGTATTAAATGAATCACGATTAATGACAGCCTCTCTCTGTTCTGTTTCAAATACCCTTCCTTTCCCACTCATGGCAACGCCATGAACTTGGAACCAGCTCTGTGGTTTACATTAAGTTATTACTGCGGCCTCGTGGTGGATTTCTAACTGTACCCTGCAAAGCTCTGTAAAATTAATGCTGCTAAAGCCCAATTTACCCTCTGATTCTTCCATTCAAAACTCTTCAAAGACTCTCCCTATTTATGGGATTAAAAAAGGCCCAGCCCTTCAGTTTAAGTCAGTCAACCGTAGTTTTTCCAGTGCACGCCAAGAAACCTCTAGAAAAGAGGTTCAACTTCCTCCCATTCCTTTTCTAACCCCCTTGCCAACCAAATTCTCTCTTGTAGAGAAAATCCCCCCCCTGCACATTTTCCCCAAATGAAGCCACCATCCATGCCCCTGATGCCACCCCACCCCCCCACCCCCCCCCCCCCCCCCCGCCCGGCCAAGTTCTGTCCTTCCACTAACTCTCCACTCATTCGTCTCCATTCAACAGCTATTAATTCAACACCTAATACTTCCCAGGAACTGTCCCGGATGCAGGTTGGGACAGAGAGGACAGCAAAAGGGCCTCCAGTTCCAGCTCTTCGGACCTTCCATCCCAGGCCAGGGAGAAAGACAATAAGCCAAATATTTGCGTTCGTGGCCCTGACATAGAATCTATCCATTGGCAGCGAGAGCCAAGAGAAAAATGAATTGGGGAGGGCGGAAGGGGGTCAGAAGAGGCCTCCCTGAGAACTCGGCCTTGAGGCAGATACCTGGGGTGGTGACAGAGGGAGTCTGCGGGAGGTGTGGTGGAAGCTGGCGGAAGGGGGCTGCCTGGGGAGGAAGAACTATGTGGATTCTCGGGTAGAACATGCCTGGTGTGCGGTGGGGGGGTTGGGGGGCGGCCAGCAAGGAGGCCACTGCGGCCGGAGTGAATGAGCAGCGTTGCGAAGCATTGTAATCAGGTGAGCAAGGGGCCGGAGGTCAAAGGTCAGACTCAGGAGCTTTCGATGCCATTGCTGGGATTTTGGCTGCGCGTGCACATGAGATGAGACATCATGGCGTGCTTGCGAGCAGAACAATCCCTGTGGCCGTGGTGCTGAGAACATACCAACAGGCAGAGGTGGGGACAGTAGAACCCAGTTGTTATTGTGACAGTTCTGGCGGGAAGATAGAGGTGGCACCGGCTGGGATGGGAGTCGCCGACGCGGTGCGAAGCGATCAGATTCTGCGACGATCTTGAAGGTGCAGCTGCCAGAGTTGCTACCAGAGGTGGGGGCTGTGAGAGAAAGGGGGAGAAATGCCCAGGGCGCTGAAAAAATAGGAGTGGTGTGGGTGTCACGGGGAAGACGTGGCGGGGATTGGGAGGGGAGTCGAGCTGGCGTGTGGAGACGTGTCACATCAGTGGGGTTGATTCTCCTCTAAGAGGAGACGAACGTAAGCACTTGGAGAGACTAAGCCCGGGCTCAAAGAAGAGGTCTGACCGGTGCCTCCCAGCAAGACCTCTCCCACCCGTCCGCTTCTGGAACTTCCTACCCATAACCCTCAGGCCAGAATACATGAATCGTCTCACGATGCCTGTGGCCGCTCTTGCCTCATATCATTGAACCCTCCTGTTGTTCAAGCACGGATGTGTCCCCCTTAGCCTTCCAGAAGGGGTTTCACTTCCTTGTGGGCCGGGCCGACACGACCCCATGTCATACGGAGTCCCAGAGCACCGGGCACAGCGTTAGCTACTCAGTAGGCAGGCCCCACTCTGCCGCTGCGCCCCTTCACCACCCCCAGCTTTCCAGACCAGACATGTTCTGACGGTTTCTTCTCTCCTCTGCAGGCCGCTACGTACACGGCATTTGTATCTATGGAAACGGGGACTTGAAGTGGTTGATCAATTCGCCCAGCCTCTTTGCTAACAAGTTTGAGCTGACTACGTACCCCCTCACTGTGGAATGCCTGGAACTGAGGCTTCGAGAAAGAACCCTGAATCAGAGCGAAACCGTGATCCAACCCAGCTGGTACTTCTGAGCCACTATAACCCGTGATCGGAGGGCAGTCGCGGCCTTTTCTTCGTGAGAGAACCCAGCCCCGCTTACGGTGACGGTTGTAGCCGCGAGGTCACGGCTGCAGGACCTGGCCGGGTTATTGTTACAACACCTGCCGGGCACTGGGAACTGTGCAATCAGGAGCACTGGGACGATGCTGGCACGTTCGGCATCCTGGCCTTCTCTTGACGGTCGTTCCACGTCGGGCTCGTGATCAGATCCGTGGCCAGTGGAACTGGCGTCAGACCTTTGCACCAGATACTCATCAGAGCGAGATGCTCTCGAGGAAAGGAGAGCTATAGATAATACTGTTTAGGAAAATAGGAACTGTGTTTCTCTGGAGAAGGAATCTCCTATGCCAGACCTGTAGCCACGCGTTCATGGATACCCCTCCTCTTTGCTCAGCGCCCCCCGCCCCCGGGCATAGAAACAGCTTCCTGGGCACCTCAGCAATCTCCTTTAAAACCTGAGCTGCTAGAATGGAGAACTAGATCGTGCTTCTTGAGTTTCAACACGAGCACGGTGAGCTTACCGTGTCTGAAGGTCTGTACAGAATGTAAAGTCGTTAACAAGAGGCGGGATATGCTATCAGACAGCAGTCACTGGCGGCTGCTTCGGCAAAGGGACCCCAGGGAAACGGGACCTTTCTGGTGGGTCAGAATGTACTCTCGTCCCTCTTCCATTGTTTTCCATGGCGAATGCTAAAAAGTTCCCACAGAATGAAGATGTTTCTAGAACTGAGGTTGCTGTTGCATGGCTCTCGTCCCAAGTCTCTAACCCTCAGGAATCAATCACTCGCCTCTTGGATCACCACCCTCCACCCCCCACCAAAGTGATCTTACCTGCAAAATGGAATCCAGACTCTATGCCGCGACACTTTAAGGACTCCAGAGTATTTTCTGAGTAGCTTTACAATGCTTGGTGCTGATAAGAGTGCCTAGATTTTTAAGAGCTTTCAGCTGTGAGTGAGCTTCTCTGTCGCTTATCCCTTGTCCCGTTCTCTTACCCAATTCGTTCCCTCAGCACATAGTAAATATTTCTTGAGCGTCTGTTATACACCAGATATGTGCTTGAGACAAGGAGAAAAGTAAGACAGAAGCTACTTGCGTCTGAAATTCTTGATAATAGCATCCATGTGGGGAAGGCTGCTCTAGAGAATCTCACAGACTGCTTGTATTTCAACGCATTCACATCCAGGGTCGTAGTTTGGGCTGTCCGGCCAGGGATCTGAGTAGTCAGAAATGAGGGTCTAAATCAGAGACCGTTCCAAAGAAAGAAGGGAAGGAATAGACCGAAGCTGAGGCCTGTTAGCGGGCTCGTTGCGTTAAAACCTTACAAACACTCTTGGGAGCCTCACACGATTACCTCCATTTTGCAGATAAATTAAGCCAGGCTTAGAGAGGTTGTTGATAAGCATTAGGAAACAAGTTCTCTGAGGATTGGGATGTTCTTACTGGTCTCCTTAGTTCAGTTTCCCGAGAAGGTGAAATAAAGCCATAGTTAGTATACCAGAGAGGGTAGGTTTTGAGAGCAGTGTCAGTGTTAATATGAGAAAACGTCCTGTCACGTCAGAAAAATGTGAAGTCTACTTTTGTATTCCTACATCCATTGAGTTCCTTAATATTTATTTATTCTCACCAAAAAAAGTTAACTACAGCTAATGATACCCTTAACACGGTTTTGCCCTTTTTCCTCTCACTGTGTCTGTTGAATGTTCGTTGTATTTAAGGGAATGCCTTTGAAGTAAAGCCTTATTTTTTTTTATTTTTTATTTTTTTTTTATTTATTTTTGGGACAGAGAGAGACAGAGCATGAACGGGGGAGGGGCAGAGAGAGAGGGAGACACAGAATCGGAAACAGGCTCCAGGCTCCGAGCCATCAGCCCAGAGCCTGACGCGGGACTCGAACTCACGGACCTCGAGATCGTGACCTGGCTGAAGTCGGATGCTTAACCGACTGCGCCACCCAGGCGCCCCGCCTTATTTTTGTCCAGCTACTGAAAAAGACGGAACTGTGCAACGTGGTAAAGGGTTGAAGCATAAGGAACCCATCTGGAGCTAATGAGTCTAAAAATCATCTTTTCTTTCAACTTCTTTAAATGACCCCCACCTGAGAAGAAGACACGTTTTACACTGGATCGTTCTCCTCTAGAACGAGAAGCCTTTGGGAATAGAAGATGTTTACATGTCTGTTGTTGGTCCGTCTCTGTGTCTTAAAAACCTTCATGTTGGAAGATTGTAGTGTTTGGGCAAGTGGGTTTCCACTAGCCTCCAGGGATGGCTGAAACTTCTAAACCCATCCTTTTTTTCACGATGTTCCATGTTGTTGTCTTGGAAATAAATTAATATATTGTTTTCCACCTTTGGGGCTATGGTGTATCTTTACTCGATAGTTGGGTAATATGCGCTAAAGACCAAGCTTCACAAGATAATGATTCTAGCATTTTTTTTTTTTTAATTTTAAATATGTGCAAAGCAGCGCCTTGCTGCCTCAGTTGGTGAAGCGTGCACTTCTTGATCTCGGGGTTGTGAGTTCGGGCCCAGGCTGGGTGTAGAGATTTCTTAAAAATAAAATCTTAAAAAAATAAATAAATACATAAGAATAAATAAACTTCTCATTTTAGAATAGTTTTACAGACACATTGCAGGTTGCACTGAAAGTGCCCATATACCCCCTAACTCAGTTTCCCCTGCTATCAACATATTACATTAGTATGGCACATTTTATTTAGATTTCCTAAATTTTTACCTAATTGCCTTTTTTTGGTTCCAGGATCCCATCTAGCAGGCCACATGGCATTTGGTCATCAGGCTATTGATCGTTTTGCCGACTTCTCTTGTTTTCGATGACCTTGGCGATTTTGACGGGTACTAGTCAGGTGTTTTGTAAAGCGCCCCCCCCCCCCCCCCCCGCTGCCCCCACCGTGATTTTGTCCGATGTTTTGCTCATGGTTAGACTGGAGGAGGAAGACCACAGAGATTAAATGCCATTTCCATCACATCATATCAAGGGTACATGACTTATCAGAGTTGAGGCTAACCTTGATCACCCGACTTAAGTAATGTTTGTCATGTTTCTCCACTGTAAGGTTACTCTTTTTTCCCCTTTCCACTCAGTAAGTACTCTTTGGAAGGAAATCATTATTCGCAGCCTGTATATAAGGAATGGGGAGTTGAGCCCCACCTTCTTTAGAGTAGAATACCCACATCAATTTGGAATTCTTCTATAAAAGAGAGTTGTCTCCGAGAAGCTGGGTGGCTCAGCCAGGTAAGCATCCGACTCTTGATTTCGGCTCAAGTCATGATCTCACGGTCCCTGAGTTCAAGCCCTGCTTCGGGCTCTGTGCTGACAGCACAGAGCCTGCTTGGGATTCTGTCTCCCTCTCTCTCCCTGCTTCTCCCCCACTTGCTATCTCTGTCTCAAAATAAATAAAAATAAACTTCTTTTAAAAAGAGAGATTTGTCAATTTCCCCAGTTCATTCGAATATTTATATCAGTGAGGCTCGTAGATATTCATTTTATTTTATTTATTTATTTATTTTTCAATATATGAAATTTATTGTCAAATTGGTTTCCATACAACACACAGTGCTCATCCCAACAGGTGCCCTCCTCAATACCCATCACCCACCCTCCCCTCCCTCCCACCCCCCATCTAGATATTCATTTTAAACTTCAGGTTATAATCCAATACTCCTCCCCTCTTTTTTTTTTTTTTTTTTTTTTTTTTTACCTCCAAGTGTTTCAGCTTTGGCCAGAGGTAATTCTTTTCACGTTGTTCCCGCCTCTCTTCGACACACTCCCATCACTGTTGGGCTTTTTCCTTGAACGCTTTCTTATTTTCTGGCACTGCAGAATGTGCAAGCATCTATGTCCCTTATTCGGTTTTGAGGACAAATGAATTCAATAGCCATGGCATGAAAAGTCATAGTGATCAGGGGCACCTGGGCGGCTCAGTCGGTTAAGCGTCCGACTTCGGCTCAGGTCATGATCTCGAGGTTCGTGAGTTCGAGCCCCGTGTCGGGCTCTGTGCTGGCAGCTCTGAGCCTGGAGCCTGCTTCAGATTCTGTGTTTCCTTCTCCCTCTGCTCCTCCCCCACTTGTGCTCTGTCTTGAAAATAAATAAACGTTAAAAAAAATTTTTTTTAATTAAAAAGAAGAAGTGCATAGTGATCAGAGGCTCAGACCCTCAGATGAGGGTCTGGCTCACCTCACCAAGTAAGCCATCCAGACTCGCTGGGGTTCTGGTGAAGGACACGGGGAATCTGGACTGGGAAAGAGAAGGAGACACTGAGTATCAGTTATGGCTTCAAGACCAGCGGCAGCGGTGGAAGCTGTAAGTCATTCTACTAGTCTTCCCTTTGTAAGTTTTCCCTAAGAAAAGATACTTGTGGGATCTTGGAGGAGCTGCTGCCCAAATGTACAAGAAGAAATTGATCCACGCTGTTCAAGTGTGGATTGTGCACTGCACAAACGAGATCTCCTCGGGACTGAAGCTGTCAGCCCTCTCTGAGGGTCACTCTCAGCCTAAGAGAGCGACCCCGCTCCCCCGGTCACCTCCCCCATGGGGGTCAGCCTGCACCCAGTGACTGGATGAGGCTCCATTGTAATTGTATCTCAGCCCGGCTTCTTTACCTAATCCTGATCCCTTCTCTTCCCTCATAAGTACTGAATCTGAAGAGCTCCCTTGCACACAACTTTCCATTTCAGAGCCTAGTTTTGGGAGAACCTCACCTATAACATGTTCCCCACACAAAAGATACGAAAATTTTCCTGTATTTTTTTTCTTTCGTAGTTATTTTTCCCTCTATGTTTAACTCCTCAGGATTTCAGCCATCTGTAATTTATTTTGTGGCACCTAGTGTGTGTGTGTGTGTGTGTGTACATCTAATATCTATAATTTATTTCAGGTGGGCACCTAAATTTTTACTCTGCTAAGGAAAGCCAGTTATCCCAATACCATCTTTCCCCCCATTGCTTTGAAATGCCAATATGATTATGTACTAAATTCTCAATATTTGGGGGGCCTTTTTCTAGAATCTACTCTGTTCTATTGATGTTTGGGGCTATTCATGTGCCAAAGCCATATTTCAAAAATTACAGTAGGTCTCTGCTCTGCACAGGACAAAGAATCCTGTACAACATTTTCATGGCAATCTTTGCTCATTCACTTTCAGGCAAATGCTAGAAACAGTTTATCAAATCCCTTGAAACATCCTGTTAGGATTTTGATGGAATTTGCACAGAATTCATATTGATTAATTTGGGGGTAATTATACCTTGACAACATCAATCTGTAATGCATCTGTTTATTCAGGTCCTCACTTATGTATTTCACTAGTATTTTTTAAATTTTTTTAAATGTTTGTTTATTTTTGAGAGACAGAGACAGAGCGTGAGTGGGGGAGGGGCAGAGAGAGAGGGAGACCCAGAATCCGAAGCAGGCTCCAGGCTCTGAGCCATCACCACAGAGCCCAACGCGGGGCTCAAACTCATCAACTGCAACATCATGACCTGAGCCGAAGTCAGACGCTCAACTGACTGAGCCACCCAGGCGCCCCTATTTCACTAATATATTTTTCTTAAGGTTTATTTATTTTTGAGAGAGAGAGAGAGAGCACAAGAGGGGAAGGGACAGAGACAGAGAGGGAGATAGAGGATTCAAAGCAGGGTTCCTGCTGACAGCAGCAAGCCGGATGTGGGGCTCCAACTTACGAACCATGGGATCAGTTGGACGCTCAACCAACTAAGCCACCCAAGTGTCCCTATTTCACTAATACAGGTGTTTCTTATGTAAGTCTTGCACATATCATGTTATGTTTATTGCCCTGTATTTAAAAATTTTTTTTTCAACATTTATTTATTTTTGGGACAGAGAGAGACAGAGCATGAACAGGGGAGGGGCAGAGAGAGAGGGAGACACAGAATCGGAAACAGGCTCCAGGCTCCGAGCCATCAGCCCAGAGCCTGATGCAGGGCTCGAACTCACGGACCGCGAGATGGTGACCTGGCTGAAGTCAGATGCTTAACCGACTGCGCCACCCAGGCGCCCCAATTGCCCTGTATTTTAAAGAGTTCTTTGTGCTTACTGGGAATGGGATTTTTTTTTCCTTTCCTTTATGATTTTTATTTGGCTGGGGAAACAAACTGGTAAACAAATATAGAAATAAGATAATTTTTACAAGTTACATGAGCTACAAAAGAAACAACTCAAGGCAATATGATTCAGTGTGTAATTGTTGGAGGTAGAGTTACTTTATTTTTTTTTATTTTATTTTTTATGTTTTAAAAATTTACATCCAAGGTAGTTAGCATATAGTGCAACAATGATTTCAGAAGTAGATTCCTTAATGCCCCTTATCCATTTAGCCCATCCCCCCCACAACCCCTCCAGTAACCCTCAGTTTGTTCTCCATATTTATGAGTCTCTTCTGTTTTGTCCCCCTCCCTGTTTTTATATTATTTTTGTTTCCCTTCCCTTATGTTCATCTGTTTTGTCTCTTAAAGGCCTCCTATGAGTGAAGTCATATGATTTTTGTCTTTCTCTGACTAATTTCACTTAGCATAATACCCTCCAGTTCCATCCACTTGGTTGCAAATGGCAGGGATTTTTAAAGTGTATTTCTGTGTTGTTGTTGATAGTATAAAAGAAAACAATGATTTTGATCATGTATATGGGTTTTATTAAACTTTTTCATTATTCCTAGTAGTTTCGCAGTGTATTATACCTCGCATTTTGTGGTAATTATCTATAAATAACAGTTTTGTCTTTTCCTTCCTGGTATTAAGTCTACCTGTTTCTTCTTCTTCTTCTTCTTCTTCTTCTTCTTCTTCTTTGTCTTCTTACATTGGCAGAAATTTGTGATGCAATTTTAAATGGTAGCAGTGATAGCAATATCCTTGAGTTGTTCCCAACATTAGAGAGCACGTTAACTGCTGTGCACGATGTTGGAGGTCTGATGTAGATCTTTCTGGTAGATACTCTTTATTGAGTTAAGAATCAAAATGCCAGAAAATAAATATACATTGAAATATATGATGATTCTAGTTAAATACACACACACACACACACACACACATCTCGGTTGCCATATATATATATGGCAGTTGCTATCCCAGTTGCTATCTCTTTTTCGTTGCTTGATGCAATTAAGAGAGGCTTTGGTTTTTAAAATTTTTTTCTGTGCACATATTGTTTCAAAAAATGAGAGGAAAAG
Organism: Prionailurus viverrinus; assembly: GCF_022837055.1. Taxonomy (NCBI): domain Eukaryota; kingdom Metazoa; phylum Chordata; class Mammalia; order Carnivora; family Felidae; genus Prionailurus; species Prionailurus viverrinus. The sequence continues at coordinate 17,813,411 of NC_062565.1, read as the reverse complement.
GTCCTAATTTTTTTTAAACAGTAAGAATTTAGTACAGCAGTCTATGCCAAGTGAGAAACAGGAGCAGGGATCCTTTTGAACAGACTAGTAGGCAAACAATTGGAGTTGGGAAAAGTAATGACTAAGCTGGAAGGTTCCTTATTGTAACTACTCCCTCTTCTGGTCAGGGTGGCTTAGGGCTTAAGCGCCAATGGGAAACATACCAGATGTCAACCTCTCAGAGCCAAGTTCTGACTGGTGAAGGAGGACTGTCAGCAACATCTCTGAGAGGAGGGTGAGGGGCGAGGCTGTCCACGTTCATTCTTCCGTGAGGGACACCTACAAACTTAAAAGTGATGGGCACCCACGGTAGCTATCTGGAAGACGAGAGTCCTGTTGTGAGCCCTGGGAAGCCTGATCTACATCTTGGGAAGGATCCCAGGAGCTATATCAGATAAGTGGGCTCCAAAAATAAAGGGTGCTTGGGAAAAGAAAACAAAATTCAGAAAGTGATGGCCAGCAGCCAGTGTCAAACTGGAGAGGTGAATCTCAAGCATAATGTGATCAGGAGCTGAGACTATTAAGAGAAACGGGTGAGAAAGTTAGTGCAAGATTAAAGTGATTTTTTTTTATGAACTTCGGGCCATTTATTTCAGTTAAAGTGAATTCTTAGCGAACTTCAGGCTGGGTGCGCAAAGCAAAAAGGTAGGGTTTTCGAGGGCTTTCTTAAAAATTTCTATTTTGAGGTAGAAGGAGCAAGATGGCGGCGTAGGAGGACGCTGGGCTCACCGCACGTCCTGCTGATCACTTAGATTCCATCTACACCTGCCTAAATAACCCAGAAAACCGCCAGAGGATTAGCAGAACGGAGTCGCCGGAGCCAAACGCAGACGAGAGGCCCACGGAAGAGGGTAGGAAGGGCGGCGAGGCGGTGCGCGCTCCACGGACTGGCGGGAGGGAGCCGGGGCGGAGGGGCGGCTCGCCGGCCAAGCAGAGCCCCCGAGCCTGGCTTGCAAAAGCGGAGGGGCCGGGCGGACTGTGTTCCAACAGCAAGCGCGACTTAGCGTCTGGGAGGTCATAAATTAACAGCTCTGCTCGGAAAGCGGGAAGGCTGGAGGACAAAGGGAGGGAGAGCTGCTGAGCCCCCTGACGACAGAGCTCAGTTTGGTGGGGAACAAAGGCGCTCGCCAGCACCATCTCCCCCGCCCATCCCCCAGCCGAAATCCCAAAGAGAACCAGTTCCTGCCAGGGAACTTGCTCGCTCCGCGCAAACACCCAACTCTGCGCTTCTGCGGAGCCAAACCTCCGGCAGCGGATCTGACTCCCTCCCGCTGCCACAGGGCCCCTCCTGAAGTGGATCACCTAAGGAGAAGCGATCTAAGCCTGCCCCTCCTGCCCCCGAGCACCTTGCCTACCCACCCCAGCTAATACGCCAGATCCCCAGCATCACAAGCCTGGCAGGGTGCAAGTAGCCCAGACGGGCCACACCACCACACAGTGAATCCCGCCCCTAGGAGAGGGGAAGAGAAGGCACACACCAGTCTGACTGTGGCCCCAGCGGTGGGCTGGGGGCAGACATCAGGTCTGACTGCGGCCCCGCCCACCAACTCCAGTTATACACCACAGCACAGGGGAAGTGCCCTGCAGGTCCTCACCACGCCAGGGACTATCCAAAATGACCAAGCGGAAGAATTCCCCTCAGAAGAATCTCCAGGAAATAACAACAGCTAATGAGCTGATCAAAAAGGATTTAAATAATATAACAGAAAGTGAATTTAGAATAATAGTCATAAAATTAATCGCTGGGCTTGAAAACAGTATACAGGACAGCAGAGAATCTCTTGCTACAGAGATCAAGGGACTAAGGAACAGTCACGAGGAGCTGAACAACGCTTTAAACGAAATGCATAACAAAATGGAAACCACCACAGCTCGGCTTGAAGAGGCAGAGGAGAGAATAGGTGAACTAGAAGATAAAGTTATGGAAAAAGAGGAAGCTGAGAAAAAGAGAGATAAAAAAATCCAGGAGTATGAGGGGAAAATTAGAGAACTAAGTGATACACTAAAAAGAAATAATATACGCATAATTGGTATCCCAGAGGAGGAAGAGAGAGGGAAAGGTGCTGAAGGGGTACTTGAAGAAATCATAGCTGAGAACTTCCCTGAACTGGGGAAGGAAAAAGGCATTGAAATCCAAGAGGCACAGAGAACTCCCTTCAGACGTAACTTGAATCGATCTTCTGCACGACATATCATAGTGAAACTGGCAAAATACAAGGATAAAGAGAAAATTCTGAAAGCAGCAAGGGGTAAACGGGCCCTCACATATAAAGGGAGACCTATAAGACTCGTGACTGACCTCTCTTTTGAAACTTGGCAGGCCAGAAAGAATTGGCACGAGATTTTCAGGGTGCTAGACAGAAAAAATATGCAGCCAAGAATCCTTTATCCAGCAAGTCTGTCATTTAGAATAGAAGGAGAGATTAAGGTCTTCCCAAACAAACAAACACTGAAGGAATTTGTCACCACTAAACCAGCCCTACAAGAGATCCTAAGGGGGACCCTGTAAGACAAAGTCCCAGAGACATCACTACAAGCATAAAACATACAGACATCACAATGACTCTAAACCCGTATCTTTCTATAATAACACTGAATGTAAATGGATTAAATGCGCCAACCAAAAGACATAGGGTATCAGAATGGATAAAAAAACAAGACCCATCTATTTGCTGTCTACAAGAGACTCATTTTAGACCTGAGGACACCTTTAGATTGAGAATGAGGGGATGGAGAACTATTTATCATGCGACTGGAAGCCAAAAGAAAGCTGGAGTAGCCATACTTATATCAGACAAACTAGACTTTAAATTAAAGGCTGTAACAAGAGATGAAGAAGGACATTATATAATAGTTACAGGGTCTATCCATCAGGAAGAGCTAACAATTATCAATGTCTATGCGCCGAATACCGGAGCCCCCAAATATATAAAACAATTACTCATAAACATAAGCAACCTTATTGATAAGAATGTGGTAATTGCAGGGGACTTTAACACCCCACTTACAGAAATGGATAGATCATCTAGACACACGGTCAATAAAGAAACAAGGGCCCTGAATGAGACATTGGATCAGATGGACTTGACAGATATATTTAGAACTCTGCATCCCAAAGCAACAGAATATACTTTCTTCTCGAGTGCACATGGAACATTCTCCAAGATAGATCATATACTGGGTCACAAAACAGCCCTTCCTAAGTTTACAAGAATTGAAATTATACCATGCTTACTTTCAGACCACAATGCTATGAAGCTTGAAATCAACCACAGAAAAAAGTCTGGAAAACCTCCAAAAGCATGGAGGTTAAAGAACACCCTACTAACGAATGAGTGGGTCAACCAGGCAATTAGAGAAGAAATTAAAAAATATATGGAAACAAACGAAAATGAAAATACAACAATCCAAACGCTTTGGGACGCAGCAAAGGCAGTCCTGAGAGGAAAATACATTGCAATCCAGGCCTATCTCAAGAAACAAGAAAAATCCCAAATACAAAATCTAACAGCACACCTAATGGAACTAGAAGTAGAACAGCAAAGGCAGCCTAAACCCAGCAGAAGAAGAGAAATAATAAAGATCAGAGCAGAAATAAACAATATAGAATCTAAAAAAACTGTAGAGCAGATCAACGAAACCAAGAGTTGGTTTTTTGAAAAAATAAACAAAATTGACAAACCTCTAGCCAGGCTTCTCAAAAAGAAAAGGGAGATGACCCAAATAGATAAAATCATGAATGAAAATGGAATGATTACAACCAATCCCTCAGAGATACAAACAATTATCAGGGAATACTATGAAAAATTATATGCCAACAAATTGGACAACCTGGAAGAAATGGACAAATTCCTGAACACCCACACTCTTCCAAAACTCAATCAGGAGGAAATAGAAAGCTTGAACAGACCCATAACCAGCGAAGAAATTGAATCGGTTATCAAAAGTCTCCCAACAAATAAGAGTCCAGGACCAGATGGCTTCCCAGGGGAGTTCTACCAGACGTTTAAAGCAGAGATAATACCTATCCTTCTCAAGCTATTCCAAGAAATAGAAAGGGAAGGAAAACTCCCAGACTCATTCTATGAAGCCAGTATTACTTTGATTCCTAAACCAGACAGAGACCCAGTAAAAAAAGAGAACTACAGGCCAATATCCCTGATGAATATGGATGCAAAAATTCTCAATAAGATACTAGCAAATCGAATTCAACGGCATATAAAAAGAATTATTCACCATGATCAAGTGGGATTCATTCCTGGGATGCAGGGCTGGTTCAACATTCGCAAATCAATCAACGTGATACATCACATTAACAAAAAAAAAGAGAAGAACCATATGATGCTGTCAATCGATGCAGAAAAGGCCTTCGACAAAATCCAGCACCCTTTCTTAATAAAAACCCTTGAGAAAGTCGGGATAGAAGGAACATACTTAAAGATCATAAAAGCCATTTATGAAAGGCCCACAGCTAACATCATCCTCAACGGGGAAAAACTGAGAGCTTTTTCCCTGAGATCAGGAACACGACAGGGATGCCCACTCTCACCGCTGCTGTTTAACATAGTGCTGGAAGTTCTAGCATCAGCAATCAGACAACAAAAGGAAATCAAAGGCATCAAAATTGGCAAAGATGAAGTCAAGCTTTCGCTTTTTGCAGATGACATGATATTATACATGGAAAATCCGATAGACTCCACCAAAAGTCTGCTAGAACTGATACAGGAATTCAGCAAAGTTGCAGGCTACAAAATCAATGTACAGAAATCAGTTGCATTCTTATACACTAACAATGAAGCAACAGAAAGACAAATAAAGAAACTGATCCCATTCACAATTGCACCAAGAAGCATAAAATACCTAGGAATAAATCTAACCAAAGATGCAAAGGATCTGTATGCTGAAAACTATAGAAAGCTTATGAAGGAAATTGAAGAAGATTTAAAGAAATGGAAAGACATTCCCTGCTCATGGATTGGAAAAATAAATATTGTCAAAATGTCAATACTACCCAAAGCTATCTACACATTCAATGCAATCCCAATCAAAATTGCACCAGCATTCTTCTCGAAACTAGAACAAGCAATCCTAAAATTCATATGGAACCACAAAAGGCCCCGAATAGCCAAAGGAATTTTGAAGAAGAAGACCAAAGCAGGAGGCATCACAATCCCAGACTTTAGCCTCTACTACAAAGCTGTCATCATCAAGACAGCATGGTATTGGCACAAAAACAGACACACAGACCAATGGAATAGAATAGAAACCCCAGAACTAGACCCACAAACGTATGGCCAACTCATCTTTGACAAAGCAGGAAAGAACATCCAATGGAAAAAAGACAGCCTCTTTAACAAATGGCGCTGGGAGAACTGGACAGCAACATGCAGAAGGTTGAAACTAGACCACTTTCTCACACCATTCACAAAAATAAACTCAAAATGGATAAAGGACCTAAATGTGAGACAGGAAACCATCAAAACCTTAGAGGAGAAAGCAGGAAAAGACCTCTCTGACCTCAGCCGTAGCAATCTCTTACTCGACACATCCCCAAAGGCAAGGGAATTAAAAGCAAAAGTGAATTACTGGGACCTTATGAAGATAAAAAGCTTCTGCACAGCAAAGGAAACAACCAACAAAACTAAAAGGCAACCAACGGAATGGGAAAAGATATTCGCAAATGACATATCGGACAAAGGGCTAGTATCCAAAATCTATAAAGAGCTCACCAAACTCCACACCCGAAAAACAAATAACCCAGTGAAGAAATGGGCAGAAAACATGAATAGACACTTCTCTAAAGAAGACATCCGGATGGCCAACAGGCACATGAAAAGATGTTCAGCGTCGCTCCTTATCAGGGAAATACAAATCAAAACCACACTCAGGTATCACCTCACGCCAGTCAGAGTGGCCAAAATGAACAAATCAGGAGACTATAGATGCTGGAGAGGATGTGGAGAAATGGGAACCCTCTTGCACTGTTGGTGGGAATGCAAATTGGTGCAGCCGCTCTGGAAAGCAGTGTGGAGGTTCCTCAGAAAATTAAAAATAGACCTACCCTATGACCCAGCAATAGCACTGCTAGGAATTTATCCAAGGGATACAGGAGTACTGATGCATAGGGCCACTTGTACCCCAATGTTCATAGCAGCACTCTCAACAATAGCCAAATTATGGAAAGAGCCTAAATGTCCATCAACTGATGAATGGATAAAGAAATTGTGGTTTATATACAGAATGGAATATTACGTGGCAATGAGAAAAAATGAAATATGGCCTTTTGTAGCAACGTGGATGGAACTGGAGAGTGTGATGCTAAGTGAAATAAGCCATACAGAGAAAGACAGATACCATATGGTTTCACTCTTATGTGGCTCCTGAGAAACTTAACAGGAACCCATGGGGGAGGGGGAGGAAAAAAAAAAAAAAAGAGGTTAGAATGGGAGAGAGCCAAAGCATAAGAGACTGTTAAAAACTGAGAACAAACTGAGGGTTGATGGGGGGTGGGAGGGAGGAGAGGGTGGGTGATGGGTATTGAGGAGGGCACCTTTTGGGATGAGCACTGGGTGTTGTATGGAAACCAATTTGTCAATAAATTTCATAAAAAAAAAATGGAGCTAAAGGTAAAAAAAAAAATTCTATTTTGAAATAACTTTAAATTTGGAAAAAAGTTACAAAAATTACAGAGAGTTCTTGTATATCCTTCAGCTCACTACTTCCAGTGTTAACATCTTACAGAACCAAAGCTGAATTATCGAAACCAGTTTGTTTGGTTTTTAATTCCGAGTTGGCTGTGTATTGAGAGCTGTGGCCAGCTGCCTCTTACCTTTGCCCAGGACAGAGCAGACGGTACGTGAGTCCCAAGAACATGTAGTGCCATCACATTAGACCAAATGAAAGCAAGGGCCCGGTCTCAAGTGATTTTTTTCCTGATGAAAATTTTACTACGGAAAAGAAAACTCTGTAGTTCTCTATTCCGGACTATGGAAGTGAGATAAAAGATGAAGACAAAAGAGCAGATCCATAGTTATGTCACTAAGAAAATGCGGAGGAGAAAACGGGTGCATGGTGGTTAAAGTGCATCTTGCATCTCATGGATCACTGGCTGGAAAACTATCATGTCGATTCATTTTCTCAGGATTTCACTAAGCAGATTTCCTGGGTCATGAAGAGCTCGGAGGAAAAGCACTGATTACTGCCACGTCTACACGTTTAAACTCTGGTGCTCAACACCTTTGGTGATCCCTTTCCGCATACCTCGGAGTGGCCCAGGCATGGAGACTCCACAATTAGCATTCATGTGGTGGCCTTTACAGAGGACTCCACAGGAAGTGTTTAAATTAGACTTTCCACTTGCATGGCTGCGTATCAGAGATGACCCAGTGGAAGAAGAATGGTTTAAAGAGTAACCACGGTAATAGCATGAGATTGATGGGGGATACGGTTACCAAAAGCAACAGTGTGACTTGACTACATTGTAGACTGGTAGGCAAAGATACGGAAAAATGTAGGAAATTTACTAAAACCCTAACGGGGTAGTCATTACCGTGCATCCAAATTTTCCTATCTGGATATGTAGTTGAGAAACTTTCCTAAGCCATGGTGGGACTCTGGGCAAATGCCACTGGAAAAACAGTCATAAATGTAAAATAAGGGTAAAGAAATAGGTTGTGTTTTCATGGGATTTTTAAGCAAGAAGGTTCCGCTTATTCACTTATATATTTCACAAAGAAATTGTGCCAGTTTCACACGCTGGCGATATTCCTGTGTATTTAAACAGATAGATCTTTTATAGTCGCGGTGAAGAGATAGAAAAATTATAAGAGTATATCAGCAAGCAAGACAATTTTAGACCGTGATTCAGTTCTGGGAAGAGAATAAAACAAAGTGAGGTGACAGAGATCAACAGACATAGAGGGAGACGGGGTCCTTTGGATTAGGCCGTTCATCCTAAAAGAAAACGCAGGCCATGAACACATGCTAAGACACATGGGTCTTAGCAATACATTTTTTTTTTTTTTTGATCATCTCCTCAGGCAAGGGCATCAAAAGCAAAAGTAAACAGTTGGGACTACATCAAAGTCAAAAACATTTGCACAGCTAAGGAAACCTTCGATAAAACAAAACGTGCAACGTAATGAACGGGAGAAGATATTTGCAAATGACATAGCCAATAAGGAGTTAACATCCAAAATACATAAAGAACACATACAGCTCAGCATCAGAAACAAACAAACAACCCTCCCCCACTCTAATTTGAAAATGGGCAGAGGACCTGAATAGACATTTTTCCAAAGAAGACATCCAGATGGCCAACAGATACACAAAAAGATGCCCACTGTCGCTAATCACCAGGGAAATGCAAATGAAAACCACGTGAGATACCACCTCACTTCAGTCAGAATGACTAGTATCAAAAAGACAAGAAATCACAAATATTGGTGAGGATGTGGGGAGGAGGGAACCCTTGGGCACTGTTGGTGGGAATGTAAGTTGGTTCAGGCTCCATAGGAAACAGTATGGAGTTTCCTCAAAACACTAAAAATAGAAACATTACTGTCAGCATGGAGCCTAGAGATTCTCCCCCTCTCTCTGACTCTCTCTCTTTCTCTCTCAAATAAACATTTGAAAAAGAGATACAAACTTCCAGTTATAAAATAAATGAGTCACAAGGATATAAAGCATAAAGTATACCATAGGGAATATAGGCAAAATATTGTAACAACTTTGTATGCTGACAGGAGGTAAGTGGACTTATGGTGATCATGGTGCTTTATATGTTCAAAGATTAGGCTGTCTGGGGCGCCTGGGTGGCACAGTCGGTTAAGCGTCCGACTTTGGCTCAGGTCATGATCTCACGGTTTGTGAGTTTGAGCCCCGAGTCAGGCTCTGTGCTGACAGCTCGGAGCCTGGAGCCTGTTTCAGATTCTGTGTCCCCCTCTCTCTGACCCTCCCCCGTTCATGCTCTGTCTCTCTCTGTCTCAAAAATAAATAAACATTAAAAAAATTTAAATATATATATATATATATACATAATAATAATGGGAAGAATGAGGAAAAAATGGTTAATATATACAGATAAACATAAGCAATGGGAAAACATGCAAAGCTACCATAGTCCTCAATGTTTCTATCATTTATTTAAATTGCGTTTAAAAACACATAACATAAAATTTACCATCCTAACCATTTTTAAGTGTACAGTTCGATTGTGTTAAGTATATTCACAGTATTGTGAAACCGAGCTCTAGAACTTTTTCACCCTGTAAAACTGAAACTCTATACCCATTGAACAACAACTCTCCGTTTTCCCTCCTGCTAGCTCCTGGCAACCAACATTCTATTTTCTGTTTCTATGAGTTGACTATTTGGAGATACCTCATCTAAGTAGAACAATACAGTGTTTGCCCTTTTGTGACTGGCTTATTTCACTTAGCATAATGCTCTCATGTTCCATCCATGTTGTAGCATGTGACAGGATCTGCTTTTCAAAGACCATATAATATTCCACTGTATGTATAGACCACGTTCTCTTTATCCATTCCTCCATTGATGGAAATGCGAATTGCCTCCACCTTTTGGCTAGGAAGAATAATAATGCTGAAAAAACAACGGTATGGAAATATATCTTTAAGGTCCTACTTTTAATTATTTTGTTTTTTGTTTTTTTTTTTAATTTTTTTTTCAACGTTTTTTATTTATTTTTGGGACAGAGAGACAGAGCATGAACGGGGGAGGGGCAGAGAGAGAGAGAGACACAGAAACGGAAACAGGCTCCAGGCTCCGAGCCATCAGCCCAGAGCCTGACGCGGGGCTCGAACTCACGGACCGCGAGATCGTGACCTGGCTGAAGTCGGACGCTCAACCGACTGCGCCACCCAGGCGCCCCTTAATTATTTTGAATGCGTACCCACAGTTGGGATTGCTGGATTATACAATAATTCTGTTTTTAACATTTTTGAGGAAACTCCATATTCTTTGCCATAGTGACTATACCATTTTACATTCATCCTCAATTACAATCCTCACTTTTTAATCAGTCACCAGTTTACACATTATAGCTATGACTTTCTCCTTCCACTACCGATTCTATATCTCTCGTGCTTTCAGCTAGAACTTCAGGTGCTCAGGGTTCTTTACCTGGTGGAGTGATCCAAATCTTCTGTCCTGAAATTTTATCATCTTGTCTTTTGTTGTTGTTGTTGTTGCTGTAGTTTTCCATTAACATTTATTATTGGGCATGGAAATGTTAAGAGGTGATCCCCAGAGAACTGCCTTGGTTCCCAGAAGTGTCCACCTTGCCCACACTGGGTAGTGCAATGCAATTACCTTTGTAATCATCCCCCCCTAGTAGAGTGATGCTTTTTTTTTTCTTTTAGAGTGATTTTTTTCTCCCTATTGGTTCAGTGGCATAAGGAGTTCAGAAAGACCAAGTAGAAATCTCCTCTCTGAATTCAATGGAACCATTGTTGTGTCCCTTAGAGGGAGCATTCTGCCTTAGAAACCAAGACTTCCAAATCACAGAAGTCAAAGTTGTCAGGATAAGAAGTGAAAATACTGTGGGATTCAGTCCTCGATTTCCCAAACCCACGTATTCCGGTTAAGGAGAAGACTGCCATATAGTCTCTGATTCAAAGTATATATGGCATCCTCTATGAGAGAACCCTATTCAGAGAGAAATCTTCCAGGATTTTGCGTCTCAAGAGGAGCTGGCACTGAGTTTTCAGAAAGCCATTACAAATTTGAATTAGGCCAGCCACTTGGACTTGAGGAGGTATGTGGCAAGACCAGTTAATTCCATGGACATAAGCAAATTGCCGAACCTCCTTTGCCTCGAAATGAGTTCCTTGATCTTTGTACAAAATGACATGGCGATAGAGAAGTCATCCTATGAGTTCGGGGATTGTGGTGCTAGATGAAGCATTATGGGCAGGGAAGGCAAATCCATATTCCATATTCAGCATGTAGGTTTATTCTGGTGAGGGCTTATCTCTACGCCCAGTGATGAAAGAGGTCCAGTGCAATCAACCTGACACCTGATAGCTGACTGGCCCCGTAGACAATAGTACCATTTCAGGGCTCCGTGTTGGTCCCTGCCGTCAGTAGATTAGGCATTCAGGTCAGCCTTGGTAATGGAAAGTCCGTATTGTTGAGCCCATACTTAGCTCCCATCCCCACCACCAGAGCCACTCTTTTCATGGGCCCAATGAGAAAGGATTGGGTGATGGGGGAAAGTGGCTGGCTAATGTACACAGAATGTATCATTTGCTTCACCTGATAATTGAGAGCCTCCTCTGCAGTGCATGCGGTTTGGTGAGCATTCACAGAAGACACAAATGTCTTCATAGTTGTTTCCCATTCTGACAGACCCATCCATTCGTCCCCAGACTTCTTTGTCACCAATCTTCAATCCTATTTCTCCCAAGTCCCTAACATCCAGCCCAGCTATGCTACTGCCCGTGTAGTGAGTATAGATCCATACTTCCGGCCATCTCTCCTTTCAGACAAAGTGAACTACCAAATGTACTCCAAGTTCTGCCTGTTGGAGAATTTCCCATTAGCACTATCCTTCAGAGTCGCCCCTGACTGCTACTGTAACACTGTAGCTGTTCACTCTAATTGGTGTAACCCTACTCTGTATTTCTTTTTAATGTTTATCTATTTTTGAGAGACAGAGACAGAGCGGGAGCAGGAGAGGGGAAGAGAGAGAGAGACACTGAATCTAAAGCAGACTCCAGGCTCTGGGCTGTCAGCACGGAGCCCTATTCGGGGCTAGAACTCACAAACAGTGAGATCTTGACCTGAGCTAAAGTTGGACGCTTAACCGACTGAGCCACCCAGGCGCTCCCTCCTCCACACCCTGTGTTTCTATGACTAGCCCCACCTCTCCCCTCAGCTCCATATACAGCCTTTTTTTCTGGTGTAATTTATTTTTAATGTTTCAGTAGGAAAGTGTCCCAACGGGGGCACCTGGGTGGCTCAGTCGGTTAAGTGTCCGACTTTGGCTCAGGTCATGATCTTATGGTTCGTGAGTTCAAGCCCCATGTCAGGCTCTGTGTTGACAGCTCAGAGCCTGGAACCTGCTTCGGATTCTGTGTGTGTGTGTGTGTGTGTGTGTGTGTGTGTGTCTGCCCCTTCCTCACTCTCTCTCTCTCCCTCTCTCTCTTAAAAATTAACATTAAAAAAAAGAGAAAAGTGTCCAAACATACTTTGAATATAGAATATGACAAACCCCAGAATCCTATCAATCAGCTTTAAGAATCATCCATATAATGCTATCTATACTTGATTCAATTACTGCCCACCACAATTTTCTTTAACTTCCATATTTGGAAGCAAATCCCAAGCTAGTATGTCTTTTGCAACCCTAAAAACTTCAGTGTGCTTCTTAAAAGAAAAAAGAGACCGTTTTCTTACTCAAGAGAACACCATTAACACATATAACAAAATTAGTACTAATTCTCTAGTGTAATTGAATACCCAATTCAAAGTCAAATTTCCTGTCTAAAAAAATTTATACTATTAGTTTGTTTGTTGAAATAAGGATCTGAACAAGTTTCACTCTCTGAATTGAATTTATGTCTCAAAGCTCTTTTAAGTTACTTTTTTCTAGAACAGATCTTCAGTCATGTAGAACATCCCACATTCTAGATTTGACTGATTACTTCCTTGTTTCATTTTTAATTTGTCTATCCCATGCATTTCTTACAGACTGGAAATTAGATCTAAAATCTTGATTAAATTACAATTTGATCGGCTGGGAGGGCAAGGGGTGCCTCTTGCATGGAATCAGGATATATACAATGTCTGAATATCTCCACTTTAGGGGTGTAAAAAGACACAAGTGACTTCAGGAAGATTCACTTCCTTTAACTGCCCCATAAACGTATCCCTAGGAGAATCCACCCACACTCCCCCCCCCCAAATTGCTCTTCCTTATTTATTCATCTTCCAGACAAAATGTTCTGAGATATTTCGCATTCTTCCCTTTTCAATGATCCCCACATTCCAGTTGGTTTCTAAACAAGGAGCATTTCTTATATCGGATTCTTCTCTGTGCATAGCACACTGCCCTAGCCAGAGAAGGTTCCAGAATGGAGAATGTTGAGTAGGCTTGAAACAAATAGAACTAGGAACACAGGTTCATCCCTCTGACTCTCCCAGAGAGTCAGAATACTCATCAGCTTTTATTCCTCTGCGATTGGATTTATCCCATTATATACTTACTGTCTATTTCTCTTCATATCCAGCGTGGAAATCTTTCTAGAAGATTTATTCGCTGCCCTAAATTCCTTACACCTGATTGCGTTAGATGCTCACTGTTGAAAGACTGTTTCCCTTACAGACAATACTAACATGTGAATGAGTAGGATAAGAATTTGAATAAGTAGTGTATTTCTAGCTCTTCTTTATTAGTGATTGGATTATATTTAATATATTTATGTATTGAATATAGCTAATATAATAAAATGTTTAAAATCTTAAATTCAGTATGTGCTAGTAATCTTAATCTGATGTCAGACGTAGGAAAAAATTTACACGGCAATATTTCACAACTAGAACAAGGCAGACTAGAACAAGGATGCTCGGGAAGATATGAGGCCACATTTGTAATAAGCGTGAATGCGGTGTGGGTCCCAGCCTGTTGATCATGACGCTCTTGGCTGGCAATGCCTCAGGCACTTGCTCTACTGTATTACCCACAGGGCCAATGTTATGGCTGGACTGGCCCTTGTGATTCTTCTGATTGCAGGACGCACTTCAGAAAAAAAAAAAAAATCATTGGGGAACGTGGAGTAACAAGATTTTTCTTAAGTTTTTATTTTAATTCCAGTCAGTGACATACAGTGTTATATTAGTTTCAGGTGGACAATATAGTGAGTGCACATACATCGCGTGGCATTATACTCTCTAGCTCCATCCGTGTCCCCGCAAATGGTGAAGAACAAGATTTATCACTCACAGGTTCTGGAGGGTGCATGGTACATCCGAGCAAGGTCATGGAAAGCGAAGGAGAGACATACACACACATGCGGAGGACGCAGGTGCTGCGTTTCCTAGGGTTTTGTGGGTTCCGTCTTTATTAGCTAATTTAAAGTTGTAGGAGCAGGAATTAGGGTACAGGAAGGGAGAAGCAGGGTGACTCAGGAGGTCAGTTATCTAGGTTATCCAGGGCTTTCTGAAAGAAGGAACTTCAGGAACGGGGGCAGCCAGTTTCCTCATCTGGTTGTTTTGCCGTTAATTGTGTCATGCAACTGGCAATATATGGCAATATCCAATATGGACGCCTTTTGAAATGGGTGTCCCAGGAATAAAAGCTTAATGTCAGCCACTTACTTCACAATCAAAAAGCTTATGTCAGGCTCTTACACTACAGTTAACTACAAGGTCCATAGGACTCCACAAAGTTCCTGGTCATATTCAGAGAGACACAGGAGTTACTCTAGATCAGCAGCATATAATGGCCAGTGGGTACATGAAAAGACACTCAACATCACTGCCCCTCAGGGCAATGCAAATCAAAACCACAATGGGATATCACCTCCCACCTGTCAGAATGGCTATTATGAGAAAGAGGAGCTTAGTGCTGGGGAGGATGTGGAGAAAAGGAAACCCATCTACACTGCTGATGGGAATGTAAATTTGTTCAACCATTATGGAAATCAATATGGAGGTTCTTCAAAAAATTAAAAATAGATCTACCATATGATCCAGGAATTCCACGTCTGGGTATACGTTCAGAAGCAATGAAAACGGGGCATCAGAGAGATATCTGCCCTCCCATGTTTACGGTAGCATTATTCATAGTAGCTAAGATATGGAAACAACCTAAGCGTTCATTGATGGATGAATAGATAATGAAGATGTGATGTATGTAGCCTAAGAATCTGCCAAAAAAAAAAAAAAAAAAACCTTTTTGGATCCATAGGCAACATCAGTAATTTGTTGGATATAAAAGCATTACGTGTAAGTGAATGGTGTTCATATATACAAGCAAAGAATATTCAGAGCAATGATAAAACGCTAAGGCATTAAGGATAAATCTAACAAAAAATGTGCAAGGCCTTAATAGATAAATTTATACATTTTATTAAAAACTTTATATTTTAAAAAGTTGATTTAGTTATCTTGAGAGGGGAGAGGGATTAGGGGAGGGGCAGAGAGAGGGAGAGAGAGAGAACCCAAGCGGGGCTCAAACCCACAAGCTGCAAGATCATGACCTGAGCCAAAACCAAGAGTCGGACACTCAACCAACTGAGCCACCCAGGTGCGCCACATTTTATTAAAAACTTTAAAATGGAGTGATACAGAATTTTCATGGATTGAAAGACTCCATATTTTAAGGATGGCAACTCTCCCCGATTAATTTCTAAATTCTATGCAGTTCCAATAAAAACCACAGCAGGATTCTTTTTTAAATTTTTTTAAATATTTATTTATTATTGAAAGAGAGAGTCAGAGCGTGAGCGGGGGGGGGGGGGGGGGGGGGGAGGGGGGGGGCGCAGACACAGAATCCGAAGCAGGCTCCAGGCTCTGAGCTGTCAGCACAGAGCCAGATGCGGGGCTCAAACTCACAAACTGTGAGATCAAGACCCGAGCTAAAGTCGGACACTTAACCCACAGAGCCACCTAGACAGACGCCCCACAGTGGCATTCTTATCAGAACTTTAAAGCTGTCCCTGGTATTAATTTGCAACTAGAAGAACCCCAAACTGGATGTCTGTATTTTAGTTCTATTTTAGTTGTCTTTTCTTTACTAACTGCTTTTCTTAGGTGTTAGTGCTTCTGTTTATTCAATCTGGGGATTCTCCTTTGTGTGTCTGTTTTAATTTTTTTTGATATTCGTTAGTATGTCTGCTTCTTTATTTTTAAGATTTCTTGTTCTCCTGCCTCCTACTCCCCCTAAGCACCACGGGTTATTCAAATACAGCACAACTTCCTTTTCCCGGACATTTACACCAAAGGCCAACAAACTTTTTCTGTAAAGTTGCCGATAGTAAATATTTTAGGCTTTGCAGGCTGGATATGGTCTCTGCCATGTATTCTTTGCTTTAAAAAAAAAAAAGTTTTAAATATAAAAATGTAAAATGTAAAAAAACCAAAAAACCAAAAAAACAAAACCACCATAGTGAGCTCACAGCAAATACAAGATAGCCCCAGGAGAGTTTGGTCATGGACCATGGTTTGCTGACTCTTTTTCCGATTGTCCCCTCGTTCCTCCAACCTGAGGCAAATGCCTCTTTCCCGTTGCTTACCATAGGTGGAAGGTGAAAGAGAGGACTTCTCAGTTTCCTCAAAATTTAGTTTTCCAGCCAGTGACACTGACATTTGCCCAGAGCCCTACCTTCTTCCTCTTGGGCACTCCTGCTGTTTCTGTGCCTGGCCGTCCCAGGACCCTTCCTACCCCGACCAGAACGCATGGCTTCTATAAGCTTTGAACACGATTTACTGCTCTCTGTCTTCCAGAGGACGCCCTGATGTTACTCCTATTGTTTTCCAGTGTTGTCAATAACTGATTAAGTCTAAAAGTATGGGTCTTTTCTAAGAAAGAGAGAGATCTTTTCTGTCATGGGTAGGATTCAGGGCGGGAGGGGAGTGTCCGCAATGTTTATCCAATCTCTACTATTTTCTAGGAACATTTTCTTCCCAATTGCCCCGAGCCTCAAAGCAGTGTCCTCAACAGCGACTTAGACTTAACTGTGAGTGTAACTAATTTCTCTGGTATTTTTCCTTATATGCTATTTCTCTCTTATTTTTTCAAGTGGATTAATCTCTTTACTTTTAGTAATCTCTATGCCCAAGCTGGGGCTTGAACTCACGACCCTGAGACCAAGAATTGCATGCTCCTCTGGCTGGGCCAGCCAGGGCCCCCATTTTTGTCTTAGATTAATGTTTTATTGAATTGGAGTATATCCTTGGATAACTTTTAAATAAAGGTTCTGAAAGTGGTATAAACTATCTGAGTTACTGGGCTGATTTCACTCTTGGATGATAGATTAGTTGCATAGATAATTCTGAATTTAAAATAATTTCCCTTGGAGCTTTGCTTTGATCACCTTCAGCAGCAAGTGTCAATAAAGAGGAATGTGTTACCTATGAGACCTTTATCTTGATAGGTAATCTATCCTCTCTCCTTCTCTATATAGGATCTTTTAGGATTTGGGGGCACCTGGGTGGCTGAGTCAGCTGAGCATCCAACTTCAGCTCAAGTCATGATCTCATGGTTCGTGGGTTTGAGCCTGGCGTGGGGCTCCATGCTGACAGCTCAGAGCCTGGAGACTGCTTCCGATTCTGTGTCTCCCTCTCTCTCTGCCCCTTGCCGGCTCGTGCTCTGTCTGTTTCTCTCTCTCTCTCTCTCTCTCAAAAATAAATAAACATTAAAAAAAAAAAAGAATCTTTTGGATTTTGCCTTTGACCAGGAAGGTATAAAATATCGTTAGGAAATGACTTCATTTGTGTTAATGATGTGAGGCGAGAGTCTGAATTCAATTTTTTACATGTAGATATTAGGTTATTCTAGTATCATTTGTAAAAAAAAAAAAAAAAAGATTATTCCAGGGTGCCTGGGTGGCACAGTTGGTTAAGCGTCTGACTCTGCCTCAGGCCACAGTCTCGTGGTTTGTGGGTTCGAGCCCCGCATTGGGCTCTGTGCCGACAGCTCAGAGCCCGGTGCCTGCTTCGGATTCTGTGTCTCCCCCTCTCTCCCTGCTCCTCCCCTGCTCATGCTCTGTCTCTCAATAATAAATAACTATTAAAAGAACATTTTTAAAAATTAAATAAAACAAGATTATTGCTTCCTATCAAATTTTCACGGCAACCTCGTTGGAAATTAAATGACCACAATTATAAGGGTTGATTTCCAGACTGGCGATTCTTTTCTGTTGATCTGTCTGCTCTGGGACACTGCCACATAGTCTTGATTACTATCACTTTGTAGTAACTTTTGAAATAGGAAGTATAAGTCCTCTAATTTTTTTTCTTTTTCAAGATTGTGTTGGCTGTTCTGAAGTCATTGGCTTCTTAGGCTCAATCTACTCCTTTCTTTCTGTCCTTGAACTAAACATAATTAAAGACCTTTCTGGGTTTTTTTCAAATGTTTACAAGCCTTAGTTCATTCAGGATCACAATTTGTTTTCCAAGTGCTTACATGGGCTCACACAATTCATTTTTATTTGCATGTCCTTCTATAGCTATCATTTTTTAAAAATATTTGTACGCTTATTTATTCATTTTGAGACGGAGAGAACATGAGTGGGGGAGCGCCAGAGAGAGAGGGAGACAGAGAATCCCAAGCAGGCTCCGCGCTGACAGCGATGTGGGGCTCAAACTCACGAAACTGTGAGATCATGACCTGAGCCGAAATCC
Organism: Prionailurus viverrinus; assembly: GCF_022837055.1. Lineage (NCBI taxonomy): Eukaryota > Metazoa > Chordata > Mammalia > Carnivora > Felidae > Prionailurus > Prionailurus viverrinus. Next base: position 17,795,003 of record NC_062565.1, on the reverse strand, counting down.
AGAGTCCGACACTTAACTGAGTGAGCCACCCAGGCACCCCTATATCTATCATTTTAGAACCAGGATCATCAAATGGTCTTCATATAAGTTTAATAAGCTACTTCTCACTTTTTTTTTTTTTTTCAACGTTTATTTATTTTTGGGACAGAGAGAGACAGAGCATGAACGGGGGAGGGGCAGAGAGAGAGGGAGACACAGAACCGGAAACAGGCTCCAGGCTCTGAGCCATCAGCCCAGAGCCCGACGCGGAACTCGCAGACCGCAAGATCGTGACCTGGCTGAAGTCGGACGTTTAACCGACTGCGCCACCCAGGCGCCCCTACTTCTCACTTTTCTTCACGGGAGCGTTTCATGGCTGTGTTGTCCGATTTTTGTTCTTTACAACTTCCCCTCTCCTTTTGAATCATCTTTCCTTGGAGAGCTTCCGGTGATAAAATTAGATGCTTCTATTTTTTTTTTTTCCTGAACTTTCTGAAATTTTATATCCTAAAGTCGTGCCCCAGGGTTCTTTCCTTCATTGTCATGGGCCGCTGTTTGCTAAAAGGCCCCTGACTCTGCATGTTCCTGGTCATGCTTATGAGAATTCTCTCTCCTGTAACCCGTGGCCTAGAAAACAGACACAGGACAGTCGGTTATGAAGCCCAGATCTAGGCCCTTCCATTCTGGTAATGGTGGACACAAATGGTGACCACAAATGGAGGAGCCAATAAGAGACAAACTAATTTCATCTTCCCTAGACCTGGGGGCTGTGTAGCCTAGGGAGCTTTCAGAAAGACCAGGAATTCCTTCACCGACAGTGGTAACATGCAGGGACTAAATGTAGAAATGCTGTCAATAGCCTTCCTTCTAGTCAAACGTTAGTAAATTATCACAACACACCAGATACCATGATACAAATTCCCTCTTCTTCAAGGTCTTGGACTCCTTTACACACCATCTGCTGAATACTCATTTTTTTTTTTTTTTTTTCAATCAGAGCCGAGGCCGACCAAATGGTTGTCTTGGAACTGATCAGAGGGCTGGGCAATCTCTGAGTTACCGGGAACCTACTGATTCCATCCCAACTTTATGTGCCTTCCTAAAAAGATGGACGTTAGTACATCTTACTTGGCTAAGTGAACTGCCTTCGAAATAAAAAGAGAGTTTGCAAAGTTGACCAAATTAGCAAACTGAAACATAAGAAATTCACTTGCTTTCTTGGACTATTTCTAAGAAACATAATGGGGGACGGTCTTCCTAACCTGAAGTATCTGTAAATAATCGGAACACGAAATGTTCACTATAAAAGGCAAGGTGGGAGGGGCACCTGGGTGGCTCAGTCATTAAGCATCTGACTCTTGATTTCAGCTCAGGTCATGAGCTGAACCCACGGGTTCGTGGGATTGAGCCCCACATCCAGTTCCCTGCTGACAGTGCAGAGCCTGCTCGGGATTCTCTCTCTCCCTCGCTCTCTGTTTCTCCCCCCCCAAAAAATAAATGAATAAACTTAAAAAAAAGGCAAAGTGGGAAAAGTAGTTTCAGCATATGTGACTGACAAAGATTTAATATTCTCTGTTTATGTGAAGAGGGCAGTTATGAATCAACGAGAGGACTGTCTCCATGGAAAATTGCACAAATGACATCAACAGGCAGTTTCCAAAAGAAGAGGAGGGTGTGAGGGGAGTTGAGTCCAGACCACTCCACAGATGCTGCCATGGAAATAACCAGGAGAGAGGAAGGAGACGGTCAAGTGGCAGATTTAGTATTTATGTGTGAAACTCTCTAGTTAAAAGGGAACCTGACAGGACCCAATCTCCCCAACTCCTTCTTTGTCTTCGAAAGATGATGTGTTTCCAGTTTGGGTGGGGGGAGTATTGTTGGGATCATTTCTTTTCCTCTACAGAATAAGCGTGTACGACATGTATTATAAGAATTCATCGAGATGTAGGGTTTTTTGTACCTCAGCAATTCTTAGATTATGTATGGTCCCTGGAGAAGCATCAGCACCACCTGGGAACTTGCTGGAAATGCAAATTCTCAGGTTCGAGCCTAGATTTATACAATCAGAAGCCCTAAGGGGTATGAGGAAAGTCATGTGTGTTTAATTCGCTAGCCAGGTGATATTCTGATGCATGTTCACCTTCGAGAACTGCTGTCATTGCTAAAATCTTCCTTTATTGTTTCATGAGAAATCCAACTAAGTGGCTTATGTGTTTGAATCCCTGTTGTATATATTAAGTCATATTTATTAAAATGCTAATGACATATTACATTTAAAAAAATGAAATCTCGGGGCACCTGGGTGACTCCGTTGGTTAAGCATCTGCCCTTTGATTTCGGCTCAGGTCATGATCTCATAGTTCATGAGTTCAAGCCCTGCATCAGGCTCCATGCCTGCTTGGGATTCTCTCTCTCCCTCTGTCTCTGCCCCACCCTCACTTGTACTCGTGCACGTACACTCTGTCTCTCTCTCAAAATAAAGAAATAAACTTTAAAAAATAATAAAAAATGAAATCTCTAATGTATTAAATTTCCATATCTCCTTAAGTAAAAGATGAACAGAGGTGGACCAGGAAGAGAGTGGTTCTGGGTTAGTTGGTTTGTCTGCTTTTTTTTTTTTCTTTTAAAGTTTATTTATTTATTTTTTTTAAATTTTTCTTTAATGTTTTATTTATTTTTAGTATATGTGCTGCCGAAGCGAGCACAATGTTTTATTTATTTTTAAGACAGAGAGAGAGAGCATGAGTGGGGATGGGGCAGAGAGAGAGAGAGAGACACAGAATCGGAAGCAGGCTCCAGGCTCCGAGCCGTCAGCACAGAGCCCGAAGTGGGGCTTGAACTCACGAACTATGAGATCACGACCTGAGCTGAAGTCAGACGCTCAACCGACTGAGCCACCCAGGTGCCCCTAAGGTTTATTTATTTATTTATTTTGAGAGAGCACACGTGCTAGCGGGCAGAGGGGCAGAGGGGCAGAGAGGGAGAGGGAGAGAGAGAATCCCAAGCAGGTCCTGGGCTGTCGGTGCAGAGCCTGACTTTGGGCTCGATCCCATGAACCCTGAGATCATGACCTGATCTGAAACCAAGAGTTGGACGCTTAAGCAACCGAGCCACACAGGCGCCCCACAGGGGATGTAAAGGCGTTTAGAATGATAGACTCTAGCTAGAATAATTGTCTGGGTCACGGAGCAAGTGGTCAAGAATGAACAGCTCTGAAAACATGCCAGCAGATCCGCAGTAACTATTTCATCTTAGAGATTTATTTATGTTTTTTTAATATAATTTATTGTCAAATTGGCTAACCAACAGCGAGTACAGTGGGCTCTTGGTTTGGGGGGTAGATTCTCGTGATTCATCACTTACATACAACACCCAGGGCTCATCCCAACAAGTGCCCATCCCCCATTTTCCCCTCTCTTATCTTAGAGCTTTAGAGTTTTAGGCTCTCGGGATCTTTGGAAATCCTCTAAACTTCCTCATTTTATCGATTTGGAAACCAAGAGACTAAATGACTCGCCGGTGAGAGGCAGAACCAGGAACAGAACGTGGCCATCCTAACTTGGAGTGTAGGATTTTGTCACTATAACGTGCTTCCCCTAAAATCTAGGGTTTTTTTGTAGTAATAACAACATAAACCCCAGAAATCCCTTGTACTAGGAGATCGCTGTAAATGCTAACATTTGACGAGCCTTCCCCACTCATGTACATATTTGTTTGATGCAGGACCATTTATAAAATTCTTTGGTATATATAGTCTTCTCTGCTCGGCATCCCCCTTAATGGCTATACAAATAGGAAAATGACCTCCTATTCGTGAAACACAATAGAGGTCCTCTCTGGTTTTGTTCTCAGTCACGTTCAAAGGAACAGTCTGTGGAAAGCCCTTCCTCCCTACACCCTTCCCCTTCCTCTCTGTGCCAGAACCCAATAACTCATTTTTCTCAGTCAGTGATTTTCACAGCTGGGTGACAAAGTCTCACTGGTCCTTGGCAAAATAAGAAGAAAAACAAAGCGTAGCAAGTGTTTTCTAAAGCTGGATTTCTTAGGTTTAAAGTGCTGTCCTTTTTTGAAAGTAAGTTCTTCCTCTTTTGTTTTGACATTCAGATGCCATATTTAAAAATGAAATGATGGGAGTGGATGATGGAAATCACTAAAATAATAAAACCAAGAGTTGGCCATTATATACAGATTTCACTTAAAAATTTTTGTTCTGATCCATGAAATCAAAATGTCTGTGAGAACAACATCTCCAGCCATTGGTCCTTTAAAAGTATTTCTTATAAAATAAAATAAAATAAAATAAAATAAAATAAAATAAAATTACATTAAATTAAATTTAATTTAATTTAATTTAATTTAAAAATTAAATTAAATTAAAAAATAAAATAAAATAAAATAAAATAAAATAATCTGTGATGAAAAGCCAGTTTTTTTCGCTCCAATCAGTTGCGGAGCGATGTCTTTGTAAAAGATAATGAATAAGTTATTAGAAATGCTGCAGCAATATTAGATTGCTATAAAACTTTCTGTACCTGCTCAGTTTCTGGGTTAATCTTGCTGCAGATCGGCGAGGAGTCGGAGGACCAGCACAGGTCAGCAGAACACATTTTCAGTACACTAAATGTTTAATTTACAGCATAACACTCTTTACAACACCAGGCCCTGCAAAGGTGTGATAGGTAAAGGGGTTCTACGGTCCAATCCATTCAGGAAACGCTCAGAGCCTTTCACCTGCTGATATGCGGAGTAATATTACAGTATTTCTTGAACTTATCTGGCCACAGAACTACCACTCCCTTCTTTGGTAGTTCATCTTTTTTTTTCTTTTAAGGTTTTATTTTTAAGCAGTCTACACCTAACGTGGGGCTCAACTCACAACCCTGAGATCCAGAGCCACGTACACCACCAACTGAGCCAGCCAGATGCCTCAAGTAACTTTTTAATGTCTTTCTCTGAACTCTGGCGTTCCATAGATCACAGTTTGGGAAATAGCGCTCTGGAACATAGCATATGCCTGTCACTTGGAGGAGACAACTCATGTCACCTTCCTCATGCTAACTTTCCATTTGGGGCTCCGAAATGAGCCGTACCGGAAACGTGTGGATGTTTTGGTGTGCCCACACTTCTTCCCATGACTGCACCTCATTAAGAAGCAAAATTAATCCAGTGTTTTCCACTCCCTGTGCCAACTGATATCACTTGTGAACCTTGTTTCACTTCTATTACTACACCTGCTGTTCCAGTGAAACTCCTGAGCCTTGATAACCTTTCCCCTTTCTCTTAGCCCAACCAGTTCCTTCCTGTAGCCATTTTCCCTCATGCTTTTCTGTTGTGCCCGTGAATTCCCCACTTGGTTGTCAGGCAAAGCCATCTTCAGCCTTTAAATTCTTCCTTTACACTGTTGCCAGAGTCTTTTTAAAAGCCCCAAATCCCGGCTCAGGTCACGATCTCACGGTTCGTGAGTTCGAGCCCCGCGTCAGGCTCTGGGCTGATGGCTCAGAGCCTGAAGCCTGCTTCAGATTCTGTGTCTCCCTCTCTCTCTGCCCCTCCCCCGGTCATGCTCTGTCTCTCTCTGTCTCAAAAATAAACATTAAAAAAATTAAAAAAAAAAAAAAAGCCCCAAATCCAAGCATGGCATGCCTCTGCTTCCAATGCTTCCCTACCTTCTCGTTAGAGTCCTTTGACAAGGGACAAGAGCATCTGAGCCCCATGCCTCCCAACTCTGGACTATCTCCGCCTGCCATTGTGTGGTCAGAACCTGGGAGCCCTTCAGGTGAGTTTCACCGCAGGGTAGGATGGCAGCTAAAGGAGTAAGAGAGATGAAAAAAGGCTAGAGGAGCACAGGACATTTTGAGATCAGACTTCCCAAGGGGCTAGCAGCATCACCTCTGGGATACCCTAGGTTTCTGTCAAGGTGGACAGTTGTGGGGAGGAAGAGAGCAATGGATGGCTTCTAAAGTTCTTCCAAAGTTCTACCTTGGACAGAGGAGGTACTTGACAAGAAGGGACTACAAGAAGAAGAGTAGCTTCTTTGGAAAGGATGTAATGACCTCAGATCCACTGGGAGAAGGGAAGCCCTTCACTTCCAAAACTTCCAACTATACACACGGCATAACTATTGTGCCGTCATAAAGCACGGTCGTAGGGGCCACAAAGCCACTGACAACTTTAAGGAAGTCCCCTCACAATGAACATCGAATCACCCAAACCCTTGCTTCCTGAACTATACAAAGATGGTTAGTTGAAACTAAGGTACAATCTGAGACAATAGAAAACAAAATAAGATCAACTACCTCCCATCGAGATTTATTTCTACACCTTGATCCCATTAGAACTCCCACAGCACTCTGTACATCTCTGGGGCATGCATTACATTTTATCTTATATTTTAGCCATTTGGGAAGTTTCTTCAGCTGATGAGCCTTTCCAGGTATGATCAGATGCCTGATTCATCTTGCAAATCTAAAGTATAATGTATAATAATACGTGCTTATCGAATAAATTAGTGCTATAAATTTCTGCGACTTCTCAATTTGAAACTTCCGTTCTCCACAGAATTCTATTTCAGATTCACCCCTGCTGCTCACACAAACAAATGCAGTTGATAGATTCACTTGCAATGACCTGTTCATTGAAAATGAAGAAAAAGCATATCTTGTATAATAAATTTACTCATTTTAGCAAGTCCAAAGAATCTAAAATGCCTTCTTTTTCAGAAATGTAAGATGTTTTTGTTTTGGTTACCATTTTACTGTGTGTGTCTTGATGTTGTGTTCATGCATGGTCACTGTTACCAAGATATGAGTGTCTACGGACCTGTGACTTAAAGTGGATCTGTAAATCTTCCAGCAAGTTTGCTAACAAGTTTGGATTGGAGTCATATCCATAGGAATGCCTAGAAGTGAGGATTCAAGAGAGAGCCCTAAATCAAGTTGAAGTCCCAGTGGAGCCAGATTGGTATTTGCTCCCAAATTATGAGCTACTTTTTCAAAAATTTATTTCTTTAAATTCCAGGTAGTTAACATACAGTGTAGCATTGGTTTCAGGAGTAGAACCCAGTGATTCATCGCTTACGTATAACACCCAGTGCTCAGCCCAACAAGTGCCCTCCTTAATGCCCACCACCCATTTAGCCCATCCCCCCACAAACCTCCCCTCTAGCAACCCTCAGTTTGTTCTCTGTATTTAAGGTTTGCTTGCCTCTCTCTTTTTATCTTATTTTTTCCTTCTCTTTCCCTGGGTTCCTCTGTTTTGTTTCTTTTTTTTTTTTTAATTTTTTAATGTTTATTTATTTTTTCAGAAACAGAGACAGAGCATTAGCAGGGGAGGGGCAGAGACAGAGGGAGACACAGAATCCGAAGCAGGCTCCAGGCTCTGAGCTGTCAGCATAGAGCCTGACTTGGGGCTCAAACCCACGAACCGCGAGATCATGACTTAGGCCAAAGTCGGACGCCCAACTGACTGAGCCACCCAGGTGCCCCGCATCTGTTTTGTTTCTTAAAGAATATGCTACAAATAATAATATACAGTAAAACCTTGAATTGTGAGTAACTTGTTCTGTGAGCACTCTGCAAGACAAACATTTCTAACAAATTTTAACTTGATAAATGAGCGATGTCTTGCTATATGAGTAGTACATGATGCCGGGTGTCACATGATCACAATGTTTCTTGAAATTCGCTTTGATATACAAGTGCTTTAGATTACAAGCATGTTTCCCGAATGAATTATGCTCGCAAACCAAGGTTTTACTATATTGCAATTAGAAACAGTAACTCTCATTTTGGAATATGTGCTCTATTTTCATCATAGATCTTGCCTACGACACATTGCAGACCTGTGGCCAGCCTGTGAACTTGCAGTAACAATATCTTCAAGGTCACTCCCAAGGCAGATAACATTACAACAAATTTCAATCTTCTGCACTTGGTACCTAGTCACAAGTGGCTTCTTCCTAGTGTTTAACTATAAATCTAACCCATTTAACCAAAGTCATTATGTATTTTGTGGGTTGTCCCAATGAAGGAGATAAAATTGGGTGCCTTTTCCCATCTTCATGAGAGGAGGATCCAACTATTTCATACATGGATAGAAAGTCATCATAAAGCAAAGCAGATCTTTCTGGTTGTGTCAAAAATCACTAGGTGACTGGATAGTCATAGAAGTACAGGCCAAGATGGGGCGCCTGGGTGGCTCAGTCGGTTGAGTGACCGACTTCGGCTCAGGTCATGATCTCACAGATTGTGAGTTCGAGCCCCACATTAGGCTCTGTGCTAACAGCTCAGAGCCTAGAGCCTGCTTCCGATTCTGTGTCTCCCTCTCTCTCTGCCCCTTCCCCACTCATGCTCTATCTCTCTCTGTCTCAGAAATAAACATAAAAAAAATTTTAAAAAGAAGTATAGGCCAAGAGCCTTGTTATCCTAGGAGAAAGGTCCTAGGAGAATTTTGAGAGCTTTGTGAAAATTGGTCTTACTTCCTAGCAGAAGAATTGGTCACCAGGAAGAAAGAAGACAGTGGAACTGGCCCTTGAGGTGGTGATCCTCTGGGTCCTTCCATGGCCAGATGGCATTTGGGGAGTGTGCTAGTGAGCTGAGAACACTGATGGCCAAGAGCCCTATTACTCGGAGCTCAGACCAATTTCTCCCAAGTGTCGTCATAAGAGAATGTAATTCCTAGACACTGCTTTGCCTTCAAAACCTGGGACATTCATATCAGCATTATTTGCAATGGCTGAAAGGTGGAAGCAAACCAAGAACGTCCACTGACGGATGAAGGGAGAAACAAACTGTGGTGTATACGCACAATGGAATATTGCACAGCCATAAAAAAGGATGAGATCTTGCCATTTGCAACAACGTGGATGAACCTCGAGGGCATTATGCTAAGGAAAATAAGCCAGATACAAAAGGTCACATATTATATGATTCCATTTATATGAAATAGCCAGAATACGCAAATCCATAGAGACACAAAGTAGAATGGTGGTTGCCAGGAGTGGAGAAGCAAGAATTGTGGATGTAGTATTGACGTACTGAGTTTTAAGTTTTGCAGGTTGAAAAGAGTTCTGGAGACCAATGGTGGTAATGGTAGTGTGTCAAGGTGAATGTACTTAATATCACCTAATTGCACAGTTAAAAATGAGTATGACAGGGGCGCCTGGGTGGCTTAGTCGGTTGGGCGGCCGACTTCGGCTCAGGTCATGATCTCGTGGTCCGTGAGTTTGAGCCCCACGTCGGGCTCTGTGCTGACAGCTCAGAGCCTGGAGTTTGTTTCGGATTCTGTATCTCCCTCTCTCTGACCCTCCCCCATTCATGCTCTGTCTCTCTCTCTATCTCAAAAATAAATAAACGTTAAAAAAAATTTTTTTAAAAATTAGTATGACAGTAAATTTTATGTTATGTGTATTTTACCACCCCCCCCCCAAAAAAAGAAGAAAATTAAACCTGCTGCAAAAAGTGTTCTGTTCCAGCACCTGTGAGGGCAGCCACTGCAGAGAGGTCAGTTCCCACCCCCCAACCTGGGCCAGATCTTCACTAGAGCAGGTGGGAGCTTTGCCACCCCGTAACCCCAGTCTCTACCTTTCTCTAGAGCTGAAAGCCCAAAACTTACCTTCCAGTAACAGCAGTAAATTCATGAAGCCATCCATCTCCCCTCTCCCATGTCTAAATCCCTCCATGGGAAGTGCATGAGTGTAAGCACCGTTTGATTTAATGTGACGTTTCTTAACATGGGTAAAAGAACAATCCTTTACACATCGGGTCGTTTCAGCACGCCTGTCGGCACAAAAGGTGAGTAATCAAGTAAGCGGGAAGGTGCACTTAATGTGAAGCTCAAAAGAAAGGTCTGTGCTGCAAACATATGTGTGGGCTTCTGGTACAGGAAGTGGATGAACACATCCTGAGAAAAATGTAGACAGAGCATGTGTCCTGGGAGGTTGTTAACTAGCAGAATGGAAATAGAGACCGCCACCCAAGTCTTTCTAACCTGCCCACATGGGATGACCAAATTAAGAATTTGATTAAATTCAGACACTTTGGGTTGCAATGAAGGAAGCTGAACCAACAAGGGAATTGCATCGGACATGTAGGGATTCCTGAAAACAATAGTGTGCAAAAAAGAAAAGTGAGAGAATACACAGCACCTGACTCTCTCCTGCTAGCCCTTCTATCTGCTTCTCTCTGTAAATTCACCATATCCCACAGTAGGAGACATTGCTACAGCAGCTCCTGGGCCCTATCTCTCCTAACTTCACCACCAGAGAAGGACTGTCTTCAGAAATTCGAGGAAAGATCTGATGGATTGAACAGGGTCGTGAGATCACTCTGGCCAATCAGCTGAGGCAGGTACTGTGGCTTAGGTTGCATTGGAGCCCAGGGATAGAACACTCATCAGTTGTGATCAAAAGGAAGGGTCACCAAGGACAGGAAAGACGTCACCAGAATCCCAAGATTTGAGTCAGAAAAAGATTTCCGAGAAAAGATAAGTTGACTGACAAAACCAAGTGCCGACTGTACAACATGCAGATTATTGAGTCAGAAGCCTGTTTATAGAAGGTACAGTGGAGAAAGGAGGTAGTGAGGCCAGCCACATTCCCTCTCCCTCGGGTTCTGAAGACAGATCACATCTCGGTAATTACGGGACTCCTGCTGGGCTGTGGCTTCTGCTGCTGAAACCCTAACGGAGTTCACTCAGGGAAAGCCGAAGCATTCCATTAGGTCTCAAAGCACCCCACAACGATCAGTGTATACCGCCAGATGCCCACCCCCTAGTCAGCTCTCAGCACCTCCTCCCTCTTGCATCACAAGAAGGAGCCTAATCTTCCCAGTCCCCATCTCCATGAAGGCTACTTAATGAGAGGCAAGGGTCCGTAGGTCCACACAATCCTAACCTTGCCTCATCAGACACTGGGGATTCCATCCCACCGGCCCCCTGGTTTTCTTTTTCTTCCTAGAGCAAAACATAGCAGCACCAGAAATTAAGACATTTTTCCAAGCAGTCATCTCTAAGAATGGAGCACAAGTTTCCATCTTTGGTTTTCTTACCTCTCTACTTGCAGCACGGAAATATCGCCTACCCTTGCTCTCAGGGGCTCATCTGCTTGGACACAATAACCACAAACAGAACTGCAAAGTCCACTGTTGATTACCTATGGCCCACACTGATCCACAAAATAGGCCCAATGGGGGTTATCACAACCAGTTAGATGACTGACTGTTAACCCCCAGCAGAAGGACTGAACAGGTCTGACCACACCAACCAGTGACTGATGATCACTGTTTACCCAGAACTTTAGTAGACGCATCTAACTACAGCAACCTCTGGTATTTATGTAAACAATGTTGATGCTCTGTGAAGAGCTTTTTGTTCCTCTCTCTCTCTTTTAGAATTAGAGCTCCTGCCCCTTTTTGAGGTTGGAATTTGTTCCAATTGGCAGAAATCGTTGCGTTTCACACTCCCTTTGCCACTGTCTGGTTACAATCACGAGAGGGGTCCTTTGCTGCTCACACTACACTTTGTCCCCATCATTGCTAATTTGAAAATTCGGAAGAATCTGTTCATCTCCAAAGGAGGTGTCAGGCTGTTCTTGCTTTCTCTGCCCCACGACCCAGCATTTGCTACCTCCCAAGTTACCCTCATTCCACTTGGTATTAGAGAATGTAAAGACATCCTCGTGCTTGGGCTGGATGTTTATCCTTTCACAGGATTAATAGTGACCACCAGAAGGAAAGCAGCGGCAGTCTGGACTATTCCAGCCACAGGACGGGAGACTGTTCACCATATGCATTTATGCTGATGCTTTCACTTTATCTTTCACTATCTTCTTCTAAATCTAGATCTTCTGAATCAAATGTCACCAACTTCTGCATGTCATAATATATATTGCCCCACCAAACCGAGCTTCAATTACAGAGCAGCCCCCAAATTTTCAAGCATAATCATTCTCCTGCTAACTTCTGGCCATCAATTGCCATCAAGCCAGATTATGGGATTCCACACTCTTTACCCATTTACACATCTATCCACTAATGCCCCAACCAGAGGCTCACCTCTTATTAAACCTATTTTCAAATGTCATTTAAAAAAAAAAGTTTATTTATTTTGGGAGAGAGTGAGAGAGGGAAGAGAGAATCCTAAGCAGGCTCCATGCTGCCAGTGCAGAGCCCAATGTGGGACTCGAACTCATGAACTGTGAGACTGTGACCTGAGCTGAATTCAAGAGTCAGTTTCTTAACTGACTGAGCCACCCAGGGGCTCCAAACCTATTTTCAAATGTCTTACAGTGCAGCTTACTCTACCATGATAGTTATGTGACCTCTTCTGGCATTTATTTAATATAACGCACTTCCAGAAATGGACATGCTGGTGAAGTTTATTTACATTACATTCTATCATGTCAGTCACATTTAAGTCCTGGTGATTTGTATTTACATATAGCATCGAGTACATTCCTGACAGATTTCTTTTTGTCTTAGCAAAACAAAAACAAAAGCAAACAAACAAACAAAAACCCCAACAAAACAAGATGCAATTGATCTGACAGTTGGGTAGCTTCATGAGCATCATGCTTCTTTGGGGGTCTCATCTGGGATTTTAGAATGAACCGTATCCAAAGGCTGCCAGTGGCAACTCATGAGAGAGTCATAGAGTTCCTCACTTTTTACCATAAACTCCTTGTTCAGTTCTTCAATATTCAAATGAAGATCTGGATCTGCAGAAGCCAATAACGCATATGGAAAAAAAAAAAGTGTTACAGGACACATATTAGAAATGGCTTGAAATGAGAGTTTCATAAAAACATCAGCAGGAAAATATTGCAGACGTTTCACGTTAGAGTTTTTAAACTGCGCGTTTCCTTTCAAGAAGATTTGAAAATACAAATGGGAGCTGGGAAAGTAGCATGACCAGGCTCAACCAGCATCCCTGTGGTGGAAGAGATGGAGAAAATGGACGGATAGAGAGATGTTTTGGAGATGGATGGACAGTATTTGGAAATGGGTTCAATTTGGGGCAAAAGAGAAAGGGAGGGTCAAGGATGAGCCCTAAGTTTCCAGCACGAGCACCTGGGTGGACAGGACACCAGCCAGCCAGGACTAAATCCCCAGAACGGGGCTTTGAAACAATAAACATGTTGCTTTATTTGCTTAATTAGCAGATTGACGTAAGTGAATAAATTGTTTATAGCAGCCCATTCAGAAACAGAGGGGGGCACAGGCTTCCTTCTCTGAAACCTGGAACCCTATGGTGAGGTGGTGTTAAGTTACCATGAAAGCATCAGACCTAGATATTCATTCCAAGTTGTCAGGTTTCCAAGGTGCTGAATGCCATCCGTTTTTTCCTCTCCTTGTACTGAATGTAATTGAAGCAGCCCTTGCTGTGTTCCTCTGTAATGTTTGCAAGCCTTAGCTCATTCAGGACCATAATTTTTACTTCCTAATACTCATAAGGGACCACACTATTCATTTGTATTTGTATGCCTGTCCTGGACTGAATATTTGTGCCCCCTAAAATTCATGGAGACACTTACTTCCAATGCGATGGTATTTTGGAGACGAGGCCTTTGGGAGATAATCAGGGCTGGATGAGGTCATAAGGGTTGGGCCCTAGTCTGATGGGATTAGTGCCCTTATAAGAAAGGACACCAGTGATGGTGTTCTATGTTTCCCCCACCATATGAGGACATAATGAGAAGGAAGGTGGCCGTCTGCAAGCCAGGAAGAGAGCCCTCACCAGGCACTGAAGCAGCTAGTACCTTGATATTGGACTTCTCAGTGTCCAGAACTATGAAAAATAAATTTGTTATTCAAGCCACCCCGTCTGTGGTATTTTGTTACAGCAGCCTGAGCTGAATAACATCCTTCTGTGATTTTTTTAGAACCAAGATTATCAACCGTCATCATAGGCCTAAAGCATCATATAAGTTTCATGAACTACTTCCCACTTTTCTTCCCTGGAGTCATTCGTGACTGTGTTGTCTGATTTTTATTGTTTAGAGCTTCCCCTCCCTTTTTATCTTTCCTTTGAGAGCATCTGGTCATAAAATTAGATTTTTTTTTTTTCTGAGCTTTCTGAAATTCTCTTTCTTAAGGTCATGTCCCAGGGTTCTTTCCTTCACTGTTATGGGCAGGTGTTTGTGAAAAGGCTCCTGACTTAGGTTCCTGGTCACAGGAAAGGTGTCAGGGCCACATCCATATAAGTACTGCCTGTCCTCTAACCTGTGGCCTAGAAACAGACACAGCATGGTCAGCTATGAACCCCAGATTAATGATTTAGGTCCTTCCAGTGACATTGACCCTAGTGGTAGAAGAAGCCCATAAAAGACAAACGAATACATCTTCCCTAAGCCTGGTGGACCTCTAGACCAAGCTAATCCAGCAGCCCCTATCCACATGTGGTTATTGAGCACTGGAAATGAGGTTAGTCCTTATCAGAGAGGTGATGTAAATATGCACTGCATTGCAAAAACTTGGTATTAAGCTTTTTAAATTCCTGGGGTGCCTGGGTGACTCAGTCGGTTGAGCATCTGACTTTGGCTCAGGTCATAATCTCACAGTCCGTGAGTTCGAGCCCTGCATCAGGCTCTGTGCCGACAGCTCAGAGCCTGGAGCCTCCTTTGGATTCTGTGTCTCCTTCTCTCTCTGCCCCTCCCCCACTTGTGCTCTGTCTCCCTCTGTCTCTCAAAAATAAACAAATGTAAAAAAAATAAATTAACTAAAAAAAAAGATTTTTTAAATTCCACTTATTTTTATATTAATTACATGTTTAAATGTAACCTAATATACCTGAAATATTTCAAGCATTGAAATTAATTTCATGTTCCTTTTTAGTTGTTTTTTTTTAATTTGGCTACTAGAAAATTTAAAACTCTCTATGTGGTTGGATTTGTGTTTAAATCACATTTGCCCTGGACAGAACTCCCCCCACTCTACGAAGAGCTTATACTAACCACCAAAATTGCTATTATCTGCCAGATGAAGTTAAGACACTTAAAAACAGTTTAGAGCTATTGTCACACTTTGTAGGAGGTTCGTTTTCACATCCCATTCCACAGATGGGGCCCTGATGTCCTAGAGGGGAATTTGCCTGGAATTACAGAGCTTGTCAGGGAGATTTGAACCCAGGCCGTCTGCATCCAGAAAGCACACTTATTGTGGGTCTTTCTCTGTCATTTTTATACCGTCCGCAGGACTGGAGAAGGCAGGGAGAATGGATTCAGGCTTTAACCAGAATGAAATTCCCCTGAGAGATGGAATGCATACCTTTTATTCACATTTCAATCAAATGTATTTGGATAAAACTAGAACTCCCCCATAGCATTTAAAGATTTCTTTTAAACATCAGTTTCATTTCATTTGAACACTGAGCACCTGTTGACTTGCTGACTTTGTATTAGTCACTGGGACTACAAAGACAGCTGTTCTCACCTTTGATGCAGTCACGAGGCAGTGGGGGGGGGATTGGTCTTGTGGGGGTCCCCTGGGGGTGGAGGAAACCATCAGATGGCCATGTGATAACACAGGCAGGTGGTAAGAAACTGGCAAAGGTGTTCTCTCTGAGAGTCTCTTCTATTTTTCTTGCCTGTAACTTAAGTAAAACAAGCCACACATTTTCTCCCCTTCCTCGATTAATAATAGGGTCCTGCTCTGGGCATTTCGTGCCCCTGCACGTTCTTTCTTTCAAAATAGATCAGGAACTACAAGGAGCACTGCGTAACCCTACAGATTGGGCCTGTGAGGTCCCCCAGGAACCAATAACCCTGAGGGAAGTTAGGAAGCCAAAGTCACAGTGATCACCTCCTACTTCTCCCCTTAAAAATCAAAATTAAAGCATTACTAATCCCAAAGTTTAAATTTATGGAGGAAACTGATCTTAAAAACAATTTATTGTCTTTTTATTGTTTGGAAATGTCCCCATTTCCTAGTCCTTCAGAAAGACCCAAACAGGTGGTTTAGCTCAAGCTTCCCACAGAAACAATTTCCAAAAAACAGATGAACTGCTGAAGAAAATGGCTTACGCAACCTACGTAGGAATTTTCCAGTAGAATCTCTCGGTTTCGAGCCAGTTGAGTAATGACTAACCTTGGGAATGGATTAGTTTTGTTTTCAACCATGGCAACACAGGGTTTACGTTACCTTCCAGTGGGTTTTCATCTTGCTTTTCTGCCAGAGCCGTGCTTTCCTACAAGGAAATCAGTATGTTAAGAAAAAAAATAAAGATTTACTATCAACACACGCTTTTAAAGAAAACACTGTCAAAAATAATATCTAAGACACTGAACTCCCTTTAGATCAAATTTGTTTTGAACTTTGATTTGAAGAATCTTTAAGTAATAATGACCACAGCTATGAAATAGGTAATCTGAGTCAACAGATGAAAAGTCACAAAGGAGGAGAATTCCCTGAAGCTTCTGGAACTAACTGGCATCCTAGGGCCTGGGCTAGGAACTAGACACCAGGGACCCTGGCATCCAGACTCCACGGTCCCTGCACTAAATGCCCAACTCTCTGTCTGGACCTCTGCCCCTATTTCCAGATGATGACTTGTAAAATCTTCACGAGCACATTCTCCCTAGAGCCTTCCAATCACACCCGGACCCCACAGCTCAGCTAAGGGCCACGACAATAGGTGCTTAAGCAGATAACAGAGACTATAGAAGAGCTAACCAGTCAATGAGAAGAGTAAATTCGAGAAGCACTCCCCAAATAAAACTTGTTTGGTTAACCCAGACCCTATGGGCTCTCCTGGGACAGGGTAAGTTTCTATGACTCCTCTCCATAGGCACCTGTTGGGAAGTGTTTCTGTTAAAGATGTACAGCTGTTCCGAGGAACCAAGCCATCCAGGAATAGCCCAGGTAGCTCCTGGGACCCAATGAACTTCATGAAGCCTCCCTTGCTAAGAAGAACAAGTTTATACTGAAAACCAAAGAGCCACTGTCTCTTATTTTCAGTCTGTCAGAAAGCATCCCTCCCTTTCACTCTGAAATAGGTCCTGGTTTGGAAAATAAATTATGTAGTTACCATAAGTTTAATCTCACCATTGGTGTATTTTTTCCTATTTAGAAACAGCTAAGACAGCCAGAATCTGGGCTTAAAGGAGGCCTTTCTCATAACACAATGCCCGAGTAACCTCACATTTCCTCCTTTGCAACGTGTGCTCAGGTAACTGTGGATCTCACCTGACCAGGATGCAGGGAGCAGGTGCTCCATGGAGACAGAGCATTCTCTCTGGTGTGAGGGTCACCTGGGCAGTAAGTACCTGCTGTTCTTGAAGAAGGGCACATCTAGTAACTTTTGCTAGTGGTTTTGCTAGTGTTCTGCTAGCAGAGTGCTAACTCTGCTGGTGGGAGTGTGGGACCATTGTGCTGAAGGAGCCCAAAGACCTGAGAGTCATTTTGAACACATCCACTCCCTCTGATCTAAAGACACAATGTCAAAACGCACAGGGCTCTTGGGAGGCTAACCTCTTACCCTGGAGACACAAGCATTAAGAACACCAGCGTGCCCCAGAGGGGGAAATGGACAATAGAGCTGGGACATCTGGCAGAGGTCATCCTTTCTTAGGCAAGAATAAAGCGAGGGCACTCGGGAGTGAAAGAGGCCCACGGCAAAGCCTCACCGTTGTGAATACTGCTGAACAGCTTCATAACTGGGGACTCCCGCCAGGAAAGCAGGCAGGTGGCACAAGTGTGCTAACCACAGCCACGAAAGTGGATAGATTTCTAATTCTTGACACTGCGTGTTAAGAAAGGAAGGAGGGAAGAAAAGAGAAAAGAAAAGAAAAGAAAAGAAAAGAAAAGAAAAGAAAAGAAACTGCATGTTATGGTAATAATTTGACAGGAGACTGGGATGAAAATCCCAGCAGGTGTCAACAAAAACGAGAAGAGGCAGGGGACAAGGAGACAAAAAATGGTTAATTTCTTTTAAAAATTTTATTTATTTATGGGGCACCTGGGTGGCTCAGTGGGTTAAGCATCTGACTCTTGATTTCAGCTTGGGTCATGATCTCAGGGTTCGGGGATTTGAGCCCCGGAGTCGAGCTCTGTGTTAATGGCACAGCGCCTGCCTGGGATTCTCTCTGTCCCTCTTCTGCTTGCCTGATTTCTGTCTCTCAAAATAAATAAATAAACATTAAAAATGTTTTTATTTATTTATGTTTCTTTGTTCCTTTGGTGGTGTTGTTTCTTACTATCTTTTCTTTCTTTGGTGTTAATTTTGTTTTCTCATGAGTGGGCAGAAATCAAGAAATACTTTCATTTTTGAAGTTGATAATGCAGTCAAACCTATACTTCTCTATTTAAAGATAAGGGTAACCACAGGAAGACACAGAGACTATCTCCCAAACTAGCGAAAAAGAGAAGGGGTAGAAGAAAAAAATGTGCTAAAACCTCAGGTAATATAGCAAAATTTTCTTTTTTAAGTGATGCAACATCAAACATCTGCTAACAGGGTAAAACCTGACCTGGGTTTAAAAAGAAAAAAAAAAAAACAAGAAATATAACAAGATATTTTATATAGAAGAAGGCATGCCTAAAACAGACTTGAAAAATTGAAAATGAAAGTTTGGGAAAAAAAAAAAAAAGAAGATACCAAGCAAATGTAAGTTCTAAAAACTGAGGGTTGAAATATTAAATCCAACTCTGGGTTTAAGGTACAGGCCATCCCATGAGGAACACTAGGAAGCAAACTGCAGAGAACACTAACACTTTGACTGCTCAGTGCTAATTTCCATAATAGGCAAGCATCTGCACAGTCAGATAAAAGGGGGTATAACTAACAGAAAGTAGACAAAGAACATCGATGAGGTCACAGAACGCAGGTATCATCAGGCAACAGCTTAAAAGGTATTTGCCCTCAGTGATAGGCAAACGCCTTCCACACCTGTCACGTTGGTAAATTGCACACGGAGAGGCAAGCACACTCACAACAGCAATGAGAAGTGTAAACGTAGGCAGGCTTTTTGGTGAGTAATTCGCGATCTGAAATTTTCAATGTTATATCCTTTAATCCCGACCTTCTACTTCCGGCAACCTATCCTTAGGCAAAGAACACTCTGACAAATGCTTGGAGATCGGTAAACGTTTGTTGAGTGCTAAGAACATTTAAAATGTTAGCCCTCAACGGATGAGCTAATATCACAGCTCGTCCAAATGGGCAACTTTTAAAGAAAGCTCTTTCAAAGGGGGGACATCTCCGAGAGGCTGGGTGGCTCAGTTGGTTAAATGTCTGAGTCTTGACTTCCACTCACGTCACAATCTCATGGTTCTTGAGTTCGAGACCCTCACCGGGCTCTGTGCTGTCAGTGCGCCTCTGTCCCTCTCTCTCTGTTCCTCCCCTGCTTGCGCGCATTTGTGCACTTGTGCGTGCGCGCTCTTTCTCTCTCAAAAATAAACATTCAAAAAAAAAAATTAAAGGGGAACATCTGCTGATGCCACCTGCCAGCAGAAGCAAGGAGTAAACCAGTATGTACTACACAAGCTCATTCTTGTTCAATTCTCCGCAAACAGAAATAAAGCCCAATCACCCTGACTTAGCAAGAGTAGAAGGGAAAAATCTAGAGGACATAGGTGCCCTTGAACAGGGGTTTCTTCTAACTGGGGAGGAAATGGGGAAGAGGAAAGGGACAAGGACGGGGGAAGCTTTCTCTTATTCTAACACAGAAATCTGTGTCATTTCAGAAATAGCTCGCATTAGTAACCAAAACATTAGAACAGTTCTTTTTAATTTTTTTAAAATGCTTATTTAATCTTGAGAGAGAGAGAGGCAGAGTATGAGTGGGGAAAGGGCAGAGAGAGAGAGAGAGAGAGAGAGAGAGAGAGAGAGAGAGAATCTGAAGCAGGCCCCAGGCATGGAGCTGTCAGCACAGAGCCCCTAATTCACGAGCTGTGAGACCATGACCTGAACCGAAGTCAGGCGTTTAACTGACTGAGCCACACAGATGCCCCTGGAACAGCTCTTAAAAGCATGTTCATGTTTTCTGCTATTACAAAACAAAAAACTACCTCTAGTCCTATTTTAAGTGTTTAAGAGTAAAATCAAGGGGCACCTGGGTGGCTCGGTGGGTTAAGCCTCTGACTTTGGCTCAGCTCATGGTCTCACAGTTCATGAGTTCGAGCCCCACGTCCGGCTCTGTGCTGACAGCTCAGGGCCTGGAGCCTGCTTCGGATTCTGTGTCTCCCTCTCTCTCTGCCCCTCCCCCAACTCACACTCTGTTTCTCTTCTCTCTCAAAAATAAACATTTTTTTTTTTTTAAAAAGAGTAAAATCAAATGAGTGGTAATCTAAAATTTAGCAGTAAGAATTTAAGCACGGACTTCATCAGCCTATTAATTTTGTTTTTGGAAGACAGTGATGACTTAAATTGTGGGCAAGTCATCAGCTTTTCCTCTCTGGCATTAAAATGGGGAGCAAAAGCCATGGCTGTGGGAATTTGAATGAGAGCATCCGGAGGTGTGAAGGTAGGAAAAAGATACTTCCATGCTGGGCTAACGGACGACACAGGATTCATTTCAGGGAGGGGTACCTTAGGTGTGACCAGACTTGCAGCTGGGCATCCGGAGGTCTCACGCACAGAAAGGTTGTGTCCATCTCTCTCTGCTGCACAGCCGTAGTCATAGCCAGAGAGGGAGTAACCGCTGTGCTGCTGCTCAAACCAGCTGCCCGATTGGTAACCCAGGCAGGGCTGGAACACGGGCTTCCCCCTAATGAGCGGAGGGGAGACAAGAATGACATCACCAAGCAAGGTAGAATCACTCAAAACTCTTTCTTCTTTCTCAGGAGGCTGTGGTAAAGATGATTTCTGCGTTAACTGTTTAAGGACACCAATTTCCAAAGCGATGGTTTGGAAATTGCCAAAAAGCACGGAAGAAACAGAGCATGGACGCCCTTCATTTTCACTGGGAGTAGGACAGACCAGCTCACCTTTGCCAGTGCCAGTAATAAGTACTTGGTTGAGCTATGCCACAGCCTGCAAAACTCTCCTGCCCAGCCATTTATCCAGAAACTTCGCAAAAAGAGACCAGGTATCCACAGTTTTTATTCGGGAGGCAATAACTCCAGCTCTGGGGGCTAAAGCCTCTCACCCAGCAAATCTCTCTCTCGACTGCCAGAGAGAGCAATTAACATAGGAGCAGTTCCTGCTGGGTGATGACTTGCTTGACTTTTGTTACAATGGGGTTAAGGCATGGGTGGGGTAGGAGTCTATAGGGGTCACCTGGGGGGACCTTCTGCACGCTAGCAGCTGGCTCTCCCAGCTCCAGGCCCAGGGGAAGGCAGCCAAAAGCCAGCGGGGACACAGAGGAGTGCGTGTCGAGCAACTGTGAAACCCACTGAAGTCTCCATCCCACCCTCTACAATTATTGAGTCATTTGTAACAACGAAAACCATAAAAGAAATACCACACGTTGATGTTTCCCTCCTCAGTTCACTTACCTGCTAACTATTGGAAGCAGCAATTAGTGGACTTTTTTTTTTTAATAGCTCTTGCAGGTTGAAATCATTACCCCGACCAACCGGTGGAAAGAAGTCCTAGAAGGAGCACGCGCGCACGCACGCGCACACACACACACACACACACACACACACACACACTAACCTACCCTCTTAATGTGGGTACAGGAAAACATTTTAAAGAAATAATACTGTGGCTCAAAATTATTTAAAAACACCAAATGCAGCATGCCTTCCCAAATTTCAACGTGCATATGAATCACCTCGGCACGTTGTTTAAAACGTAGGTTCTGATTCCATAGGTTTGGATTAGAGCCTCGCTCAGATTCTGCCTAAGTAGCCAGTCTACACAGTGTCCAAATGTGAGAAGGTAACTTTTGAGTCCAAATAGGGGCACTTCGGGTCTGGCCATTTCCCTGCAGCTTGTTAATAAGTGCTTGATGTAGTCTATATTTGCCGGTGTTGTAAAAAATAATAATCATGAATTCAAATCATTCAGTTATTCACCCATTATTTACTGAACAGCTACTTGTGCAAAGCAGGGTGATAGAGTGGGGCCTACACTCCAGATGTCCCCATGGTTCCTGGGAGAGGTTACTGATTAGCAGCTCTGCCTCACCTTGCTGGGTGCCAGCCACTATTCAGTTTCCTTTTCTTCCTTAATAACAAATCTCAGGGGCACCTGGGGGGCTCAGTCAGTTAAGCGTCCGACTTCAGCTCAGGTCATGATCTCATGGTTCGTGGGTTCGAGCCCCGCGTCAAGCTCTGTGCTGACCGCTCACAGCCTAGAGCCTGCTTCGGATTCTGTGTCTCCCTGTCTCTCAAAAATGAATAAACGTTAAATAAAAATTTAGGGGGGAAATAACAGCACCCTGATTTTTTTGGGGGGCAGAGATAGGCCTCACTAAAAGACATTTCCTAGTTCCCCAAGCGCAGGTAGATGTGGCCGAGCGGCCAAAGTCTGGCTAATAAGATGTAAATAGAACTATTATAAGAGGATTGAGGACAGCTGTGTGGGCCAAGGGTGTTTGCTTAACTGGAAGGAGGCGTGTGGTACTCCACCCTTTCTCTGGACCTAGTGCTAGGATTAGAGATATGATGGCTGGAACCCAAACGCTGCACCTATTTTGGCCTATGAGGTGACATAAAAGGGGAAGCCATACACCGGAATATAGGATCTGAAAGAGAGAATGTGTCTGGGTGCCTGATGACTGAGGACTCCTTGTACCAGCACTAGATTGTCTCCCTCCAGATTTCTTTTACTTACGAGATAAATGTCTTGTTTAAGCCACGGCTGATTTAGGTTACTGTATGAAGTTAAACACAATTCCTAACTGCTAGAGCAGCTTAGCCTTCAAATAAAACCTATCTGTTGAGGATTCTTTTTGTAAAACTTTCATCAGTGTTTTGTTCCTTCTCTTTAGAGCTGGATTTTGTAAAAGGAAAATCAGAATGTTGCCCATAGATGGGTGAGCGATAAAGCCATCGCTGGAAAAGAAAGCAGAAGTTAGACGTTTATAATAAGGTGGTTACAGAGGCTGGGGAAGGGAGAAGTTAATGACGCGTGTCTGAATCCCCCAGCAGCGTGGCAGGACCTGGGGACAGAGGACCAGGAGCAAAGCTCCAGAGAAGATGGACACTCAGGGGCTTTGTTGATGACAGGGACAAGGAAGGGTTCACAAATGCTGTTTCGCTCTTTAAAAGCCCCAAAGGCCAACTCCTCATATTTCACCTTATTCCCGTGAAGCAGGTGAAGCAAATTTATACCAGGACAGACAATTGGCCAGTGTCCAGGGGGACGTAGCCCACTCTCGGCTTCTATGTGCAAAGGAGACAAAAAGTCCTCTGGGAATATGCACATGTACCTCTGTAGTCCTAAAAATTAAGACTTGCTACCTGCCACAGTGAGAAAGTGGGGGGGCGGGGAGGGGTAATTGAGCAGAAATATGAGACTCTCATATTTCTAACATGGCTGATTTTTCTCTGCTGTATCCTGCTTTTTAGCACAGCATGTCCACCTTACTACCCACCCCCCCCCCACCAAAAAAACTGTTTTTTCTTCAGCAAACCAAACAAAGCCAGGCACTCCATAAATATTTGTTGAATGAATGAATAAATCAACACACAGCTCAAGTGTAAAAAGCTTTTTGATCAATAATTTAAAAGCAAAACTAAAAAAAAAAAAATCCTGTTGTGCTCTAGTGTTAATGAACTCTTAACGGTTGTTTCTTGGCAACTGCAGTTTTCACAAGAAGAGGATTAAATGGTTTTTTTCATCCTGTGTTTGGAAAGAGACCAGGAGGTTTGCAGGAAGTATGCTCAGTTCGAATCTAGTTGAACAAGTATGTAATTTTGTATTGTTTTTCTTTAGACAGTGAAAAACTGCTTTATTTTTCTTCTTTGTTAAAGAGAAAGTTTGAGCCCAAGGAAATGTAAAAAGTAGCAGCATTATAGGTCTACTGTCCCTTAGCTGGGTGGTTTTGAGTTACCTTTCTAGACCTATTTCACATTTATAACCTCAGACTGGATTAGTGCATTAAAACAATTTTTTTTAATGTTTACTTTTGACAGAGAGAGAGAGAGAGAGAGACAGAGTGTGAGCAGGGGAGGGGCAGAGAGAGAGCGAGACACAGGATCCAAAGCAGGCTCCAGGCTCCGAACTGTTAGCACAGGGCCTGACGCAGGGCTCGAACCCACAGACTACGAGATCATGACCTGAGCCGGTCGGAAGCTCAACCGCTCAACTGACTGAACCACCAAGGTGCCCCAGGATTAGTGCATTTTAACTTTAGAGGCACTAATCCTTTTGAAAATGTAATGAAATTTTATCAATGCTCTCCTTCAAAAATGTACATAAACAATTGTGCATCTAATTTCAGGGGCTGGAGAGCCCTCAGAACTTATCCATAAACTGCCCTAGAGCGGGATCACCTGGATAAATGCTTCTCTATGGTCTTCTGAGCTCGAGAATCGGTTCCGATGATTTCTAACAGTTTTCAAGATAAAACATGAGACTTCAAAGAAATGTCCTATTCAGTCATTCTTTGTCCCATGCCCAGCCAACATCCACTGCACCTATTCACACCCCCCTCACTTTGGTAGGTCTCTGGTGGACACAGGAAAGAGATGGTAAATAGGAAAATAACTTAAATAGTAAGATAACTTGACTTTTTTTTTTTTTTAACATAATGAAGATAACCAGCACGAAGCGAAGGAATTACTTTAAAACAGTGAATGACAACATGTGTTTCCGAGACAGAGGGTTAGTTTGACGACAGCATTTTCAGTGCCTGGGGAGCGCTTACACGTGGAGTCGCTAAAGCCTGCAGAAGACAAAGCCTTCCCTGAGTTGCAATGACACCCAAAGCATTCAAAGAGTAATCATTTCTACAAGACCCAAACCAGCGGAAATTAAAACAAACACGAGTTAGACACGTAGCGACAGTTCAGAATACCAGAGAAACACATAGTCTTGAAAACAAAAGGGTCAAAGTGCTGATCCTGTAGGATCCTGTAGGATCAGCACTAAAGCGGGGGTTGAAGAACTGACGCCGAGGATGCCATCCGAAATTCCTGCTTGTCAAATTCACCTGCCTTCGCCTTTATGAGACTAATTATGACGCTTCAGGATTTACTCCGATTTGTGCAAAGCTGTCATTTCAACAGACCTCTGAATCTCCACACGTTATGAGAATTGCAAATGCTAATTAAGGCGATCTTGGCTTTCATGCATGTTTCATGTGGTCCCTAAACTGCGGGGCGGGGGGTGGTCAAAGTGAAATGGGAGATCTCCTTTTGGTACATTCACCTACGATGACTGCGGACTTCGTCCTCAAGCAGCTCGTGTTATCACTTCAGGTAAAGCGTCCTCTTCCCTCCCCGGGATGTGCGGCGACGCTGGCCAATGTGACCCCGAAGTCAGACAAACCAATCAAGCTAGAA
The DNA here is from genome assembly GCF_022837055.1 of Prionailurus viverrinus. Classification (NCBI taxonomy): domain Eukaryota; kingdom Metazoa; phylum Chordata; class Mammalia; order Carnivora; family Felidae; genus Prionailurus; species Prionailurus viverrinus. The sequence continues at coordinate 17,769,639 of NC_062565.1, read as the reverse complement.
GGAAAGGTGTGCGGCCTGCTTTAGAAGCCGCTAACCACGAATGCCGACCCCTCTCTGCCCTGTCACGAGAGAACGTGAGAGACAAACGCTTGCTTATGCTGCCTGCGCAAAAAGGAAACCCAATTCCTGCCCACCGTCTGACAGCCCACAGCACAGCGGGCTCGGCACTCAGCACGCGACACCGCCAGGGGCCCCGCCCAGACCGGAAGAGGCCCCGCCCTGTTCGTGACGTCACGGAAATAAGGGGCTTCCGCAGAGGATGTCCCGCCCCATTCCCCTTTAGACCTGCCTACCTCACAGCCACCTAGAATATGCCTGCTTGCCCCCAACATTTTTCTCCTCGCCGTGAGAACTTCCTCGTGTGACATCCTTTCTTTTTTTCCTTTTGGAAGTTCCGCGTGATCCTTGAGCGCTGAAACCGCTTCCACGGAGCCAGGCGCCCTAAAGGCAGCCCTGCGCCCATGACGTAATTTGAGCGCCGACGCAGGAAGGACCCTACTTGCTCTGGCATCCGCTTTCGTCACTGTCTCAGCTGAGCGGCGCTGGTTGAAGGGGCACGTGTACTGCTGAATGGAGCTGGTCGCTGGTTGTTACGAACAGGTCCTTTTTGGGTTCGCAGTACGCCCCGAGCCAGCTGCAGGCGGCGATCACGAGGTAAGAGTGCGCGCCGGGAGGGACCGCGGGAGGAGGGGCGCTGGAAGGTCTGGTCGGGTTCCCGCACGGCCGTGGTAAGCACATCATCACAGGTAAACACACTGATCTCTTAGGGATTAATTGATGAATCAAACTCAAACGTATAATTTAGCTTTTTAAAACCTGGAGTAGGCATTCTCGTAAAACGAGATCATGTTTGTTGGGTTTAGTAGACATTCTGGCCACGGTGCAGGAAGGAAGCTGGCAAATGAGTCCGTTGACAGCCGGTGTACGCGTTCAGGATTTAAAGAAAGAACAGTTCGCTTTTACTGAGTTTTTGTCCTTGAATTTGACAAAATGTTAGATCTGGGTCGGGTTAAACCTCTCGTTGATAGTGTCTCCAGTTCATTCAGTGTTTTTGAACCCTTACCACGGAGCCGTTAATTGGTAGTGGAGGTGCAAAGAAGCCAAAGGAGTGGGTACAGCGCTAGAGAGCTTGCCGACATAAGGGCAAAGGAGACACATGCGTGGAGGGAAATTACAACAAAATAGAAGTATTTTTACTGGATGTGTGAGCAGAAAGGTTAAGTAAATTGCCGTTAGTCAAACAGATAGGACATACCCAGGATTAGAAATAAGATCTCTTAACTTTTAATCCAGTAGTATTTTTCCCTAAGCAAACCTAAGTATCTCCTAGAAACCCATTCTTTTCAGTACTTCTTTGTGAAAAAGCCAAGGTGTCAGTCTTGAATTAACCAGAAAACTGGAGGGATATAACTTGAATAATTACTTTGTCTCCTCCTGCTTATTAATCTTTTTGGCTGGAAGGTGCCATCTCTTGAATCTTAAAGATGATGCTATTGTGTTCTCTTTGTAATAAAGTGACTACATTGTTCCAGACACGTAGCGGTCTTCCCAGCAGCCTCCTGAGGCAAATACAGTTATCCCCATGTTACAGATAAGGAGCCTGAAGTTGAGATAGGTTAAGTGACCTGCGCAGTGCCACACAACTAATATTGGGAGACCTGGGACTCAAGTCCCTAGGTGTCTCTGAAACATGAAGCTCTTATACTACCCGCTGCTGCTTCTAAACCGAGACAGACCAGAGCTCAGATAATCAACATTCTTTCTGTAAAGTGCACAAGCAAAGATCGTCTTTGATTTATGGTCATAGCAGCCCCTCAGGAATATTGTGCCTTTACTCAAAAGAGGCTCCCTTGGTCCTGATTGATGGAAGGACTGTCTGATGCTGTAGTTATTTAGAAATTAATTTGCAATGACACATCTTAAGTGTGTTCAAAGAAATCTGATGGATTCTTCTTCTTCCGTGGTTTGATTTGCTAATACTCCTTTTTTAAAAAAACTTTTAATGTTTATTTTTGAGAAAGACAGAGTGCAAGTGGGGGAGGGGCAGAGAGAGAGGGAGACAAGAATCCGAAGCAGGCTCCAGGCTCTGAGCTGTCAGCACAAAGCCCGATGTGGGACTCGAACCCACGAACTGCGAGATCATGACCTGAACCAAAGTCGGACACTTAACTGACTGAGCCACCCAGGTGCCCCAATTTGCTAATACTTCTTGATGCGTCTCCCTCAGTTTGAGGTGTGTGTATGTATTCAGCTCTCTTATTCCTTGCACTCAACCAGTTTCACTTATTTGGTCCAAAAGTTGCATATCAATAAGCGTAGAGTTCTTGAGATCTCATCATTGGTCATTCTCTAGGGCTTATTTTAGTACTAATGGAGACACAGTGTTTATCCTGTTTATTTTTCTTCATAAGACTTGTCATTTATACTCCTCTCTATGTGATACCGTATTTATTTGCAGTTTGTCTCTCCCACAGGGATGGCAGTTACATTAGAATTACAGCTTTCATGGGGCGCCTGGGTGGCGCAGTCGGTTAAGCGTCCGACTTCAGCCAGGTCACGATCTCGCGGTCCGTGAGTTCGAGCCCCGCGTCGGGCTCTGGGCTGATGGCTCAGAGCCTGGAGCCTGTTTCTGATTCTGTGTCTCCCTCTCTCTCTGCCCCTCCCCCGTTCATGCTCTGTCTCTCTCTGTCCCAAAAATAAACGTTGAAAAAAAATTTTTTTTAAAAAAGAATTACAGCTTTCTTCACTGTTACATATCAACTGTCCAAAATGATGCCAAGCACATAGTAGTCATTTAGTATTTGAACGAATAAATTCAAATCAAATCTGAACATTTGAATGAATGAATAGTGAAGTCTCACATATAAGTACATATATGAAGGAGTTAAGGATTGGAATAGGACCTTAAAGTAATCCGGTCTCCATAATTGTTTTGGAGTCTTGATTGCCTTCCTGTCTCCTTGCTGCCTGCCTTTTTTAATTCTCAGGGTCTTTGTTTTTCTTAGTCTGCTATCCTTGCATAGTTTTTTCTCAATTTGTAAGTATCCACTGGTAGTTTTCATGGATTGTGGAACCACTTATGTGTTTCTGGAGAACTGTGATGTGATTGTGACACTGATTGTGTGTTTTACTCTTCAGCAAAAATGGACTCCTGTGGCTGACTTCACTCACCATGCCCACACTGCCTCCTTGTCAGCAGTGGCTGTAAATAGTCGTTTTGTAGTCACTGGGAGCAAAGATGAAACAATTCACATATATGACATGAAAAAGAAGGTAGACCATGGGGCTCTAGTGCATCACAACGGTAAGAAAATTATATCCTTTAAGACAATGGTGAGGCGTCATTACTTGACAATTTGACTTGAGTTGAACAATTCATTAAGTGCCTATTACATAGTAGATTCTGTGCTAGGAAATACAGAAATGAAAAAAAACATGTCTTTTGTTTTTAAGTTCTTCACGGTCCATATTGAGAGACAGAAGGGGGGCACTTAACTGCATCTGGAGGGAGTGGGAGGAAGCAGAAAGTTCCCTAAAATGACATCTGACTGAATTATCTTAGAAGAGAAGTGCCAGTTGTTAGCCAGGTGAAGTTTTCAAGGTGGGAGAGAGGGCATCCCAGGCAGAGCAGGAAGTGCACGGAGCACAGTAGCAGCCTCATGCTGATGGCTGACTTCGTTGAGGGAGTACCACGTACCCAGCAGTTTGCCAGTAAGGTACAGTTGCATCTTCGGCTTCCTAGAAGAGAAAACCAAGACTCAGGGTGTTTTGTGAGTTGCCCATAGTCACAAAACAGTGGAACTGGAACTCAGACCTAGGTCTGGAGCCCATGTCGTTAACCACTGGGTGCATGGGGACCTGCAAGCAAGTCAGTATTACGAGAAGGTTAGAACAGAGGTTAAGGTGATTGGGGAATTAGACAGGCCACGTCCTGGATGGTCCTTGAGAAGAAGAGGTTAGGGATTGAATGGTAGGGAGGGGCGGTGTGGGCTTGAGGAAAGTGCTGGCACCTGGCATACAAGAGAGTTGCTGACCAAGGACAAGCAGAAGGACTAGTGAGCGTCTGCCTGATTGAAGTTGGAGGCTGTGGCCCGAGTAACATCCGTTTGCACTAAGCTCCAGACATTTTTGTGGGGAGCAGAAAGTTACCCGGTACCCATGCAACAGAAGGATTGATTTACAAAGGATTTTGATGAAAGATGGTTTAAGTTGTCAGTCTAGAGAAAATGGGGTGTTAAGGGCCTGCAGATCTCTGAAATAAAAAAGCAGGTGGAGTGAATGAAGGGGGCGAGAAGGGGCTGGTGAAAGGTGAGGTTGCAGACAGGGAAGAGATTCTTCAAGAGTTGTAATGTGGAGCAACTCTAGGTGGTAACATGTCCTGGGTGTAGGTGCGAGGGACTGAACTAGAGAGGAAGCAAAGGTCACTGGAGGGGAGGTCAGGGCCTGGTGATTCTCCAGTCATGCTTGGGTTTTCCACACTGATGGTGAAGTTGTCCAGGATAGTGGTAGGACTTAGGAATAGGAAGACTGAATAGGTGTGTGTTTTTCCAGTATTGAACATTATTCTGTTTTTATTGTATTTTCCCAAGGCACAAAGAATGAGGTTTAACACGTGTTCCAGGAGAAGGGAAATGGAAAGGAAGAACTCAAAATAGTAGAATCAGATATGTGCTTAGTTTGGGAAAGCTCTGCTCAGGTTGTTGATTTCCTGCTATTAAAGGGAGATAAGACAGCTACGCACTGGTTTCTAGCAGTAATTTAGAGTGTTCAGTGTCTTTCTCAGATGGTCCTTAGCTACTTTGACAAGTTTTTGCTTTTCAAGAGAAGCTAGACTTTGAGTGAGTTCAACATATGTTCTTTTTCCATTCTGCCTCCTATTCCCAGTTCCTACAAGAAAGTCCTCTCTCCCTTAGGTGTGGAAGAAATAATTTAAATCAATCTGGTCTGCCTAAAGCCATTGGTACAGGTGTTGCACAATAAGGATGGGACTTACTTAGAAGGAGTTTGGATGGGGGTGAAGTATGGTTCCTAACTTCCTTCATTCTTTGTATAACTCCTGTTTATCTAACAGTTGGTAATAGATCTTTACCAAGGTAGGAAATAAGTTGATAGAAAAGAAAACGGGCAAAAGTGGCTAAAGACTCCCACTTTGATAAAGTTGTATGTTACCCCAATATATTTGGGGATGGGGCTGGGCGGTGTGCAAAATTATATTCATCAGAGATCTTTTATTTTTTTTATTTTTTTATTTTTTTTAAATTTTTTTAACGTTTATTTATTTTTGAGACAGAGAGAGACAGAGCATGAACGGGGGAGGGCCAGAGAGAGGGAGACACAGAATCTGAAACAGGCTCCAGGCTCCGAGCTGTCAGCACAGAGCCCGACGCGGGGCTCGAACTCACGGACCGCGAGATCATGACCTGAGCCGAAGTCGGCCGCCCAACCGACTGAGCCACCCAGGCGCCCCTCATCAGAGATCTTTTAATCTTTCCATATAAAGGACAAAGTAAAGGACTCACCAGGAGGTGGCAGGTGAACAACAGTGACCCAAGGGTTCATATTCTTATTTGAAAAGGACAAGATAGTAAATATTTAGGCTCTGCGGCCATATGGTCTCTGTTTTGATTGCTCAGCTCTGCTGTTGCAGTGCAGAAAACAGCCATAGACATTTGGGAACTGAACAAGCAAGTCTGTGTTCTGGAAAACTGCATTTATCAAAACAGGCCACCAGTCAGATTTAACCTAGAAACAGTATTTGTTGACCACTGAGCTATAGGAAGAGTAAGCTGATGGACACAAGCTTTAAAGGATAGGGAGTTTTATTTGAGGGTCAGGGTATCATACGTTGTCCATATACAGGGACTGCTTTTGGGGGTCAGAAGAATGCTGGGTTCCTCTATCACCTTAACCTCCTTCCAGCGAGGTTAATATTTGAGGGTATGGAACATGTTTGTCTCTATCTCAAGAGCTGTAGAAGAAATTCATGGGAGATTCAGGTTTTAATTTTTGGGCAGAGGGGAGTGGAGGTGTTTGTAAAGAAGTTGAAAAGCTGTAGGAAAATTTGTGAACCATGCAAAGGAGATTACAGAAGGCATAATTGAACAGTAGAACAGTTTATAAAATTGTGTTAATAAATTCTTTGTGTTTTAAGATTTAAAAAAATTTTTAGTTATTTTTTTAAAGATTTTATTTTTAAGTAATCCCTAAACCCATTGTGGGGGCTCAAACTTACAACCCTGAGATCAAGAGTCATCTGCTCTACCAACTGAGCCAGCCAGGCGCCCCTGTAATAAATTCTTAGGACAGTGAATGAAAACTGTAGAAATCAAATAGAAAACAGCTCTGGAGTGATAATAATTGGATTGTGGATGATTGGGTAGCTAACTAACTGATTAGAAAGTAATAATCATTCCTCTCTTCTCTTTCAATAAAGAAAGAAAGGGAGGGAGCCAGGGTGCCTGGGTGGCCTCCAACTCTTGATTTTGGCTCAGGTCAAGATCCCAGGTCCTGGGATCCAGCTGCATTAAGCGTGGAGCCTGCTTGATGCCCCTCTCTCCCACTTGTGTTTTCTCTCTCTCTCTCCCCCGCTCTCTCTCTCTCTTAAAAAAAAACAAAACAAAACAAAACAAAAAAAACCCCACACAAAGCAAAAACAAAAACCAAAACAAAGAAAAGGGAAAGGAAAGGAAGAAGTCATATGGTTGTATATCTTGGTTTGTTCCCCAAATTAGCTGGTTTATTAGTTGGTTTTGTTTGACTTCTCAAATAATCCTAGCCAGCCATCTCCTAAATTTATGATTCTGGACCCATAGAGCAAGTAAATGAACTGATTAGCTCTAGTCTGTATCTACAACTGGAGAAATTCTGTTGAAAGTGTTTGCACAGCCTTGAAATTGTATGTTCTGATATGAAAAAATTAATTTCTTCACCTAAGACTTTAAAGTTTATTTCACTAATGCTAACGTTAGATTTTTACCTACCACAGCATAGCCTTCAAACCAGAAATGGAGTTTGCATTCAAAGTGAACATTAAGTTGGTCTATTTCGGTTTTTCCACAGGCACGATAACTTGCCTGAAATTCTATGGCAACAGGCACTTAATCAGTGGGGCAGAAGATGGAGTCATTTGTGTCTGGGATGCAAAGAAATGGGAGTGCCTGAAGTCCATTAAAGCTCACAAGTGAGTCTAGCCCTTTCCCATTGGTGGTCTCCAGGTACCAGTCAAGTTGGGGGCTAACTGTTGGTTTCCTTGTAGAGGACACGTGACCTTCCTTTCTATTCACCCATCTGGCAAGTTGGCCCTGTCTGTGGGTACGGATAAGACATTGAGGTAAGTCATTAATGCCAAGAGCATCTTTTCTCAGTTGTGGTCTTTGTTCTCCAAGTACAACAGCAGGAACCTAACCATCAGGGTATTTTTTACTACAATAATTAGATACACTTCTGTCTTGTGTCCTGGCTGTCAGCTACTTAGAGATACTGCAGTACAAGGAAAAGCTGAAAGCCAGTGAACCTTTTCATGACGGTAGAGAAAAAAAAAGGACAGACTCTGTGTTCAGACATACACATTACATCCCAGTCATTCATTCGGAGTTGGGAAGCAAAGAGGATGGTCCTAAAAAGCAATGTTTTAAGAGGTGAAACCTTTTGAAAATATATTAAACATTTTAAGTAGGTGAAAGGGGTGTGGGAATGGATGCATTAATCTTGCTTAATGGTAAATATTTCCAGTGTTGTTGTAAGAAACACGACAGATCCAAATAGCGGTATCTGTAGTAAATTGTCATTTGAGTAAGTGTTCATTACGCTTACCTTTACACCTAGTAAAAGTTACCATGCCATAAGTGAGCTTCCTGTTTTGCAGAACATGGAATCTTGTGGAAGGAAGATCAGCATTCATAAAAAACATAAAGCAAAGTGAGTACTTTTATTTGGAATGTTTTTTATAACTTGATGGACTATGAATGTAGACACACACATTCTTGTGTGCGTGCGTGCTCGCCTTTGTTTCCCCTGCATGATGGTGGTTACCTCCTAGAGCAATGCTTTGGGTTACTTTTCCCATTTTCTTTTTTTTCCCATTTTAGATTGGGATTCTTGTTGTGACTGTGTCACCTACCAGCTCTCCGACCTTTGATGATTCTTTAATCCAGTTTATTTTCTAAACCTTAACTCGCAAAATATGCATCAAAATTTCTTATGAAGGGTAAATAGGACAGTGGATGTGAAATGCATGGTATAGCTATTTGCTATTTTTGTTATTACTCTGATCATTGTTTATGAAATAAAAAAGGCTTTTTTTTAACTTGCAGATGCTCACATAGTGGAATGGTCCCCAAGAGGAGAGAAATACGTAGTTGTTATGCTGAATAAAATAGATATCTATCAACTTGACACTGCATCCGTTAGTGGCACCATCACAAATGAAAAGAGAATATCTTCTGTTACGTTTCTTTCGGTAAGTGATGAGAAATCAGTGGTGGAATCTTAGTGTATATGATGATGGTTGCAATTGTTGATGACATTCTGGATATTCTTTTTCTCTCTTCTAGGAGTCTGTCCTTGCAGTGGCTGGAGATGAAGAAGTTGTAAGGTTTTTTGACTGTGATTCACTAATGTGTCTCTGTGAATTTAAAGCTCATGATAACAGGTATTTTTTTTTTTCCTTGCCAGTCTCTATGTGTATGTGTGTATGTAAGTGTAGAGTCTCCAGTAAGTGTCACGTATGCAGTAGTTTCATAAGGTAGGGTGCATATGTATGATTTCTGGAGTCCGAGAGGATGGTAGAAATGTCTTGGCCTTAGTGCAAAAGTAGGGAAGTTGTCATCAGGACTAGTGATTTGCACAAGATGTTTTTCCAATAATATTAGGCTTGGGGCCTAAAATCAGTCATATTTGAATAGGAACAAAAAAAAAACGATCTTTGCCAGGATCTCTCTTGTCCTTTTATTTTATTCCTCTTTTCCACTTCTCCCTGTGCACACTACTTGTTTTTCCTGCAGGAGAAATATGTGACAGCAATGACTTCTGTTTTATGCCAGTCTTTCTTACCTGTCACTGCTCACTGTATCTCTGGATAGACACTGCCGTTCAGAGTAAACGGCTAAGTGACTTGGCCAAGGTTACCCCACTGTTGGGTGCTGGAGCTGGGATCCAAACCCAGTCCTGTCTGCCTCTGCTTTTTTTACTACAATTTTGGGAAGGGTGATAATGCACTGTTCTACTTTAATGTGCTTCATTTACTTGTCCTTTTATGTCTTAAGTAAGCCCTGGTGTTTACTTTCCAAATAGCAGTTTTTAAGAAATCTCTTGGCAATACTCAAATACTGCAGTGTACCGGCTCTGGTTTTCCCCTGCATTAGGAAGTGTTCATTCAAGGCCATGTCAAAGGTACTTAATAACACTAGTACACTTAAGCTAACACTTAGGATATTTGGCTGTTTATTCATTTAACAAGTATTCATTGAGCATCCATTAAGAACTGCACTTAGTATTTAATGATGAATGGAAAAGACAAGAAGTTGCATTTAGTGGCTCTAGTCGTAGAGCAACAGACAGACGATGAACAAGTAGGCAGGTAATTAGAACAGGAATAGAAATGTGTGCTTTAAGAATAACAGACATAACTTGCACAGTTTGATCCAGAAAGGGGGAGGGGGTAGGACTTGAGAGGGGTAAAAGGGAGCCGTTTCTGAAGAGACGAGCGATGGCACGCAGTCACCTGAGGGAGGAAAGAGCTGGATATATTTTAACAAGAGATGGAAGAACGTTGTGACTAGATCAGAGTGAGCCAAATGGTACATGGCCTTGTAGACTGGTGAAGAGTTTAGATTTTAGCTAAGGGCCTTTGTAGATTTTTTGTTTCCTACTGTGGAAAAATGTAAAGGCCAATAGACCAGTTTAAAGAAGCAACCCCCATAGACCCACCACCCAGCTTCAGCAGTTGTCAGTTTATGGCCAGACATGCTTTATATATACCCCCATACCCTTCCTCCTCTCCTGTGTTATTTAAAAAAAAAATTTTTGGGGGGCGCCTGGGTGGCTCAGTTGGTTGAGCACTGGCTTCAGCTCAGGTCATGATCTCACGGTCCGTGAGTTCGAGCCCCGCATCGGGCTCTGTGCTGACAGCTCAGAGCCTGGAGCCTGTTTCGGGTTCTGTGTCTCCCTCTCTCTCTGACCCTCCCCCATTCATGCTCTGTCTCTCTCTGTCTCAAAAATAAATAAACTTTAAAAAAAAAAATTTATTTTAATGTCTATTTTAGAGAGAGAGAGAGAGAAAGAGCCAAAGCCATGATTGGGGGAGGGGCAGAGAGAGGGAGACACAGAATCCGAAGCAGGCTCCAGGCTCTGAGCTGTCAGCACAGAGCCCGACATGGGGCTTGAAACCACGAACCGCGAGATCCACCCAGACACCCTTATCCTGTGTTATTTTAAAAAAGATCCTAGTTTTGTAGGATTTTAAGCCTGGGACTAACATGATTTGATTGATAGTTTTAAAAAATTGTTAGCAAAAATGGAAGCAGAGAGACCAGTTAGGCTCCCTGGGAATCCAGAAGAACAGGGGTAGTGGCTTAGACTAGGGTGGTGGCATTGGGGGGGGGGTAGAAACGGGTGCGTAGGAGGAAGCCCGTGGTTCATTTCCGTTGTCTTACTTGGCTCTTCATACTGAACTTGGAGTATCTTGAGGTGAAGGACTTTAAGTATCTTTATGTCATTTGTGATAACCTAATTACTTATGGTTATCATGATCATCTTTTCAATTTTTTCTTAACATATGGTTAATAATCCACTTTATCTTAGAACTTAGACCCTGAAAATGGCGCACTGACTGATGGGGATGTGAAGCACAGTTCTGTTTTAGCACCGTTCCTTGAGCAGTTTGGAAGCACTTGAAACATTGAAAAATCGAGAGATTGTGTGCGTAGAAGCTCTACAATGGTATTGTACTATCTGGAAGAAAGGATCCTTTATGGTGTTAATATTTCTATTTTAGGATAAAAGACATGTTCAATTTTGAAATTCCAGAGCATCATGTTATTGTTACAGCATCAAGTGATGGTTTCGTCAAAATGTGGAAGCTTAAGCAGAATAAGGTTGGTGTCTTAGCACAATGTGAATGCGCTTTAATGCAAGTCTTTATTATCAGTATTGTTTTGAGTTAAGTGAGGTGGAATATTTTCCAAAGGTCATAAGGCAGAGATCTTTTTAAAAACCTGAGATCTCTTCCACGCATGATTGATACTCATAGTTTTAAAGTTAGGGTTCCAAGAGCCACGGTGGGGGTTGGTGTTTTGAGTCTCAGCTGGCAGGATATGAGAACTCGTGCTTTTTCAATCAGAGAAATGCTGCTTTCTTCTCTTTTGTGTGTAGATTGGTGTTCTCTGTAAGATTTTGTTAGATAAAAATGCTGCCATTACTGGGGTGCCTGGCTGGTCGGTAAAACACGTGACTCTTGATCTCAGGGTTGTGAGTTTAAGCCGCATGTTGGGTGTGGAGCCTATTTAAAAAAAAATACTGCCATTACTAAAAACTCAAAAATTCCTGATCAGTAATCTTAGAATAGTTTTGAACCAGATAAGTGGAAAATTACTCCCTTTAGTGGTCTCACTCTTAACAGATTTTCTTGTTTTTACTTGTTTTGCTTGGTTCTCTTATAAACCCATTCTACAAATGTAGTTTGTCGAGTGTGTGCTTTGTGCAAGATTCTTTGTTAAAACCTAGAAATGAACGAGACACGATCCTTTTCCTTGGTGAATTTACAATTTCTGAATATTCAGAAAGTGCCTTGCGAAGGGCATAGTCAGACCAAACATGGATCAAGATAATGGAATTCTTCTAAACAGTGTATTTTATTCTCAAGAAAATATAGTAAGTTTTAAATTAAGTTCACTCAGGGTGCCTAACTGACTCAGTCAGTAGAGAATGCGACTCTTGGTCTTGGGGTTGTAAGTTTGAGCCTCACGTTGGGTGTAGAGATTACTTAAAAATGTAAAATAAAACCTTTGAAAAAAAGTTAAGTTCACTTGATTATGGAAAAAGAAAAGTATTTAAAATTCCCCCATGTTAAGAATTCTTCTTTCTTCTGTTTTAGAAAGTTCCTCCATCTTTACTCTGTGAAGTAAAAACTAATGCCAGGCTGACATGCCTTGGAGTGTGGCTAGACAGAGTGACAGACACAAAAGAAAGCCTTCCTCCGGCTGCAGAGCCTTCTCCTGGTAAGTGAAAGTGATTGTTTTTTAATAATTTGTTAGCTCTTGAATTGTTGAGGTGGAGGACATTCAGATAACTTCACTTCATCATCAGGTTGTGTTTATTTCAAGAAGGAAAAAGCAGTCTTTCAATGCACTGTCTTGGGGCACCTGGGTGGCTCAGTCGGTTAAGCATCTGACTTTGGCTCAGGTCATGATCTCACGATTCATGAGTTCGAGCCCCGTGTCAGGCTCTGTGCTGACAGCTCAGAGCCTGGAGCTTGCTTCGAGTTCTGTGTCCCTCCTTCTCTGCCCCTCCCTTGCTTGTGCTCTGTTTCTGTCTCTCAAACATAAATAAAATATTAAAAATAAAATAAATAAATAAATGCACTGTCTCTTGTGTTTTAGTAAGTAAAGAAGAGTCCAAAATCAAAAAGGAAGCTGGCAATATAGTGCAGGAAGAAGAAAGGCAGTCCAAAGCTAATACGAAGAAATGTGGTTTAACTGATGACAGTAATAAGCCAACGAAAGGAAATAGCCTGGTGTCAACCAAGAAGAGGAAAATGGTAGAAATGTTGGAAAAAAAGAAGAAAAAAAAGAAAATATGAGTGATACAGTCAATCCCACATTCCTTCTATGAGAAAAACTTATTAGATGGAATCATTCTTTTCAAATGTGCCTGCCTCGCCTCCACAAGTAAAAGCTAGAAATTTCTTCTTTTGGAGAAGATGTACAGCTTAAAAAAACAGACAAACACATTTAGATGTTTTCTATTTTTATTTTTTATTTTTAACAATGGTAAAACAATTTTTGGTAGGCAGTGTTCTATTATGTATTATATATCGTGATATATAATATATCGATATATATATCGTATATATCGTATGTTAATGTGTAATATATAATTTTTACCATTGTATAAAGCAAATAAAGATCTTAAAATATTTAGTTTAAAATATGCACAGTTTTGAACACATTCTTTACCAGAGATGGATAAAAAAGTTGTTTTTCAGATTTTTCTCCTAAATGGGGGAAGAATAAAACTTAGCCTTCCTTTGGCTTCTTCAGATGATTCTAGTACTTTTAATGCAGATTTTGATCCTTTTCGTAACCAAGGTATAAAAAGATTTTCATACCAGTAAGTATATATTAAGACCAACTCAAAACTCATGGACATGTAAAATATGTATGCATAAAGTGTATGCTTAAATTCAGGGCTATGTCCTTAAGAAGGTTCTTAGATTGCCAAACCTCATCAGACTACTCTGCTTCCACGCTGTGGATGAGAAGATAATTGAAGGTTTGGAAAATGACATTTTCAGGGTATGTTGTTTTTTTTCCCCCATCTGTTTCAGGCCAACAAAAACAGTCATTTAGTTAATCCAATAAAGATAATCTTAAATTCAGCCTGTTAATTATAATCTTGTCATCTCTCTCTTCCTTGCCCACCCCCCCCCCCCAGTAGATTCCTGGGTATTTTGAAAAGACACATTAATAGAGGATTCATAGATGTGAATTAGCTGACCAGATGTCAAATACCTAAGGCTGACAGGGGAATCCCTCCTGTTGAGGCAAATTAAAACCTCAAGCATTTGGGCACTGGAATTGCCACTCACTTCACAGGAGGAAATCATCTAGGAAGTGAGCCAGAATCCGTGTCTGACATTTCAGGCTACCTCCTCGTTAACTTCAGGCCTAAAAACAAAGATGAATAATATAGATTTGGGTTTTTTATTATGTTTTTGTTTAAATATTTAAGATTTTTTAGAGCAGTTTGAGGTTTGTTTATAACAAAAGGGAGAAGGTGCAGAGATTTCCCCTGTACCCGCTGCCTCTACCATGCACAGCCACACCTGATATCCACATCACTCATGAGAATGGTACGCTTTTTACCAGGGATGAACCTACACTGACGTGTTCGATTCACCCAAAGTTCATGGCTTACCTTGGGGATCACTCTTGGTGTTGAACACTGGATGGGTTTGGAAGAATGACCTATTATAATCCACAGAGCATTTCCACTGCTCTGCAACAACTCTTGTGTTCTGCCTGTTCATCTCTCCCCTACCCAACCTTCCACGATCACTGATCTTTTTATTGCCTCCATAGTTTCGCCTTGTCCAGAATGGCACGTACTTAGAATCCTACGGTACTGTATCCTTTTCAGATTGGCTTCTTTCACTTAGGAATATGCATTTAAGTCTCTTCTGTGTCTTTTCATAGCTTAATAGCTCATTTCTTTTTAATGCTCAATAGTATTCCATTGTATGTGCCACACATTACCACTCATTCACTGCTGGAGGACATCTTGGTTGCCTCCCAAGTTTTGGCAGTTACGAACTTGCCATAAACATTTGCAAGTTTTGGGGTGGATGTGTTTTCAACTCCTTTGGGTAAATACTAAGTAGTGTGACTGATGGACTGTATGGTGAGTGTATGTGTAGGTTTGTGAGAAACGGCCATCCTGTCTTCCAAAGTAGCTGTACCATTTTTCAGTCCAGAACATTTGTCAGTGTTCTGGATCTTGGCCAATCTTGTGTCTAGTGGGATTTCGTTATTTTAATTTGCATTTCCCTGAGGACCTACGTGGAGCTTTTCCTATGCTTATGTGCCATCTGGATATCTTCGGTAAAGCGTCAAGCTACTTGGCCTATTTTTTAGTTAAATAGTTTCCTTACTATTGAGTTTTAAGGGTTCTTTGTACTTTAGGGGTGCCTGGGTGGTTCAGTTGGTTAAGTGTCCGACTTCAGCTCAGGTCATGGTCTCACAGTTCATGGGTTCTAGTCCTGCATCAGGCTCTGTGCTGACAGCCTAGAGCCTGCTTCAGATTCTGTGTCTCCCTCTCTCTCTGGCCCTCCTCCACTCATGCTCTGTTTCTGTCTCAAAAATAAATAAAAATTGTGCATATGTATGTACACACCCACACGCACGAGTTCTTTGTATTTTGGATAGCAATCCTTTATCAGATGCGTCTTTGGAAATATTTTTTTCCCTGTCAGTAGCTTGTCTTCTCATTCTCTTGATAATATTATCTTTTGCAGAAGTTTTTAATGTTAATGAAGCCTAGCTAATCAATTATTTCTTTCACGGGTCATATTTTTGATGTATCTAAAAAGGCTTCACCATCCCCGAATGTCCTCTAAGTTTTCTCTTAAGTTTCTTTATGGGAGTTTTACAGTTTTGCATTTTCCATTTAGGTCTGTGATCCATCCTGAGTTAAGTTTTGTGAAAGATGTTAGGTCTGTGTCTAGATTTTTTTTTTTTTTTTTTTTTTACACATAGATGTTCAGTTCACCATTTGTTGAAGAGACTATTTTTGTTTGGTAGTATTACCTCTGCTCCTTTGTCAAAAATCAGTTGATTGTACAGTTGACTCTTGGACAATGTGGGTTTGAACTGTATGGGTCCATTTACCGATTTTTTTTCAATAAATACAGTATTGTAAATGCATTTTCTCTTGTGTTTTCTTAGCATGTTCTTTCTCTAGCTTTATTGTAAGAGCACGTATATAATTCACATATAACATACAAAATATGTGTTAATCAACTGTGTTATCAGTAAGGCTTCTGGTCAGCAGTAGACTTTTAATTAACTTTGAGGAGAGACAAAAGTTAATATGCAGATTTTTTGACTGCCTGAAGGGTCAGGGCCCATAACTGAGCTGTTCAAAAGTCATCTGTATTTGTGGTGGTCTATTTCTGGGCTCTCTATTCTGTTCTGTTGATCTACTTGTCCTTCCCCTCTATGTACAGTCTGCACATAGTCTTGGCCATCTACATATCGAATTACCCACTTTGATACTTGTGTCTGAGCAGATTCTCCTCCCAGATTCACTCTTTCCCAATTCAGAATGCACCATGTCACCTATATCTCCCCCTCCTTTGTTCACTAGCCCTGTGCCAGGCGCTACCCTAAATTCTGGGTGCTGAAAGGAAAAGTGTGATCCCAGCCTAAAGGACGAAAGTTGGCAATTATTAATTACACATTACGTGAACAGATCTGCCTGGATCACTCTCCTGTAGCCTGAAACCTTTTTGAGCACCCCTCCCTTCTTTCCTTTTGTTGAACCACACCCTTAAGTATACCCTCGGTGCATAACATCCTTGATCTGCCCTGCAAATATGACTGACACATACTTATTTTAAGAGAGAGAGTGTGCGAGCAGGGGAAGGGCAGAGAGAGAGAATCCCAAACAGGGTCAGCGCAGAGCCCAGCGTGGGGCTCGAATCCATGAATCGTGAGATTATGACCTGAGCCTAAATCAAGAGTTGGACGTTTGAGCCGCCCAGGCACCCAGTTACTTAAAATCTGAATCCAAGTTAGTTAACATACAGTATAATAATGGTTTCAGGAGTAGAATTTAGTGATTCATCACTTACAATAACACCCAGTGCTCATCACAAGTGCCCTCCTTCTTGTTCATTGCCCATTTAGCCCATCTTCCCAACATCCCCAAGCAACCCTGTTTGTTCTCCGTATTTAAAAGTGTCTTACGGTTTGCCTCCCTCTGTTTTTATTTTTTTCCTTCCTTTCGCCTATGTTTGTAAGTGAAATAAGTCAGAAAGGCAAAGATATGATTTCATTCATATGTGGAATTTCCGAAACATACCTAGTCTTTAACATCCTCCTCTTGAGTGGTCCCTCAGCACATACTCTGTTGCAGGATTTTTTTTTTTTTTTTCGGCCTCAATACCCTGGGGTTTGTTGTCTCGACGCTTTGAAGAATGAAGAAGTGGACACAAAATGAGCAGCAGGCAAAAGTTTATTCGCGTAGAAGATTAGAAAGTAAGACTAGGGGGCGCCTGGGTGGCTCAGGTCATGATCTCGCAGTTTGTGAATTTGAGCCCCGCATCCGGCTCTGTACTGACAGCTCGGAGCCTGGAGCCTGCTTCGGATTCTGTGTCTCCCTCTCTCTCTGCCCCTCCCCTGCTCACTCTCTGTCCCTCAAAAATAAAAGTTAAAACAAGTTTAAAAAAAATAGTATGAAATGTCTCTTTATAGACGGGGGGGGGGGGGGCATTTGGAGGTGAATACCCACAATAGGTAAGGATCTTTGTTTTATAATTCTGGTCAGCCCTCCCTCCCCTTCCCCCGGGTTCCTTCTTAGGTCCTCCCTTTATTGGCGAGAGAACTCTCGGTGCTGGGTTGTCCATTCCTGATTGGCTTGATTCCATTGTACGAGGGGTGCTATGTGGCCATATCATTCCTTGTGGGTCATACCTTTTATGGTCTGAGGGGAACCTGAGAGGGAGGAGGTGGTGACTATTACATTCTTAAGAGGAACCGTACGCTGGAGGGAGTTTTTCTGTGGTCAGATGCTCCCAGCATTGTCCCAAAATATGTGTTTCCACACCCAGGGACCTCCGGTCCTCACCTTTCCCTCTCTGCCTACTGAATCCTATCTTTTCCTATCATACTCCCTGCCCCTGGCACTCGAAAAGCAAGTCTTTGGGCGAGTGGGATCCAAGAGACCTACTTGTCTTGTGGTAGCCAAAGGAACACTCCGTCCACAAGCCCCCTACGAAGGGGCCATTTCTTGTCAAGCTAGACTTGTCGGACTTTTTGTTTGGTCTAGCGGCTCCTCTGGTCTTTGGGGGTCTTTTGGCATTCACCTCCCTTTCGCAGAACACCTGTAATGGCCTGGGATGGTCAGGGGCCGCTTGACTGAGGACTTTAATAAAAAAAAATGATATGTGAGTTTTTAGACAAGGATAAAAGGGCATTTCTGGCAGAGGAAATGGGGTGCTGTCTCAGCTAAGAGACACTTAGCTGCGAGACACAAAAAGCTGCTCTGGCTATTCTAAACAGAGGGCACGGGGCTGGAGTTTTAACAAAGACACAGGTGCGTCGGACAGAAGAGAACCAGAGCTCAGAAAGGGAGAGGGTGCAGTCAGGGCCATCCCTCCGTCTTGTCTCCAACTCCACGTGTTGTCTTCACGCTTCTCTCTGCAGACCAGCCTCTCTTACTCCACATCTGTGCTCACTCAGTCCATGCTCATTGAGCAGCCGTTGTGTGCCAAGCACCGTTCCAAGCGCCGCATAAACACCCTTCTCAAAGAACGTACGTGCTGGGTGGGAGGATGATTGTGCAGTCAGTAAGTTTTACAGCATACTGTATGTGGAGGTAAGCGTCATGGAGAAAAATGAGCCGTGGAGGGAACTGCGCAGGGATTGCAGTTTTAACCCAGATCATCCGGGAAGGCCTCACTGAGCAGGTGACCTTTGAATGAAGACAAAGGAGGTGAGGAAGTGAGCTGGGAGATGATCTGGGGAGAAGCTCTGGGCTGATGAAGCAGCACGTGCAGGTGCTTAGAGGTGGGCGCGAGAAAGGGGGCCATTGGAGGGATCTGAGCATAAGGATGACACAACTGACTCATAACAGGAGTGCTCTGGCCACTGTATTGAGAACAGACGAAAGGAGTTAGGGCAGCTCTGCCATTTATTAAGGCCAGTGGCCATGTCCCTATTAGGTAACCTCTTTCTCCTCTTGTGTTTGAAAGCAAGAGATGATAAGAGTCTCTAGTCCAAGGGTTGGTATGAAGATTAAATGAGTTCATCTACAGAAAGCACTTCATGCAGTGTCTGGCTTACAATGAACACGCCACATGTTTTCTTTCTGATAAATGAGGTCCCAGAAGCATGTGGCAGATAGGGTGGGTTGAGAACGCAGGCAATATTTTTCATAACCTCAGTCATCAATTTCCTGGGGAAAGGTTTTATTGATGGATGATGGTCCTCTTCAAAGCTACAAAATACATCCTGAACACCTAGACACTGGTATTGTAGATCCTCAGTAGACGTCAGGTGAAACACTGCAACCGGGAATTTGTTTTTGACATTTTTGTTTTGGGATTTCTTAATGTGTGAAGTCACACATGAATGAGGTTCCAAAAAGGGTCAAATAATGCTGAAACTGAGGCACTATTCCTTCTTCTTCACAAGCTCTTCTGTTTTGGCCGACGGACTTTACTGCTCTGGTTATGTGCGTGGCTACGTTTGTCTGTCTACCAAACATGGCCTGGACCCTAGGCCTCTGTGAAAGAAACAAACAGAAACAACCTGTTAAGAAGCCCCAGTGACCAGAGGACTAAAAACTTCTCCCTCACGCGATCTTGGTCACACTCCATTGACACATTTGTGGCTCAGGGGTTCCTAGCTGAGAACTGAGCTATCTCCTAAAATGTTAATGCCAATGAGAAACATTACTGAACACAAATCGTTAATTTGGTTTACTCTGTAACTAACTGAAACAGAGCAGAGAGCCAATGTATTTGACAATAAATTTTGGGACTACACACAGAGAAATGGGGTGTGCTACGGGTTGAGGAATGACGAGGCAATACAACATAAAGGTGAGGGTGTAGGTTTTGAAAGACCTTACTTCAAATAACAGCTCTACCAAGTACTACAGTTGTAGGTAATTAACTTAATCCTCTGTGGTTCAATTTAAGTCTAAAGGACAGGGGTAAGATCATGGTGGTGATAACTAAGGTTTACGTATACACCTGTATCGGGAGGCGTGCATCCCTAAGTCCATTCCGAGGTGGTTAAGATAGGTCCCGTTGTGGGTTGTTAAGCGGAGTCTTCCAGTAATTTGGTGAGGATCTGGCATACTAGAATTACCAATGGTTCTTCTTAGTCCTTATCTGCTTTGGCTGGTAAGAATCAGCGATGGTAACCACAGGGTTCAGTTTGGGTATCTGAAAGGTTAAGAGATGTTGCAAGTGAAAAGTTTTTGTTTTGGAAGATGTGGGAGCTGCGATCTCCTTTTTTCACTGAAGACTGTATTTATAAGATTTATCTACGTTGATCCTTACAGGGGATGAAGGGGAGAGAGACGTCAAGGATAACACCCAAATTCTGGTTTACAGCGATTGAGTGGTCGCGCAGGAAACGCAGGGAAGAGAGGCAGATCTGGAGAGGGAGTGGAGATGATGTTTCGTGGACACTGGCGCATACTGCGGTAGTAGGAAATTATATTTCACTTATCCTCTCCCTTCCTTTAAGTTGCTTCTCAGATAATAATAAAGCCACATTATTGTCTGGCTTGTGGCCACCAGCTCTGCAGGAAGAAAGTAGTTCTTAACCATGGCAGGCAAAAACCGTGATTCGGAGAGTGAGAATCCTCCCGGATGGCATGCCTTTGGTTTACACCAGGAAAACCTGGCCCAGCTCGCGAAGCCACTTGCGAAGACCCGACTCAAATTCTGGGTTTCAGGCGGGCTGCTGGCGAGCCGAGCTCCGAAGGCCGGTCAGCACGGCCGGAGCGACGATTGGAACACCGGCGTAGGGACTCTGGGCTCGCGCCGCGACTCACCGCCCCACCTCCCGGACGCAGAGCGCTCGCCTCGACGCTTCCCCTCAAGCCCCGCCCCAGGCGTCTCCCGTTCCTGGAACGCAGGCGCGCGCCGCGACACCTCCCCCTCAAGCCCCGCCCCATGCTCCTCCCCACCCCTCGGCCCGCCTTGCCCTCGGGACGCAGAGCACGTCGCGACGTTTCCGGCGGGGCCCGGACTCCCACGCCTCGCCGTTGGTACCCCGCGGTCGACCGGTGCAGTCGTAGGGGAAAGAGGTTCGGTGCTTGGGAATTAATTACTATTTTATATCATTTTGACTTGTTTGGGGTTATATAAGAGGCTTTGCTGCCGCCTACTCGTTGTCCCCCAGATCCAGGCAGGGGCTTTAGGCTGCGTCACAGTTTCCTTTCTAGTCGTGCATTTTCTGCTTTCCTTAAAGTAGTCGTGAATCTTGCAGAACCCCTGAGCTCTGGAGGCCAGTGCTTACCAGTGTAGCGTAGCGGTGATTAGTTTCCTGGGGGTTTTATTGCTCTTGCTGCTTGAAAATCTCGCTGAGTGCTACTTGCAATTAATGACTGGCACATTCCAAGTAGCCCCTGCCCGACAATTAAAAATTTAAACAAAAGGTTGTATTGCTTTCAAGTTAAACCATACCAGATGGATTTCTTTGCCAAGAGCGAAGTGTTCCACGTTAATTATGATTTGGACTTTCCTGTATTTTACCCCCCTCACCGTCCCCAGTCTAACAAGAGTTAGGAATTGGGTGCAAAATTAAATAGCTGTCTGAAAGTTTTGCACATGTTGAGTTTCGAAATAATTCAGTTCTTTGGGCAGGAGTGGAAAGGGGTAACTGAAATAGTCGAATTAAGGTTACAGGAGATTCTTAGTTTCCGATTCAGTAATAATTTGGTTAGCCGATGAAAAGGTAAACTTATCACCTGGACAGAGCTGGTCCGTGAATTTTGCGGTTTCCTGTAGTCCTGTGCTATTGGAATGGAGGTTATTACCACAGTGGTTGGTATCTGCTCAGCATTTACTAGCGGCTGAGCACTTTTACTTATTATTTTGTTTAATGCCCACAGCAGCTGTAGGAAATTTGTACCATTATCCTCATGGTACAATGAAGGAAACTGAGGCTTAGAGAGGATGGGAGCTTGTCCATTACTTCTTAGCTGCTAAGGAGTGGAGCTGGAACTAGGATCCACTTCTTTCTGACTGCTAGAGAGACGTGCTGTTTACCACCTCTGATCCAGTCCCTCGTTCCCAGGTGCAGCAGGTGTACTCTTCTGTCTGGTTGGAGTGGAAGAGAACAATGCAGAAGGACTCTGGCCCGCTGTAAGTACACAGTGAATGGGAGTAGAATAGCCAAGAACTTCTCAAAACCAGAGCTTCTTTCCTGATCTGAAAAGTGCACTAAGCGTAGAGTGCCAGACAGCCTGGGGAATCGGAGCATTGGTCATGTAGGCCGGGAACCTGAGTTTGAGTCCCGGCTCCGTCACTGACTCCAGGCAAGTCCTCTAACCTCTAGGATTTATTTTCATTTGTACAGTGATATGACTGTTCTGGAATGATGACGTTTTAGTCCCATCCTGTGATTGTGGTTTTTATTTTTTAGACATGGTTGGCACTGGTTTCTTACTCTTTCATTTTCAGAGTGCCTTTACACTGGATTGGCTTTGGCTATGCAGCACTGGTTGCTTCTGGTGGGATCATTGGCTATGCAAAAGCAGGTATGGTTTGTAGCTACCTGACCTCTTAAGGTCTTCACGTTGTTGCTGGTAAAGAGTGAGTCCCCGGGGTCTCCAGAGTTCAGTCTTGTTTGAGTCAGGTTTGCTTGAAGCCCTCTAGCTGGAGTGCAGGCTCCATTTCAGTCCCGTAGCTGCCCCTGCACTTGCTTTCCCATTATCTGGCTGACCTAAGTCAAGCTTCTTGTCTACTCCCTTGTTCTTGGTGTCTTTATCTAAGATGCCGGGCAGGAGTGGTAGTAGATTGTTATTATCATCGACTACCACACATCTGCCTTGACCCCAGGGTGTTATTATCTCTGTGCTCTTTGGAGTAGGCAGAAACCTCTTTTCTCATCAGGCATAGTTCTATCAGCAAACCTGCTGTTTCTATCTCTTTCCTAGCCTGCATTCCCCACCTTACACACACACACACACACACACACACACACACACACACACACAAATGCGCGCGCGCACCAGAATTCTTGCTCTCCAGGTTTTGTTTTGTTTTAATTCACTGCCCCTATTTCCTTCTCCTTTGGGGATTTGCCTGAGGTTCTGCCTGTGGACAGTTCCAACGCTTGACAGGTTCATCAGGCCTGGTTAGGAGCCCTTCTTTGCTCCCCAGATGCAAGTGTCTGTATATTAAAAAGGAGAGGAATAATGTGACGTTACCCCGACTTCTCCGTAAAATAGCAAACGCCGCAACACATTTTCCTGCTTGAGAGCTCCTTGGTTATGAGCTGTGTTGAGAGAAGTTCTCTTGGCTGTTTTCCCCTGGAGGGAAAGGAAATCTGGTGACTTCTGTTAATGAGTGTCTGACGTTATAATGCAGGACTGTTTGCTTCTCTGCAGGTAGCGTCCCGTCACTGGCTGCTGGCCTTCTTTTCGGAAGTTTAGCAGGCCTGGGTGCCTATCAGCTGTCTCAGGATCCGAGGAACATTTGGGTTTTCCTAGGTACGTCCGCTTCCCTGTCTCTCTGGTACAGTTATGTATCCAGAACATTCTACCCAAAGGCTCTGGTTCGGTGGCATGTGGCAGGATCTTCACATGAAGACAGTTTTACTACTTCTGCCCAAGTGCTGGGGAAGTTTTAAAATTGGGAGTGGGGAGAGTGGTGCTGATTTCTGTTTACTTTCTATGTACGGAATACGGAAAGGTTTTCATGCCTCCAGTTTAGGTCTAGCCAACAGAATTAGTATTAAGCTTGTACGAGGCAAGTAGACGTCTCGTAATCATTATGTCTGCCCACTGAAGAGCGTGTGCTTGACCGTTACTGGAGGATCACGTGCCTGGGTGAGGTTTGCCTCAATATTGCGTTTGTTTGCCTTTGCAAATCACGTGTTAGCCCTTTAAAAGTAAGCTGAATGTCTGGCATAGGCCTTGCCTTCGAGGAGCCTTTACGTTGACTGACACTGTTGGGGTGACTGCGGGGCTGCTGAAGTGCCCCGTGAGCAGCCCACACAGCAGCACCGGGGAGGAAGATCACTTCTTATCAGCGTGGCCTGGGGTGCATTTTCACCGAGCTCTCCCCACACATCAGCCATTCTGCTGAGAGCGTGGACATCTCGCCGTCTCCCCAGATACGCAGAGTGGGAACACGTGCGGTGCCGGCCCTTAGAAGAGTGGTGGGGAGAACAAGTGTGTTGACCGAGTGGCTCGTACAAGTCGGCACGGGTTGGGAAGGGAGGTCGCGGCGGCTGACTTGGGGTGTGCCCGTGGAAGGAGGAGGCGCCCCGCTCTCAGCTCTGCCTCCCAGCTCCCTCGCTCAAGCTCCTGAATGACTTTCAGGCTTCCTTTATCCTCGTGTCTGATTCTACTCCTGCTCTCAGCAACTGCCCTCGCTGCCTACGTAAAGGAAAACAACAGTCATCACACGGAGGCCTCCAGCATGCCATCATCACCCAGGCCTTCCACTGTGCTGTTTCTCTCTCAAAGGCCAGTCCCTCCACCCACGCTTTGGGTCTCTTCTCCCCACCTTCTTGGGGTGTTATGCTGCCAGAGATGTCATCTCTTATTTGTGTTCCGCCCTGCGGGTGGATCCCTCCCACTCACGTTCAAAGGTGTCCTCTCTTACCCATTAAAAAAGAAAGGACCTCTCGTGACCCCGCTTCCTTCTCCAGTTGCCTGCCCTTCTTCTTCCCCTTTAGCAACTTCCCTAAAACAATCCGTTCTACTCCCTGTTTTTACTTCTTCACCTCTCACATTCTCAACCCCCTTTTTGTGTCCTTTGTCCATGGAAATAGCTTTCCCTGAGCCTGTCAGTGACCTGGATTTTCACAATCCAGTGTATATACTTTTAATGTTTATTTATTTCTTAGAAAGAGCGTGCGCCTGAGCTGGGGAAGGGCAAGAGAGAGAGAGCGAGAGAGCGAATCCCGAGCAAGCTCCACGCTCAGTGTGGAGTCTGACACGGGGTTTAATCCCATCACCCTGGGATCATGACCTGAACTGGAATCAAGACTCAGATGTTTAACCAGCTGAGCCACCCAGGCAACCGCACTACATTTTTTTTTTTTAATTTTTTTTTCAAAGTTTTTTATTTATTTTTGGGACAGAGAGAGACAGAGCATGAATGGGGGAGGGGCAGAAGGAGAGGGAGACACAGAATCAGAAACAGGCTCCAGGCTCCGAGCCATCAGCCCAGAGCCCGACGCGGGACTCGAACTCACGGACCGCAAGATCGTGACCTGGCTGAAGTCGGACGCTTAACCGACTGCGCCACCCAGGCGCCCCAACCGACTACATTTTTTAATCCTCATTCTAGTTGGCCTTTTAGCTTTTTCAGCATAGTAGACCAAGCCATTTTCCAGTCTCCTGTTTTCCTTCTTATTTTCTCATTCTCTTTTGTTGACCCATCTTTCTTCTTGGCCATTAAATATTTAAGCTCTTAAGACCTGGCTCTTTGTATATTTTTTTGTTTGTTTTTAATTTTTTTAATGTTTATTTTTAAGACCGAGATAGAGCATGAGCGGGGGAGGGGCAGAGAGAGAGGGAGACACAGAATCCGAAGCAGGCTCCAGGCTCTGAGCTGTCAGCACAGAGCCTGATGCGGGGCTTGAACTCAGGGACCTTGAGATCATGACCTGAGCCGAAGTCGGACACTTAACCGACTGAGCCACCCAGGCGCCCCATATCTTCTTTATACTGTCTTGCTTGACAGTGTTATTGGGGTCTAGGCCTTAAATTACCATTGAAACGGAAAATTGATTCAGAAAGGCATCACTCCTCCAAGCTTTACTCATAAGTAAAGGTTGTGTGCTTGAAATCTTGTCTCCAGGCATCTGCCCAAACGTAACCTCATGTCCTTACAAATGTGTTTGGTGCCATTGTTTTCCATCCATTTAGATCTTGTCCTCCTCCCATCTTTCTGTCTCCTTCAGCAGTCAGTCCTATTTGCACTACCTCCAGCCCATATCCTGAAGTGTCTCCTTCTGTGTCTCCATGGCCACCATTCTCGTCCCAGTACCCCTTATCTGGCCTGCATTCTTGAGGAAGTTCTTCAGTGGTATTCCGACATGCTCTGGTTTCCCTCCGGATTGTTCTCCATGGAGCAGCTTGAGTTCTGATTTTACAGTCCTCTTATGTTCATGTATCCCTCTGCTTGGAATGCTTTGATGGCTTCTCATTGCTCTTGGGCTGAAGAACATAGTCCTCCGTATGGCTGTCAGGGCTCTGTGCTCTGGCCCCTCTTCCTCACTGGCCACAGTTGAGCCTTCGGTTCCCTCTCACCACAAGGCCCCACCACTGTTATCCCCTCTCTTGGAATGTGCTTTCTTCCCCCTTTTAGCTCTTCGCTCCTTTTCAGATCTTGGCTTTTTGGTCTTCATTTCCTCAGCAAATCCTTTCCTCGTTTTCCCGAATAGGCGGGACCCTCTTAGAGGCCTTTTATGATGGTAGTTTTGCCCTCCAGCACCTAGTGCAGTGAGTGCATGGGAATACATGTAATAGGTCTTCACATGCTGACTAGCAGTGCATACAGTTAAGGTAAATACATCAACAGGGAATAGAAGAAGACCTACCGCAAATGTGGAGAAAACTATGGCGGAAGAATGGTGGGTAGTGAGGCCGGAAAGGCAGGTTTGGCCCAGATGGTGAGGGCCTTATATTCCAGTCTTTGTACTTAGTCCTACAGGGCGCGGGTGGCCACGAAGCACCCCCAGCGCTCCCCCAGCGTGGAGGAGATGGTATGAGAGGGGATCTGGCCCTTGAAAGGTGGGTGGGACATTGGTTCTCCCGTATAGAAGGTGTAATGATATTCGATTCTTTGTCTTTCCTCTCAGCTACATCTGGAACCTTAGCTGGCATTATGGGGATGAGATTCTACCACTCTGGGAAATTTCTGCCTGCGGGCTTAATCGCGGGTGCCAGGTATTTTCTGTTCCCTTGCCGTTCGTCACCGGGATGGAGTTGAGTTTAGGGCCCCAGATATGCCGTACATTCCAGAATTTACTTGTGTTGGTATACCTGATGCTGGACATCAACCGGAATGATTTAATTTACACACAAATAGGAGAGGCTGCGAAAACAATAGTTGATTTGATGTCAGAATGAAGTAAGTTCATGGCTTTGCTGTCACGTTTGCAATCTGGTCCGTCCTGGCTCCTGCCTACGTCAGAAGGAGCTTCAGGCAGAGCCCTGACAGCGGCTCTTTCTGCGACTTTCAGCGTGCGTTCCAGATTTCTTAGACGTGTGGGTGTCCTTTATCACTGACCATTTTGTTAAAAGGGAGTTTTGATTGAATCCTGCTGGCTAACTGGAGTTACAAAACTCAGACCAGGTTGTTTTTAAAAACGTTTTCCTTACGTGTGATAAAGATACTCTGAGGACAGAATTTTAAAAAATCTGTTCGAAAGAAGATCACTAACCTGACTTCAGTCATAGTTATGCTGTCAGGCATAATGCTTTATAGTCCGTATACACCAAGGTCAAGAGCAGTAAACTGGGAGACTGGAAATCTACCATTAACTAGCTCGGTGACCCCGGAGAGACCTTGGTCTTTCAGCCTGCAGTTTGCTCATCTCTTTGAATTATTGGCTGTGAGATCAGGAACTCCCAACTCACACGTACCATTTTGAGGCGGGTGCAGGGCAAGACTGCCCCTTGGCATGTTTCTTTCATGTTTCCAAGAATGAAGGCTCCACCTCTGCCTGCTCGGCCTCGGCGTCTCCTCATGTAGTTGCGAAGGGCCTGTAGTCTTAGTTTCTTAAAAAAAAACAAAACAGTCGAGTACCTGTCGTGTTCTTTACCTGATGTGTTTTTATGTGTTTCTTTTGAACAGTTTGCTGATGGTCGCCAAACTTGGAATTAGTGTGTTGAATAGACCCCATCAGTAGTAGTCATGTCCCAGCCTGGACTCATGAAGATTTTAAAAACTCCTCCAATATCAGTGTATTAAGAGAAGCAAGTGCAGCATTTTCACATATTCTGACATTTTACTTAAAAAAAAAAAAATGACAGTGAACTTCGCAGAAGAAATCGTTCATTTCACTACAGCCTTAAAGAGGTGGTAGTTTGTAACCCAAGAGCTCCTTATTACAGTTTGATTCTTGTGTGTTGATGTTCTCTCTTCTTTCTGTGTCTCTAGGTAAAGCCTCAAAGGGTAAAACGTTAGGTATCAACTTTGGGGACCCCCCCAAGCCCCATGCCCTACTCAGAACAGTGTGAAAAACATCTGTTACGAGCTTTAGGGTTTCTGTTCTTTGGCGCATCTTAGAGCACAGACCTACTTTGAAATTATGTCAAATGAAATATCGATGAAAATAAAATTTACCATAAATAATATTTTCTATGGTGTCTTCGTTGCCAGAGTTGTCTAGAACATAGACTGGGATGTGAATGGCAGGAAGCTATGGGAACGTGGAAGTGTTCTGTTAATGTTTTATTTAGTAATTATGTATTTTGAATAATTTAAGAACCAAGGAAAGCTATGTATGATTTGATTGTACATTGCATCGAAGCTTGTTTTAAAAGTGATCTTTAGTGAGGATTTCTAAGGTTAGGACTGTGTAACAACAGCAACAGAATGAAAAAGAAAAAAATGAAATTGTGGTTAATTAGCTAACCTATAAATGTGAAACGAAAAGACCTGTGGGAAACTTGAGTTATCCAGTTTGGTCTCTACACACATTAACTGGGTACTGACACATTTTCACTTCACTTTCCTTTTTTCAGCATTAGAATTAACTCCATCTGGTCCTTCTTACTTTAGCTTCCCCCTCTTTCTAAAGAAAAGGGATATTTGCGGCTTCCCTCCTCCCTAACTGCTGTTGGTTGTATTTATAGTGTAATTCAGGCACTTACTGATCAGTATCATGTGTCCTTAAACTCTTTGAAAGGAGTCCTGGTTTTCTCATTCTCGTTTTATGTGACATGGTTTTGACATTTCTGCTTGGGCCTGCTCTTCAGTCGTAATGCCTGGAGCTCTGCACAAGTTGGGTGCGACCAAGGTACCGTGTCTGAGACTCTGCATTTCTGTTAATGCAGCTGGGATCAAAATAAGATTTTTGGACTGCCCCATCACAGCAGTGACTCATTACGCTTTTGGTCTACTGAGACTTCAGGTCCTTTTCTTGAAGGCTGCTATTAATAACTACTCATAGATCGGAAGGGGTTGTTGCTTGATGTCACATACTTGCAAATACATTGATGAAATTACAATGCCCCATTAATTCCTGGCATAGTCAGTAATTGCCTTTTATCCTGTAGTGCTACCAAATTCATGCTTTAAATTATAAAGACAAATCCATTTACAAATAGTTCATTGGTGTGTGATAGGATTTCATGCCCTGGTGGATCAGATTATTATGAACTGTTCCCAAACATTAGTCTTTTATGGCCTAAAAGGAAAACAGATAAAATCAGGTAGGTAGAACATTGCATTTATGTTTTTGATATTTTAAGAATGGATTTTTATGGAAATGTGTTGGGGAGAAAAGAAACAACTGTTTGTAGTTAGTGTTACAAAGGTCAGACCTGGGTGTTCTCTTGAGCAGCAAAGAGCGGTGTGCGTATTGTATATGTTCAGAGAGCTAACCTTCATCTTCAGTGCTTTTTTCCCCAAAACCCTGCTATGTGAGGGCCAGGTGGACTTGTTCCCCAGGTGTTTGAATCCTATGAAGTATAAGAGCAGAAGCACAGAAAAAAGATTATTCTAAAAAAAAACAAACAAAAAACCCCCTCAATACTCATTCTGTATTTATTCATCAGACATATTTTGGGTTCCAAGCTAGCCTTTCTATGATCATTTTGATAAATAGCTTCTTGAAATATGGTTAGATTCATTTAGTAATCCTCATCTATATTTTCTGTCTTCTCCATCTGAGCCCAGCCACATAGGCATGTATGCCAGTGACATGTGCATGGGGCCACCCAAAGCTGCCATCCGTCCAGGCTTTCGTAGGTAGGATTTTGAATCACCGTGTTAGCCTCAGTTGTTCATCTGTTGTGGAGTGTTTCCAAAGGCACCGATTTTGGTCACCTTCAGTTCTAGCATCAAACTCTGAAAACGGGGGTCCCTGGAGGTGGGAATTTATTTAGGTCCACAGCAGATCCCCGTGTAACTGTTTGATCCCAGTGGTCAGCTCCAAAAGGTTTAAGGCTGTCCACAGACTGGGGTTAGAGGGTGGGTGGGATGGTCTTCAGTGCCTAGCCGCCCAGGTAGTGCCCTTGCCAAGTTTCTGTTGCCCCTTCCTTGCAGAGTTTCCCCAGTACTTCCTGTCCTAAGATTGTGCTGGGTCCTAGAAGGAAAAGAACAAGCGATGACTTGCCTTCTTGGAATCTAGTGGAGAAGACTGAAATCTAACCACCAGAGGCAGTAATAGGAATAAATGCTTAATAGAGGTAGATGGATACTGCAGCCAGAGCACAAAAAAAGGGAATGGTCAGTTCTGTAGAAGGACTCTAGAAGAGATGATGGTTGAGCCACGCCTTGAAAAATGAGGAATTCATAAACAAGGACTGACAAATGTTGCAGGAAGGGAAAATATGCACAGTGCCTCAGAGGCATGACGCTATCTGGCACAGTTGGGCAACAACAAGTCGTGTGGTTATGACCAGGACAGCAGGACATGAGACTGAAAGGCAGAGGTCATATCTAGATGACCTTGGTATCCTAGGCCAAATAATTTGGACTGAAACCATTTTTGTCTTCATTTTTTTTTTTTTTTTTTTTTTTTTTTTTTTTTTTTAGTTTTGCTTCTTATTTGTGGAAGTTCTCTATTTTTGATGGGTACTAATCCTTTGTTGTGTATTGTGTTTTCCCCCCAGCCTATTGCTTATTGTTTAGCTTTGCTTATAGTGTCTGTACATTTTTGCATATTCAGATCTGTTACTTTGCTTTATAAAGCCCTTTCTCCAAAATTATAAAAATTAGGTATTAGGTAGTTAACAAAGTTATTTAAAATTGAAGCAAAATATGCTTGTGATAAAAAATGGATGTAGGGCACCTGGGTGGCTCCGTGGGTTAAGTGGCTGACTTCGGCTCAGGTCATGATTTTGCAGTTCGTGAGTTCGAGCCCAGCTCAGAGCCTGGAGCCTGCTTTGGATTCTGTGTGTGCCTCTCTCTCTGGCCCTCCCCAGCTCGCACTCTGTCTCTGTCTTCTCTCAAAAATAAACAAACATTGAAAAAAATGCATTCAAGACAGAAAGGTAAACTGTAAAATTGTCTTTTTCTCATCTCAGACCCTTAATCTCTCAGTGTAAGGGGTAACCATTGTTATGCCTTATTTATTGGCCCAGGAATTCCCTGGATAGATTATTATTTCCTGCGTTATGTTATCATATAAACGTATCCTTTTTTGCTTATGGTTGACGTAAATCAGCGCACAGCAGAAATACTACACTCTTTGCTGCACTGGACTATGTTTAACAAAGCTTTTCCTATCTGGACATAGAGACCTACCTAGTTCACCTTTCCCCTACTGATAGAAAAGTACTTTGTTTAAAAAAGTCTTTTGCTGTTCATGCTGAGCCAAGGTACATTACCATCTAAATCACAGTGCACCATGCAAATGAATGTATATAGGTGACATCTCTAAAAGCTGAGTCCAAGCAGATGAGCATTTAAAGTTTTAATTGTCCTCAGAAGAGTTGGAACAACAATGGTTGTAAGATTTTGTTTCCCCATATTTGCTAATGTCATGTCTTGTGAGAATTTTAAGCTTTGGCAAGTTAAATTAGGAATCTGCAAATGGCCAGATAGTAAATATTTTAGGCTTTGTGGGCCATACTGTCTCTGCCCTAGCTACCCAGTTCTGCCATTGTAGAGTAAGACCCGCCAGAAACCGTATGTAAACGAACATGGCTGTTTATAGACCCTGAAATTTGGGTTTCATATGATTTTCATATATCATGAAATAGTAATCTTATTTTTTTCAGCCATGCTATTTTGATTGAAAACAAAAATATTGTTAGCATGCTGGCTGCATAAAAATGGGCACAACGGACCAAACTTGACTCACTAGCCATAGTTTGCCAACCCCTTGATCCAAGCCAAAAATATCTAATTGTTTAAATTATTAATAAGTTATTAAACATTTTTTCATGTTTATTGACCAGTGATAATGTATTTTTTCTGTGAGCTGCTCTTTCTGTTTTTTGTTCCTGTTTTTGTTTCTTTTTCTCTTGGCGTGTGACTCTATATATAAAAAAGCTTGTTCTTGTTTTGGGAGCACCCGGGTGGCTCAGTCGGTTAAGTGTCCGACTTTGGCTCAGGTTATGATCTCATGGTTCGTTGATTCAAGCCCCGCATCAGGCTCTGTATTGACAGCTTAGAGCCAGGAGTCTGCTTCAGATTCTCTCTCTTTCTCTCTCTCTCTCTCTCTCTGCCCCTCCCCTGCTGAAGCTCTCTTTCTCTCAAAAATGAATAAATGGTTAAAATTTTTTGAAAAAAAAGCTTGTTCTTATTTTCATTTGTTACTTCCATAGTTTTATTTCTTAGGTTTCTATTTTTGTTGCCCTTAGAATTTACTTTTTTGTGATGTTTCAAATTAGGGATCTTTCTGAATTCTGTTCTCCAAAAAAAACACATTACCCTCAATATTGTTTATTCAGGTGATATATCCTTCTCTCGTTGCTTTGAAATGCCACCTTTACCTTGTACTGAATTTCCATATTTGAGACTGATTCTGTTTCTAGTATCTTTCATAGATTTACTTATCTCTGTCTCAGTGCCAAATTATATTCATCACTATAGATTTACATATATTTTGATACTTGGTAGTGCACGTCTGTCTTTGTTCTTCTTCAGATTTTCTTTGACATATTAATATATAATTTTTCCAGATAAATCTGGAATTAGCTTTTTTTAAAAAAGATTTTAGTTTTGAGTAATCTCTACACCCAACATGGGGTTCGAGCTCATGGCCTCATAATCAAGAGTCACATGCTCTTCTGACTGAGCCAGCCAGGTGCCCCTAGAATTACCTCTTTATTTTTAAAATTTACTTGGGATTTTTGGTATGATTGTACTAAATTATTGGTAAATTTTGGAGGAATTGAAAACTTTAAAATATTTATTCTTCAACCCAAGAACATTGCTTGTCCATTTAATTTTTTCCTTGAAGTTTAATTAGTATATAATATTCTATTAATTTCAGGTGTATATCATAGTGATGTGATATTTTTATACATTATGAAATGATCCTTGTAAGTAGTTATCATCTATCACCATACAAAGTTATTACCGTATTATTGACTATATTCCCTAGCTGTACATTACATCCCATGGCTTATTTTGTAATTGGAAGTTTGTATCACTGAATCTCCTTCACTTATTTCACCTCCCCCCCCCCCACCAGGACCCCACCCCTTCAGTAACTTCCAGTTTGTTTCCTGTATCTCAGTCTGTTTTTATTTATTTTTTTAAGATTTTTTTTTTTTAAGTTTTTTATTTTGAGAAAGAGAGAATGAGTGGGAGGAGGGGCAGAGAGAGCGGGACAGAGGATTTGAAGTGGGCTCTGTACTGACAGCAAAGAGCCTGTTGGGGGGCTCAAACTCATGGACCATGAGATCATGACCTGAACTGAAGTTGGATGCTTAACTGACTGAGCCACTCAGGTGCCCCAGTCTGGTTTGTTTGTTTGTTTTCCGATTAATTAATGTTTTTGAGAGAGAGTGCATGTGAGTGGGGAAGGGCAGAGGGAGAGTCAGAGAATCCCAAGCAGGCTACACACCCAGTGCAGAGCCCAAAGTGGGGCTCCATCTCACAAACTGTGAGATGATGACCTGAGCTGAAATCAAGAGTCGGGCGCTTAACCAACTGAGCCACGCAGGTGTCCCTGGTCTGTCTGTGTTTTGTTCTTTGTGGTTTTTAGGTTTCGCATACAAGTGAAATAGTGCGGTATTTGTCCTTCTCTGACTTCTTTTACTTAGCATAATATTCTCGTGGTCCATCCATGTTGCCACAAATGTCAAGTATCTCGTTTTTTATGGCTTAGTCTATTGTGTATATACACACACATACACACACACACACACACATACACACATCCCACATCTTCTTTATTAATTTCTCAATAGACACTTAAGTTGCTCCCATTAGCTATTGTAAATAATGCTGCCATGAAAATATGGGTGCATGTATCTCTTTAGATTGGTGTTTTTGTGTCAGTGCCCAGAAGTAGAATTGCAGGATCGTATTGTAGTTCTATTTTTAATGTTTTGAGGAACCTCTGTATTCTTTTTCACAGTGGCTGCAACCAATTTACATTCCCACCAGCAGTGCTCAAGAGTTTCCTTTTTCCCACGTCTTTGCCAACACTTGTTATTTTTTTGTTTTTGATACTAGCCATGTGTGTGTGAGATGGTGTGGGATATTTCATTGTGATTTTGATTTGCATTTCCTTGATGATTATTGATGTGGAGCATCTTTTCATGTGTCTGGCAGACATGTATGTATAACTTTGGAAAAATGTCAATGCAAGTTGTGCTCTTTTTTAATCGGGTTATTTGTTGTTTTGATATTAAGCTATGTAAGTTTTTTATATACTTTAGATATTAACACCTTAATCAGATACATGATTTTCAGATATCTTCCATCGTTAGGTTGCCATTTCATTTTGTTGGTTTCCTTCACTGTGCAAAAGCTTTTAAGTTTGATGTAATCCCATTTATTTGTTAGCTTTTGTTGCCCTTGCATAGGAAACTGGTCCAAAAAATATTGCTAACATTGATGTCAAAGAGCTTACTGCCTAGGTTTTCTTCTAGGAGTTGTGTGGTTTCAAGTATTGTGTTTGTCTTTAATCTATCTTGAATTTGTTTTTGTATATGGTACAAGATAGTAGTCTAGCTTTATCTTTTGCATGTGGCCGTCCAGTTTCCCCAGCACAGTTTTTTGAAGAATATGTCCTTTACTCATTGCTTGTTCTTGCCTCCTTTGTCATAGATTGACCATATATGTGTGGGCTTATTTCTGGCTTTCTGTTCCGTTCCATTGATTTATGTGTTTGTTTTGTGCCAGTACCATACTGTTTAGTTTACTATAGCTTTGTAGAATAGTTTGAAATCAGGGAACATGATGCCTTCAGATTTGTTCTTCTCTCTCAAGATTGCTTTGGCTGTTGAGGGTCTTTTGTCGTTTCATATAAATATTAGGATTCTTTGTTCTAGTTCTGTGAAAATGCATTTAACATTTTGATGGGGATTGCACTGAATCTGTAAGATTGCTTTGGGTAGTAAGGACATTTTAACAATGTAATTCTTCCAACCCATGAGCCCAGTATATTTTTTCATTTATATGTGTCATTTTCAGTTTCTTTCATCAATATCATACAGTTTTCAGAGTACAGGTCTTTCATCTCTTGGGTTTTATTCCTAGGTGCTTTGTTCTTTTTGATGCAGTGGTAAAGAGGGTTGTGTTTTGTTGTTGTTTTTAAATTTTTTTTAACATTTATTTTGAGAGAGAGAGAAAGCACAAGTGGGGAAGGGCAGAGAGAGAGCAAGACACAGAATCTGAAGCAGGCTCCAGGCTCTGAGCTGTCAGCACAGACCCTGATGTGGGGCTCGAGCCCACGAACCATGAGAGCATGACCTGAGCCAAAGTTGGACACTTAACCACAGGTGCCCCAGGGGTGTTGTTTTTTAAAGCTTCTTTCTGATAACTCATTATTAGCATATAAAAGTACAGTTGATTTTTGTGTGTTAACTTTGGATTCTGCAACTTTACTGAATTCATTTATTTGAATAGTTTTTTCATGGAGTCTTTAGGGTTTTCTATATATGTTATCATGTCATCTGCAAATAGTGATAATTTTGCTTCTATTTTTCCAACTTGGATGCCTGTATTTCTTTTTCTTATCTAATGGCTGTGACTAGTACTTCAGTACTATGTTGAATAAAAGTGGCAAGAGTGGGCATTCTTGTCTTGTTCCTTATCTTAGAGGAAGCTTTCAGCTTTTTGCCGTTGAACATGGTGTTAGCTGTGGGTTGTCATATATGGACCTTATATGTTGAGATACATTCCTTTTGTACCCACTTTATTGAGAATTTTTATCATGAATGGATGTTGAATTTTGTCACATGGTTTTTCTGATACCTATTGAGATGATCATATGATTTTTATCCTTTGTTTTATTAATGTGGTGTATCATGTTGATTGATTTGAAGATGTTGAACCATCCTTGCATTCCTGGCAAAACTCCCACTTGATCATGATGTGTGATCCTTTGTATTACTGAATTTGGTTTGCTGATATTTTTTTTTTATTTTTTTTTTCCAACGTTTATTTATTTTTGGGACAGAGAGAGACAGAGCATGAACGGGGGAGGGGCAGAGAGAGAGGGAGGCACA
Organism: Prionailurus viverrinus; assembly: GCF_022837055.1. Classification (NCBI taxonomy): domain Eukaryota; kingdom Metazoa; phylum Chordata; class Mammalia; order Carnivora; family Felidae; genus Prionailurus; species Prionailurus viverrinus. The sequence continues at coordinate 17,733,639 of NC_062565.1, read as the reverse complement.
GAATCGGAAACAGGCTCCAGGCTCTGAGCCATCAGCCCAGAGCCTGACGCGGGGCTCGAACTCATGGACCGCGAGATCGTGACCTGGCCGAAGTCGGACGCTTAACCGACTGCGCCACCCAGGCGCCCTGGTTTGCTATTTTTTGAGGACTTATTTATCTTTGTTCATATGGGCTATTAGCCTACAAATTTCTTTTTTTGTAATGTTTTTGTCTCATTTAGGTAGTAAGTAATGCTAGCTTCATAAAATGAGTTTGGAAGTGTTCCTTCCTCTTTAGTGTTTTGGGATAATTTGATAAGGATAGTTACTAACTCCTCTTTAAATGTTTGGCAGTATTCATCTGTGAAGCTGTCTGGTCCTGGATTTTTGTTTTGGGTGGCTTTTTTAATTGTTTTGATTTCATTATTTGTAATTGATATATTCATATTTTCTCTTTATTCATTATCAGTCTTGGAAGGTTATGTGTTTCTGGTAATTCATTTTTTTCTAGGCTTTCCAGTGTGTTGGTGTATAATTGTAGCAGTCTTTTATCATCTTTTGTATTTCTTTAGTGTCAGTTGTAATTTCTCTTCCATTTCTGATTTTATTTAGTTGGTCCCTCTCTCATATTTTCTTGATGAATCTGGCTACAGGTTTATCGATTTTATCTTTTCAGAGAACCAGCTTTTGGTTTCATTGAGCCTTTCTTTTTTGTCTCTATTTCATTTATTTCCATTCTGATCTTTATCATTTCCCTCCTTTTACTAACTCTGGGCTTTATTATTGCTGATTTTGTTGTTCTTTCTCTAGTTCCTTTAGATGTAAAGTTAGTTATTTGAAATGTTTATTGCTCATTGCTATAAACTTTTCTTCTAGAACTGCTTTTACTGTGTCCCATAGATTTTGGAAAGTCTTGTTTCTATTTTCATTTGTCTCAAGATATTTTTTGATTTTCTCTTCGAGTTTTTTGTTGATCTATTGGTTGTTTAGTAGCATATTATTTAGTCTCCATGTGTTGTGTGGGTTTTTTTTTTTTTCAGTTTTACTTTTGTAATTGATTTCTAGTTTCATACTGTTGTACTTGGAAAAAATGCTTGATATGATTTCAGTCTTCTTAAATTTATTGAGACTTATTTTGTGGCCTAATGTGATCCTGGAGAATGTTCACTGTGCACTTGAAAAGGTGTATTCTGCATTTTGGGGATGAAATGCTCTGTATGTATCTAACAAGTCTATCTGGTTTGCTGTGTTGTTTAAGGCCCGTGTTTCCTTACTGATATTTTTGTCTCAATAATTTGTCCATTAAGGTAAGTGGGGTATTAAAGTTTCCTGTTATTACTGTATTATTGTCAGTTTTCTTCTTTATGTCTGTTAATATTTGTTTTATAAATTTAGGTACTTCTGTGTTGGGTATGCAAATATTTGCAGTGTTTTATCTTCTTCTTGGATTGACCCTTTTATCATTTTGTAATTTCTTTCTTTGTCTTTTGTTTCAGTATTTCTTTTAGAAGTCAGGGGGTTTTTTTGTTGTTTTTTTTTAATGCTTATTTATTTTGAGAGAGAGAGTGCACATGCACACACAAGCAAGGAAGGGGCAGGGAGAGAGAGAATCCCAACCAGGCTCCAAGCCATGAGTGCAGAGCCCGACACGGGGCTCAATCAATCTCACAAACCATGAGATCATGACCTGAGCTGAAATCAAGAGTTGGACACTTAACCGACTGAGCCACCCAGGCACCCCTAGAAGTCAGTTTTGTCTGATGAATATTGCTACTCTAGCTTTTTGTTTCCATTTGCGTGGAAAATGTTTTCCATCTCTCCACTTTCAGTCTGTGTGTGTCTTTAGATCTGAAATGAGTCTCTTGTAGGCAGCATATAGGTGGGTCTTGTTTTTTATCCATTCAGCCACCCTGTGTCTTTTGATTGCAGCATTTAGGCCATTTAATTTAAATATATTAAAGAAATTATTGATAGATGTGGACTTACTGCCATTTTGTTCATTGTTTTCTGGTTGTTAATTTAGTTTTTTTAATGTCTTCATATATTCCTTTAGTTCCTTGTATTTCTCTTAAGATTATTGTTGGATACTGTAGAGTTTTGATGAATGGTAACTTTTTTAAATTAGGTAACAATCTGAACAAAATGAATTGACACTACTATAAATGCCTCTGCTGATCCACTCAAGCATTACCTGCGTTAGGTTTTATTAGCTACCATTTATCTAGTCCTATGGCTTTATGTTAAAGTTAGAAATACTATGGGACGCCTGGGTGGCTCAGTCGGTTAAGTGTCCCAACTTCGGCTCAGGTCATGATCTCACAGTTTGTGAGTTCGAGCCCCACATCGGGGTCTGTGCTGACAGCTCAGAGCCTGGAGCCTGCTTTGGATTCTGTGTCTCCCTCTGTCTCTCTGCCCCTCTGCTGCTTGTAGTCTCTCTCTCTCTCTCTCTCTCTCTCTTTCTCTCTCTCTTTCTCTCAGAAAAAATAAACATTAAATTTTTTTTTTTTTTAAGTTAGAAATAACATACTTGGAGTTACTGACAAGATCAACATTGTTCTGGAGACGTTAGATAAAGCAGTAAAACTATGAGAAATAAATGAGGTCTAAATTAATAGTGGAAAAAGAAATTAAACATTTTAAATGGTTAATATATGTCTATCTAGAAAATCCAAGAGAAACAATTCAAAACATAATAAATTAATGAGAAAGTTCTATAAAGCAGCAAGAAAGAAGATAAACACTAAAATCCAGCAACTTTCTGTTAACAGTCATACTCTGCTCTCTCCCATACAATTGCTAATACTGAAGTCTAAGCCTCACCATCTTCTAGTAGAACTCTTTGTTTTCATGATTTGGCCCAACGATTCTTTCTCTTCTGCCAGGAGGCAGAAGTATATTTCAAGTATATTTAGATTCCTAGACTTAAAACCATTCGGTTCTCTCTCAACATTTAGATTTCTTTAGTCTCACGAACGTCCTTTTCTTTTTCTTAACACCCATAATAATTTGCCAATATACAGTTTTATGCATGCTTATTTAATGTGATCAGGACAAATGACCCTTTTGTCACCATCGTATATGCTACACTTTAGTACGTAATGGGCACTTAGTAAATATTTGCTGAAAATATAGACTGATCCAATCTTCTTTTTAAAAATGGACTTGGGGAGCCTGGGTGGCGCAGTCGGTTAAGCGTCCGACTTCAGCCAGGTCATGATCTCGCGGTCCGTGAGTTAGAGCCCCGCGTCAGGCTCTGGGCCGATGGCTCGGAGCCTGGAGCCTGTTTCCGATTCTGTGTCTCCCTCTCTCTCTGCCCCTCCCCTGTTCATGCTCTGTCTCTCTCTGTCCCAAAAATAAATAAAAACGTTGAAAAAAAAATTTAAAAAAAAATGGACTTGATTTTTTAGGACCATTTTGAGAAGATAGTACAGAGTTCCCATATACCCCACCCCCCATCCAGTTTTCCTTGTTATGTTAGCATGATACATTTGTTACAACTAATGAGTCAATGTTGGTACATTAATTAAAGTTCGTATTTTGTTCAGATTTTCTAAGTTTTTAAACTAATATTGCTTGTCTATTACAGAATCTCACCTAGGACCGCATGCTACATTTAGTTATCATGTCTTCTTATGCTCCTATGGCCTATGATTGTTTCAGATTTGTCTTGTTTTTGATGACTGTGATAGTTTTTTTTTTTTTAATTTTTTTTTTTCAACGTTTATTTTTTTGGGACAGAGGGAGACAGAGCAAGAACGGGGGAGGGGCAGAGAGAGAGGGAGACACAGAATTGGAAACAGGCTCCAGGCTCTGAGCCATCAGCCCAGAGCCTGACGCGGGGCTCGAACTCACGGACCGCGAGATCGTGACCGGGCTGAAGTCGGACGCTTAACCGACTGCGCCACCCAGGCGCCCCGACTGTGATAGTTTTGATCAAGTGTTTTATAGAATGCTCTTTTGTTAGAATTTGTCTAGTGTCTTCCTTACGGTTAGACTGGAGTTCTAAAATTTTAGGAGGAAGGCCACAGAGGTCAAGTGCCATTTTCATCACATCCTATGAAGGTCACATATATGGATATAGTATCATTGTTGATTTTGACTTTGATCATCTGGCTTGAGGTAGTATTGTCAGGCTTCTCCACTGTGAAGTTACTCCTTTTTTCCCCCTCCCCCTACTGTACTCTTTGAAAGGAAGTCACTATACATACTCTGTACTTAAGGATTGGGAGTTGTACTCTACCTCCTTGAGGGCAGAGTATCTACATAAATGACTTTGAATTCTGCTGTTTGGGAGATTTGTCTCTTCTCCCCTACTTAATTATTCACTTGTTTATATCAGTATGGACTCAGAGATATGTATTTCCCACTTTGGGTTATAATACAGTATTTCTTTATTAATTTTCTTTCTCAAATTGTTGCAGTTTTGGCCGTCGGGAGCTCTTTCATTTGGCTCCTGTGTCCCTTTGACGTAGCGCGTCAACATAGGCTTCTTTTGCTTGCTTGCTTTTGCTTTTGTTTTTTTAGAACTTTGTTCCTTTCTAGCACTGTAAGATCCTCCAGTATCATCTTGTGTATTTCATGCTCAGCACTAGAATCAACCATTTCTCCAGACTGGACAATGGTATCAGAAATCAAGATCTGGAGCTAGATATGCTTGCTGCTACTGGGGTGAAATCTTTTATTTGATTATATCTTTAATCTTTTTAATTTTTCATTTGTTATTTTTTCTAATTTCTTAAGCTAAATGCTCAAATTCAGCATATTTTCAGTGTTCCTAGTTTTATTTTGTTTTTTGTTTTTTTTTCATAAATGGATCCATTGTATACTTTTTTTCTCTGAGATCTGTTTTGGCTGAATTTTGCAAGTTTTAGAGGCATGTTGTTCATTTCTAAAGAGTGTTTTTTACTTTTCCTTTTTGAATCATTGTTTAGAACGATATTTTTAATAAGTGGATAAAATTTGGAGACATATACCCTTTTATTATTATAGTCTAGTTTTATTAAAATGTGGGAAAAATGTGGCTTATGTATTTCTTTATTTGGGAGATTGTAATTTTCTTTGCGACCTAATATAAGGTCAACTTTTTGTGAATGCTATATATATTCGAGAAGTGCATGAATTTTTTCCTTATTGGTTGAAGTATCTCTATATGGTATGTATATCAGATAAACTTTGTTTACTGTATTATCCAAATACTTATTTACTTATTTTAGGCTTCTAGATCTGTTGAGAAATAAGCCTCTTACTCTGACTCGGTTGTTTTTGTTTTTGTTTTTGTTTTTGTTTTTGTTTTTGTTTTGAGAGTGCACACCTGCATGTGTGAGTGGGGGAGGGGCAGAGGGAGAGCGAGAGCTAGAAGTTTAAGCAGGCTCCATGCCCAGCACAAGCCCAATGCAGGACTGATCTCACAATCGTGAGATCATGACCTGAGCTCAAGTCAAGAGTCAGACACTAGACTGACTGAGCCACCCAGGCGTGCTACTCTGATTGTTTTTATATCCGTTTCTTCTTTTATTTATGATAAATCTTGCTTCATATATTTATCTTGTTTTAAGTTTTATTTGGAAAAATTTCAAATCTACAGAAAAGTTTCACTAATATTCATAATTACTCATATAACCTCTACCTAATTTTAATTCACTTGTTAACATTAGGTACATTCTCTCTCACTCTATCTGTATCTATACATGTGCCTATATTTTATATATATAAACCATTCAGTTGTCTCAGCATTGAGTTTATTTAGTCTCTATAGTGTCCTTTTATATATGTAATGTAAAATATAAGCATAGATACAGTAATCCTCAACCAGATATTAGCAAATTGAATCCAACTGTGTATAAAAGGAATTACATATTATGACCAAGTGGAATTTATTCCAGATATACAGAGCCGATTCAGCATTTGAAAAGCAATTAATGTAATCCATCACATCAACAAGCTACAGAGCAAAAATCATATATATAACCAATGATGATAGCAATAGATGCAGGAAAAGCATTTGACAAAGTCTAAAACTCATTCCTGATAAAACTCAGCAAACTAGGAGTAGAAGACTTCCTCAGTTTGATAAAGAACATCTGTTTGATAAAGTAACATCGTACTTAATGGGAAGAAACTACATGTTTTCCCACTAAGATCAGGAACAAGACAGGGATGTTCACTCTTGCCTCACCTATTCAACATTTTACTGGAAGTCCTTGTAGTACAATAAGACAAGAAAATAAAATAAAAGATAAACTGGGAAGAAAGAAAGAAAACTTTGTTTGCAGATCACATGATTGTCTATGTAGAAAATCTCAAAGAATTAACAAAGAAACTCTTGGACTTAATGAATTGTAATAAAAGGTATTAGGTACAAAGTTAATACACAGAGTCATTTGCCTTCTTATATATGAGCAATGAACAATTTAAATTTGAAATTAAAATACAATACCATTTATATTGATGCTAAAGAAGAAATGCTTAGGAATAAATCTAACAAATATTTATAAGATCTATATTAGGAAAACTACAAAACACTGATGAAAGATGTCAAGATGACAATAAATAGAGATGGTCCATGCACTACAAGAAGAGAATATTGTCAAGGTGCCAGTTCTTTCCAACTTGGTCTAGATCCAGTCCAACACAACCAAAATCCCAGTAAATTATTCTATGGGATGTTGGCACCTGACTCTGGTTTATATGGAGAGGTAAGAGACCCAAAGTAGCCAACATAAAATTGAAGGAGAAGAACAAAGTTGGAGGACTGATGTTAACCTGACTTAAAACTTCTGTAAAGCTAGGGGCGCCTGGGTGGTGCAGTCGGTTAAGCGTCCGACTTCAGCCAGGTCACGATCTCACGGTCCATGAGTTCGAGCCCCGCGTCAGGCTCTGGGCTGATGGCTCAGAGCCTGGAGCCTGTTTCCGATTCTGTGTCTCCCTCTCTCTCTGCCCCTCCCCCGTTCATGCTCTGTCTCTCTCTGTCCCAAAAATAAATAAACGTTGAAAAAAAAATTAAAAAAAAAAAAAAAAAAAAAAACTTCTGTAAAGCTATAGTAATCAAGACACTGTGGTATAGGTGGAAGAATAGATACAGATCAATCGGACAGAATAGAAAGCCCAGAAATAAAGTCAACTGATCTTTGATGAACTAGCAAAGGCAGTTCAGTGGCGAAAGGATAGTTTCTTCCAAGAAATGGTGCTGGAACAACTGGAGATAAACATGCAAAAAATGGAAAGAAAATTTAGACATAGACCTAACAAACGTGAAATAGGTCACAGATATAAATGTAAAATATAAAACTATAAAACTCCCAAAGCTAACGAGAAAATCATAGGTGACCTAGGGTTTGGTGATGATTTGTTACATACATACAACACCAGAATTATAATCCATGAAAGAAAAAAAATGACAAGTTGCATTTCATTAAAATTAAAAATTTCTGCAGTACACAAGACACTGTTAAGAGAATGAAAAGATAAGCCAATGACTGGGAGGAAATATTTGCAAAAGACATAACCTGATAAAAGTCTGTTATCCAAAATATACAAAGAACTCTTAAAACTCAACAGTAAGAAGGGGCACCTGTGTGGCTCAGTTGGTTAGGCACCCAGCTCTTGGTTTCAGCTCAGGTCATGATCTCGCGGTTTCGTGAGTTCAAGCCCCACATCAGGCTCTGCTGGCAGTGATGAGCCTGCTTGGGATTCTCTCTCTCCATCTCTCTCTGCCTGCCTCTCTCTCTCTCTCTCTCTCTCTCTCTCTCTTTCAATAACAAAACAAAGGGGGCGCCTGGGTGGCTCAGTCGGTTGGGTGGCCGACTTCGGCTCAGGTCATGATCTCACGGTCCGTGGGTTCGAGCCCCGCGTCGGGCTCTGTGCTGACAGCTCAGAGCCTGGAGCCTGTTTCAGATTCTGTGTCTCCCTCTCTCTGACCCTCCCCCGTTCATGCTCTGTCTCTCTCTCTCTGTCTCAAAAATAAATAAATGTTAAAAAAAAAAAACAAAATAAATAATCCAGTGTTTAAATGTGTAGAAGATCTGAATGATACTTCATAAAAGGAGATACACAGCTGGAAAATAAACATATGAAAAGGTAGCCCACATCCTGTGTTGTCAGGGAACTGCAAATTAAAATGACATACTGCTGCACACTTACAAGAATGGCCAAAATCTAGAACAGACAACCTGCCAACACCAAGTGGTGGTGAGTATGTGGAGCAGCAGGAACTCTCATTCACTGCTGCTGGGAATGCAAAATGGTGCAGCCACCTTGGAAGTAGCCTGCTGCTTTTTTACAAAACGAAATATATTCCTACCAGGTAATCCAGTAATTATGCCTCTTGAATTTACGCAGATGAGGCGAGAACTGATGCCCACACAAAAGTATGCAATGAATGTTTCTGGCAGCTTTATTTATAATTGCTCATCCTTGAAAACGAGATGATCTTCAGTGGGTGAATGGATAAACTGTGATGCATATATACAATGAAATATTAGCTAGCAGTAAACAGACATGAGATAAGCTAAGAACAGACATGGAGGAAACTTAAATTTTGAAAGAAGGCAGTCGGAAAAGGCCACATACTGTATGATCCCAACTACATGACAATTCTGGAAAAGGAGCACAATGGAGACCATAAAAAGATTTGTGTTTGCCAGAGGTTTGGCGGGGCGAAGGGGCAGTGGAGAAGAATGACTAGGTGGAACATGGGATTTTTTTATGGCAGTGAAACTAATCTCTATGATACTGTCACGGTCGATATATGCCATTATGTATTTTGTCAAAACCCAGAGAATAGACAACACAAAGTGTGAAACCCTAGTATAAATGAAGGACTTAATGTACTCATGCTGGCTCATCAGTTACAGCAAATGTCCCTCACTAATGCAAAGTGTTAATAGGGAAAATTGGGGAGGGGCCCTTAAGGAGAGGTATATGGAAACTCTGTACTACCCAGTGAATTTTTCCATAAATCTAAAACTGCTAGAAAAACAAAAGTCTATAATTAAAAGAACAAATAGGCCTCAGAGTAGAAGTATAAAGTTTAAAAGTGTAAAGAAAACACACCAGTTAACTATATTAATTTTAATATCTATCAAGTGTAAAATCTTCCAGCAACACAAAATAATTTTTTAGCTTTGAGACACTAATTAAAACTGTACAAATAGATATAGCCATTACCATCATCATAAATTACTCTTCAGATTTTAACAGTTTTCAACAAGGTGAGCTGAATCTTCTATACAAAAATACCGTATTACTATTATTTATGATGTCTTTGGATAATGTCCACAAGATGATGCCAATTACATTAGCATTTGTTACAAAGTCAAAAAACACATAAAAATTACAGTTGATAACAGCATTATTCTTTAAAAAGAATATACAGTATTAATGTTCAGTCCATAAAATGGCAAATTTAAATACAGTCCCAAGTTCAAGATGTCTCTTTTAAGTACCAGTTTAGAAACAGAACTAAGAAAAAAAAAATTGTACTAAGTGAATCACTGCTATAGCAACTGAACTGCATTTGCTCTTGAGAGTAAATATCAAGGTCGGAGCCAGGTCAGCGATCTGCAGCGCAGCAAGAGTTTGCTTTGGGCGAAAGCTGGCGCACCTCATCTTTGTGTCTGGTAGGAACATGGAAACAAGGTATTTTGAAAGTGTGATGAGCAAACATCACAGTTTCAAGAACTCTCTTAATGATGTAAAGATGAGAACCTTGGTTGATCTGGGAGTCATTAAGCCATTGAGGTTGATAGTCACCACGAATTCACAGGAGTTGTGTTGGTCAAAGTCAAACAATAGACTCTTTCTCCACTAACATCGGGTGTCATAATTTTGAAATCTTTATGTTAAAGATAAATTTATTCCGAAGAAAGATGCCCTGCTCAAGAATTACCACTGCTTCCATAATTTCAGAGTAGAAAACCAGATGATAAATCAGCATGCTCTGCCATTGCCAAACTGGTAAGATAGAGCCTTAGCCAAATACGAGCTCTGATTGACAGACCACTGAGGTTGCCATTAAAAAAAAACAACAACCCAAAACCAAGCAAAACAAAAACACCTCTGAGGCCAATCAAAATATTAATTAATTTAGGCAAATAACAGATGAAAACGAAAACATTCTAAACACTTTCTGGAGGTCTTTTTAGAAAAGTGTCTTATACTTAGTAACTATTTATTGGTAGATCAAACACTTGATACTTTGGCAAATAGTTTATTCAATACTTTGTAAAGTCCTACCCGTACGCGTGTCAGCGCTGTGGGCAATTGATGCTAAGAAATTGGATTTCATTTGTAGGAAAGAAAGAAAATAGTAGAAGATGATTTTTGCTCTGCAGAGTACCCACTACTTCATATTGCTTCCAGAACTCAGTAGAAATAGACATCTGTACACATTTCCCAGGGTCTGGGGACTTGCATGGACTCTATGGAGATTGCTGTGGGGCTTTGCACCAGACTCCTACCGGTGGCCGCCATATTTGGCCACCCAGTCTGTCCTTCCGTGCACTGAGGGAACCGGCTGCACACGGTTCACAATGTTAAGATTCTTGGCCGTAGGATTGTAAGTAGGTCCTGAAAACTGCCCTCGACCAGGTTTTGTGTTCCAGGTGTATTCTGGAAGAAATCAGAATTGGAAGTTAGAACTTTATTCATTGGATTGTCAAATTGAAACTAAGGCAGTTTAAATCTTTTCATTTCATGGGGGAGTTTTGAATTTATCTTTAAAAGATTAGTTCAGTGGTCTCTAAGGGTTTTTTTTTTTTTTTTAATAGTAAAATGAAAAACTCTAGTGTGGTGTGATGTTGATACAGAATTCTCAGTAGCTCACTGGTTTACAGTTCTGACTACTGCTGCTGCTTTTGTGGGTTCACTCAAATGCCTGTCACACTTAGGTTGGCAACATGAATTAGGATGACCAAGAAAATTCTTGGTTCAGGTTGAACAGGCAATAACCCACAGTGTTATTAGTGACTTTGTAAAATCACACAGTGGTTACATCTGAATAATACTCGAGCGTAATACCCACTATGGAAACTTTATTTGTAATTGTGAATCCTATAAAGCTTGGGCTTCATGGAGCTCCACAGATGGGATCCCATAGTAGATTTCTTTTAACCGTGAAAATGTGGTTTTTAGAAGCAAGAGACTTCCTTTTTTTAATTGGGAAAATGAAGGGCGATAACAGAATTCCTTTAAAAGGTGAGCCAGTCCTAAGATCCCAAACCGTTCATCGTAGGGTCTGCTTTATTCATAAATTTGGCTGATTAAATATTTGTGAAATTTTGATTTGTTAAATATTTGTTATCTGAACAGCTTACAAGCTAGAATTGCTTAAACATCTCAAATGACAGAGCAGTAAATCATTTTGCAGAGAACTTTAATGACTGGACTCTTCTCCAGTCCTTCCTTCGCCTGCCCTCACTTCATATTTACGGCTGAGTATCATAGATGTTCTATCTGAAGAGGGATGTTTGATCCTTCAATTTGGGATTTAAGTATCGTTTCACACTCTATGGTGGCTGACACTCTTGGATTAAACTAAGTGTCAATTTTGAGACGAGTCGGACCATTTTGCACACTGAACACTACCCATACTGTATTCACTTGCATGGTTTCCCTGTTTTGTTTTGTTTTTCTTAAACTTTCTCTGTAAAACTGGCAGTGGAGGGGAAATTATGGGAGCACGTGGGTCTGCTGCTGACCTCAGCTTAATGGGAATAAAGCATTAAGTGAGGAACTGCCCTGGGGATAGTCACCTGGTCCTATCATCCTGCCCTGACCAGGTTTAAAATTCTCCAGGTTCAAGCCGATAGAAAGCGACCTGACAAGGTGGGTTAATAGCCAGTTAACCCTGAACTGTGAAGGAAGAACTGGTTAAACAGTTAACCAGGTTTTCCAGGAACAGCCCTTTTGTTCTATCCCACGGGAGTGTGGACACACACCAGTCTGTTGAATTTGTGAAGGCTGCAGACCTAATGGGCCTGTGGGTGGAGGAGAGAGCAGGTGAGAGGGAGGGAGTGGAGCGAGGAGGAGAGAGAGGCAGAGAGTCCCCTGGTGAGTGATTTCAGAGACGGGAGAGGGGACAGGAGAGGGGACGCAGTCTTCAGCTAACAGTTGGGCGAGCCTCTGGTGTTGCAACATGAGGGATTTGGGGAGTAACAGAACTTTTTTTCCCAGCTCATGACCTAGCTAGGTCAGGTCCTGAATGCATTTGAGGGAAACCATGTCCAGGAAAACGTTTTTAAAACTGCTGAAGAGGGAATCATTTTGCCAAGATTTCCTTTCTGAGAAATAATAATTTCAGGACTCAAGCACCCTTGGTGAAGAACTCAGCAGCTGCCAGAGGAGCTGAGATCCGGGGGGCAAGGCAAGAAACACTTTTGTGTCAGCCGGACCTTGCCCCACACCTCCTTAGAGTGGGGCAGGCAGCCCTCTCACGCTTGCTGTGCCCTCTTTTTAAAAACAGCACGTGTCCTATCAAGGGCATTTAACTTCCTGCAGAAAATGTTTGCCAAAGGAAAGATGTTTGCCTGTGATCTGTGCCCTGATTATGTAACCTTTAGCAAGAAGTAAAACCCGTGTAAAATGAAGACCGTAATAATAGTACCTTCTGGAGTAGAGCTAATGAACATAGCTCACTTAGAACAGGGCCCTCCCTGCCCTTGCAAAGGGCGGCCAGCCGTGGAGGGAAGAAGTCACTCCTCATAGTCCTTGTTACCACAAGGCAGGGAGTCGGGGAGGAGGTGTTGGGAAGTTTGGGGTGAGAGATTACATGGGGAAGCTGGAAGAAATTAATTCGATTTTTCTTCTCATTTAATCCTGGGGGCGAGGCTGGGGAAGAGCAGAGAGGAAGGCTATGAGAGAAGGGGAAATAGTCGAGGAAATACGGTAATGACCTGGTTTTATTCTTTTGTGGGAAACTCTCACACCAGCGGGAGTACTGAAAGACAAATCTCTTACAGAACAGTGTTTTCCTAAGGATTGGCATTGACCACTTGAGGACGATTAATATTTACTTCTTTTTTTTACCTTTCCTCCTATCACCATCTGTAGGAACATCTGATGAGCAGAGGAAATGAAGAGATGAAAAGTTACGAGAAAGCATTTACTTAAAAAAAAAAAGAAAACAGGAACATGCATGCTAATCTGACAGAATGCTTAATATACAAAGGCCTTCAATATCTTGCAAAAATCGTTTTTTAGAACGCCCACTTTCACTTTCTAAGAGCAGACACTTAGGTAACAAACCAGTTTGAAACATTCTGATTTTCTCCTCTTCTTCTAAAAATTGCTACTAAGCCATGGCTGCTGACTCATTGTCAGGCTGGCTTAAAATACCTGAGGCTTCAAAAAAAAAAAAATCTATCACTTGCTGTGTATAATGTGTTTACTTACATATTTTGTTTCAGCAGAAAGATAAGCGATGCTTTTCCCAGATAAGGTAACTAAGTACTGTTTGAGCAGTGCTACTGTGGTACGAAATCATAAATGACAGAAGTCCCGTGCTTCTCACAGTTTTAGCTCCAACAGTGTGAACTTTAGAGGTTGGACTTCAGAGAACTTTAGGGTGTGAACTCTAACCAGGAGTTTGAAGCTGGGAGGGAATTTATACAACTCCCCATCTTCCCAAACTTCTGACTGTCTGCCTTAATGTTTAAGTGCCTTCCTGAGGACTTCTATTTTAGAGTCGTTTTGAGAGCCTTCATAGTCAGACCTGGTCAAGCTCAAGTACAGAATCACCACCACGCCACCGCAGGGCACACAGCCTACTTGGTGATAACCGGAGGGCGGGAGAATAAGCCAAGCCTCCACCATCTACTACCGGTGCAAAGCCAGAGCCAGGGTGGGAAAGTTCTGCCACGGCTCCCTTCACTCTGCACAGGAACTGCCTGTGGAGTGATACACGAACAGCATCTCCGTGTTTATGAAGCCCCCACCCTGTGCCAGGTACCGACCAGGCGGGCAGCTCTGAAAAATGCACCTTCTTTACATCCCGTTGGGTCACACAGCATGTTCTCGGATTTCACAAACCGGCTCCTCTCCCAGCTCCACCACTTAGGAGCTGGGTGACCCTCGGTCCATTACTTGATGTCACTTTCCTCCTCTGTAAAAGGTCTACCTCATCCAGTCTTGTGCAGGTTCAATGGCATAATCCGTATGCCTTGCCAGTCACCACTTTGTTAAAGGCAGCTCTTACAAGAGACTCGCAGACCGCACCTTCAGAAGAAGGGGCATTTTGCCAAAAATCATTAGAACTGTGTTAACAAGGTGAGTGAGACTAATTTAAAAGTCTCCGCTTGGGCAAAGTGTATAAACTTAGAAAAAGCTCCTTTCTGGTCAGAAATCTTAAAAACTCTAAAGTTCTTACCTGTAGTTGTTGCACCGAGAGGTGCTAAGTGTATCCTCTGGCCAGCTGACCCCACTTCTTTTTTGAGAAAGGAAGGAATGTATCCTGACTGATTGTAAGTAGCATAACTTCCAAGACTTCCTAGTGATGTATCACAAAGTTTCATAGTCAGAAGGTGAAAAGTTTACAGCACCCGAGAGTAACTTGAATACTACACGCCTACTAATTCTAGATTCTATTTTTTGAGGACTGACTCTATTCCAAGCACTGTACTATGGCTTTAGAGACCATCCTATTCAGTCCGTATAACAACCCTTTGGGATGTATATTTTACCCACACCTTGTGGCTCTCAGAACTTGCTTAAGTTATCACGGTAAGTGACCAGGTCAGAATGAGAACCCAAGGCTGTTTGCCCTGAACACACCAGGTTTTTTTTTTATTTTTATGACTCCACTCTTACCCTGAGAGTATGTCTCCTGCCAGGAAGCCCCCATCCCTGCTCTGTGCTTTGTCTTCGTTCTGTAAAATCACTGTCATGACCGCACCTACTCTCATAGGGTTGTTGTAGGGATTGAATGAGATGTAGGCAAAGCACTTAGCATAGAATCCGGTGTTCAGTAAACGTCAGCTGTCATCATCGTCATCCTCATCGCTATTAGTGAATGATCAACCTGGGGGCAGTAGAGTGAGGGGCTGAAGGAGGGAAATGTAGAGGCAGGAGACAGGAGGTCATTGCTATAGCTGAAATGAGTAAGTATGAGGACCTGAATTCAGGGAGTCACAGAGGCAATGGAGAAGAGAACGGAGTGGGTATATGGGGTAGGAGGGGGAGGGAAAGAGGAATATAAACCCCTAAGTTTGTATCTTAGGTGACTAACAACAGCAGTACAGGAGAATCAGGTTTGTTGGAAAGACATGATGGCCATGGGATATTTGAGTTGTAGTGTTGAGCAGGCCTGGAGATTTGGAATGATCAAGCTATGGCAATTATGGGCTATGGGCTTGGAGGAGCCAGCTCAGAGGGACTGTGGATGTGCAAAGATCCAGAATGGAACCCCAGGGAGCTCCAGCATTGAGGGAAAGGACAGAAAAGGACCCCGTGGAGAAGAGGGAGTAGGGAGGGTAGGTGATGGGAGGAGCAGGGTCTGAACAGCCAAGAGGATACAGTGTGCAGAGAGAGGAGGGAGGCCAGAGAGGCAGAGGTCTGATGGGATTTGCACCACCCTTGGGATCTGGCCACTAGGATAATGTCAGGACCTGGCAGGAGCTGTTTCAGTGGCCTGAAGCCATCTGAGGACAAAGGACAGTGAGCTGAAGGGCAAACTGGAAATGAGGGAAGAAATGGATGTAATTTCTCCTTCGAGAGCCTAGCCGTGCAGGAGAGGAGACAGGTGTGTCAGCAGGGAGGTGAAACGAGGCTCAGATCATGGTGGTGGTTTCAAGAACTGCTTGCTTGGCAGCTATGACTGAAGCATTTTTCACAGTGTTACTTGTTCGCAAGTCTGGACTCTGAACTTCTCGTCCCTGAGTCTGTCACAGCGCTGTGCATAGTAGGCTCCCAGTAAGTGTCTGCTCTTGAACCAACAAACGTCAAACAGCAGCGTTGTCGCAGAAATAGGATTTTACACAGTGAGCACGTTATCAGCTTATACAGTTTTAACACTACTGAATATAAGCATGATCGGCTCCCTCGAGTGCCCATTCAGAATCAGCAGTCAGCCCTCTACTTTGAAAGATTTTTGAAAGAAAGTTCAAGGCAGTGATCACGTTCAGCAGCAGCTTCAGAACATTGCTCTTGGTTTCCTCCTTCTCACCAGAGCAGACACTTACTAAATGCTTACTGTGACAAAAATCCTAGGTATGGTTATATAATAATACATTTCCTCCATTATTATTAATAAATATTATTTATAAATATTATTTATAAATAAATATTATTTATAAATAAATATTATTTATAAATAAATATTATTTCCTCCATTTTGTAGGTGGGGAAACCGACGTAGGGAGCCTAAGGAACTTGTCCACAGTCACAAGGCCTACTGAGTGATAGTATGGGGATATGTCTGATTCTAAAAGTCGTGTGCCGAATAGTTAATAGGCTGCATCTTACTATTACAAGAAGAAGTTGCTACGGAAAAATGCACAGAAAAGGAAATTTTCTTAAATTACTTTGGCTACGTAGTTTCGAAGTGCCTTGTGAGCTGCAGATCTTTAGGCTGGAGTCAATAGCACTGTTGACACCAGCGACCTTGAACCCCTAGGAAATCTACCGCCTCTATTAATCTGGTTAGCTTTTAATGTTAAATGATTGCTAACACTTCAAAAATGAGTTTCAGAACTTAAAAAGAAGTTTTGCAGGAATACCGATTACGAAATAAGGAAATCTTTTAATTCTTTTCAGCAGATTTGCTTCACTTATATAAATTGTCATAATTAGTTTAAGAAGATGAGCATAGAACTTCCTGAGAGCATGTTAGTCTTAGAATTCCAACTACTGAAGACTGGTGTTTCTGATGATGTGGAATGCTTCTCTTTATCCTAGTCCTCGTCTGACTTCTCAAAGAAGGTGACCTTGGCCTTCATAGTGGCCTTGTATGGCAGGATGCAGAGCAAATGTGGAAAAGAAAAGTGGACAAGGTATTCAAAGAACAAGTTGTACTCATCTAGAATGCCCAGAAATTACCTTGTGGGTCCTCTAATTTTTCAGGAAAACTTTCATTACATGATAGTTTTTCAATTGGTTTAATTATGCTTTCCTCTGAAGAGAAGGCAGGTAGAAAGAAAGAATGAATAATAAGAATGTTTTAGGAAAAGCAGAGAAAAAAATGGATTGATTAGATGATTAATGAAAAGATCAGGAAGAACCCTTAGCATGAGAAAGCATTCTCATGTGTGGTCACAGCTTTCATCTGATGCCAGCCAAGTATAGATTCCCCCGAGACTCAAAGTTGTATTTAACCATAACTCATTTGTATTGGTTCGGTGGATATTATTTTAAAATACTGGCAAAAATAAGTGAATTACAGTGCTGCAGTGTTTGACGCTTAAAATGTCCACAGTGTTAAGATTAACGTCACATCAGAATATCCCAGTAGATGGGGCGCCTGGGTGGCTCAGTTGGCTGAGTGTCCGACTTCAGCTCAGGCCGTGATCTCATGGTCCGTGAGTTCGAGCCCCGTGTCGGGCTCTGTGCTGACAGCTGGGAGCCTGGAGCCTGCTTCGGATTCTGTGTCTCCCTCTCTGCCCCTCCCCTGCTCACGCTCTGTCTCTCTCTGTCTCAAAAATAAATAAAAGCATGGGGTGCCTGGGTGGCTCAGTCGGTTGAGCGTCTGACTTCAGCTCAGGTCATGATCTCACAGCTCGTGAGTTCGAGCCCCGCGTCAGGCTCTGTGCCGACAGCTCAGAGCCTGGAGCCTGCTTCGGATTCTGTGTCTCCCTCTCTCTCTGCCCCTAACCCACTCACATTGTGTCTCTGTCTCTCTCAAAAATAAATAAACATTAAAAAATAATAATAAATAAATAAAAACATTAAAAAAAAAAAAAAGAATATCCCAGTAGATTACCATCATGATCCTCAGGTGGTTTTTGGGTCCAATACCAGAAAACTATCTATTTTTAAAAAGAATGCTTTACTTCTTTACACATTTTCAAATGATATGTAAGATCCTTCATCATAAGTTTTATAGTTCCAAAAGTTGTCCTTTGTGGCATATTATAATTATTGACATTTAAAAATAAAACTATTCCATCTCTCCTTTAACTGTAACCAATGGAATCTAAGTACCATGGTGATTTAAGGAAATTTTTTTTTAATGTCTGTTTATTTTTGAGAGAGAGCATGTGCAAGTGGGGGAGGGGCAGAGAGCGAGGAAGACACAGAATCTGAAGCAGGCTCCCGGCTCTGAGCTGTCAGCATAGAGCCCAGTGTAGGGCTTCAACTCATGGATGGTGAGATCATGACCTGAGCCCAAGTCAGATGCTTAACCAGCTGAACCTCCCAGGTGCCCCAATACCGTGGTGATTTTATGCCCACCAATACTGACTTACAAAATACATGAACATATTCCTTTTTAACAGCTGGAAATTTCACATTAATCTCATTTCTCTCTAAAATTTTATTTTCATTCATGTCGAAGCCCAGATTTTATCCAAATATAATTTTAGGTTAAGAAAAACAAATATAAGTTTAGGCTTAAAAGTCTTTAAATTGACCACTCAAAAGTATGTATAAATTGAAACGTTTAAAAATTTTTTTATAACCATAAGTATGTTAAAATACTTTTTTCCTGGATTAGGTTAGTTATAATTATGACAATTCACTGTATGTAGTTAATCAAAAAAGCTGAATAGTATAAATTTTGATTACTAAACATTAAAAGGCATTATTTTGGGGGGAAATTCATCTCACTGAGAAAGACGGCAGCTTATTCAAGCTGTCCGCGTGTCCACAAATGAATGTTGCTTATTGCTAAAATCAGGTTTCAGGACCAATTCCGTTCCTTTTTTCTTGTTCCTTTTTGGAAATGTAAGCACTGAGAAACCTTGTTGAACATAAACAGATAGCTGGGAATGAAAGGTGTTTTATTACAGCTTTGTCACCACGTTCTGTGAATTCTATTCAGAGTTCTAGACCAAAACTCATACAGTGATTTTAAAAACGAGTTTTGATTATCTGTCAGCTAATAATTCAATTAGGCTCTTCAGTTTTGTGAAGGTTACCACAAAATTTGGAAACCACTTGACTTCAACAGGACTTGTTCCCCAGTTATCACAATTACTCGCTCCCTCAACATTGTTCCCAACTTATGAAACTGTCTCTTGGATTGGCACCCCAGGTATAGGTGATATTTTTACACTTTGGGGAAAAAGGAAACAACCATAGTAAACAGGCAGTTTGTCTTTTGTAAAGTAGGAGCATAGAGACACAGCTCAGGGAGATCCATTTTAGGGAAGAATCCACATGGAAGTCGAGATCTGGCACATGACTGCCTTAAAACCACCTGTGCTCGGGGCGCCTGGGTGGCGCAGTCGGTTAAGCCTCCGACTTCAGCCAGGTCACGATCTCGCGGTCCGTGAGTTCGAGCCCCGCGTCAGGCTCTGGGCTGATGGCTCAGAGCCTGGAGCCTGTTTCCGATTCTGTGTCTCCCTCTCTCTCTGCCCCTCCCCCGTTCATGCTCTGTCTCTCTCTGTCCCAAAAATAAATAAACGTTGAAAAAAAAAAATTTAAAACCACCTGTGCTCAAGTACCAGTTCGAAAACTTTGGTGTGCCCCCCAAGGTTATCTCAGTTGGAAGAAGGCAGCTGCAATACAGTTAGAAGTCAAAATCTGCAGAAGGAAAGCAATGTAAATTTATACTTTAAGTGTGTTTTTACTTTACCTGCGTTGCTCCTTTTGAAAGCAAGTTCTGCCCCCATGGGTCCCAATGACTTAGGAAATAACTGATTACTCCAAGTATATGGGTTTATATCCTTTCCACTGGCTACCAAGGACACATTCTTGGGATTTACACCTTAGAAGAACAAAATCAAAGTAGTCATTTGAAAATTTAGGGTGTGATCATTAACTGGACAGATAAATACATAATGCATTCAAATGAAGACTAGAAATAAGTTGGAGGCGAATGGAAATAAATTTATGTTACAATGTAGCTGTTCCTTCAATAATGTGGAATCCTCACAGTGTGTTTTGCAAACACAAGGTATTTTCTATAATACAAGTAATAATCATTGAACATTGGACATCTCTGGCTCAATGTCTTATAAAAATTGAGGTGGTACAAAAATTTTCTTCAAACTGATTTGTTTTAAGTACGTACTTAAAAATACATGGATATGCACCAGACCCTTGAGGAACACTTCGTGTAGCCAGGAGAATTGAGAGCTTGCATGTGGTGTGTGTGTAAAGATCTCCGAAACTTATTGCATATTAGACAATAATAAAATCTAAACTCTTTATGATTTTCTGAAATCTGTGAAATGTGGAGGCAACTTTAGACTTTGGTACTAATGGTCAAAGGGTGGTGTTTTAACTTATTCTTAAGAGATTTGAAAACTTCCTGAACTTGACTTTTCACTGATAATAAATTGGATGCAACTTACGAGAAGGTAAAGACATCACACAGTCTACGTCTCTGGGTCGTACATGTGTTTTCTTTAGCAAATACAAGAGAAATCCTCACCAAGGACTACCATTAACGTAGGAAGTTAGCACCTCTTTCCGGACAGGATGAGCTCTGGCTCTTCAGAGAGTGAACTCCTCAGCAAGGTTTCACATTTATGAGACATATAATAATATCCCTTGTTTTGAAGCCATAAAAAGGCCAGGCTACTCTGTACTGAGCCTCAAAGTTACCAGTCATCAGTACTCTAATGAAACACTCCTCCATGTAAATAATTTGCCTTTCTTATCGCATAGAGCTCCTTATGGATTTCGGATTCTGATAAAAGACCTACCAGTAGAACTATATATCATAGGCACTTGCCTGACAGTAAAGAAGATGCACTTACTAAAAAGGTAGCAATAACTCGTACGAAGAAGTCAACACAAGAAAATCCTTTACCCCCAAAGACAAGGCAAGGTAGGGGGGAAAAACTAATCTCCTTAAATGAGCAGTTTTCATAAATGTAGTTCAACAAAGAATGGGCCCTGAGTAGTTAAATTATTTTGTTAATCCAGTTAGCCTTCAGATATCCCTAGTTTTTTTTTTTTTTTAAGTAAATATATCCATTAGCAAAGACAATTGCTTTAATTTTGTCTTTTTGAACATTCCAGATTTCTTGGAAATTGACACAATCTAGAAGGTGAAGTCATTTACATATTAGTTTACAAGCTTTTACTGGGCACCTTCTATATACCAAACACTGATAGACAGAGGTAGAAATGAATATACCATCACCCCTTGCCTCAGAGGAAAGTAAATCAGTGAACACATACCTACTGAGCACCTATCACATGCCAGGCATTGTGTATGGCATTGGACAAAAAGTGGTGAGCAAAATAGTGTCTACCCTTTTGGGTCTTAACAATCTAAAGGAAGGGAAACATTAACAGTTACAAATAGGTAATTAATGGTATATAAATTGTTTAAAGGAATCTGGTGCTGAGAGGGCAGGCAAATAACAGAAGAAACTTTCTTTAAAAGTCCCACCAGTCTTTCTTTAAAAAAAAGTAATTTTAAGCTGAAATGTGAATCTGATTAGGACTTGGGAGGGGGTGGGAGCTGTGCTCCTGGGAGAGGCCACGGTGTAGGCTGGGGACCCAAGATGGGAAGGAACCCCGAGACATTCCATGGATGGAGAAAGAAGTGGGACTGGCACAAAATAAAGCTGGAGAAGGGGGCAGGGGTCAAATCAAGTAGGGATTTGTGTGCCAGGTTAAGAAATTTAAAATGCAGTGGGAAAGGCAAGTGTAGAAATAACACAGCACGTTGAATACACGGGGTGGAAGGAAGGACAGAGGCGATAGACGGACTTGAGAAGGAGCAGGGTTTCAAAAGTGCTGTGGAAAGAGCGGCCCTCCCCGCCTGCGAGGTGGCATCGGTTTGTGCCAGAGAGCCCAGTTCTGGGAGCAGGGAGTGAGACCAGAGGGGACCCCCAGAGATGGTTTTCACTTCCATCGCACACTCTGCGACTCCCTTATGCGATAATTAAGTACCTAAGGCTTACAGGGTGAGTGGAGAGGTGAGTGCAGTCCCACTGTAAGTAACAGAAAACAGTCTCAAAGTCTTGCTCCAGTAAACAGCTGGTCAGTAGCAGGTCAATAACTAGGACTCTTGCGTCCCTCTCCCTGCAGGCCAATGTCACAGATCTGCCAAGTCTTGTAGAATAATGCCATGCTGCCCTGAAAGTATATGGTACATTTCTAGAGCTCCCATGATCCTAAAGATTGACGCTTAAGAATCAATTGATGCTTTTATGCTTGGCTTTATGGTATTAAAAAAAAAAAAGCCCCCAAACATATTTTTTTTTTTAATTCCTAAAGATACTTAATTATAAAAATAACTATGGATCGTAAATGTCAAGCATCATTTCTTATTTCGGTTTCTATCCTCTGCAGTCATCGCTGGCTCATGACAGGAGCTCAGTAAATGTTTGTCTGAGTGACTGAACTGAGCTCAATTCTAGTTTCAAATCTCATCCGGCTCTAGAGGGGCATCTTCAAGGCAAAAAAAATGCCAACAGGGGAACAGGAAGACTCAAGTTTAGATTTCAAGCAGTTCTAATTTCAAGTCTATTTAGGGTCTCAATTATAGCCATGCTTCTGACCCACAGTAATTTGCAGGATCGGATAGATCTTTCTAGTTAAAAAGGAAATGACCAGACCAGTTTCAGGTATCCTGAAATATGTCCCAGAAAACCACATTAGGGAGCAGAACTATGAAAACAGAGTGCTTTGGATCCATTTATCCTGATAAAAACTTACAGTTGCCTTTCCCACCGCCAGAGGGCTCCCTTGTACAGATAAGAAAATATTGATTTGCTATAGGATTGATTTATGTTTAAACAGGGGAAAATATCCTCCATGAATCTGTGTTCTGGGAATTTTGTTACATCCCTGCTTTTGCAGCAGGATCGGAACTCCTCATGGTATCAACACCAAAATGTGACAGCGAAGCATCTCCAGAGTTGTCTACCTGTTCGGTCACTAACTTCTCACCTCTCATCACTTTGCAGCCCACTCCAGCCTCGTTCTCCCTCACCATTCCAGACTGAAACTGCTCACCAAGTTTCAGGTCCTTCAGGGACCTCCCCACTGTTCAGTTTAATCAGGCATTTCTGTCCCTTCTCATAACCGCTAAGCAGCAAACTCTTTCAGGGAAATGGTTCCTTCTCAGCTTCTGCAAACCCCCTGTTCATGGTTTTTCCCCCTCAGCTGCCTGGCTCCTTCCTTTCCTCTCTCTCGAGTTGTCCTCCTCCTCCTCCTCTACCGCTACCATCGTTCCCACTCACAGTCTATCTTTAGGTGATCCTGTTCAATGCATGGACTTAAATACTGTCTGGGCGTCGCCGTTCTCTGTAGCCCAGGTCCCTCCTCAGTGTTCCTGGCTCTTCCCTCCCCCCTCCTGCATGGCCTCTCCACACTGGAATGTTTCACAAGCATCTCGACTCTAACAGCCCGCATGCAAGCCTGACCACCTCTTTCCCGCCCATTCCTGTTCCCCGTCGGTCTTCCCCATCTCAGAGCATAGCACCACCATCCACCTAGGATTCAAGCCACAAACTGGCTTTTGTCTTTTTCTTTTCTACAACATCTATCAGCAAGACCATTTCCAAAATCTATCAGGAGCCCTGCTCCCTCTCAGTCATCATCCTCGTTTCCCTGGGGGGCCACAGTGGCTTCCAGCTGGCCTCCCTGCTTCTGGTCTTGCCCTGTGTGATCCACCCTTTACACAATCTTTTTAACACATGTGTCACATGTCACCACTCACCTCCCAAGGCTCCCCCCAAAGGCCTCCTTCGGAGCTGGAATAAACCCAAAATTCCTTCCCCTGCCCTCACGGCACTGTCTTACCGGAATACTGCTGGCTCTCCCACCTCACCCCTCCTCACTCTCTCCTAAGCTCTTGTAAAATCTAAATGTGCGGCCTGTTGTTCTACTCAGAGAAGCCAGTGTCTTTCCCTCCACCTAAAACTTCTTTTCTCAGCTCTTCATCTTTCCCTCTTTTTGGACTAAAGATAAATCTGTATAGATATATGGTCACTTAAAAATTGATTCCCTTTTAGGCTAGGTTGAATTTAAACTTTTCTTTTTAAAGTGGACTTTGAGGAGAAAATGCTACCTGCAGGCGTGACATAAACTACCCACCATCTGTCTAGATCTTTCTCCTAAGCTCTGGATTCATATATTGAGTCGTCTCCTAGATAGATCAACTCAGATGTTCACTAGACATCCCGACCCCAACTCCCGAGATTCCCTAGTTACTCACATCCGTCCCCTCCTGATCTCCCCCTTTCTCGGGTAAAGTCACCCCCCCCCCCCCAGGGGACAACACTGATTCCTCCGTTCTTTACCACCACCCGTGCCCATCTGTCAGCAAGTCCTGTCTTTCCACTACTCAAATACATGGAGATTTTACCCATTTCTGTGTCCACGTTCACCATTCTGGAACAAGCCATCACCCTCTCATTCCAGACACGTGCAGTGGCCTCTTGAGCCCCTAGTATGCTCTGCCCACAATGATCTTTCAAAAACACAATCCCGATCATTTAGGAAACAGTGTAAAATGCTACATTTTATAAAACGGTGTCGCGGGGGTGCAGAATTGTTTTAATAAAACTTAGTGCTTGCTAAAGGCATAGCTTTGGCGGGAGAGGGAAGTTTTTTTTTTTTTTTTTTGAAGGCTATTCTCATCTTTTTGGTTGCCAGGCACTTCTTGAGCCGACTTCCCCGAGGCAGGGGACCCAGAAAGTACTTGGGAACAAGCACTGACCAGGCTGAGCCGGCAGAGAGCGCTGTTTCAGTGGTGCCCTTTCTGCAAATATTCCAGGACGCTTAAGCCTGACCCCTCCCCTAGTTAGCATGAACGTTGTATGTTCTCTGCTCACCTGGAAGGTATCTGGATTGCTTCAAGTAGTACTGCTTAGCGGTGGAAGCAGTCGACAGTTCAGAATCCGATTTCTGGGAAACGGCAGCGGGTAAGCTCTTGTTTTCCCCTGCTGACTGGTGCGAGGCTGAGGGCACCGACTCTGGAAGCCTTGAAAGTCCACAGAAGGTGGCATCACTACTTGAAACATGAGACGACGGCCGCTACGGCGTCCCCCACCCGCCCCCTGCGCGTCTCTTCAAACCGGGCAAGGCCACCCCACTCAACACGGTTGCCGTCAGAGTCCTTTTGCTGACTCTCCCGACTTCTCCCCCGAAGGGTATCAGGCAGCCTCTGGAATCATTTCTGATACCAGCCATGATGTGACAGAAAGCCTTATCGCCGAGCAGCAAACTGCCTGCGTCTAATGTTTCTGGCTCCCCAGCCCCGGCTGCGGTGGTGGGTTTATCCCGTGGGAGGACCGTCGTGGCCACCGTCCCTGCCTACTCACGTAACGTCTGATCAGTAAGGCCGTCTGGGTCCCCCTCGGAGGCTGACGCTGGCCTGGCTGGCCCTCTGAGCTGCTGGCTGCCCCCGCCCGCTCAGCGGTAGTTCTAGACACAGGCAGGGGGCCCCTTTCATTCGAAACGGCCCCACCCGTTCCTGCCTCCTTTCCCTTTGGCTCAGCCCATTGCAGTCATGCCAGCCGCTGAGATTCGCCCCGCTTTCAAGACGGCTCATTCCAGAAAGCCTCCTCTCCTCGAAGTGCTCTGCTGCCCGTAAACAGGACTTTTGAGCTCTTTGCAGGCTCGTTCGTTAGCAGCACTCCGTGCACGCTCTGCTCTGATGTCATGCTGACTCGAAGGTCTTATTTCTGCCGCTGTACGTTTGATGGGCTGCAGACAGACCACATCCTGTTCCTGCCGTGGCTTAATACATCTCTGTATTTAGTAAACGTCTACCGAGCGTGCGCGCAAGTATAAACATCTTGCTTTTGTTGACTTTAAAAGAGACAACCTCATCAGTAAAAGTTGCACACTTTAGCATTGGGTCTTTTGTATTCTTTATGAGGAAGCCTAGGCCGCCAGAGGAACTGAGCAGACAATAGCAGGGTCCATTCAGTGCGCCGAGTGTTTGAGCTCTTACTGCTTAAGAAATAGTGTGGTGCAAAAAAAGAGACAGAGGTCTAGTTTGGGACTAGGCCTCGTCCGACTTTAGGCAACCTGTTCCTTCAACCTGTCTGACTCTCAGTAGTCTACTCTGCAGATAGTTGTACTGGAGTATGAAGATTACAAATTAAAATTTAGGTAGGCGCTTAATAAATGGAAGTATCTTAATCATTATTGTTATTATGTCTAAATCGTATAAAGCCATTTGAAGATACCAAAAAATAAAAAATGGAAGAAATACATTAAAAATTGATTGTCATACAGTTTTTCGAACGAATTTCAAGAGAAAAGGAATAATTGATGCTGAAATTTATCAATCATTTCCTTGCCAGAATTAAGTATGTGGACTACAAACTCGATCTATAGGTTTGGATTCAAATCTCTTCTACCCCTAAAAGTACGTGATAAAATTCAGCTGGAATTAGAACGTCATGGGTTAAAAAAAAAAGTTTTCAAGTCATCTACAGACTAGGCCAACGCAGACGCGAAGAATTATTTTTAAAAAAAGGAATTATATAGCTCTCTACACGTCTTTAGGATGTTGACATCTTTAAGCTGACATCTATAATTTCCCATCGTAAATTAAATCATTTTATTTCTTGTTTCTTGTTAACAATAGGTGGAAAACAGTAAATAATTTATAAAGTGAAATATTATGAGGATTGACTGTAATTGGAGCATTTCATGGTACGACTTGATAAAGTAAGTCTTAACTTATTCCCTTATTCCATACCCTTATTCCATAAACACTCTGAATCTTCAACAAATTATGTACAATGTATATAGTACATTGTATATAGTACAATTGTATATAGTACAATGTATATGTGTACAATGTATAGGTTTTGAAAAATCAGTTTCACAGAACATTCTAGTACACTTAAAAGAATAAGCATCACTGGGTCCTGGCGCTTTAGTGGTTCTGAATCTCCGTGCTTTCCAACACGTGCTTTCCAAATAGGCTAAAATTCCCTATTTCTAAGGTGGGCTTTTCCCTTGAAGAGAAATACTATAGGACAACAAAGCCTTCCAAGTGGAAGGTGTTGGTCTTCTGACTTCTCCTTTTGCTTAGCATCTCAAAAGTTGTTTGGCCTTCCTGCCACTCACCTATGAAAATGCTAAGAGGTGTGACTTTCCACGGGGGGATTAGGCAGGTTTGTTCTCAAGTTCATGTATTTTAGGGAAGGGTCCCTATGGAATTTGAGAAACTAGAAACGTATTGACTGAGGATTATCCAAGCATAGGTCCCCCTCACAGAATCTCCATGTACCTTCAGAGATATGTGGACCCCAAGGGAATGCCAGATAGCTATTAGATAAAATTCCCTGCCTCCTGCCAATATGTTTTTCTCCCTATTCTTTTATTCCAGAGAGAGAGAGAGAGAGAGAGAGAGAAAGAGGGAGAGAGAAAGACAGTATTTCCCCACACATTGGTTCACAATGTTTAACCCACCCTCACCTCAAAGGTGAATAGTGCACTCATGAATACTGGGCTTAGAGAAAGACAGGGGGCTGCTGGAGATGTTAAACTTCCAGGAAAAGTTTAGGAAGTGATCCCAAAGGTTTAGAATAGCAAACAAACAAATAAGGGAACCTGAACGCCATGGGAAGAAATCATTGCCTCTGTAGGTTGTGCTTTGCTTTCTTCAAATAGGCATGCGGATTTCAGATGGGAATCGTGGGATCGTATTTCATCAGGGTACGCTCAAAACTTAACAAGAGCCCTTCCCTCCACGCGCCTGCAGCACTCAGCCATTAATACTGAGCATCTTTACCGTGAGAAGCCAAGATTCTTACCTTCCCAGAGGTATGTGTACAGATTTGGGGTTTATGGAAGAGAACAATAGTAAGCTACTTATTGCCTTTAATGTCTCCCTGCATTTGTATGTCCTGAGTGACATAAAGTTGACACATGATAAAAATAGATTTTCCTGAGGGATGTGAAATCTTACCGGAATGGGGTATCTTTTTTCCTCTTTTCTTTGAATACACCCATGCTCGGCCGCTTGGAATAGGAGGCTCCAAGATCGTAATCCTCATACTCTTCCCAGCTGTCTCCAGACTTGAACACCGTCTGACCCCAGCGCCTCCTAGCACTTTTGTGCCCCAGGGTACCATTTGGCTTCTGTGGTGGAAAATCAGTCATCATCATCTCTAATCATTTGCTGAATGCCTTTTGTGCACAAGCTACTCTACCTTATACTAAGAGTACCTGATCTCGAGGGGCCTTCCATATCGTTAAGATAACACGTACACGCGTTGAAAAGTGTTAACAAAAATAGGTAGCACGTGCTAAAAACAGGATAGGAGTTGCGAGGAAGGAGAGATCTCTGACATTGGGTTGGGGGAGGACTCGAATACTTAAGGATCAGAACTGCTCATCGCTGTATAATTTGGAAAACTGCCATGTGTGACTGTCTCTTTGGGCAAGTGACTGAACGTTTCAAAGGCTCGGTTTCCTCCTCCTTAAATGGTGATGTGCAATGTTTATCTAATTAGTGTTTCTGAATTGAATAGTAAAATACATCGGAAGTCCTTCGGTTAGGGCCTAACACGTGATGAGAGTCACTGAGTTAGCTGGTGCGATTGTTACTATTATTGTTGTCGTTCCAGAGTTTGGAAGAGGGAAAGAGGGTGACTTTCTGATAGAAAAGTGCCAGAGCTAAAAAGTGAGGAGATACAGGCAGCATTCCCGAAGGCCAGACTCTTCAGATAGGAGGCCTTTGCAGTTATACTGGCATGCGGTGGCAAGGGCAACAGATTCCTAGTCGTTGGAATGCTCCGGAAAGAACACGTGTGTCCTTAACAAGGAATTAAAGGCCTGCGCTTTGCATCTATGTGAACAGATGTGAGAGAAGAGTGTGGCAGCACTCTTCGCAGCAGTGTGCTTCAATACCTGAAGTCCCAGCTGCCTTTGCAGCTGTTTGTAGCCGTGTGACACAATCTAGCCAATGAGTCGTCAGTGGAAGTCTACTAGAGGGATTTCTGGGACAGCTAGCATGACACGCCAGTGTTTTGTTTTGTTGTTGTTGTTTTTTTTAATGTTTATTTATTTTTGAGAGAGAGAGAGAGAGAGAGAGCTCAAGCGGGGAAGGGACAGAAGGAGAGAGAGAGGGAGACACAGAATCCGAAGCAGGCTCCAGGCTCCGAGCTGCCAGCACAGAGCCCGACGCGGGGCTCGAACTCACAAACTGTGAGATTATGACCCGAGCGGAAGTCGGACGCTTAACGGCCTGAGCCACCCAGGGGCCCCATCACTCTTCCCTCTTCTAGAATGCAGATGCCATCCCAAAGGGACAGCAGCCATGTTGTGGCCATAGGAAGGAAAGCCGCTCCCTAAGCATGGTACAACAGGAAGGCAGAAGCGGTCTGGTTCCTTCTACAAGCTGCCGCAGCCCTGGTTTGGCCCACCCCTGGCTTCTTGTCATGTGGGAAAACAACCCATTACGGTTGGAGCCTCAGTGGTCGGGTTTCCGTCGTAAGTCACTGAGTGTAATCCTAATGGATGCAGAGAAGGAAAGGCAGGAATCATTTCAGGACGGGGGCCCTGGCAACAGAAATAAGGAACGAGGAGGAAGACTTGGCTTGGATCAGAGAGTGGTTTTATTCAAATTTATGTGGGGTGTTTTTGGGGTTTGTGAACCGAGGAGTCCAAAAGGCAATTGAAAATTAGGGAATTTGGAAGCAAGGTCAGCAAATACAGTTATCTCTGGAGCACGATGTTGAAAGAATGGATATACTATTGCTTGGAGCCCGTGGTGTCACAGTGATGGCCCATGACGAAAACGGTATTTGCCAACTTCTGTTATTGTTTTCTTTGCCAGGGAGAATGAGCTCTAGACTAAGGAGAATAAAAAGCTATCAGGTCCCAGATAAGCAGAGCTGATCAAAGGTTACACTTAGCTGAGTTTGAGGCTCTGGTTTTGGTGGAATGGTTTTTTAGGGTGCTGAGTCTGTGTGCTTCTGAACAGTGTCAGTAACGTCAAATCGTATGCCTGAGAAGACCGGAAAGGGGCAAATGTACGTAATTTTTGTAACGTAGAAGGTGGAGTTTTGCCAACTCCACTGTAATACGTTTGGTATAGGGTGAGGACAAAGATTCGAAAATCAGTTGCTAAAGGGAAAGTTTTTGAGCATCAAGGGAAAGGAGTGGCAGACCACGTAGGCAACCATTTTTTATAAGAAGCACACAACGTATGTAGTCTGTGTGGCCTTCGGCAAAATGGGTGACAGGGTCTTTCAGGCTATCAGTGAAGCGACAAAAGGACAACAAGGCAGGGTCAGTACTGCTGACCCCCCCCTCCCCCCCAATTTATAACCCACGTCTAATGTGATGGTATTTGGACAAGTGGCCTTTGGAAGGTAACTGGGGATTAGTGCCCTTATGAAAGAGACTCCAGAGAGCCTGCTTTCTCTCTCTGCCATGTGAGGACAAAGCAAGAAGGTGACACCCACAAACCAGGAAGAAGGCCCTCCCTAGGAATCAAATTGGCTAACGCTCTGATCTTGGACTTTCCAGCATCTAGAACTGTGATAAAATAAATTTCTGGCTTAGAGCCACCCAGTCTATGGCATTTTGTTATAGCAGACTAAGTACGTAGTTCGGTACTCTGACCAAGAGTGCTGCCAGTGGGTCAATGTCCATCTAGAAGAAAGTTCTAGTGGCCTGCCCAAGGGCTCGCTGCCATTCTGTTCATCATGAAGGTATAGGGCTAGGGTATTGGGTACTTTAACTTAGTGCATACCAGGGCGGGGCATAGTACATGGCACTTAGTAGATACTCAGTAAATTTTCTTTTCCTCTCAGTATGAGTCAACATTTGATGCGCCTTCCAAGAAAAAAACAAAAATGTAATCTTTGGTGGCATGAGTGGATGGACCTCTGGTTCTGGGATGTTGGAGGTGATTCACCATGGTTTATACTCCCTGCCTGCTGTTCACCTCTGGTTCTGGCAGCCTCATTCTAACGGGGAAGCAGGATGGTAAGGGGGACTCAACAGCTCCTTCCTACCCAGGAACCAAGGATTACTCAGTCATTGGTGAATGATGTCATGTGCGGAGCACATGGGGGAACCGGGGATGTTTCTCCTAGAGAAAAGGGCAGGCAGTATAAGGGCTATTTTCAAATATCTGAATGGCTGCCTTTCTCAAAGAGTGATGAACTTTTATTAAAAGCTAAAGAAGACCAGAGTTTAGCTCAGTATAAGGAAGAACTTTCTAATAGTCAGAAATGCCCCAAAGGTGATGTGGATTCCTCAGGACCCTGGGGGTGCTGAACAGAAATAATGTGGACAATTATTCACTCATTTGTTCAACAGATATTTGAGAATTTACCGTGTGCCAGGCACCATTCTGGGTTTGGGGCCTGTACTGATGAACAAAACAGACAACATCCCTGACCTCATGAAACTTACATTCCAGTAGGAAGAGCCAGATAATAAACAATACACATAAGATACACATAATTAATTGTATGTTAGAATACGTCAGGGCTTTGCGAGCAGGGCTTGCTTCTATAGGGGTGGCAGGAATGGATAAGGAACTAGGCAGTTTTCTTTGAGATCTCAGTCCTACAATGCCCATAACGCAATGCATTTGGGAGTATACATCTTGAGGAGCCAGTAATATGGCACATGACAAGCTCCCTGAACCGACCAAACAACCAAAGTCGGAAGAGGAAGTTTTTATACTATGCCTGACACTTAAAAAAAAAAAAATCTGTTCATGTTCAATAGTATTTAAAACCAGTATAAAATTACTGTTAAAATCCTTAAGATTTTAGGGTCAGCTCTCTTGAGTCCCATATTCTATTAAATGCTTTCAGTTCTTCTGTAAGTAACTGTTAAAGTCTGTAACATCAAAACTTTATTACATTAGTTTTGGTAGTTTTTCTTTTCATAAACCATATTAGAATTTTAAGTTATCTCATGCTAAGCCCCGGCCAGAGGAAGCAAGGACTTTAACATAGAATCATATTTTACATCTTAAAAAAAACTTTTTTTAGGGGGCGCCTGGGTGGCTCAGTCAGGTAAGCGTCCAACTTCAGCTCAGGTCATGATCTCATTGTTCCTGAGTTCGAGCCCCGCGTCAGGCTCTGTGCTGACAGCTCGGAGCCTGGAGCCTGCTTCGGACCCTGTGTCTCCCTCTCTCTCTCTCTCTGTCTTTGCCTTCCCCACTTGTGTGCGCGCTCTCTCTCTCTCTCTCTCTCAAAAAGAAACAAACATTTCTAGGCATTTTTAGGAATGCCTAGAAAACAAAAGCCTAACCGCACCAAACTACTGCATATAAAGGATCTTCACGGGCTACTTACGGCCGGCATGTTTTTGACGATGCTCGGAAATAGCGTCTGTGGCTGTTTCTGCTGCTTTGGCGCTTGCAGGACACTCGTGTTCTGTGGTGGCTGGATGGACCGCAGTGGCTGGTGGCTGTTCTTCGGCTGCGGCTGTCTGACAGTCTGCTCGTTGATGTCCGGCAGAGGCTCAGGTTCTAGATCAACTAAAGATGGCTTCGGCTCTGGTGGTTGCACCTGCTTACTGTTTAAAGATTGTTTTGATTCCAGATGATGTGAGGAAGGGCCTAATACTTGACCAACTTGAAAATACGGGTGTTTCAGTGCCTACAAAAAGCAGGGAAATAAGAAATGGAAAACGGTCTCACCTACATGTATTGCACATGAACCACTGACCGGCGGCGAGCTCAGCATATAGAACTAGACTAGATAAGCTTCAAAGACTCAGAAAGCATCCAGTTTTCCCTTACGTGGTACCTTCAAAAAGAGGACTGGGAAGTAACGATTTAGGAAAGAAATTTCTTTTAAAAAGCAAAGTACAACATAGTAGGAAGAATGTCAAACTCACATGTAATTTTAACATCCAGGCAACACAACCGTTGTATTTAAAGATTCTGTATGAAAAAAAAAATCTAGCTTATAAACACTGGCCAAATTTGACGCGATTCATTCAAACTAAAATGCTAGATACTGATCATGGTCCAAAGGCATTAGGAAATGAGTTAAGAAAACCTATGTAGTTCATTTTCAACGGTTAACTTTATCACATTATATAAAATTCAGGCCTACACTTAGCCTAAGGATAACTACATACCTACTAGCAATAAAAAAATTCTAAGAAAGGAGATGACAAGTGAATATGTTTTAGAGTGTATTATAGCACTATATCAGATATTTATGGAAAGAAAATATAAATAATAAAAAATGATCACTGAGGGTTTTTTTTTTTAATTTTTAAAAACGCTTTTATTTATTTCTGAGACAGAGAGAGACAGAGCGTGAGCAGGGGAGGGTCAGAGAGAGAGAGGGAGACACAGAATCTGAAGCAGGCACCAGGCTCTGAGCTGTTGGCACAGAGCCGGATGCGAGACTCGAACCCACGGACTGTGAGATCGTGACCTGAGCCGAAGTCGGACGCCCAACCGACTGAGCCACCCAGGTGCCCCTGATCACTGAGTTTCAACTAGTTCAGTCAGCCACTCGCTGCTGCTGCATGGAGGCGGCGGGTGGAGTGGAGGACCCCTCAGGACTATCTGGGGACATGAGCTACAGTAGAGGTTCTCAACTGGGGGCGATTTGTCCCCTCTGGAGACATTTATTTATTGTCACAATTTGGGGGTGGGAGGCGCTCCTGGCATCGAGTATAATAACAGGACAGCCCTACAACAGAGGTGATCTGATCCAAATGTCGGGAGCACCAAGGTGGATGAAAATTGACCTAGAGAACGTCCGAAGTCTTCTGTGCAGCTCAGCTGTGGAGGCTGAGCCCCTTACCAGTAAGCCTGTGCCTGGATTAAGGGGGAAGGCTCCCAGTTCCGCTGTTTGTGTCTGTGTGGGGGGCGGGGGGAGGGGAGGGGAGGTGGGAGGGGGTCCTTGAGGTCGCCCAGCCCTATTACCCTGCACATCCTGCCCTAAGCTGGTCCCCACCTGTGTGTGAGCACAGCCCTGACCCACAGTTGGCTGCTTCTCAGGCCTGCAAGGGCAGTTTTTGGGGGGACAGAAGTAGCTCTGTGCATGGCCCCTGTATCCTACAACTTCCATCTCTCCCTAACTAGGCCTCCCTGCTTCCACTAAAAAGCAAGGCTATGACATAGTGGACAAGAAAGAGGTTAAGGGCAGGGAGGTGGATTTCGGCGGAGGCAGAAAGAGTTTTTAATTCTGCGATGTCCCCTACCACAGCTGGTGTCCGTGTTAATTACACTGACGTTGCTAAGTGGAGCTCTACAAACACAGACAATTTAAATACAGCATTGCGTGACACACAGAAGGCACTCAAATTCTGCATTAAGTCATATTAATTAGTGCGTCAATACTCCTGAATTTGAAATGGGCTAGAGAGAGAGAGAGAGAGAGAGAGAGAGAATCCCAAGCAGGCTCCACGCTGCCAGCATAGAGCCTGATGTGGAGCTTGATCTATCAACCATGAGATCATGACCTG
Organism: Prionailurus viverrinus; assembly: GCF_022837055.1. NCBI lineage: Eukaryota > Metazoa > Chordata > Mammalia > Carnivora > Felidae > Prionailurus > Prionailurus viverrinus. The sequence goes on along the minus strand of NC_062565.1, from coordinate 17,699,178 downwards.
AGCTGAAACCAAGGGTAGGATGCTTAACTGACTGAGTCACCCAGGCACCCCTTTCTGTGACTTTTTAACATGTCTCATGCCCATTCTTCTTTTTTAGGTAAGAGTTAAAGAGTTTTATTGCATTTTTATTACAAAAGTAGCCAATATTTAGAAACATTAGAAAATACACTGCCACATTTGTTAAAAAGATTTGTTGCTATTTGCCTTCTAATCTTAAGATTTTTATAAGAGAAAATTTTAATTTTATGTGATCAAATCTGAGCTTTCCCTACACAGAACAAACTGTTGGTCACCCGGGGGGGGGGGGGGGAGGGAGGAAATAGGGGGAAATCAGTGAAGGGGATTAAGGAGTGCATTTATCATGATGGGAAAAAAAAAAATCTGAGTTTTCCCTTTGTGGCTTCTTCTATTACTTCTATTCTCCTCTATTTCTTAGCCTGAGATCAGATACTCACCTATAATTTCTCTAGTTCTTAATAGTTTCGTTTGTCCTTCTTATTATTTAAACCTTCTGTGATTTACTTGAAAAATTGAGAAGTATGGTGAGAAATAACCTAAATTTACTTTTTTCCAAAGAATTAACTAATTGTCCCAGTGATGGTACCCCTCGCCCCCCAATTTGTGATGCCATATGTACCCTCTGCTGACTTACAGCTTTTGCAACTCGGAGCTGTCTGCCCATTCGTATGCTAGTACCTTCACTGTTGTAATTACTATCACTTTACAGATTGTTTTAATATTTGATAGGGCAAGCTGTCTGCCCCACCACTGTCCTCCAATTACTTATTCAAACCTGTCTTGACTATTCTTTCCCATTTGTTCTTCCAGTTCACCTTTCGAGAACATTTCTCAACCTTATTTCTGAATAATGTTTTGGTAATTCAGTTTTTTTTTTTTTTCTTATTTTGGAGAGAGAGAGTGCGAGCCGCGAGAGGGGTAGAGAGAGAGAGAAGGAGAGATAGAGGATCTTAAGCAGGCTCCATGCTCATTGTGGAGCCCAAAGCGGGGCTCGATCCCACGACCCTGGGATCACGACCTGAGCCCAAATCCAGAGGTGGATGCTCAATCGACTGAGCCACCCAGGTGCCCCTGTTTTGGCAATTTTAATACTGAATTTATATTTAAATAACAATAAGTATACGCTAAAGCTTAGATTTTTTAAATCTAAGCCCTTTGCAAACACAACCATGGCGTTTTCAAGACTGCGACTCCAGAGAACACCTGTAGGATGTAGAAGGGCTAGTCACAGAGGAGCCAAGCGAGGGTACCACCTGCTGCCCTCTGGTGGGGGCTGCAGAGTGAACAATATTCTAGTCCTATGGAGGGATGACACTGTTGTGTGGCGTGAACAAGGACCCACCTCTAAACCACAGGAGAGCACAGAAAATCTGTTTCCTAGCTGAAGGGACGCCTCTCTACTACCAGTGATGAGTTTCTTCCTAATTCTCTGTCACATGCCTGAATTTTTTTTAAATATATTTTTTAATGTTTATTTATTTTTGAGAGAGAGAGAGAGAGAGAGAGACAGACAGACCACGAGTGGGGGAAGGGAAGAGAGAGAGAGAGACAGAATTCTAAGCAGGCTCCAGGCTCTGAGCTGTCAGCACAGAGCCCGACGCGGGGCTCAAACTCACAAACAGTGAGATCATGACCTGAGCCGAAGTCGGATGCTGAACTGATTGAGCCACCCAGGCGCCCCCTGAATTTTTATCATTAGAGAAATTGATCTCTTTCAGCCTCAACCTCATTTGAACCGCCAGACACAGAACATCATTGGTGTGGCTGTCTTCTCAATTCTCCCAGGCATCTTGTAGGCCTAGAAATTAATTCATGACATATTGGATGCCTTAGGGTTTTGGGCTTACTTCTCTTGGTAAAACCCTGGTTGAGAACAGACTTGTCTTTGTAAATGAAAATATTCCTGGTATTGTAAACCCTCAAAACAAAAAGGGAAGGGAAGGGGAGGGGAGGGGAGGGGAGGGGAGGGGAGGGGAGGGGAGGGAAGGGAAGGGAAGGGAAGGGAAGGGAAGGGAAGGGAAGAAACACTGTACCAGGGGGATTCATCTTACCTGGCTTGCTGTCGGTCGCTTCTTTGGATCCCAATTTAACATTTCAGTCATTAGCTGAATAGCTTCATTACTGGCGTTGGGAATAAGAGTTTTTAAGTTTATAGGAACACACTGGGGAAAGCGGAAATTCATAGAGGATGCAAGCTGGTACCCTTCTGGCCAGTCACTCTATTTAGGGAATATATAAGTGGGTGGGATGGGAGAGCAAAAAAAGAAAAGAAAAAGAAAAGAAAAATGGTTTTTAGTAATCAATTTAAAAACACAGAAATAATATAAAATCACCGGTTTATGAAAATGTTGGTGTTGACTACCATAAATAGATGAAAGAATGAAACACCAGACCACGTATACAATTCAGTGCTACGGAGAGTATAGAAGGAATATAGAACTGTTAGGAAAAAGTGAGAAGGCACTTCTGCACTTCTATGAATTGCAGAATATCCAACTCTTGTCTGGTGTTTGGACCTTGAGGATGATATCCAGGTGACTTTGAATAAACAAGGACAACTGATATACAAAGCGGCTGATCATCCCAAAGACCCTTGTTATATGTTATATACATCCCATCCAGTGTTAAAAACTGCACATAGCTGGGAAATGACAAATTGCAGTAAATCTCTAATAACTGTTTACTTGTCCGATGTTAACTACAAGGCACATGTGAATACAATTAGGATGTAATGATAATGATACATATTTATTAAGTACGTATCAGAAAGTAAGGTCTAGCTGAATGCAATAGTTAATTGAAAAGTAGTCGGTTCAAGACATCACATGTCCAGGGCAGAGGTACATAGAAAGAAACACGAAAAGCTTAAGCGAAAATGGTCCAGGACACCTGGGATTAATGAGGCGATGCCAATGAACATTCACAGAACAAGTAGGAGAGTCTAAGCAAGGATATCTATGCAGTCAGCAATGCTAAATATAGAGTATTCCCTTAAGTTCTTAAAGGCAAGAATCTTTTCTTCTTTAGTCTGGTGGGGACTCTGGCTTCTCATCCCACCCAATTAAAAAAAAAAAGCATTATAAGAACAAATAACCATTAAAACATAAGCCTATTTGAAAATGAAAGATATCAGATAGCCAAGGTAAAAGTTATAAATAACCAAAAGTTATAACAACTTTTTTGTTATAACGAGAGTACTCACTTTTTTGGGAGTCCCTAAAACTTGGCAAATCTTAAAGATTTCATCGACCTCGCTTGTCCCTGGGAAAAGTGGTCTTAATGTATACAGTTCGGCCATTATACTCCCTACAGCCCACACATCAATGGGAGAGCTATAAACTGAAGATCTTAATAAAACTTCAGGAGCACGATACCTATGAAAATGGAAAACAAAAGAAAACAGGCCAATTTGACTGTGGGTTCAAAGATGGCGTGGCAGTAAGGTTCTATTCTGTTTGGTCACGCATTTCAACCAAGGGATCGTCATGAAGTGCTTTCTGTGCATCTGGCATTTATACAATGTGTTGGGGTTATGTTGGACGTAACATATCTTCCCTAACCACAAACAGTTGGTGGAGCTGGAGACAAATTTAAATGAAGTGTCCAAGTGGCCTAAGATAGGAACTCAAATGAATAAATATGGAAATAAATGCTGTAAGACACCGTTGGGGGTGGCGGGGAGAAGGGCTCTGAAGGGAAGCAGATACATTCTGAATGAGAACAGTTGTATAATTTTACCAAGCATTGTATCCATGCTATATTTATATGAAGGATAGAAAACAAAAGATTAGCAAAGATTGTCCCTAAGTAGTGTGGGTTTTTTTTCCTTCTTTTTACTTATCAGTCTGAAAGTGCTGATTCCTTCAACTGATTCCATTCCCTTAACTAACATGTATTTTCATGGAGAAAAATACACTATTTACGAGAGCAAAGCTACCTGGTAGGAAATATTCTCACTTCTCACTTCTTTTTTTCCATATTGAAATGTGTAGATTTTTCAGCCCAAATGTGTCACAGTGTGTGGTTTTTGTTTTGTTTTGTTTTGTTTTGTTTTTTGCTTCTATCCCAAGTACCTTTCTTTGACAGGTTTATTGAGATATAACTCACATAATGTCATAACAATAACATACAACTCTCCATTTAAAAGCATATGACTCAGGGGCTTTAAGTATATTCGTGGAGTGTGTAATCCATCATCACAATCAACTTTGACCATTTTCATTGCCCCCCAAAGAAACCCCATACCTCCCCCAAAACCCTGTATTCCCAGCGCTCTAGCTTTACCAGTGGAACCACACGCTTTCTGGTCCTTGGTGACTGGCCTCTTTCACTTAGCATGTTGTCAAGGTTCGTCCATGCTGTGGCACGTATCAGTATTTCATTCTTCTTCCTGCCGAATCGTATTCCATGATATGGCCCTAGTATACCTTATTTATCCACTCACCAGTGGACGGGTACTTGGGTTGTTTCCAAGTTTGGGGCTATTATAAGTAGTGCCGTTGTGAACATGCATGTGTAAGTTTCTGCGTGGATGTGTGTTTCCATTTCCCTGGGCTACATACCGGAGAAATGTGTGTGGAGTTGCTGGATCACGTAGTAACTGGATGTTTAACCCCTGAGGAACCACTGACTCTTGCACCATTTCACGCTCACACCAGTGATGTGTGAGGGATCCGGTCTCTCCGCGTCCTTGCCAATGCTTGTTACTATGCCTTGAGCTTTTTGTGAGATAAAATTCATTGTTTTGAATGTTTTGCCAAGTTTGGATGCTGAAAACAAGTCTCAATTTCATTCCGTTTCAGTATGGAACCTAAATTTACCCAGATGAAAACAGATACTCAACCTAAAACAGAACTGAGGTTCCCCATATCAATTAGTGCTGACTCCAGTCTTCCAGTTGTTCAAGAAAAAAAGAAAAAAACAACCTGAAAGTCTCTGACTCCTTTATCTGACACCCCACATCTGATTCACCAGGAAGTCACGGTTGCGCTGCTTTAAAAATACCACCTCCGTGGCCACCAGATCCAAGCCACTGTCACTTCCTGCCAGAATTACTGTAACAACCTCCTGCCTGGTCTCCCTGCTTCTTCCCTAGCTCCTCAGAAACCTGTTTTTAATACAGCAGTGAGAGGCATGTCAGATCATATCACACCTCTTCTCAATACCCTCCAGGGGCTCCCCAGTTCGCCCGCCCGGATTAACAAGCCACCACAGTCCTTACAATGACCTGTAAGGACCCATGAGATCTGGCCACTCCATACCCTCTCTCGCCTCATTTCCTCCTACAGTCGTCCCTATTCATTCTGCTCTTGGCAGAATTCACGCATGGCGCTCCCGTCTCAAGGCCTTTGTGCTCAACATTTTCTCTGCGTGAAAGCTCCTTCTTGCCCTGGCCTCTCCTTCTCAGCGAGAGCCTCTCTTTACAATAGCAACGTGCCCTGTCCTTCCCCTACCCACCCAACTCCCTGTCCCTCTCCATATTTTATTTTTCTCCATAATAATGTATCACCACCTGATTTACCAATATGCTTGTTTTTCCTGGAATGTAACACACACACACACACACACACACACACACACACACACACAGAGAGAGAAAAGTGCACGTATTGTAAGAGGGCAGCTTGATGGATTTCCACAAATAGAACACATCCACTGACGCAGCACCAAGTTCAAGAAAAACTGAGTGTTGTCAGCATCCCAGGAGGTCCCTCTCCCGCACTCACTGTCACTATTCACGTAACTGCTACCCTGACTGCTGACAGCATACATTAGGTTTCACTTTATATAAGTGGAATCCTACCATATGTACTTTTTTCCTGTTTGGCCTCTTGCTCTCCACATTATATCTGTGAGACTCAGTCATACTGTTGTGTGTGGCTGTAGGCTTTTCATTCTCGTTGCTGTAAAGCATTCTACTGGGTGAATATATTCCACTGCTCCTGATGGACGTTTGGGTAGCTTGCAGTTTGGGACCATTACATGTCTTCTGATGAGGATGTGCATGTCTTTCTGTTGGTAATGCATGACGTTTCTTGGTTTTTGGGTTTTTCTTTTTTTACATTTATTTATTTTTGAGACAGAGAGACACAGTGTGAGCGGGGGAGGAGCAGAGAGAGAGGGAGACATAGAATCCAAAGCGGGCTCCAGGCTCTGAGCTGTCAGCACAGAGCCCGACGCGGGGCTCGAACTCATGAACCGTGAGATCATGACCTGAGCTGAACTTGGATGGTTAACCAACTGAGCCACCCAGGCGCCCTGCCCCCCCCCCCCCATGATGTTTTTATTTGTTTATTGGATGTCATGTAAGCAGCATGAGACAGAGATTTTTTTTCTGTGACGTTCACTTCCGTGTTCCCTGTGCCTGAGATAGAATCTAGCACATAGTACGTGCTCAACAAATGTTTGTCGAATGAATGAAGCAATTAATGAAATCCTTTTTCCTTCAGAATAGTCATGACCCAATCCTTCTTTCTCCACAGAATGCAAAAGTCAGTTTTATATTTTGTTTTAAATACTCTATATGGAACCTCCAGAAAGCGATGTAACGATCTTTTGTGGTAAAATTTCAACACAGACATAAACCTCTACAGAATTGCATGAAACTACTCACCATCGGGTAGATACATAATCAGTATATGGTGGCTGTGATCTTAATTCCCTTGCAAGTCCAAAATCAGCAATTTTCACAAGTTCTGGGCCCATACAAAGCAAGTTTTCTGGTTTCATATCCCTATGAAAAAAACCTTGGGAACAGAGAGGGAAAACAATAATTGATCATCACGTTTAAACATACTTGAAACCTAAACAAAATATAAGTGAACTTCTCTGTTGTAATTAGGAATGTGAACTTAGGAAAAAAATAAACCCTAACTATTCTCTAAAAGGTGATGATGGCAGGCACCCTGCGTTCAAAATATATTGGCAAGAAAGTTCCCACTGTACCTAAGGTCATTAAAAATTCCCACTTAACACATATTTCTATTTGTGAATCCGGTAAGTTCAAGCACTGAGCTAGACACTGGCCACATTATGATTATCTCCATTAATTTGCACAACCACCTTAAGGACGTATTATGGTCACTGCTGTGCCGCAGATGAGGAGGGGGAGGGCAGAAGAGAAGGAGCCTAATCAAAGCCCGAGGAAAGCTGCATATTCAGGCTGACGTCACTTATTTGAAAAGTCCATTAAACGAAAACGCAACTGCACCCACTTTAGCCAATTCTTTCATTTGCAGTTGTGTTATTTACCAGCTCAGTTCTCCCCTGGTAGCTGCTTTATTGAAAAGCCCAATAATTATAATGGTTATTTACCAGTTCAGTATGTAAAATAAACGGTGACTGAAGCTGAAAGGCAGGTCAGTGAACGCGAGGCAGAAAACCCAGGAAGAAGGACATGAAAACCCTCTTCGTACATTTCTAAGGGCCATCTAAAGCACGCCGGTGACACACGGGTGGCCTGTATTCCAATGACCTTGGGAGGCGGGAGAGTCAAGAGGGGGCCTGGTCCCTTGTAGGATCCGCTGTAGGTGATCATTGTGGGAGCGGGTTTCACGTAGCTTCAGCCTGAACTTTTTAAGCCGAGTTTTAAGCCTAAACTTTTCTAATTCCTTCTAAGCCAGTGCGGGCTCGACATTGGTGACATCACAGCAGTTTTGTACCCAGTGTCATCTGGTACTTCTTACTCAAAATAGCTGTCGAGATCCATTTCACAAACTTCCAAGGGAAATACACTGCACTTTTTTTTTTTTTTTTTACCGCGGAGACAAGAACAGGCACACAGGTGGTGGTGAGTCGACTGACATAATCCGTAAAATCGTAGAGAATCAAACCAATTACATATTTGTACAGTAGAGGTTTTCCCCATTCTCACTAATATAAGGATATTGGTAACATGGTCCTATTTTAACTAAAATATTAGTGTTATGTTGGGACAGCCGCTGTGTTAAAAATGTTTGCTCAAAGTAGTACATCTGAGATGCTTGTCCGCTGTAGCAAGAATAATGTAGCTTCTGTAAAAATATCTATTGTTCTTGGAGTCTGGCGTCCCCAGTCACTGTCATCAGTTGTGGAGCCAACTGCACATCATTCGTGTTCTTTACTTTTAATTTGTCAACCCCCAGGCCAACTTCTTCCTGCAATCTCTTATGCTCTGACGTGGCTGGGAGTTCCTCCTATAGACCCAAGGAATCTAAACCAATTTTATTCCTAACCTAAAAAATATCAGTAAATCACAAAAGTCTTTCCAAAAATCAAATAACTCATAATGCTTTTGATTTTTCCGCACATTGGTTTCTACTGGCATAAATTAACTCAGGCAAATATCACGAGTTTCCATGCTGGTCAGTATTACAAAATGGGCTGAAGATGGAAAATCCATTATGAACAGTTAAAATAGCATATGTCCTCTATTTCCATGTAATTAATAAATGACTGGCTTTTACCAGTGGGTTGTAGTATGTTACCGTAGGTTTTAGACGTTTAAAGGACCAAAAGGTGGGATTCAGGAATGTTCTGACAATGCTTATGTGGAATACATAAATAGCATTTTTATCTATTTATTTAAATGCTTATTTATTTTGAGAGACAGAGAGAGAATGTGTGCTCACGTGAGTGGGAGAGGGGAAGAGAGACAGGGAGAGAGGAAATCCCAAGCAGGCTCTGCTCTATCAGCACAGACCCTGATGCGAGGCTTGATCCCACGAACCGTGAATCCATGACCCGCACCGAAATCAAGAGTCAGCTGACTCAGCGACTGAGCCACCCAGGTGCCCTTAAATAGCATTTTTAGATATTAAATTATCTCGTGTAACAGTTAAAGGGGAAAGTTTCTCCTTTCATATCTTCTCATATAAACTATGGGATGAAACGTGAAAGGAGACTGATGCTGGTGATTTCCAAACGCCTCCGTTCAGAACGCAGCGGTGGTCTAGCACAAACCCTTCCAATTTAATATCGGAACATCTAGTGATTCTACACAAATGTTCGCTAAAAACTTTCATACTAATTATGTTAACTTTTTGGACTAATTATTTTGGTTTGATAGGTATATAAAAGACTATAAATGAAGATCACATAAATGAGACATTCATAAAAATAAGACCAAACACTTTCCTTAATTTCACTCAAAGAACAGAACCGGCAACAATATGAAACACAAAGAACAGAAACAACCAAATGTAAATACTAAGGAAAACTATAAAACACCATAGCATGGGCGCTTTAAACTATTTAAACGGTAATAAGGAGTCATGTGATCAAAGCATTCCGATCTTTTCCAAAAGAAGAGCATTTTGTTTGCTTTGTTTTCATTTCCAAGGTAAAATCAGGGCAGGCGATTATAGGATGGGTTTATTGTAACTGGGACTAACAGCTGATGATCAAAGTGTTAACAAATTCTGCTCTGGAGGAAGATAGTTAGAGATTACAGAAATACCATTGTATATAGTAGGCACATACTCCGAAGTTGTAGTTACTCAATAGAACGTTATTTAACAGTTTATGTACAATTCCTGTACGTGACCTCGTGACCTTGACAGTCATCTAAAGAGGCAGGGAAATGAAATTTAAACCTACCATGTTTGTGGATGAATGCCAGTCCTTGTAATATTTGATACATAATATTTCTGATGACTGACTCAGGGAACAGCTTGTCTCTGTGAAGACACGAACAAATAAACAGTCAAACAGTCGTGTAACTCTGTTAACCAACCAACCAAAACAAACAAGAAAGGAGATGTTCTTCCTCCCTCAGAGCCCCTGTTAGCCTCATGATACTGGTTAAAGGTAGCTCTATAGCTGTTGAAAGGTTGTAAATTTGAAATGTGACCATTAGAATTTTTGTTTGTTTTGATGTTCGGTAAAAACTCAAACCCAGTAATGAATGTATCTGCACGAATATTCAATAGCTAAATTTTAAACTGTCCCAAGAGAAGCAAAATAAATTGGAAAACTCCTAATAGTCAAGTAAGCCAGGTGTGCAAATCTGTGTGATAGAGGCTTTAAGAGTTTTAGGGGCATAACTGCTTCAGTTCTGTATTGCCTACTGGTACTGTCCAATGGAAAAATATATTAAGAGCCACAAATGAGAAACACTTATGTGTTTACTTTTTTTCTAGTAGCCACATTAAAACAAATGACACAGGTGAAATTAATTTTTAACAATATTTCATTTAGTATCTATACCAGGTATCATTTCAACATGTAGTCAATATAAAAATTATTAATGAATTTACTTTTTTTTTTGGACCAAGTTTTCAAAGTCTGGTGTGTATTTTTATTTTACCTTTAAAGAACATCTCAGTCCAGACGAGCCACGTTTCAGGAGTTCGAGAGCCACATGTGACTACTAGCTACAGTATTGGACGATGCAGCTTTATATGGTATTTACATAAAGACCCTAATAAAGCCTAAATTAAGACTGAAACATATGAGTTGTTAACATGAATTAATTCTCTTTGACCCTGAAACCAAGCAGTGTTTTAGAAGTAATCATTTTAAGCTTTTAAAGCTCATCATAATTTCAACATTTTCTAACATCTTTATCACAGCATGATTGGGTTAGAGTGGGTTTTTTTTTAATGTTTATTTATTTTTGAGAGAGAGAGAGAGAGAGAGAGAGAGAGAGACGGAGAGTGAGCGGGGGATGGGCTGAGAGAGAGGGAAACACAGAAGCTGAAGCAGGCTCCAGGTTCTGAGCTGTCAGCACAGAGCCCGACGTGGGGCTCAAACTCATAAACCGTGAGATCATGACCTGGGCCCAAGTCTGATGCTTAACGTTTGACTGAGCCACCCAGGCACCCCTGGATTTGAATGTTTATTCAAAATGCTCTCAACATATGGAAAATGGCCTATTTCTGAATATTGCATTGTTAACTATATTATATGCTCATGTAATGTTCTAAAATATCTCACCAAATGGGCTGAAAACACACAATAGAGAAAGATACACACTGATCTTATATAAAGCTTGAAAATACTATTGATCATATATTATTGAAATATTTTTTTAAGTAATTTATTTATTTATTTACTTATTTATTTATTTATGTTAGTAATCTGTACACCCAACATGGGGCTTGAACTCACGACCCTAGGATTAAGAGTCACATGTCTTTCCAACTGAGCCAGCCCCATATTATTGAAATATTTTTAAAATACATTTTAAAAGAAACAAAATATTTTTATCCTTGCCAGCAATTTAAATTATATAATGAATGCTACAAATTAAAGGTACAGTTATAGCATCAGAGCAAAGGTTTATATATATTGGCCTTCAGTTAAAATAGAAAAAAAGATTACGTGAATAAAAAAGGCTTTTAAATAAACTTGATCCTCAAAATAATGCTTCAGGAAGTTAAGCTACCAAAAACAAAGTGTAAGAAAGCCACTTAGCCTCAAATAGCTCTTTGCCATGTACAACTGTTGTTAAATTTATCCCTTTTACATTGAATAATCATCAAACAGTATCATTTTTATTTCCACTTAATTTAGAAATCATGAACTAAATCAGAACTAAATCATGAAATTCCAAACTTGACTATTTTTATTGTTCCTTTGCTATCGTATTATCCACTCAGCACAGATTTATATATTTTTAAAATCAGATGAAAGTATAACATTTTAAATATTTATATTTACTTAATATCTTTTTTTAAAAATATCTTTTTCGGGCGCCTGGGTGGCTCAGTAGGTTGAGTGTCCGACTTCGGCTCAGGTCATGATCGGGTGGTCTGTGAGTTTGAGCCTCCTGTGGGACTCTGTGCTGACAGCTTAAGAGCCTGGAGCCTGCTTCGGATTCTTTGTCTCCCTCTCTCTCTGCCCCTCCCCCACTCATGCTCTCTCTCCGTCTCAGAAATAAATAAACATTTAAAAAATTCTTTTTAGGGGCGCCTGGGTGGCTCAGTCGGTTAAGCGTCCGACTTCTGCTCAGGTCATGATCTCACGGTCCGTGAGTTCGAGCTCCGCATCAGGCTCTGTGCTGACAGCTCAGAGCCTGGAGCCTGTTTCAGATTCTGTGTCCCCCCTCTCTCTCTGACCCTCCCCTGTTCATGCTCTGTCTCTCTCTGTCTCAAAAATAAATAAACATTAAAAAAAATTAAAAAAAAAATTTTTTTTAAATATATCTTTTTCTTCCACAACTATATCTCAATATATCATTTCATACATTTTAAAGAGTATGGTTATTAGAAGCCAAACATTTAGGACTATCCATCATCACCTGATTAAAAAACGATTTTGATTTTTCAGTATTCTGGTCCAATACGAATCCATTTACATGTATAACTTTTATATTACGTTTCAATGTTACATAATTATAATTTTTATTTGTTTTTTTATCCATTCATAGGCATTTTCATATTCATTATAATTATCACTTTTAATGACTACAAAATAATCTCATCAGTATGATACAGTATAATTAACGTATTCTCCCCGATAGTTATTTCTTTTAAATAAAAGAGAGGAGGGGCGCCTGGGTGGCGCAGTCGGTTAAGCGTCCGACTTCAGCCAGGTCACGATCTCGCGGCCCGTGAGTTCGAATCCCGCGTCAGGCTCTGGGCTGATGGCTCAGAGCCTGGAGCCTGTTTCCGATTCTGTGTCTCCCTCTCTCTCTGCCCCTCCCCTGTTCATGCTCTGTCTCTCTCTGTCCCAAAAATAAATAAACGTTGAAAAAAAAAATTTTAAATAAAAGAGAGGAGTGAAGCATGGTATAGCCATTTAACAGAACATACTAACAATAGTAACTGAAGATTATGTATCAGCAAAACAAAACACTTGTAAGTGAATCAATCAAATAAAAAAGTTATCACCACTAAAACTGAAACTAAGTAAAAAAAACCATGCAGGCCTGTTTCCATGGGCCAGAAAGAACTGGAGAAAAATAAACACTGATTTGAGGGGTTGAAATTTTCTTTACCATTATTTTAACTGCTATTAATGATAGGACATTAGCCTGTGGAGCATAGCAGGCATTCAATAAGTATGTTTTGAAAGAAGGAAAAATGTGATTAAAGAAAAATCCACTCACCATCCTTAAGGATTACTTTGAGTGGGTATGTATGTGTGTATGAAAGAGATACAGAGATAGCAATCAGCATTCCACTGGGAAGTGTGTTTATAAAGTATTATAGGATCTTTTGTTGAACACCTCTGCCTTTAAAAGCGGGTCCAATGGGGGCGCCTGGCTGGCTCGGTTGGTTAAGCATCTGACTCTTGATTTCCGCTCAGGTCGTGATCTCATGGTTGGTGAGATTGAGCCCCGTGTGGGCTCTCCACTGTCAGCGCAGCAAATAAATAAACTTAAAAAAAAAAAATCAAGATAAATATTTCATATAAACACACACACTATCTATACTTTTTGAAACAAAACCTGGGGCGCCTGGGTGGCGCAGTCGGTTAAGCGTCCGACTTCAGCCAGGTCACGATCTCGCGGTCCGTGAGTTCGAGCCCCACGTTGGGCTCTGGGCTGATGGCTCGGAGCCTGGAGCCTGTTTCCGATTCTGTGTCTCCCTCTCTCTCTGCCCCTCCCCCGTTCATGCTCTGTCTCTCTCTGTCCCAAAAATAAATAAACGTTGAAAAAAAAAAATTGAAACAAAACCTGTCTACAGTTGAATGCTCAGTAATAAAACTGGCCTTGGGCAAAATTGAGAAAATTTTCATTGCTTCATTACTCTCTCCGGCACTTTGTGAAAGGTTCATGAAAGAAGGGAGGAAGGAAGCAGGTTTCATGAAGGGATCTAGTAAGTTCATTTATTAGAACATTTAAGTGAATGCTAAGACTTGATTTCCAAAGAAATCCTCATTTTAATTTCTAAACGTGTGAAGAGAGAGAGCTTCAGTCATGTGCCACAAGCTCGGGGAGGTAAATATTTTGCTGGTAGCTACTGGTCTCATGTGGGAGATTAATGTCCATTTTACCTGCTTTAAAAAAAATGTTTACTTATTTTACAGAGAAAGAGAGAGAGAGAGCATATGAGTCGGGGAGAGGCAGAGAGAGAAGGAGAGACAGAATCCCAAGCAGGCTCTATGCTGTCAGCACAGAGTCTGACACGCGGCTCGATCTCATGAACCATGAGATCCGGACCTGAGCTGAAGTCAAGAGTCAGACGCTTCACTGACTGAGTCGCCCAGGTGTCCCTACCTTGACTTTTATGAGATGACACCAGAAAAATGGTGGCTGTGTCATAGCTGGTTCTTCTTCGAGTTATGAGAATATCAGCTAATTAGTTTAGATTCACTCTCGGGGTGACCAACCCTTCGTGCTGTAAAGTGTGACGTGTTGAAGGGATCCAAGGAACTCAGAGAGGAGGTAACAGGGAAAAAAATCATGGTTTTTGTAAAATAAAGACATACCTGTCTTTCATTAATTGATAGAGGTTTTCTTTCATATATTCAAATATAAAATAGAGATGATCATTTTCTCTGATAACTTCTTTTAGTTTGATCACGTTGGCGTGGTTAAGCTTCTTCAGAGACTGCAGCACAGCAAATACGCAATAAAATTCTTAAAGCCAAGTTATAGAAGTTGGCAAAACCTCATCAGTGCTACCTATGATAATTACCTTAAGTGATCTTCTGAACTCATTAATGAATTAAGTTTCAGTGTCTACAATATTTTACATGACTAAGTTAAAGTAAGCAGTGATTGTTTCCAGTAATGAATGGAAGGGCAAACATAAACAGTTGATGTTACCCACCAAACGTTTCAATCTGTCACTTTTGTCTCTCCCGTCTATTCAACAGGTTTAACTTTTTTCTGACTTAACTGTGTGACATTCCACACAAATGTCTCCACAAATGTATCCAGGTCATACAGCATAACGTAGAAAGAAATGGTTTGTAGTTGTTAAAAGTTGTCTTTCCTTTGATAGCATGAAGGAAAGTGCTCTTTTAAAAGTGAGAGTGTATACTTTCAAATATGAGGGTAGAGTTATTTTCTGTTCTCCACTGACATTTGGATGGGGAATGAGAAATTACTTTACGTAGGAAGATAAAAAAAAAAACATAAGAAATACAGTTATCTTTGGACTGCTTCCTACAAAGAACAGAACAACCCCTTCAGCAGCCATCTTCAGAAATGGGACAGGGTGAGGCAGAGTTAAGGCCTCCTTGGGTTCTTTCCATCCGTAGGCTTTTTACCTTAACTTCTCTCAAGTTCATACATTCGTCCCAAGAATAGAACTTTCTCTTCATCCTGAAATAAAATAAGACAAGTTTAGTGTACAGGGACAGGATTTCCAACACCAAAAACACTGTTGGCTTTCTTACTCTAGTTTCCATTTTGGGCAAGCTATGATCTCTCTCTTCCTCCTCCTTTAAAGGGAGTCACCTCCCTTCTGTATATCTCAAGGCTGTTTGGTACAGGTTCACACTTAACGTCATACCTGAAATTCTGCTTTAAACACAATGGTGAAAGTATTACCATTAATCTTCCTTTCTGGGTGAATTCTCGCATGTCTCTAATCAGTTGATTGTGTTTTTCTAACAGAGCCTCTTCCAAATCTCTTTCTAGAACTTAACAGATAAATATGAAACACTGAGGTGGAGAGGGGAAGGAAGTCATAAATTTTGGGAGCAAATGTAGTAAAATAATTTGATCTGACAAATTCTGTATCATTACCCCAGCTTTAAACAGGAAGCCCATAAAGTTAAGTGATTCAAGTCAATAAAAATCCAAAAGTAACCAAACCTTAGAAATAGCTTTCTTTTCAAAAAGATTTTGTTCTTAATTTTTATTCTTGAAGTATAGTTGACATACAATGTGGTATTGGTTTCAGGTATGTAACATAGTGATTCGAAAATTATGTACATTATGAAATGCTCACCATAAGTGTAGTCCCCATCTGTCACCATACAATGTAACTACAGTATTATTGACTATTCCCTTTGCTGTACTTTAAAAAATTTCCACATATGCGTGAAATCATATGGCATTTGTCTTTCTCTGACTTATTTCGCTTAGCATAGTACTCTCTAGCTCCATCCACATCGTTGCAAATCACAAGATTTCATTCTTTTTTAATGGCTGAGTAATATTCCTGTGTGTGTGTGTGTGTGTGTGTGTGTATAATTATCACTTTATATATATAATTTATATAAATTTATGTAAGTGTAAGTATATGTATATAAGTATATAAGTATATTTGTGTATACTTATATATAAGTTATTATACAAAATATATAAATTATATATAAAATACATAAATATAATAATATATACTTATATAAAATATAATATATATTATATAAAATACAATAACATATAAAATTATATCTAATATATAATATTTATACATATATATAAAATATATATTATATACTATATACAAATTATATATATAAATTATATACTATATATAAATTATATATATAAGTTATATATATATATATATAATTATCACACACCCACACATACATATATACCACATCTTCTTTATCCATTCATCTATCAAGGGATACGGGTTGCTTTCATATCTTGATTATTATAAATGATCCTGTGGTAAACACAGGGGTGCACGTATCTTTTTGAATTAGTGTTTTTCATTTTTGTGGGGTAAATACCCTGTAATAGAATTCCTAAATCGTATGGTATTTCTATTTTTAATTTTTTGAGGAACCTCCCTACTGCTTTCCACAGTGCCTGCACCAGTTTACATTCCCACCAACAGTGCACAAGGGTTCCATTTTCTCCACATCCTCACCAACACTTATTACTTCTTGTCATTTTCATTTGAACCATTCTGACAAATGTGAGGTGGTATCTCATTGTGGATTTGATTTGTATTTCCCCGATGATTAGTGACGTTGAGCATCTTTCCGTGTGTCTGTTGGCCATCTGTATTTCTTCTTTGGAAAAACGTCTATTCAGGCCCCCTGTCCATTTTTTATTTGGATTGGTTTTTTTGGTGTTGAGTTGTATAAGTTCTTTATATATTTTGGGTATTAATTCCTCATCAGATATACTATTTGCAAATATCTTCTCCCATTCAGTAGGTTGCCCAGAAATAGCTTTCTTGAATTTTGTTCTTCACTTTCCCTCTTCCATCCCAGTGTTACCATTAGGGATAAATATACCAGAAGTAATAAAGTAATAAAGGCAACAAAATAATTCCACTATATACACCGCAGGTAGAAGTTGTATTTTTACATGAACAGATTTTTAGTCACCGTGCAAAATGGGACACGAGAAAAAAGAGGATTCACGTTCTAAAAAAAAGTTTCCTCGTGTATAGAAATTACAAGGCTGGATTATGAAAATAAAGACCCTGTATGCCTTGCTGCTTTCATTTAGTAGTATAATCTCCTACTGATATGTTCTAGAAGATTCTCAGGAAGCTTAAGTCGTCTTTATTGATTAAACTAATTCCTGTAGGAATTATTCAGAGCCCTTACAAGAGTGTCGTACACAAGGGTAAGGAAGTGAGTAAATGAATGCAGCACGCCACGGTAGCTAAGAATGTGGCCTATGGGGTATCTGGGTGGCTAGGTCGGTTGAGCGTCAGACTCTTGATTCTGACTCAGGTCATGATCCCAGGGTTGTAGGACTGAGCCCACATCAGGCTCTGCGCTGAATGTACACCCTGCTTAAGATTCTCTCTCCCTCTCTCTCTGCCCCTCCCCCTTGCTCGTGCACTCTCTCTCTGTCTCTGTCTCTGTCTCTCTCTCTCTAAAGTAAATAAAATGAAAAAAAAAATTTTTTTAAGAACGTGGGCTGTGGCATTGCCCTGCTGGATTCAGATCCTTGCTCAGTGGCTTACGGATTGTGTGACCTTGTACAGATGGCCCATTGACGATTCTGTGCCTCAAATTCTGTAGCTGCAAAGTAGAAACCACTGCCTATGAAAAGGTTATTGTAAACTGCTTCGTTCAGCACTCAGTAAATACTGGATGGTCTTGTTTTTGCCAATATCTGTGATCAGCGACAATAAGACATGAATGGCATCACTGCTATTATTTCTAAAATATCCTTAGTGGATCAGAATTTCATTTATACTCATTAAGGTGCTATGCCCATCTAATCATCTATTCCCAACTAGTCATCTTTTTTTTAAAGTTTATTTATTTTGAGAGAGAGAGAGCACATGCAAGCAGGGGAGAGGCTGAGAGAGGGAGAGAGAAGAGAATCCCAAGCAGGCTCTGCACTGTCAGCACAGAGCCTGATGCGGGGCTTGAACTCACAAACCGTGAGATCATGACCTGAGCCAAAACCAAGAGTTGGATGCTAAACCGACTGAGCCACCTTGAGTCCTCCCCTCTCCTCAAATGTAAGCTCCTTGGGGACACCCCCACACGCCTAGAGCAGTTTTTGGCATACAGTAAGTGCTCAATAAATATTTACTACATGAATGGATGAATTTCTGTGCTCACAGATGGGCTCATGAGGAACTATCCCACAAACAGGAGACCCTCAGAAATAGAATTGCCTTTCAAGTCCTTAAAAAGTAGAGAGTTTAATAAATAGTTTACATTGAATGAGATAAGAGGATCTTACTGCTAACCACGAGAATGATTGGTGTTGCAGCTTTTTTTTTTCTTAAATGGCAGCAGATAATACAAGGTGATCCATAATACATGTGATCCATTTCTAGCCACTAAGATGTAAAATTTTTTCTTAACGTTTATTTATTTTTGAGAAAGCATGAACGGGGGAGGGTCAGAGAGAGAGGGAGACACAGAATCTGAAGCAGGATACAGGCTCTGAGCTGTCAGCACAAAGCCTGACACAGGGCTTGAACTCCCGGACCATGAGATCATGATGTGAGCTGAAGTCAGACGCTCAACTGACTGAGCCATCCAGGTGCCCCTAGCCCAGACCTGTTTTGAATGCAAATATTCAGTTACCTATAGGCGCCTTAAAGCTACTATGTCCACAAGTGAACCCAGCTTTACCGCTAAGCCTGTGATTTCCCCTGTCATGGAGAATGGCACCACCACTAGGCATTTCAGCAAGAAGCCCAGGAGTGAGCCCGGACTCTTCCACGTGCTTTCCTCCTTTCCGCCATGCCCAGTCACCAGTTTCTACAGAGCTTGGCTCCTAAATGTCTCTTGAGTGCTTCCACTTCTGTCCATACCCAATGCTATCTTCCTAGATCCGGTCACCACCACCTCTAAACACGAGGACTACACCAGCCTCCTGACTGGCCACCTCATGTCCAGCCTTGACCTCTTTGATCAAGTATCCGCTCTTTTGCCAAAGGGACCATTCTACAGCAGTATTGGATCGTATCGACTCTCCTGCTTAAAATCCTTCATCGCCTTCTAGTCAAGCTACACGAACTCATTGCCCTGGCTTTGTGACTTCACCCTTTAGCCTCATGACCCTCCTCTGCCGCACTCAGAACCTACACTCGGGCCACCTACCCTTCTTTCAGCTATGCAGCCCACGCAAGCGTTCCTATTCTCTTGCCTCCCGGCCATCATACATATTATCCTTGCTGCTTAGAGCATTCTTCTCCCTCCTCTTTTTCTTGGTATTTTTTCTCCCTCACTCTTGAGATCTCATTTTCTACGGGAAGCTTCCAGCATATTTCTCCAGCATCACTTCTCTGTGCTCCCCTGGGACCCATTATTCCCCCATGAGAAGACTTACCATATTTTATGTCATAATTTGGCCAATCTGTTGGTTTTCCTCACTTACATTGTAACTCATCTATCTCATTCCCATTTCGGCCTGAGCACCAGTGTGGTGGGAGCTTAACAATTAATGTGCTGAATGGACATTTAACTTTTTCTCAAGCCTTCCACATGACTCCTCCTCCTTCTCATTCATTTTTGCTGTGTCCTTACTTAAGTTAGGAACATGGTCTAGCACATGGTTTGACTATCGAAAAGCCGCTCTTTCTTTCCTCTTTACTAACACAGCTCAGGGTACAAAATGCTCAGCGAAGTAGTCAGCTTCCCAGCCTCCCTCCCAAATAGCCGGGTGCTCTATGTGACACGCTTCCGGCCAATGAGAAGTAACCAGAGGTCTTCTGGATGGAGGTGAGGCGCCTATTTTCTGAAGACAACAGAACTTAGGTCTGTGAAAACAGCATGCACAAGCTACTAGCCCTGGGCTGCCTACCTCCAGACTTTTTATTATGTGAGAGAAATAAATCTCTAAGTTACTTGTTAAGTTAAATGCCTGTTTAAGTTATTTGGTTAGGGTTTGTTTTTTTTTTTAATTTCAAACCCCAAAGCATTCCTAAATTATATGCATATGGCCTCTTCTCAGCCCTCAAATGAATTTGACTTCTTACAGTTTTAGATGCCTCAGTGCTTTCAAGGCTCTACTCAGATCTACGCAGGTGAGGCCTCGTTCCCCATTTTACGAACTGGGACCGTGAGACACACACGTGATTTTGCCACCCGCAAGACACGATGAGCATTTTGTAAAATAAAAACACCGGTAATAATATTGCATGATTCCACCGAGCCTCATCTCCGTCCTCATGTTTTACCCACTTCCCGGAGGCCACAGCTTTCGTGAGTTGTATGTGTTGCTTTCCAGGTCTTTCAAACCATTTTATATATAAATTTACATATAATGAAGTATTTGTGTGAGTGCATACAATTATTTAATTTACAAATAGGGATGATTTCATCTCATTTTGGCTAATACTTATCCCCCCCTTTTTTTTCTCATTGCATTAATTAGGTCATCAATGCAATCTTAATTAGTAGAAATATGGCAAGCAGTCTGGCCTTAAAACCAACTCTACTGGCAATACTTCTGATATTTTGACATAAAGATGATGCGGCGTATAAGTCTTATCAAGTTAGGGAAGTTTCTTTTTATTCCTATTTGCTAAGAGGTTTTTTTTTTTTTTTTTTTTTTTCCCCAGTCATGAATGGGTATTGAATTTTACTAAACCCACTCGGTAAATATTTCATTTCAGTTATGGTACATTGTACATTTATTTGATAATAATGGCTACTGTCAATATTTTATAAAACTATTTCCTTAAACATGTAATGTTTTAGATCATGACATTTTAGAGTTTTTAACGCTTGATGAGCATTTGTTAAAGCATTTAAATTTCAAATTGCCATCACTTGGCTGATTTGGCAATTGGTCTCCAAGACTCGTTCTGAAGGAAGGTAACAGCCACGTCATGAGAATATTCAAGCGACCCTCTGTGGAGGCCCATGTGAAGAGGCCACTTCTCAGCCAGTGAGTGAGTGTTCTGGGCTAAACTGTGCCCACCCCTGCACACAAACCCATATGCTGAAGTCCTAACCCCCAGCACCTCAGACTGTGACTTGATTTGGAAACGGACCTTTACAGTGGCAGTGAGGGTAAAATGAAGTTATTAGGGTGGAACTTATTCCAGTGTGACTGGTGTTCTTACAAAAGGGGGAAATTTGCACACAGAGATATGCACGGAAGGAAGATCATGTGGAAGACAGACAGGGAGAAAATGCCATCTAGAAGCCAACGAGAGGGACCTCGAACAGATCCTTCCTGCATGGCCCTCAGAAGGAGCCAAGCCTTCTGACACCTTGATTTTAGACTTCCAGCCTCCAGAACTGAAAATCTGTACATTTCTCTCGTTTCAGCCGCACAGTCTGTAGCTTCCGCTTTGTTACAGCAGCCTATTTATTGGCTACATTTCCCCCCACCAAATCCACGTTGAAGTTCTAACTCCCAGGAACTGAGTGTGATTGTATTTAAAAGACAGACTTGAACGAATTAATTAAGGTTACGTGAGGTCTTTAGGGTGGGTCCTAATCTGATATTACTAGTGTCCTTATAAGGAGATCAGGACACCTTGAGAGGACACAGGGAGAACACGGCCATCTGGGAGCCGAGAAGAGAGGCGACGGAAGAAACCAACTCGGCTGACGCCTTCATCTCTGACTTCCAGCCTCCAGAGCTGTGAAGAAGGCAACCTCCTGTTTCAGACACTTGGTCTGTGCTCCTTCTTTATAGCAGCCCTAGGAATCTCATCTAGTGAGCCACCTTCGAAGTGGACGCTCCGTCCCAGTCCAGCCTTCGGATGACTGTGACTCGTGAGACACCTGGAGCCAGAACCGTCCAGCTAAGCTCCCCCGAAACTCCTGACCCACACAAAGTGTGAATTAATAAAGGTTTGTTCTTGTTTTAAATCACTAAGCTTTGGAGTAACTTTTTTACGTATAATAGATACGAAATACGATAGCTTAAGAAGGTAAGTAAGTTGGGGCGCCTCGGTGGCTCAGTCGGTTGAGCGTCCAACTCTTGACTTCAGTTCAGATCATGATCTCACGGTTCATGGGTTCGAGCCCTGCATCCAGCTCTGTGCTGACAGCCTAAGAGTCTGCTGGGGATCCTCTCTCTCTCTCTGACCCTGCCCCCACCCCACCAAATCAATAAATAAACTTTAAAAAAAAACATGATTAAGTTAATAATAGTTAATTCTATCTCATTGGTAAGCTTAGGAAAGTACCATACGCCATTCAGAACTCGACTGGTCCTATGAATACCATCTTTCAAGGCCTATTAATTTAAAGCAATCATATGCTCTACTCTGTACTCAACTTTAAATTCTAAACACTTTCCAAACATTGCCTTCAGTTTCAGTTCATATTTCTCATGCATAAAAAGCAGAGCACTTATATTTTTCGATCATTAATGTAGCCGGACAAACCAGAAAACTGAAACAATGTGCGTGGGGAATCTCGTTTGGCAGTGTTTCTCCAGAACGGCAGTCCGCATTAGCCAAACAAGCATGGGGTCCGAGCTAGACCTCTCTCTAAAGAAAAGGCAAAGAAAGATCAGACGTTCAAAGTCGGCCGCGTCGCGCACGGTACCTTTTGATGGCCACCAGCTCCCCAGATTCGTTACTCTTGCCCATCAGAACGCTTCCATACGTGCCGTCCCCCAGCTGCCTCATGGTTGTATATCGGTTCATCTCGGAAAAATAATGCAACAGAAGTTGTTGACTGAGACGACTCCCTTGTTGAATATAAACGTAAGTGCTTCCTTATTCGTCTTTTTCCCTTGGACTGTTGTTGCTACACTGGTGACAGCTGTGTCATCGTTAAACACAGGCTCTTGCCCAAGATTACGTAGGTTCATGAAATACAGGAATAAGGAATCTGGCAAGGAAACAGTGCTTTCATTCTTACGAACACCCTATAGAAGAAAGAAAACAACAAGATGAATAAAAGGAATTTTCATTAAAGAATCTCTTCAAACATCTCCTGGTAACCTAAGCACGGGGAAGAATTATAATATGTATGCCAGTATGCTAACCATTTGTCAGTCAGTCCTTTGTGCTACGTGGAATGGAGTTCGCGGAAGCAGACTGGTAATACTCATTTATGAAATCTTCATTTCCATGGCACTGTGTTATTTATCCCATGAATATTCAGTAAATACTGGCTGAATTTGTATGATTCCTTTTATACTGAATATAACCTACATTATTCCAAATCAGGCACTGGAAAATCACCATCTATTCTATATCCATTCTTTGAATCAGTTTTTGCATCACATTTACTTGGCCCATGATCCCTTATGTGAAACTCCTGGGCCAGCTGTACTCGGAATCCAGGAATCTGCACATTTTAGAAAAGTCATATGGTTGGGGCGCCTGGGTGGCTCAGTCGGTTGAGCGTCTGACTTCGGCTCTGGCCACGATCTCCCAGCTCGTGGGTCCGAGCCTGGCATCGGGCTCTGTGCTGGGGTCAGCTCGGAGCCTGCTTCGGATTCTGTGTCTCCCTCTCTCTCTGCCCCTAACCCGCTTGCATTCTATCTCTGTCTCTCTCAAAAATAAAGAAACATTAAAAAAATTTTTTTTAAGTCGTATGGTGAATATACCATATGTTATGTAACACTTCCCAAACAGCATTTTAATCTAGCTGTAGAAAAATATCTGAAAAGTTCACCCACTAAAATAAATGAAGGCTATAATGGCATGACATTGTTACAAATTTGTTTTAAAAGTTTTCATTTTGGGGACACCTGAGTGGCTCAGTTGGTTAAGCATCTGACTTTTGATTTCAGCTCAAGTCCTAATCTCATGGGTTGTGGGTTCGAGCCCTGTGTAAGGCTCCTTGCTGAGAGCACAGAGCCTGCTGGGGATTCTCTGTGACCCTTTGGCCTTCCCCTACTTGTGCTCTTTCTCTCTCTCTCTCTCTCTCTCTCAAAATAAATAAACATTTAAAAAAAATCTGTCATTCTGTTATACAGCTTGTATAACAGAATGTTATATGCTTAGTTGCAGACGATCATAAAATGCTGGGCACCATTAAAATAGTTGGTGTTAAAATGCCTGTTACAATTTGGTGCTTCATTCAAAGATTCCTTTTCTTTCACTGTAACACTGTTTCATTTCCACCAAATAAAATCATAGGAATCATTTCTCTATTATGTGCAGAAGTTTAGGACCCACAGAGACATGTCGTAGTTGGCAAAGCACCCAAAGCTTCCAAAAGAAGACTTTCGGGAAAAACAAACAAACATGTGCAGGGAAGGACAATAAAATGGTGTTGTTTCCCAAGACAGGAATGTATTTGTCCACAGGAAATGTGGGAAGAACCCTGGGGGGGCTTTTAAATGACAGGGAGTGTGTATTTGTTTACCATTTATTTTACTTCATGTAGATCATAACCCCTTCAAAGTCACGTGTGATGTAGATCATAACCCCTTCAAAGTCACGTGTGAATTAATGTAGGTCGTGCTAACTCTGAAGCCAGGATCTTAAAAAAGAGATCACGGCAGTAGTGGTAGATTCCATATCTACTTAGAGGTCCTTCCTCAGCTTAAGTCTGAGCTACTGGGCTTAATGGATGCCAACAAATGACTCCCCATTTGCCTAAAAATGAAGTTTTTTGTAAGTGGTCTTTACATTATACTATACATGGATTCGAAATACTAAGGCATTAGGGGAGCCTGGGTGGTTCAGTCGGTTGGGTATCTGACTCTTGATTTCAGCTCTGGACATGATTCCAGGGTTATGGAATTGAGCCCCAGGTCAGGCTCCATGCTGAGCCTAGAGCCTGCTTGAGATTCTCTCTCTCTCTCTCTCTCTCTCTCTCTCTCTCTCTCTCTCTCTCTCCCCCTCTCCCTCACTCCCACTCTTTCTCTCAAAAAAAAAAAAAAATTACGGCATTAATATAGAGTGAACACTCCTGCACAATTCCTGACACAAACATGTATTTGCTTTTCTTGACTTTTCCTTTATCTGTGTAAGGAAATTTATATTTGAAAGATCTTTTTTTTTTTTAAGATTTTATTTTTAAGCAAGCTCTATTCCCAACATGGGGCTCGAACTCACAATGCCGAGATCAAGAGTCACATGCTCTTCTGACTGAGCCAGCTGGGAGCTCCTAGGTTGTTTGTTTTGTACCATGTGCTATGATTGAACAAAACATGGACTAAAATGTATTTATTCTTATCATTTAGAATGTTATTAAATCAGCATTTTGCAGTTCATTATCAACTGAACATTAGCAGTTGCAACACATCATTAGCAACATATCATTATGTTATGTTGCTTGACGCCTTTTCTAGTTACCTCATTTAAGAAGACATACACTTCTCTCTATTTTAAGGAAAAGTGTTCTCTGTAAGTTGATCGCTTCTGGTTGAGTAACAATGTAGAGAATATATTCATTGTATCAGTAGGATTGTAATCTATAAAATAATGTGTCTATAATCAGAGAATCCAAGATGGAGTCAGTCTAGTAACTGCATTAGGCTTGAGGCTGTTTGTTCTTTGCAGGGTGGTCCCCAACTTCTAAACAACCCATTCTTACTGGCTTTTACAATCACTGTTGCAGCTCAAGGAACCACCCCTGCCCCTCTTTGCCTCAAAACCATGCAGACTCTGCCCCACAATGAAAGCTGCCCACCCCCACCTCCATCTGAAGATTCCTAACCCAGTTCCTTACCCTAAAACATCCAGATGCTACTGAATGGAAATTGCTAGTGGTGCTCTCTACCCTACTAGACCCCAAGCCTGCATCTGGCCCCATGCTCGGAAGGACACTGGAAAATAACAGGCCAGAAACAGTGAAGGAAAAGAAAGTAGGAATTCAGGAGGAAGACAGTCTAAGTGGAGCTCCCTTACGAGAATGAATTCCTTACTTCAGAAATTCAATGGGATGATAGCATCATCTTTTCTTTCATGTTAATACCTCACTGAGGACAAGCACCGAAGGTCTGATGGGCAGGAAGTAATGTAGGCAATTCTGGAAAAGGACATATTGCGTGAGAAAGGAATGAAAGAGGGAGCTGCCCGGGTTGGAACAGAAAGGCAGAGGTGAGAGTGTGCAAGAAACAATAGTTAAAATTCTCCCTCGCGGTGACTTAACCCCCAAAAGTGGAATTAATCTTTCCTTTCCCTTCCACTGTTAAGACCAACCACCACCACCATCACCAGTGTTATTAGCATTACAGATCATTCACTCATTGATGACTTTCTGCACTGGCCTGGAAACCCCAACCGTTTTTGGAATGGAAGCTATAGAAACTGCATTCCAAGCCTAACCAACCACGTTCCAAATAAACACTAGAAACACAAGTTTGTTTGTTTGTTTTGGTTCTGTGTGGGGGGGGGGTTGTTGTTGTTTTTGTTTTTTTTGAGAGACAGAGCACATGCACGTGGGACAAGGGGCAGAGAGGGAGAGAGAGAGAATCCCAAGCAGGTAGCATGAAGCCCGACATGGGGCTCGATCTCACCGATGGTGACATCATGACCTGAGCACAAATCAAGAGACACTTAACCAACTGAGCCACCCTGGCGGCCCTGGGAACAGTTTATTTCAAGTGAAGGTGGCTATCCCATGGGGTCTGCTTACATTCAGGGAAGAATGAACAAGGGACTTGGCCGTTTCCCAGCCATGGGGTGAGTGACGAAGATTATGGCTATCACATTGATTTTCAAAAGGTCTGATTGGTGGCTCTCAGAGCCTCTGTCCAGTTTGAGCCCTGCTTAACCTTTACATAAAATTTTAGAAAGGCCTCTTTGGGTCATTTGAATTGGAAAATAAATAGTTCTCCAGAGTCAGAGGCTGACCATTCCAGCTGTCCCCTTATCTTCCCTGAAAATACAAAGACAAGGGCCTAATGGAAAGAGGCACAGATACAAGGCGAAAGGTTTTTCTTGTTTTTTAAAATAATTTCCCCCATGTATCTACTGACTGATAGCACGTAAACAACTGCTTTCATCGGTGTAATGTAGTAAGGTCCTAAACGAATTACTAGTCAAAAGCAATAGATATAACTTAAGAAACATACATTGCCTATGGTCCCCAGTTCACACACAATAATATTTCTCCGTAGGTTACATTTATTCTTCTCTGTTCATCTATAGAAGACTAATCCTGCAAGACAGAGATGTATCAACACATCTTATGTATGTGAATATTTCCATCTGTAGGGTTGACTCTTGAACACGTTTCAACTGCACAGGTCTACTTACATGCAGATTTGTTTCTGATCAATACCATACAGTGCTGTAAATGTATTTTCTTTATGATTTTCTTGATAATGATTTCCTTTCTGTCATTTACTTTATTGGAAGAATACAGCACACAATACATATAACGTACAAGGTATGTGTTGATTAACTCTTTATGTTACCAGTAAGGTTTCTGTCAACAGTGGACTGTTAGGTCTTGGGGGTTTCAACAGTTATACTAGAATTTTCGACTGTTGGGGGCTCACACCCCTAATCCCTGTGTTGTTCAAGGGTTAAACTGTGTATATATTTCCATATGTATGTATATATACACAGCGAGGCAGAACACAAGTAAACATAATACAACTACGATCCTTATTTAACAGAACTGTTAGGAACTTGGAATTTTTTTTTTTAAATTTTTTTTTTTTTTTCAACATTTATTTATTTTTGGGACAGAGAGAGACAGAGCATGAACGGGGGAGGGTCAGAGAGAGAGGGAGACACAGAATCGGAAGCTGGCTCCAGGCTCTGAGCCATCAGCCCAGAGCCTGACGCGGGGCTCGAACTCACGGACCGCGAGATCGTGACCTGGCTGAAGTCGGACGCTTAACCGACTGCGCCACCCAGGCGCCCCTGGAACTTGGAATTTTTTACAATAAGGCTACGATATTTAGTGACTTTCTATGGCTAAGCAAACCTTATATTTTGATTTAAAGAAAAAGACTTAGAGGCTCAATTACAGACCTACATTAAGTAAATACCCTTATAATTTCTCTCCCATTATAGTTTTCGTATTGTTATTTAAGTGTACAATTACTGTAAACTTAAGCCGGATTCTCAGGAGCTTCTGCCAGCTAACAGGGATTTAGATAGGATTAAAGAAGATTAACATAGAGGGTAAATGGAGGGTAAAACTTGTCTGCCAATCACTGAACAGATAACCTTTGGAAGTCTGCAACTTGTCTTTGTAGAACCTACTGTAATTCTATCACTCCAAGGCTGGCATTACTTATATTTAAAAAAAAATAAAAATAAATAATAATAACGTCTTAAAAATCACTAACTTGTTTGAAGAGCAAAACAGGAAGGAAAAGAAAGGATCTCAAAGTAAGACACGTATTTACAGAAATTAAAAGGAGAGTTTTGCAATGGGAAAACAAAGCTGCCAGGGTTAAAAAAAAAAAAATCGTGCCGTGTGCTAATATTCACCAGGTATTCCCAAATTAAACTAAACAAAGCAAAGAACCACCCCAACGCGGAGATCGAGCATCCTTGCCCAAGGCCAGCTTCGCTGGGGCAGTTAAGTGGCCGCCTGGGGGTGGAGGAGGAAGAGGGAGCTTCTCCCTTCCCCAGTCGCCGCGGTGAACTGGGGGGTGGGGTCACAGAGGAAAACCGAAAGGCTGGAGAGTAACTCGCTCCTCCTCCGAGGCTTTGACAGAATGAGCAGTTTTCTGAATGAAGGAAGTCCCACAACTCTGACTCTAGGAGAATTTCGTTGTCCTCGGGACAGATGTTTGTCTGCTCATTAAAAATGATCACTTTTAAATATAATGAATCCCTTTGAGAACGGAAACGACAAGCCCCTAAAATCAGTTTTGTTGCTCCCCCCCTCCCCGCCCCCGACTCTGTCCCTAAATTTGAAAATCGTATCTGCAGGAGGAAAGTTTTCATTAAGCCGAGTCTCGTCCTTTTTCGCTCACAGCGATTTAAAGCCTCCTGGGGCGGGGGTCCTGCGGGTGTGCGGGGAAAGGGGTCCGTCCTGGGGCCCTGCGCCGGGATCCCGCTTTTACCTGGGAGTCCCTTGGGGTGCACGAATGAGGGCGGAATTTAGACCCAGTTTCTTTCTACCGCCTTTTTAATTTTAGTCGTTCGGAACTCAATTCGGCTGCCTTCCCGAGACCCGACCCCGCTTCTCACTCGCGAAAGCAGTTTCCCCTCCAGACTGGGGGTGGAGACTGGGGGAGTTGGGGGCGGGGCGAGTAAGGGAGAGGTTTGGGGGCCGGGTCCCTCAGACCGACGGATGCCCGCCGTCATCCTCCCACCCCGAACCTTCCCCGCCGTCGAGGAGCGCGGAAAAGTGGTCCGGGGGGCCTGGGGAGCACGGATCGCAGCAGACGCAGAAGGACCCCTGCCGCTCCACCCCCGCTCGCGGATCCTCCTCCCCGCCGTCCCTCCCCCTACCAGTGTCCAGGCCCCTTCTCTCGGCGGAGGTTGGCCCTCGTAGGACAGGGCGCGGAGGGGACATGCCGGGCAGGCCTCGCCGGACAGGCTGGGGCTGGGCTCGGACGGAGGGTGGCAGCCCCGCCGCCCGCTAGGGATTACCTGCCCGCACCGGCCGCTCACCTCGTAGGCTCCCTTGTGAAGCTCTGGCGCCTTGTGTGTTTCGTCTCCTAGGAAACCGCAGGGGTGCGCGGGCTGCTGCGCGGCCCGCCTGCTTACGCCCCGCCCAGAGAGGGCGGGGTCGGTCCGGACAAATCCCGCCCCGCACTTCAGGCCCCGCCTCCCTTGGGGCGGGGCTTCCGTCAGCACCTGGGCGCCTATTGAGTGAGCTAGTGCTCTCTGCCATTCGTATTTGGGGCTTGGGAAAGTCTTGATTACCTTTTCAGTGCTTTGTAGGAGGTTGGTTTGCCCTTTATTTTGTCTTGGTTTTGTGTGGATTCATTCCAGAAAAGAATTTGATTCATTAAATCTGGTTCTCGGACGTGGAGAGGGCAGGAGAAAGATACAGGTTGCCTGTACTTATATTGGTTTATGCATATACCACCTGGGGGAAAAGTTGCTCTTGGAGTACAGTCCTTTATATTAGTCAATGCTTCATGTATGTGTTACCTCCTAGGCCACACTTCTAAGTTTGTTTTCATTTATTCATCCAGAGAACCTTCTATGTATCAGTTACAGTGTTAGTGGTAATTCCAAGATGGACTAATGAAAGTGTGAATAAATGAGTAAATAGTAATTAGCCTACAGTTGTGCGAGGAGGGCAGACTGTTGTCATAGCAAAAAATGTCCAGATTGGCTAGGAAAAAGGGTCCATGAATCAGATGGATTGAGATGAGGCAGTGATGTACCCATTTAGTAATTATCTGTGAGGTCTCAGCCCTGGGCTTGGCACTAGCCAAAGTAAACAAGATGGATATGCTCACGGCCTTCTTGCAGCTTAAAGAAAAATAGGCAGGAAAGTAAAAAGCTTTTTAAGTTAGTTCATGGAGGTCTCACATGCCCAATTATGAAACCTAAGATTTACCATGCATTAATGGGAGAACCGATGAGCAATCTTCCACAGATTCTTCCACATTCATATCTGCATTTCAGAAAGATCACAAAAGCAGCATTGGGTCAGGCAAATTTCAGCAGTGAATCTGGAGGCAAGAGAAAGAAAAGGAGGCAATTGCAACTCATCAGGAAGTAACAATGAAGATCTAACTACAGCAGTGATGATAAGCACAGAGGAGAAAGAGAATTCAAGGGCTATTTAGGGCCATCTGGCTTCGGTGAGTGGTGGATAGTGGTGTCCAAAAGTTGAGAAACGTTGGCAGAGAAGCAGATTTGTAGGTGGAATATGGGGGAGATCATAAAGCCAGTTTTGAAAATTTTGAGTTTGAGGAAAATCCAAATGGGGATTATGAGAGGGTAATTTGAAATATAGATGTATCATTTAGGGTTATGTCAGAGCTAGAAGTACAGCTGAAGTCCAAGCGTGTAGATGAGATCAACTGAGAAGGAAGGAGAACATTCTGGAAAACCCCATACTTGAAAGAGTGGGGAAGAGAAATGGAGGTGAGGGAGTGAGAAGGACTGAAAAAGAAAACTCAGAGAAGTAGCAGATCCCCGGAAAAAAAAAAAAAAAAAGATATTTCGGAATGAAAAAAGGTAGGTTAAAAAAAAAAAAGAAGAAGCAAGGAGGGAAAACAAGAAGAGGGCGGGATGGTAGACTAGATCCTCTGAAGAGTCTTCTTGATTTGAAACAACTCCATCATGCTTAAGACACAACTTTTATCTCATCGTTGCAGTAGGAAGAATGGAAGATCACCAAGCACTCCCAACTCCTTCTAAGAGGTACCTGATCCTCGACTAGGAGCAGTAAATACATGTGAAGGCAAAACTGGCCTGAAGGCAGGTTCACTTTCAGCACAGCAACAAGAAGACGAAGCCGTGGACCAGTGGCCATGGGGCCAAGCTGAACCAGACACTAGAAAATCAACCTGAGAAACTGGGAAGGGGCCAAAGTGGTCCCAGGGCAGTAGCGTCATCTAAATCCCAGAAGAAATAGACATGAACCTTCTCTGGAGAAAGCATCTTCAGTTTAGGCGTCCAGGTTTTTCACAAAAATACCAGCCAGTAGCCACATGAAAAACGGAGCTCCTTAAATGCACATTAGCAAAAAAAAGCAATAATATATTTAGGCTTTCGAGGATTTCAGACATTGGAGATATCAGCTTGAGTATAGAATAGCTATGCAGGCAAAGCATACAAGAAAGCATACAGAATCACAAAAATGAACAAAAAATTGAGCCGGAATATTAGAAAAAAATAGTTAAAAATA
This sequence comes from Prionailurus viverrinus, assembly GCF_022837055.1. Taxonomy (NCBI): domain Eukaryota; kingdom Metazoa; phylum Chordata; class Mammalia; order Carnivora; family Felidae; genus Prionailurus; species Prionailurus viverrinus. The sequence goes on along the minus strand of NC_062565.1, from coordinate 17,667,243 downwards.
AACATAACCATTAATAACATACTTAAAAAAAAACCAAACAAACAAGTGAGTTAAACAGCATGTTAGAACCAAAGAAAGAATTATGGAACTGGTCCAAAATCTGCAGAAACCACTCAGAATGTAGCACAAAGAGATGAGAAAGGAGATTTTAATGACAGACTAAGAGATGGGATGGAAAGGCCAAGAAAGTCTAATATATATCTAACTAGAGTCTAAGAAGTAGAGAATAAAGAGATTAGAAGAGAGGCAACTTTTGCAAAATCATGGCTGAGTATTTTCTACAACTGATTAAAGACATGAATCCACAGGGGCACCGGGGTGGCTCAGTTGGTTGGGCGTCAGACTTCGGCTCAGGTCGTGATCTCAGGGTTCCTGGGTTCATGCCCCGCGTGGGGTTCTGTGCTGACTGCTGGGAGCCTGGATCCTGCTTCCGATTCTGTGTCTCAGCTGCAAAAAGAAAATATGAGCAAAGAAACTGACGCATGTATAAATGGAAAAGCATTCTCCGTGTAAAATAACAGTTATTCATAATTAGTAATAATAATTTTTGGAGTTGAAAATATGACCCACAATACAGGTTTCCCCTGCTATACAAAAGTAGAGTGTTCCCCTGAAAAGTTAAGCCGAAATGGCATAAAACAAAGACACGATTACCATTAATTTATATGGAAAAAAATTTTAAGAATTCCCAGACCAAAAAAAATAACCTTTCTTAGTTAGGCTTTTCTGATACTTTAGGATACATCTTGCTGACGGAATAAAATGTGTTCATTAGAATTGTTATTTAGAATTTGCTGGTGGCCTCAGGGATGAATATTTCAGTGGAGACGCCTGGTTTGGTTGAAGGTATGCAGACTTTTGTTTTAATCTCTCTACCACCTCTAACTGACAATGTTTATTATTTTTCTCTGGGCGAAGTATGTAGGATCTCTGATACTCCATGTTTTGTTTTGTTTTGTTTTTCTGTGAAATGGGCTAATGATGCATCACTTTGAAAGTTGTTAGAGGAACTCAAATACTGCCCAGCTCATACTAGTCAGTCCTTAATATCTATCATGGCCCTTACAATTAACATCATCATCATCATCATCATATCATCATCATCATCATCATCATCATCTCTCTCTCTCTTTCAAAATAAATGAATAAATATTTAAAAACTTAAAAACAAAATCACTTTCTCCATGAAGTGCTCCCGGACCATCCCAACTACCTCACTGCTAATACTCCATGCACTTTGCTTTATTTTTTCTTTTTAGCATCTCTTACCATTTAATATACATTTTACTGGCTTACGTTGTTTTCTTTCTCCCTCTCCCACTGGAACAGAAGCTCCCTGAAGACAGAGATTTATGTATTTGGCCAACAATGGATTTGTCCCTTAAGCAGTCCCTGTCACACACCAGGTGTTCAATAAATATTTGTTGAGTGAGTAAAGGGGTATTTCCTCTGGCTGCTCTCTGGGGAATGAATCGTAGGGGGGCAAGCGGGGAGTAGGGATGCTGGCTCATCAGGAGGCATTTGCCCTTGAATGGCTAAGATACGATGGTAGAATGGACAAGCGCAACAGCAGTAGAGACAGGGAGACTTTGCAGTGTCCAATAACAAAGTGATCCATCGATTGATTGATTCAGTGGATTGATTGAAACCTTAGCAACCTTAGAAATGCAAGTCTTTGAACTTCCTATGACAGAACTCACTGTCTCCTGCAATCTCAATTTGGGATGGTTCCAATGCTTTACATTGTCCTTTTATTGAATGGCAACATGTTACTTTGTAGTTCCTGACCATACTCTGAATTTTACCCTGTATGATCTGCAGTGGATCCCTTGTTTTTGCCTATCTAGCATTTACTCCTTCCTGTCAGGTATCCCTCAATATCCCCCTGGGGAGACACCTTGATCCTTTTGTCACTGTGGTTCAGCTTCCGGGATGTCATGTGAAGCCACTCAGTCTCAGAGATTGGCTTACGTAGATGGGCACATGATTCTGAGATACTGGGGAAAAGGTACCCTTTCTGCGATGCATCCTTAGCATAAAACGAGGGCCCAGACTGGCTGGGGGCCATCTTTGCTGCGTGTCCTTGCTGAAAATGAACACAGTCAAATGCAGAGATGAGAGGGAATGAGACCATTTCCAGACAACATTTGAGTACCTGCAGAAAGCTATCCCTGAATCTATTCTTGGTCTTTTCAACTGTAAGAGCCAGAAAATTCCTCATATTGCTTGCTCACTTGATTTTTCACTTCCATTTTCAGTTGAAAGCATTCCTTAATTATACAGGACCATAGAGAAGACTTACTTTGTGTCTCACATGTTGACCCTGCCAGTATTTGAAGTTAGCTGCTCCATCTTTCCATGCTTTCCCCCTGTCACCCTGGAATTCAGAGTGCGGGGACATCCAGCCCCCCTATTCGATCCCTCCCTCAATCTCAATGCCAAGTGTGTAGCCCTGAAGTTCAACGAATGACAAAGGGATCAGAACATTCCTGATTCAATACGCTTTTTACCACGCTGTCCTGTTTAGCTTTTTTCTCAGCTCCCAACTCTGATCCAGCTAACCTCAAATGATTTAGATTTAAATGAAATTATTTTCTAAAGAAACTTATCAACTATATAAGATCATGGTCAAATTTTAACGAAAGTCAAAGCAAATTCTACATGGTCATAATTTTAAGAATGACCCCACTCGCTTTATTTTTCTTTATAGCACATTACCACCTTGTAATATATGATATAATTAATTATTCACTGTGCCTATTGCTTGTTTTGCCCTCCATCCCCGCCAGATTATAACCTTCACAGGGCAGGGATTTCATGTGATGTGTTCATTGTTGTTTTTCTAACATCTGGAAGGGTGCCTGGCACGTAGTACCTGCTCAGTAAACATTTGTTGAATGCATGAATGAATGAATGAAAGATACAGATTCTGTCCTTGAGCAGTTCATGTTCTAAAAAAGGAATTTGCAGTTTTCCAGAAGAGCGTACCGTTCGGTAAGTGCTACATCTTTTAGGTTTGATTCAGTTGCATTTTTGTAGAGATATTCCTAACAAATTGTTTCTTGGATTTGTTTTTCTGAGCAACTGCTTTGCATTAGAAGCACTTAAAATTTTATCTTAAAAAAAGATAACATTTATGTTCGCTTTCTCAAATATAAACCAATTGGAAAACTCGGGGCCAGCTTAAAAGAAGAAAATAAGTATTGCTGTTTAATATTTTGCTGGATTTCTTTCCACTTCGTTTTTAAAGCAAAAATTTTATTACACAAAAAAGCTGGTATCACTGAAGAAACCAGTTCGTCAAGCAAAGAGTTTCCACTCTAAACAAAGAAAACCGCTCTATATCACCATGTAAGCAGATTTTCCACTATAGCAAGAATATGTGTGGATGTGTTGATTTTTCCCTGTGTTCACAGCCTGCAGCTTTTTACCAGAGCAAGGACATCGGTGTCATTCAACGATATACAACAGCATCTTGGCTAAGTGCACCTACCTCTGGGAGGTCCCAGGAGTGGCCAGGGAGGGCCCACATCTAAAAGATCAAAAGACATTAAGCCCCAAACACTTGATTGGAACTTTAGTCACAAAACAACCTGTGGATGACCCTAGCTGTCTCGCAGGGCCACAGGGCAGGAATGGGAACCTGAGATCCGGCCTGTCAAGAAGCAGCCGCTTGACTGCATGATGTTTAGCCAGACTATTCAGTTCACTTTGTTTCTTTCATGAGTAAGTCTAGAGGCTGTGGAGGAAGTAATAAATTATATCACTTCAAGTATGTTTGCTTTCTGTCAAATGGATTTGTGGAACAGATCTTTATCAATATGTTTTTGGGTCCAGCAACTTTGTTTATATGTTTTATTCACTGACTTAGAAGATTTTATCGTAAGATGATATATCATCAAGTTCCTGCCCCCAAATGAAGTTGAAAAAAACCTCTGAAATAAAAATGTAAAAATACTAGTGGGACATCATCAAGACAAGTGACTACTGACATTCCAAATTTCATTCCCAGCGTCTTTGGTTTTTTAAAAATGCATACTTCTTGATTTGGGTCACATTTAGGGGGTAGATTATGTTAAAAGAAAAAAAAGTCAAGAAACCAATGCAGGGTTTTTTTTAGGCACAGGAAGTAAATTTAAGCTTCATATTTTAAAAACACCACACAAGTCTTTGATTGGTAAGTATAGTTTTCAATCAACTTCATAAGGAGATTTTAGAGGTATTTATTTTTATATGTGTTTATTTGTCAAGACTTATAGTTTTGTTTTGTTTTTTAACAGAAAAGAGTTTGTTCAGTTATGAATGAAAAGTTAGACTTAACCCAACCCACTTGGGATTTTAACAACTCATGCTTATTTTTTGTTTACTTGTGAACAATCTCACAAAGCCTAAATCTTGGATGAATCAAGAAAAGTAAAGTACTTTTTCCTGAGGATAAACGTTCACCATTCCAGGAAAAACTGTAACTTCAAAGACTGTCAGAGCAGCAGAAAGCTGATTTACACTGCCAAATTCAGATGAAGTTCAGCCATCAGATGTTTCGAGGGACCCCAGAAAGTGGTTGGAGTGGGGCTGAAGAAAGGAGGATTGGCTGAAAATCCAGAAAAGAGGGGCACCTGGGTGGCTTAGTAGGTTAAGCATCTGGATCTTGGTTTTGGCTCTGGTCATGATCTACTAGCTCGAAAGTTAGAGCTCCACACTGGGCTGTGTGCTGACAGGGAAGAGCCTCCTTGGGATTCTCTGTCTCTCTCCTTCTCTCTCTCTCTTTCTCTCTCTCTCCAAATAAGTAAATAAAATTTTAAAAAATTAAAAAAAAAAAAGAAAAGAAAATCTGTAAAAGACCCTTAGATCTTATTCTCTAGCTCCCAACTAGAGACCGCCCCTCCCTTGGACAGTCGAAGGCGGGACACTGCACCTGTTGACCTAGGCAGATTAAGAGTTACTTGGATTCTCAGGAAGGAGACCTTAGGCCACTTTCTTTGCTGGGTTTCCAGAAAAATGGCCTCTGCCTTATGCCATAGGTAATAGATGAGAACATTACTCTCTGGGAAAGTGGATTGGAACAAGAAGAAATCCTGCAGATCCTGATAGTTAAATCACCTAGTTCACAAGTGCCACCCAACCAAGGAATGTGAGAAACTTGACGGAATTATCTGATTCAGAAGAAAGAAAAAGAACACAGGGAACGTTAAAAAAAAAAAATAAGCAAAACAAACCAAATGACTAATATTGTCCAAGACGCAAATGGAAAGTGATGTGTCTATGAAACAAAGATGATTCTATAAAAAGTAATAATCAGAAAACAAAGAACTCTTAGAAAATGAAACTAAGATAAGCAGAAATTAATAAAATAGTGGAAGATACATTAAGAAAAACTCTTGGGAATCAGAACAAAACAACATATAGTTCAAACATAAAATACACAGGAGAGAAAGGATTAGAAAATAAAAGGATCAAGTCTCTCATCTGATTAATGAATGTGGAGAAGAAAGAAAAGAGGAAACAGGATCAAAGATCGAAGAAATAATGCAAAATTATACAGAATTGAAGGACACTTGTTTTCACATTGGAAGATCCCAGCAAATGCCCAGTAAAAGATTTGGGAGTAGGGACATGAAGATACATCACTGTGAAATTTCAAAAAACAAAACAAAACAAAAAACTAGTGACAAATGAAAGATTCTAAAAGTTTCTGCAAAGATAAAAAACCAAAACCAAACAAACACAAAAACAGGTCACAGGGCGCCTGGGTGGCTCAGTGGGTTAAGCGTCCAACTTCAGCTCAGGTCATGATCTCATGGTTTGTGGGTTTGAGTCCCACATCAGGCTCTCTGCTTGGGATTCTCTCTCTCTATCTCTCTCTCTGCCCCTCCCCCACTTGCATGCATGCTCCACATGGGGCTTTGTGCCCAGGGCAGAGTCTGCTTGGGAGTCTCTGTCTCTCTGTCTCTGTCTCTGTCTCTCAAAATAAACATTAAAAAAACCAGACAAACAGGTCACACACATATGATCAGAAATCACAGTGACAGCTGATGCTGGAAACTGGGGAAATATCCAAGCAAACAAAAGACAGCAATGTCTTCAAAATCTCAGGAAAAATTGATTTCCCCCTTGAAGTTGACACTCTAGTTTGAGATGTGTGCTCTTTCTCCTAAAGAACGCTCCTATGCATCCTTTCTCAGGATGCTAAAAAATGTGAGCCACTGAAAGGAGAGATAAATCAGAAAAGGAGGTATAGGATCCTGGAATAAGAGAATCTAACACAGGAGAGAGGAAAAAACTCAGGAAAATGGTAGAAGGAAGAAATAGCAGTATAAACCTGTAGTTTAGAAATATGGTAATGCCAGAAGAAATACTTGAAAGATTTGAAAATGGTTGCTTCACGGTAGTGGGAATCAGACATAGGGCAGGGTAGCTCAGGGACTGGTAAGCTTATTATATATTTAAATATTAATATATTAATATTTTATACCATTACGTATAATAAAATATAATATATAATACAATGTACACAATGTACATAGCATATATGATATATTCTCTCACTACATATATATAAAATATATGTATTTTGTGTATATATTATATAAAGGAAAAAATACTTTTAGAAAAAAATAAAATTAGCTTTCAAAATGTAATGGCTTACGTGTAGGAGAATGAAACTGGACCACTTTCTTACACCATTCACAAAAATAAACTCAAAATGGATAAAGGACCTGAATGTGAGACAGGAAACCATCAAAACCCTAGAGGAGAAAGCAGGAAAAAAAACCTCTCTGACCTCAGCCGCAGCAATTTCTTACTCAACCCATCTCTAAAGGCAAGGGAACTAAAAGCAAAAATGAACTATTGGGACCTCATCAACATAAAAAGCTTCTGCACTGCAAAGGAAACAATCAACAAAACTTAAGGGCAACCAACGGAATCGGAAAAGATACTTGCAAATGACATATCAGATAAAGCGTTAGTATCTAAAATCTATAAAGAACTCACCAAAGTCCACACCCGAAAAACAAATAATCCAGTGAAGAAATGGGCAGAAAACACGAATAGACACTTCTCTAAAGAAGACATCCGGATGGCCAACAGGCACATGAAAAGATGCTCAACATCGCTCCTCATCAGGGAAATACAAATCAAAACCACACTGAGATACCACCTCACACCAGTCAGAGTGGCCAAAATGAACAAATCAGGAGACTATAGATGCTGGCGAGGATGTGGAGAAACGGGAACCCTCTTGTACTGTTGGTGGAAATGCAAACTGGTGCAGCTGCTCTGGAAAACAGGGTGGAGGTTCCTCAAAAAATTGAAAATAGATCTACCCTATGACCCAGCAATAGCACTGCTAAGAATTTACCCAAGGGATACAGGAGTGCTTGATGCATAGGGGCACTTGTACCCCAGTGTTTATAGCAGCACTTTCAACAATCGCCAAATTATGGAAAGAGCCTAAATGTCCATCAGCTGACAGATGGATAAAGAAGATGTGGCTTATATATACAATGGAATACTACTTGGCAATGAGAAAGAATGAAATCTGGCCATTTGCAGCAATGTGGATGGAACTGGAGGGTATTACGCTAAGTGAAATAAGTCAGTCAGAGAAAGACAGATATCATATGTTTTCACTCATATGTGGATCTTGAGAAACTTAACAGAAGACCATGGGAGAGGGGAAAGGGGAAAAAAAAGTTACAGAGAGAGAGGGAGGCAAACCATAAGACTCTTGGATACTGAGAACTTACTGAGAGTTGAGGGGGAGCTGGGGAGAGGGGAAAGTGGGTGATGGGCATTGATGAGGGCGCCTGTTGGGATGAGCACTGGGTGTTGTATGGAAACCAATTTGACAATGAATTATATTTAAAAAAATGAATAAGATCGGGAAAAAATAATAATGAAAACATTTTAAATTACTAGGAAACTATTACACTCTTACACTTTGCTCGGAAGACTTAAAATGGGAAAAGATATGTAATTTTGCCTAGGTTCTTATATGAAGCAATTTGTAAAAATCAATTATTTAAATTATAACACGCTTTAGTTGTAAATTCATGTTAATATTATAATTGCATAGCTTCAAGTATTAACATAATATAAATCTAAAGTTTCTATAAAGGCAAAGATAGTACGTTTAAAGAATTGCCACCAACGTGACTTTAAAATATGCCATGAACTTTCATTTTCTAATATTCTATAGCTATTCCTCAACATGGGGTTACATCCTGATCAACCCATCATAAGCTGAAAATATCTTATGTCCAAAATGCATTTAGTACACCTAGCCTACCGAACATCATAGCTTAGCCTAGCCTACCTTAAACGTGAACACTTACATTAGCTTAGAGCTGGAAACAATCATCTAACACAAACCCCATTTTGTAATAAAATGTCGAAAAAAAATGTAATGGCTTCTGTCACATTGCCAATTGCAGTGAGGATGTCAAAATACCGATTCTAAGGGATTCTTTATGTTGTCTGGCTTCTTAGTGAACCATCTTAGAGTAAGCTGAAGTATGTTTAGAATTTGAATCCTGGAAATATTTGCCGCTGAGCTAAGCCTACCCTGCTTCTGCTAGCTAAAGATAATTACAACATAAAGCAAAGGTGGCCCACAAACATTCACTTACGAGAAATGAGAGTTTGGAAAATGTGTTGCTTTTGTTTTTATTAGAATCGGAGACGGTAAACAATTCAACAGCTCCCCACTTCCCCACCCTGACAAACGCAGTTCCAGATTTTTAACTTTGGGGCCACCTGAATTATATCAACAATGGCTTCATTTCCACATTCGCTTTGTAAATACGGATTTAATTTATGCTTGAAGTCAAATGGGAAATGTTGGAGGAGGAATATCATTGAGTATGATCAGTGGGTTTCACTTGCTTTAGAAAGATCATTAAAAAAATTTTTATTTTTTTTTTTAGTTTTTAGAGAGAGAGGAAGCGAAAGGGGGAAAAGGGACAGAGGGAGAGAGAGAATCTTAAGCAGGCTTCATGCTTAGAGTGGAGCCTGATGTGGGGGCTGATGTGACAACGAATACATCTTTTCATGTATATACTGGCCATTCACAGGTTTTCTTTTGTGAAGCACAGATTCCAGTTTCTTGGCAATTTTTTTATTGCACTGTCTCGTTACTGATCAGCTTGAGTTCTTTACATATTCTACATATAGGTTCTTTGTCAGATACACATTTCGCAGATATTTTCTCTCTGTGGCTTGCTTTTTCATTTCCTTAACAGTGCCCTTTGATGAGCAGAGGTTTCAGATTTTGATGATGCCCCATTTATCATTTTTTGCTTTAGCAGCTAGTGGTCTTTGTGTTTTCAGAAATATTTACCCACTGCAAAGTCACAAAGATATTCTCTTGTGTTTTCTTCTTGAAGCTTTATTGTTTTAGCTCTTACATTTAGGTCTCTACTACATCACTAATTAGTTTTCATGTACAGTGTGATGTGGGGGTTGCGATTCATTTTTTCCCCCAGGTGGATATCCAGCATACATCAATTTTTTCAATGTTAAATCAAACTTAAATGGGGATAATGCTTTACTTGAAAGTGATGTGTTACACTTTTTATACATTGCTGGATTCCATTTAATGATATTTGGGGAAGGATTTTTCAATTATGGTCATAAGGGATATCGGCCTGAAATTTTTTTCTTGCAGTGTGTTGTCAAATTATCATATTGTGGCCATGCTAGGCTCATGAAAACAGCTAGGAAATGTTCCCTCCTCTTTTGTTTCCTGAAAACATTGGAATAGACTGGTTTTATTTCTTCTTTAGAAGTTTGATACTCTTCATCAGCGAAATCCCCAAGGCCTGGAGTTTTCTTTGTGAGACGGTTTCTAATTACAAGTTCATCTTCTTTAATAAACATAGAGGAATTCATAAATTTTTATTTCCCTTTGCATTAGTTTTGGTAAGTTTGTTTCCCAAGAACTTTTCTCATTTCATCCCAGTTGTATAATATCCTGGCTCTTGGTTGTTCATATTTCCTTATTATCCTTTTGGTGCCTGTAGGATGTGTGCTTTCATTTTTTAAAAACATTCGTGCTGGATGTAGAATTCTGGGATGACACATTTTTTTGGCCTCTTATAATTTTGCAGACATTATTCTGTCCTTTATTATTTCTGATGAGATGTTAGAAACTACACTGATAATTTTCCTTCAATTTTTATCTGAGGATTTTAAGATCTTTTTAAAAAATTTTCAGCTATTTGACAGTCCTGGGCCCAGATATGGTTTCCTTCATATCTGTCCTTTCTGAGATTCACCAAACTTTTTGGATATGTCTCTGTGTGTTTTTCACCTGTTTTAGGAAACCTAATAGAATGTCAACTTTTGCTTTACGTAGTCAATTACATTGCCGACTAATTACCATGAACTTGTGAATGCTTGGTATTACACTTTTAAAGATGGGTTTATTTTAGTTTTGCCATTTGTTTTAGGGTAAATTCTTTAGAACTAGGATATAAGCTTTACTCCCTGTGGCCCTTCTAGGGTTTTGGTGGAAAGCCTGCAGTGTTGACCAGACCCTTCTGACTGGATAGCAGAGGACTCATTCCTCTTTCCAGCTGTCATTCTATGTTGGTCTACTTGGTGTCTCGTCTAGGCAAGTACAGCTCAGGGTTCAGGCAAGAATTTAAAGTGAGTTTATATACAGATTTGGGGCATTGTCTCTGTGGCTCCTTATTTTCCAAGACTCTGTCCCCATTTTCCAGGACTCTGTCCCCAGAGTCTTGTAAAATAAGGAAGCAGCCCCCAACTGCTTTGTCAGCCCCAGACTCCATCCTCTGAAAAGCCAAAAACATTGCAATGTTATGCTCTACCTCTAGATGTTCCTCGTCATGTGGACTATGGTGAGCTCTCAGGAGAGGAGTTGTATAAGCATGAACCACAGCCAGTGTGGTTCCTTTCTCTCAAGGGTCAAATGCCCTCCAATATCTACCTAAATCTGTTGAGTTTCCAGGGCCTTCAAATAATGAAATTTGATATTTTCCCAGAGTTTAGACCTGTTTACCAAGAGTTAGTCCAACACAAGCCACTCTACCATTTCTAGAACTAGAAATTCAAGAATTTACTTTGACATATTGATACTTCAAAAACTTCACAACAAGATTGTATTTTATTGACGCCCAAATACTTCTCTTTGGACTTTTATGAACTGACGTGTAGATTATGTAAAAGCAAATGTGTATTCTGCTTCTCAACATAGCATCAAGATTTCAGTGATTGAATAGAATCAGTATTCTTGGAATTCTCCCATATATTCTCATCCTCATGTTTCCCATGTGTTGTTTCATCCTCAAATCATTGTCTTTTCAGTGGTTAAAGCCCAGTAGAGGTTTCGTTCAATTCTTTTCATGGGATAGAGTGTTCTAAAGTGTGTATGTTTTTAACTACCAGCATATTTCTTATCAAAGATTGGCAGTATATCCTTCAGTACATGATTACTATCAAGACAATGGCTGATCTAGCAGCTTCATGCTCCTTTAAGACTGTGCATTTCACATTTGAGCTTCTCGGTCCCTAGGAAGATAAGCATTCTTGAAGAGGATGCCATTACATGGCCGTCTCAGAACTTCCAGTTGATAATACTTGGCAAGCCTAAAGTTAATTAGGAAGCTCTCAACTTCTTAGCATTTAAAACCAGCAATAAAGTAGCTGGGAAGTAGAACAAGAAAAAATTACCCCTTGCATGTACCCTATTTTCCGGAAAGAAAAAAAATTGTGTTCTTTTAAACCAGTATCTTTTAAAAAATATCTTTGGTGATCCGAACAGGGGTTGGTGGGGTAATGATTGCTGTTGTGTTATATTCACGAGGAATTGCTAAGTAACAATGCTGTATATTGGAATAGCATTTTACAGTCTATAAATGCCTTCTATCACAATATGCTGATGATTCCCAAATTTTTATATCCAGCCTGTGCCTCTATCCTGAACTCTAGGCTCATATAACCAACTGCCTACCCAATACTTCCCTTAGAAATCAAAAAGCTTGAAATTAACATGTTCAAAACTGAGCTCCTCATACTCTCTCCTTCCGCCATTTCCCCAAAGTGCTCCTCCTTCTGCCTTCCCCATCTCAGCTAATGGCAACCCCATGATTTTAGCTGGCAGATTAATTATTTGATGTGTCATGCTCAAATCTTCTCTCTCTTACTCTTCGCATTTGCAAAATTCATAGGCTTTAATTTGTGATATGTCCTGAACTCGATCATGTCTTACCACCCCTGGGACCCGTAATCGTGGTCCAAACCGCCATAATTTCTCACCCATATTATTGAAATAACCTTCTAACCTGCTTCCCTGCTTCTACACTTACCCCTCATCAATCTATTCCCAACGTATCAACCAGAGCAATTCTGATAAAACACGTATTAAAACCCTCCGCTCAAAACCCTCCAATGTTTTCCTATGTCACAGTTTTTATGAAGACTTTCAAGGCCCTACGTTACTTGTACTATTATCCCCTTACTTATCCAGGTACAGAAAAATGGCCATTCCAAACATGCTGAACAGCCACTGTTTTCTCTGCGGGAATGCTCTTACCTCATATATCTACGTGGCCAGCTTTGCAATTTCTTCTGATTTTTAACTCAAAGGGCTCGTTCTTAATGCCCTCTCCATCTAAACGTGCATACCTCCTACCAACACATGCTTCCCAATCTCCCTTGTCGGCTCTGTTTTCTTACTTAGCACTTAGTAATATATGCCATACTAGATAATTTCTTACTGAGGTCCTGTGTATCATCAACCTCCATAACTGGAATGCAAACTCAGTGAGGGCAAGGATTTGAGCTAGCTGTCCTCTGTTCTATCTCTAGTGTCAAGGCAATGTCTGGCACACGCTAGGAGCTCCAGACTTATTTGTTGAATGAATATACAAAGCATTGCCATAGCTGATCCTTCCAACAATACAATTCTATCTCCAGATTCTACTGAGGCAGAAAGTACATTCAGAGTGATCATATGACTTAGTAAAAGGCAATAATTATACACAGTTGTTTTCCAGAGGTATTTCCATAACCCTAGGTTGCTCCACCCCAAGTTCAAGAACAGTGTGACTCCTGAATCTGAATCCAATGAGTAAACATAGACGTTGTTTTCTATAAACCAGTAAGAGAAGGATTCTTGGGCATCTCTATTTCCATATTATTATAACACTTCCTCTGAATTAGTAAAACCGATTTTTTAAAAAATTGAGTTGATATTTACATAATATAAATTAACCATTTTAAAGTGAACAGTTCAGTGACATTTAATATATTCGAGATGTTGTGCAATCACCACTTCTAGAAACACAAGATTTTCCTTGTATTCCTTCCTTCTTTCCTTTCTTTCTTTTCTTCTTTCTTTACTTCCTTCTTTCTTTTCTTTCTCCCTCCCTCCTTCCTCCGTCCTTCCTTCCTCCTCTCCTCTCTGTTTTTCTCTTTTTTCAGACTGTGCTATGACAAATATAGAGAATAAAGCCAGAAGACAACTTAGAGAACCCAAATTCTTTTCTGTGGATCAGTTGCTTCTTTTCTAAACACTAATATTTTTCTACCATGTTCACTAGACTATTCCTAGGCTCTAGTACTTTTACGGTTTGAGAAGGAAACAATGCTATATGCATTTTTGATGTGTGATTAGTTATTACTATTCACAGCATCTTCTTGATACTTACATTAGAATTACCCATAAACTTTAGTTCATATTATCTGGTGTTTGCTAGGGCTTTCCTTAGTCTGTAGGCTTTCCATAAAACTTTAATTTTACATTTACAAAGTCAATTTTTATAATTTTATTAATTGTATATTATATAATATATTAGTATTTTATATAAATACCATCTATTCTTGTGAATTTGTCTCAAGAACATGCCATGCTCTGTCTTGTCTTGTGGTCTCTGAGAAGCCCAGTTTTCCTAACGGCCGTCTCTGTCCTTCATCTGTCAAATTCGCTCCATACCCCAAGGCCCAGGCTTCCTTCTTCTGTGAGGCTCTTACCAGCAACTCAAAGGGCTACTGATTTTCTTACCCTCTGAATTTCTTTTATTGTTCTTATTGTCTGCACCACGTGATTGATGATCACTCAATCACATTCTGTTCCGTCTTGTTCGTTATCATTTCATCACTGCTCTGGGACCCCACTGCCTTTTCCATCAACGGAGAGGAAGTGCCTAGATGCCCTTGAAACTTTCTTCCAACTCTGATTTTGATTATGTGAAATAGTTTTTTTCTTCTTGGATTATAAACTTCTTGAGACAGATACATACATGTGTGTATATACATATATATATATATATATATTTTTTTTTAAATGTTTGTTTTGAGAGAAAGAGAGAGAGGGTAAGCAGGGGAGCGGCAGAGAGAGAAGGGGACAGAGGATCCGAAGCAGGCTCTGCACTAATAGCAGAGAGGCTGATGCAGGGTTTGAACACACGAACCACGAGATCATGACTTGGGCCAAAGTCAGACGCTTAACCGACTGAGCCACCCAGGCACCTCACAGATGCCTCACAATCTACTCTGCTCAGCACAGACAGGTGTTCAGCAAATTTCTGGTAACCATAAAGAGGCATTTTCTGTGTATATAGGAGGGTGATACGGCTCCTAGAAATGATCATTATCTGTTCAATCAAATTAATAGGGTTATAACATTCGGGTCTCCAACGTGGCATTTTTGGTACCTGGAGTAGTGTGTTCCATTCTGGCAGGCTTGCCTTAAGATAGAGATCTTGGGGCGCCTGGGTGGCTCAGTCGGTTAAACGTCCGACTTCGGCTCAGGTCACGATCTCGCGGTCCGTGGGTTCGAGCCCCGCATCAGACTCTGGGCTGATGGCCCAGAGCCTGGAGCCTGCTTCTGATTCTGTGTCTCCCTCTCTCTCTGCCCCTCCCCCATTCATGCTCTGTCTCTCTCTGTCTCAAAAATAAATAAACATTAAAAAATTTTTTTTTTTTTTAAAAAGAGATCTTTCTGTTGGATACAGACAAATTAGGGTAGACTCTGGAAACCATAATATAGGAGGTGTTGAAGGCACGTAGCCTGGATAAGAAGCAATTAATAAGAGCCCCACCCCCCCAAAAAAAACCCCAACAACAACAAACAAACCCACAACTGTATCCAAATGCTTAAAGATATAGAATGAAAAACAGTATTTGGGTGGTCCGAAAGATAAGTCTAGGACAAGTGAATAGCTTTTCATAGAATGGTGATTTTAGGGGCGCCTGGGTGGCGCAGTCGGTTAAGCGTCCGACTTCAGCCAGGTCACGATCTCGCGGTCCGTGAGTTCGAGCCCCGCGTCAGGCTCTGGGCTGATAGCTCAGAGCCTGGAGCCTGTTTCCGATTCTGTGTCTCCCTCTCTCTCTGCCCCTCCCCCGTTCATGCTCTGTCTCTCTCTGTCCCAAAAATAAATAAAAAACGTTGAAAAAAAAATAAAAAAAAAAAAGAATGGTGATTTTAGCTTAGCATAAGTAACAATTTTTTGTAAGTTTCTTATAAATTAGCTATTTAACAATGGAATGAGTTATGTGCCTCATTGGCTGTATTGATTAATTCTAAGATGTTCACTGAATGCCTGCTCTATGCCAGTACTGTTTTTGACATAAGCAAGTGATGAATGTGATAGTCAGAGTCCTGCTGTCATAGAACTTATATTCTGATGGGACATAAGAAGCAATAAGAAAAGGGGCACCTGGGTGGCTCAGTTCGTTGAGCGTCCGACTTAGGCTCAGGTCAGGATATCACGGTTCATGGACTTGAGCCCCCTCTCGGGCTCTGTGCTGACAGCTCAGAGCCTAGAGCCTGCTTTGGATTCTCTCTTTCTGCCCACCCCTGCTTGAGCTCCATCTCTCTCTCCCTCTCTCTCTGATGAATAAATGTTTTTAAAAAATCTCATTTTGGGGCGCCTGGGTGGCTCAGTTGGTTGAGTGTCCGACTTCAGCTCAGGTCACGATCTCCCGGTTCATGAGTTTGAGCTCCTCATCGGGCTCTGTGCTGACAGCTCAGAACCTGGAGCCTGCTTCCGATTCTGTGTCTCCCTCTCTCTCTGCCCCTCCCCTACTCATGCTCTGTCTCTTTCTCTCAAAAATAAATCAATGTAAACAAATTTTTAAAAAAAGAAACAATAAGAAAAAACAAAGAACTCCACAAAGAAAAGAAAAGAAAACAGGGCATGGTGATAGAAAGAAGGGAGGTGGGAAGGGATCCAGGCAAGAAGAGAGGGGGTGGTCATGGAAACCCCTGTGAAGATGACATTTGAGATGAGACTGAAATGAACAGAAGAGCCAGCCACATAAGTATCTCAGGGAAGGGCATTCCACGCCATCATGCAAGCGTGGGTGTTGGAGGACCCACAGCCAATGACCCTGTGACGGTTCAGATGTGTGTGTCCACTGGGTTAGGCTCTGGTGCCCAGCTGTTTAGCCAAACACTAACCTGGATGTGCCATGAAGGCAGTTTGTAGATGTTACTAACATTTCCAATCAGTTAGCTTTTGAAGGAGATTATTCTCCAAGATGTGGGTGAGTCTCAACTAATCAGCTGAAGGCTTTAAGAGCAAAAACAGGTTTTTCTGGGAAGAAGGAATTCTACCTCAAGACCACAGCATCGAATCCTACTGAGTTTCCAGCCTCTCAGCTGTCAGCCCACTCTACAGATTTCAGACTTGCCAGTGCTCACCATCACTCAAGGCAATTCCTTAAAATAAATGTGTGTGTGTGTGTGTGTATACAGTATATATATATATATATATATATATATATATGCACACACACATACATATAGATGTATATCCTATTGGTTCTGTGTCTCTGGAAAACTCTGACTTATATAGACCCCTTCCTGGGAGCTTCTGTATTTCCTGGCATGAAGGGTCTGTGAATCCATAGCTGATTGTGTGGGAGTGGGGAGTAGACTCTAACAGGTTATGATACCAGAATTGTTTAGGGACCAAAAAAGGTATGAATGTAACTCGTAGAAAGCATTCCTACTTCACAAATATCCCTGTTGTCTGTTGAATCCTACAGTGTAGGAGGGTAGCCTGCCATTACAAATGTCCGATAAAACATGGACATTTCATTCCTTACTCTATTTCTACATTTTAGAATTGATTCCTTACTTTAGAATTTCCCTTGAAGCGCAATTTAAAGAAGGGGTAATTAGGGGAGCCCAAATGAGATCTTTCCATTCTTTGCTGGATTATTTAAAGTAGACCTATTTATGTGTTTTGGGCTATCTGTACAGCCCAAAGACTAATCAAGAAATTCAAGGTGAAGTGCATGATCTTCTCAGCCAGCAGCCATTTTTGATGTCTAATCTCTGACAAATACCTGAGAAATCACCTTGAAATTATTTTCCTGGCATTTGCACAACTGATACAGGTCACTGATAGCATTTGTTATTCTGTCACCACCTGCTACTCCCTTCAAGCTCAGCAAATGCCTCATCAAACATTTCACAGACTCGAGACAACTTTCTCACCAGAGAACCAAACCTCCAGCGTCTCTTGGCCATCGCTGACAGGCGAACCTCCAGTATTTTCCACCAGCGGTGCAGAGTGCAGAAGAATGTCATTAATTCCCAGATAGCTACTGGCAGAGTGCGAATTACAGATTACCATGGTAAACGCACCATTTTGATGAGTAGACAAGGCCTTTATCATTAACTTTGCAGATTATCAGTCCTCTTTTCTTCTCCATATAAAATGTGTTTTAGTTTTTTTAAATGCCTAATCGTTTAGAATCTTAAAATATGCTAATTAAATTTTGTCAACATAAATCCAAACTTCAGAGTGTGAGGAATCTAAGCTGTGTTCTATGGGTAGGCAGTTTGTAGGTTTGAACGAAATTTTTGTCCCGAATGAGTCATGAAGGAACGCAAAACAGGGGATGTGGGATGGAAATTGATATTTGGAACGTTGGAGTCTCCCCTCGTATCTTCCTTCTAAGGATGTGCTGAGTCCCGTATTCATAGGGCTTAGCTTGATTCATGGATTCCGAGGCCCATGGAAAAGGCTCTATGATAACAAAATGCTTTGCTTAATCTGATGCATTTTTCTCCACTCTTTTCTTCTTTACTTTCGATGGGTTGCTTCTGCGGAAACTTCTAGACGCATCCTGTTTTCTGTCTCACCGGCACTATTTCAGATTATAGAACACATATTTCGTATGTTCCCATACATGTCTTCCAAGTAACTTAGGACAGTTGTCCACAAGCATGGAGGAGAGATGCCAGGTACCCCCGAGGGGAGGGAGCTGTCGCCCTCAAGTCGTTCCACAAAAGGAACTGCCTACTCCATCTTCGCAGTGTACAGAAATGCTGGGTCCAAACACCAGCCCCTAAACAGCTGTGTGAGCACTGGCAGGATCCTTTCTTATGCTCACTCTTTGCAGTGTTGTCTGAAGATCATGCCCCCAAACTTCACATACTTAATCCCATCTCTGCGTGTAGTACTTAATCCCATCTCTGCGTGAGCTTACGTCTAAGTATCTCTAGACTTTACCATGTCCCGTCTGAGTCTTTTCTTCTAGCTAAATATTCTTGGTCCCTTGAAACTAAGTGTCCCTTTATCAAGTGTGATGATTAATTTTATGAGGTAACTTGGCTGGGCTGCGGTCCCCCATGGTCCACCATTATTCTAGATGTTTCTGTGAAGATATCTATAGATGCAGTTAACATTAAATCAGTGGACTTTGAGTAAAGCACATTACCCTCTGTCAGGTGATGGGCCTCATCCAGTCAGAAGAAGGACTTAAGAGAAAAGAGGAAGGTTGCCTGGAGGTGCAAGTTGGCCTCAAGACTGCAACGTAGAAACCCCGCCTGAGCTTCTAGCCTGCTGCCCCGTGGAATTTGGGCTTAAGACAACCGCAACATCAGCTCTTGCCAGAATTTCAAGCCTGTGGGCCCATTTGACAGATTTATGACTTGCCAGCCCCCACAATCATGTCTGCCAATTTCCTAAAAGCTCTCTTTCTCTCTCTCTCTCTCTCTCTCTCTCTCTCTCTCTCCTTCTCTTTCTCTCTCAATCTCCCTCTCATATATATCTAGAAATGTACCTATTGGTTCTGTTTCTCTGAAGAACCCTGACTAATACACCGAACGACAAACTATTTTCATTTTTCTCATCCTCCTCATTATTTCTGAATATGCTCCAGGTTACTAACACCTTCCCTAATATGCACGAGGTGTGATGAGAACAAGGTTGAGCAGAATTATTTCCACCGTATCCTAGCTCCAGTATCAGTCCGTGCACACCTTAGTAGTCCCTAAGAATAGAGCCTTGGCAATAGAGAGAGCTGGATTTAACTTAACAATTTTATGACTTAAACAAGTTACTTCTTTCAGGTTCAGTTTCTTAAATCTCTGGATGACGATAGTAACTACCTCATGGTATCTTGTGGTGGGAGAATAAAAAGATAGTCTACTTTAAGGAAAGAAACAGTTGTTCTTTGGCTTTAGAAACAGGTAATCACCAGAACCAGGTTTAAACCCATCGTAATTGATCAATGACAACTTGCTACAGTAACAGGAAGCCAACCGGTGACAGAGCAACGCTTCTTAAAAACAGCCAATTAGCAACAGCCTCCCAGCAATGACCATACTTCTGAAGGTCAGCCAACCAACAACCGTCTTACTTGAATAACTCCATTTCCAGGCCCAAATACCAACTCATCCCTAAGGCCCCTGCTTGCGCACACGCTTGATCCCTGAACTTGACGTTTGCTCAAACCCCGTACGAGTGCAGCTGTCTGCTTTGCTCAGAGACACTGCATTTTATAAGTACAGCGCTCCCCTGTTCAGCAATAATTTCAACATTTTGTTTCAGGCATTGAATGGTGGTCACATCTTTTGACAGAGGATAAAGTTGGAGCATATGTGAAAAGTATAGTGCCTGGCATAGAATAATCATTTGATGAATGTTAGCTGTTTTCTTGAGTGTGTAATCTGTTGATGTCCTCTAATGTTGCTCTGGCTTTTTTGATAGCAAATGCTGCCAGCCCGGGAATGATATTTTGATTGTTTGGCATGCCTGCACACAAAATGGGCATGTCTGGGGCATGAAATCAACATCCACCTAGGCCTGTGACAAGGAAAAGGAATGCCCTAACAAGCAGGATGATCAGGACAATAGTGGCTCGTTGGAAATATCCATGACCATGGCTACACCTTGTCCAGCCATACTCCCGTCTGCTTCACAAGCTGCCGTCTGAGCCTTGCTACATTACAGTGTAGACTCACAGTGTCCACTAAACTCCAGGGTTCTCTCCACAGGGGCTACTGATGACCCATCAATTCCCAGCTGCATGTATTTGGTTTTTTTAAGACCCCAAAAGAGCAGGGTAAGACCTTTATCACATTCAATTTCATCTTGCTAAATTTAGTCCAGTGCATCAGTCTGATCAAAATCCTAGATGGGAAAATGCCTTCGAATATACATCGAAGTGGGAAACACTAAGGTTTTAGACACATAGAAGGATATTTTTGCCTTCCTAGTGAAAGGCTCTGCTCTGTCATCACTTTGTGCATGAGATTCTGCTGTTAAAGATGGGATCCAGGAAGGAGGAATGTTTATTTTTTACTTTATATAGACATTATTTCTTTAGCGTTACAGAAAATTATTGAGAAACTAGTAAAGAGTTCATGTATGCCAACACCCGGTTTCCTCTATTATTAACATCTTACATTCATGTGGTATCTTTGTTATAATGATTGATACATTATTGTCAACTAAAGTCATACTTTATTCAGACTTCCTTAATTTCTACCTAGTGTCCCGTTCTTCTCCAGGATTTCATCCAGGATACCATATTACTGTTAGCTGTCTTTTCTTTTTAGACTCTTCCAGATGGTGGACCTTTCAAACTTTCCTTGCTTTGATGACCTTGACAGTTTTGAGGGTTGGCCAGGTATTTTGTGGAATGCCCCCCAAATCTGTGTTTTTTCTCATGATTACATTGGGATTCTGGTTTTGGAGGGGAGGAAATACCCAGAGGTGAAGGGCCATTTTCATCACATCACATCAAGGGCCCGTACCATCAACATGACTTATCACTGTTGATGTTGGCCTTGATCACCTCACTGAGGGAAAGTTTGTCCGACTTTTCCCCTGTAAAGTCACTCTTTTATTCCTTTTTTCTATAGTATTCTTTGGAAGGAAATCACAATGCAGAGCCCACATTTAAAGATTGGGGAGTTATGGTCCATCTTCTTGAGGGAGGAGTGCCTAAATGAATTATTTGGAATTATTCCGTATGGGACATTTGTCTCTTCTCCCCTGTTTGTTAGTTTCTTTATTCCATCACGTATTTATATCAGGATGGCCTCATGGATTTTTAAAAACATTTTGGATTATAATTCAAAATAATATAATTCAAAAAAAATTTTTTTTAAATTGTGCCAGCTTTGACCATTGGGCCCTCTTTCAGTTGACTCTTGTACCCTTTTGACAGGATCCCATTGTTAGGGGATCTCATTTGTTGTTTGGGGTTTGTTTGCTTGTTCAAGCACTTATTCTCCAGCAGCACAAAATGCCCCAGGCACATCTTGTCCACCTGGGAGTAGAGGAGACCTGTCTTACTGAAGTTGTGTAAGACACCGGCAGGCAAGCCGTGGGCTGAGATCCCTTTCACCAAGTCTAACAGCGTGGTCTAGAGGCTCTCCTCCACTTCCAGACTGACCACGGTCAGACTTTGTGTTCTCCTGTCCTTTCTCTTCTTTTGCAAGACAAGGTCTCAAGTGTCTCAGGTTCAAATGGGGGAGGGGGTGGTCCCCAGTGGATGTCCAGTGCAAGATGGTAGGATGGACAGGAGTGAATTTCTTCAGGAAGGACATTCGCTGAAAGCCAATTTCCCCAAAGGCCAGTTCTCTGCGTTTGTTTTGTTTTTTAAACAATGTATAAAGTTTACAACAATTACTATTGATTGGGATGTGTGTGTGTGTGTGTAAGTTTTGAAGATTTCTGCAAAATTTTGGTGGGCTTATTTCATTTTATGTTCATAATAGCATCTTCAGGAATATTCTGTTGAATATGTCACAATTTTTTCAATCACTTTTGCAGATATATTCTCTAAGATGAACTTGATTTTTTTTTTAATCACAAAATCAAAACATAAGGTTGTACCTGTATTTTACAGGGCTCTCTTGGAGTCCCACGGCGATTGTGATATTCTTGCAATAAGGATAATAACACCCCAAGCAGAAATGGATTGGTTCAGAAGCCCGCGAGGCCAGCAGTCGAGCCTGAAGTCAGAGACCTCAAGAGATGACTTCTATACATCCCTTTCTGGTGTCGCAGTTCTGGGTGCCCTTGAATTAAGGGGTTTTATTGCTACATCTTGACAATAGCCAGAAAAGATCTTTAAAAGCATAGTGCTTAGAGTAGCTAAGAGAAGGAATTCAGATGGCTTATGGAAACCTGGATCAGTAATATAGTCTATTAAACAAGCCATCTGAGGGCAGAAGCCTTTTTCAAGTGGGGTTTTCAAAACCTCCCCCGTAAGAAGCATTAGAAAAGAGAATGTTTATTTTCCACATGCAGAGGCCTCCATAGGCAGCCAGGTGGCATTTTTACTCAGTAGTGGCCTTTGGGCACATCAGTCAGAGAGTCACAGGTGGCTGAAGCCACGGAGGGGCTTCTTCAGCCTCTTCTCCCCACACCCACAGCCCCAGAATGCCTCATGTTTCAAAAGATTTATCAAACCATAAAACACAAAGTTATATGGGTGGCTCAGCTGTCTGAGTGTGGATCAGAAGCTCTAATGGGCTGATTCATGGAAAATCCATTACCGATGTCAGATATGAAGAATTTTGTTGTTGTTGTTGTTGTTGCTTTAACCAAGTGGCCTGGAAATATGAATCAATATGGTGACTGTCAGCTGAAGAAGTTATTGGTAGGACCTCTGGTTGTAAATAGAAATGTTAAAGGGTGGTTTTTTGCTTTAGAAACATTTATTAAGTTTATCTATGATATTTATGCTTTAAAGGATTATAAAAATATATTCTCTCCCATTAAGTAGACTACTTCGTTAAAATAAATATTATTTCCCCGTAGAAGTTCGGCAACCAAATCATTTTCTGTAAAGACATTTTGAATCTCCTAGTTCATCAAGTGTCATTTACCATATTTTGAACAGTGAAATTATAACATCCGAACCAAGTAGGAGTGCCAGATGAAGGATACCCAGTTAAGCTTGAATTTTAGATAAACAGTGAATATTTCTCGTAGGTCCATGAAATATGTTTAGGATGTATTTTTACTCAAACTTTACTTATTTCAAATTTAACAGGGAATCCTGTATATTTTTTGCTAGCTCTAGCAACCCTCTCACCAAGGCAAATTTCCCTGGAAGAAATTTGAAGCTATCCACGTAATTTCTAATCAAGCACATCGGCTTTTATTTACACCGTGATATCAACTTTACACAATCCATGGAATAGACGTGTGTCCGACACCTTGCAACTCATTGGCTCTCGGCCCATTCCGATCCACCTCACAAAGCCCCATCGCACCAGAGAAATGGCTTTTGTCACGGCCACCAGTGATTTCCATGTTGCCAGATCCAACGGACACTTTTTCGTCCTCCACTTCTCAGCAGCTTCCAGCGATGTTGACCTCCCTCCAGCTTTTGAAAGAGCTTTGGCTTCTGTGACCCCTTTCTCTGTCCTGCTTTTCTACCTACCTGACCACTAATCCTCATGCCTCAGTCAGATCCTCTTATATTCTAACTACAAATGGGGAATTCCTGGGGCGCCTGGGTGGCTCAGTCGGTTGAGTGTCCGACTTTGGCTCAGGTCATGATCTCATGGTTCATGGGTTTGAGCCCCATGTCGGGCTCTGTGCTGACAGCTCAGAACCTGCAGCCTGCTTCGGATTCTGTGTCTCCCTCTCTCTCTCTGTCCCTCCTCTGCTCATGCTCAGTCTCAAAAATAAATATAAACATTAAAAAAAAATTTTTTTTTAAATTGGAAATTCCTTATGGCTCCATACCAGGTTCCCCTTTCTTCTCTTTCTATACCAACACCATCCGATAGAAATTTCTGTGAGGATGAAAATATTCTATATCACTTATCAATGCAGCAGCCACTACCCACACGTGGGTGGCTGAGGAAATGAGGCTAGTTATGACCGAGGAATTCAATTTTTATTTAAAAATGTTTTAATGTTTATTTATCTTTGATATAGAGACAGAGAGATAGTGTGCAAACAGGGGAGGGACAAAGAAAGATAGAGACAGAATCTGAAGCAGGCTCCAGGCTCTGAGCTGTCAGCACAGAGCCTCGCATGGGGCTCAAACTCACCAGCCATGAGATCATGAGCTGAGCCAAAGTTGGATGCTCAACCGACTGAGCCACCCAGGTGCCCCTGAATTTTTTATTTCATTTGATTAATTTCTATCACGACATATAGCCAGCAGCTACCATATTGGATAGCACAACTCCAGGCTGCCTTACAAGGCTGAGCTATGATAAAGCAGCTTTAGACTTAGGACTTCCTGGGTTTTATCTGTAGCTCTGATCTCCCCACGGAGCTACAGTGTTATATTCATCTGATAACTCAGATGACTCACAAGCATGGACTGATCATAGCTGGTTTTTTTCTCAGCTGCCACTATTCGGAGAATGGCACCACCAGCCACTCGGTTTGTTGAACCTGGAAAATGAGAGTTGTTCTTGATTTTTTTCCCTTTTCCTTACTATCTCACGTCCACACCGTAAGTGACTTCCATTGATTCTACCTCCGACTTGCATTTTGCGTCTGTCCACTTCCTTTTATCTCTGCCGCTACCTCTTAATTCGAGCCATCATTCTGTCATGCCTGAATAACTTGCAATAATCTCCTGGCCTCTTGAACCCCACTTCAGCCCCCTGTCTAAACATGATCGTCTCAAAACATGAATTGGATTGTGTCGTTTTTCTGCTTATAATTCATCCCCGGTTCGCCTCTGCTTTGGGAATAAAATGTCAATTCCTTGTTTTGGACTTCAAGAACCTGGACCCTGCTTTCCCTTCCAACCCATCTAATACTGTGTGTCCTCTTGTCCCTTTGACTAGGACTTCTGAGGCCACATACGCTCTGCTGCCTCAGGGCCTTTGCACTTGCTACTTCTCATCCGCAGCCTCTTCCCCACCCATCGACCTGGACAGCCTTTTCTTACCCTTTGGTTCTTTTTTTTTTTTTAAGTTTTTTTTTAATGTTTATTTATTTTTGAGACAGAGAGAGACAGCGCATGAGCAGGGGAGGGTCAGAGAGAGAGGGAGACACAGAATCTGAAACAGGCTCCAGGCTCTGAACTGTCAGCACAAAGCCCAACACGGGGCTCGAACTCACGGACTGTGAGATCATGACATGAGCCGAAGTCGGACAGTCAACCGACCAAGCCACCCAGGCGCCCCTTACCCTTTGGTTCTTGACTACGTACTGCAGGGAGCTCTCCCCTCACCACTTATCCCAATGGGTTTCGCTTCCATTTTCTTATTCTCTGTGTCCTCATATGGACCGTTTTCTCCTTCATGGCCCTCCCCATCTGTAGGTACATTGTGTGCTTGCTTCCTGAATGTCTGTGTAGCCCACCAGCCCACATGCTCCAAGAGGGCAGAGGCTTCTATTTCACTCACTGAACATATGTAATACTTGCACATCACTGATGCCTAGTGGAGTTCAATAAATATTTGTTGAATGTATGAATGAATGAATGAGCTCATGCTTTGACTTATAGGCAGGGTACTATATCTAATTTTGTCACTTTCAAAATCCAATTTTTAATTCGTATTTTACAGTGCAAATGACACGACTCCTGTCAACTTCCTCCCTTTTCCATTAAATGAACACAATAACGGCATCCAGAGAAAAGTCAGAGATGATAGAGCTTAATTACACTGAGAATGCTGTCTTTCTTTCAAGCCTCCATGAGACCATATTGTGTTGAGCTTCCTGGAACGGCTTACACTAAAGAGGTTTCCAGTACTATTGTGGCAAATTAGAGACCCTGGTTGCACTTTGAAATCATCTGAGAAGCTTTAACGTATCCTGGCTGGGTGTCAGCCCTGGAGATTCTGATTTAGTTGGTCTGGGGTGCACCCTGCATACTAGAACCACTCAAGCTGCCCAGGAGATTCTAACATGTGGTCAGGGTTGCGTCTCGCAGAGGGAAGTTGTGGACCGAAGAAGGACGAGTGCAGTGAGAGACTGTCTTTCAAATCCTTTTGTCAGTTGTGAATTCTGCCATGGTGCTCTTAGTGCCACATCTCACAGATTAGTTAACGGTGTCTTATAAGATGTTTTTATTATGATAAAAGCCCATTGGCGTTTCTGACAAATGTCCCATTGAAACTGTCTGTCAGAGGTTAGATTCACTATTTTAAGACTTTAAGATTCTTCCAGGTAAGTCTACTTCCAGACTATTCATGAAGGGGAAAGAACGATTAGCTAGTGAATAACTTGTGTTTCTGTTTAGTGCCTCTTGGCACTTGGCAAGTCCAATGGTGGTCGTCTGCCTCGATCGAAGGTGTCAGTGGCCAGCCTGGCCTCACCTCTTGTGCTTTATCTCCCTCTGTGCTCAACAGCTGATATTGTCATGGCTCTTGCCGCAGGCTTGGGCTCCTCCTGGTTCATAAGGTGAGCAGAAACTTTGGCTGCTTTAACTTACACTCCCTATGTTTGAAAGCTAATAATAAGTGAATAAGCAAAGATCTATTAATAGCTAGCATGAATAATTAATATTACTATCCATTAATAAATTAATCAATAATGTTAATCATTTTCATGATAAATATTAATACTAATAACAATATGACAGCTAGGTCTTTGCGAGTTTCCTACTTTCATTCATTTTCCACAAAGCTTTTTTGCCTCCTAATCAGTGTTTCAGAGCAGTAGATATGACCCAGAGTCTAAACCTTCCTGTGCTTTCCTCAGTTGGCCCAGTTTGCAAGAGCTGATCTGTGCTGCATAGTCACCCACCCTGTAACCCCTGGTTCTTTGGAGGATGGCATGGCTGGAAGCCCTGGCCAACACTTGGGGTATGTTTCTGCACCCGCCTCTCCTGGGATCAACTCCCACATCCTGGCTCCTGAGTACTGCCCACCATCCAGACCCTTCGACACTGTGGTTAAACTTCCAGAAACCAAAAGTCATGTTTTCTCCATTGGCTCCAGCTTTATACAATCTCTTTTATTGTCAGAACCATTTATCCTTTGCACCTGAGCCCCCACTGTCCCCATGCTCTAGGAAAATGTGTCTCATTATTCAGTAGTTCTCACCCATTTTGATAATCTTTCAACATTTCCTTGCAACATCTGCACTATTGGCTGCATAAATCTTCTTAAACACCCCCAAACTATCTTTGTCTCGGCAAAAATAATTTGAAATCATAGGTTTGATGCGTTACTTGTATCTTTCCCTATTACACATTAAAATAAATCCAGGGGCGCCTGGGTGGCTCAGTCGGTTAGGCGTCCGGCTTCGGCTCAGGTCATGATCTCGCAGTCTGTGAGTTCGAGCCCCGCGTCGGGCTCTGTGCTGACAGCTCAGAGCCTGGAGCCTGTTTCAGATTCTGTGTCTCCCTCTCTCTGACCCTCCCCTGTTCATGCTCTGTCTCTCTCTGTCTCAGAAATAAACATTAAAAAAAATTTTTTTAAATAAAAAAAAATAAATCCATAACTATTCATATAAAGTATTTGTGGACTATTTAGAATTGCTCTGTAACCAGGGCACCCTTGTACCACACTTTGGGAAATGTTCGCCTCAGGGCTCCCACCCCGGGTGTGCTCACTCCCATCCCTGCCCTGCCCCTTTCCACCTGTCCTACGTGGATCCCTCAGGCCCCATGTTGGGACAAAAATACTTAGAAGTAGTAAAAGTCCCTGCTTGGTGGAAGGTGCACACGTGTTCGGCACAAATGGAATCAACGTGATATGCTGGTTATGAGCACAGACTCTGGAGGGGACCTGAATTCAAATCCCAGCTGCTGCTTACTGCATAAGCCACTACACCTCTCTTAGGTAGCTCAGGGAAACGCTGGGAGGGTTAAATAAATTAACGTATATTCAGAGCTTGGAACAGTGTCTGCCCCTGCAAGTGCCATATAAATGGTAGATATTATTATCAACTGTATGTTCGGGCGACGGAAGTCTAAAGAAAGAAGTAGTCCATGAGTATACTACGCATCCTTTCCTCTGAGAAAGAGTTGACTAGGGAATCACAGGAGTATACTCATCTTTTTTTAATCTTGAGGTTAGTACTCCATGTATTTATTGGGGTGGTAAAATACATATATAACACTCAATAATTTAAAATGGTATCTATCTGACGTACTGAGATTTAGTGATACAAATTGAGTATTCTATGCAACGAGAATACTCCATTCTTAAAAAAAAATTTAGGTACTTTGTATTAATTTGAAAACTGAATGATTTTAGTAAGTATTGGAAGCTATGCAAAAATGTGTGTGTGTGTGTGTGTGTGTGTGCATTCTGAATATTTTGAATTGGCTTTCTGTTATTAGCATAGCAAGTAGTTCTTTCTAAAGTAAACTACTGGAATACATAGAAATAAATTTATCTGAGAAAGTGAAAGACCTGACCCACACACTGAAAACCATAAGACATTAATGAAAGAAACTGAAGACATAAATAAATAGATATCCCATGTTCATGGATTGGAAGAATTCATATTATCAAAACATTCATATTACTCAAGGCAATCTACAGATTCAATGCAAAAATTCCTATCAATATTCCAATGGCGTTTTCCACAGAAATAGAAAAAACAATTCTAAAATTTGTCTGGAACCACAAAAGATCCCCAAACAGCCAAGGCAATCTTGAGAAAAAAGAACAAAGCTGAAGGCATTCTGATCTCTGATTTCAAACTATATTTCGAAGCTGTTCGTAGCTAACAATATGCTATTGGCATAAAAACAGACACATAAATCAATGAAATGAATAGAAAGCCCAGAAATAAATCCATATATAAAAGGTCAATTAATTTACAATGAAGGAGGCAAGAATACACAATGGGGAAAGAACAGTCTCTCCAACAAATGATGCTGGGAAAACTGGACAACCACATGCAAAAGAATGAAACTGGACCACTGTCTTATACCATACACAAAAATTGACTCACTTGAATTAAGAACTTAAGTATAAGACCTGAAACTGTAAAATTCCTAGAAGAAAACAAAGGCAATAAACTCCCTGACATTGATTGATCTTGGTGATGATTTTTTGGATTTGACACCAAGAGCAAAGGCAACAAAAGCAAAAATAAGCAAGTGAAATGACATCAAACTGAAAGGCTTTTGCACAGCAAAGGAAATCATCGACATGAGGCAACTTACTGAATGGGAGAGAATATTTACAAATCATATCTCTAACAAGGGGTTAATACCCGAAATACATAAAAAGTTCATACAAGTCAATAGCAAAAGAAACAATCCAATTTAAAAATGGGCAGAGGATCTGAAGAGACATTTTTAAAGAAGACACACAGATGACCAACAGGTACATGAAAAGATGCTCAGCACCACTCATCATCAGGGAAATGTAAATCAAAACCACAATGAGATATCATTTCACATCTGTTAGAATGGCTATTATTAAGACGAGAAATAATAAGTGTAGGCGAAGATGTAAAGAAAAGGTAACCCTTGTGCATTGTTGGTGGGAATGTAAATTGGTGCAGCCACTGCGGGAAACAGTATGGAGGTTCCTCAAAAAATTAAAGATAGAACTACCATGTGATCCAGCAATTCCTCTGCTGGGTATCTATCCTAAGAAAAGACAAACACTGATTTGAAAAGCTATATGCACCCCCATGTTCATTGTAGCATCATTTATAATAGCCAAGACATGGAAACAATTGAAGTACTTGTCTTCCTATGGATGAATGGATAAAGAAAATGTGGTATATAGATATGATTGAATATCATTCAACCATAAAAAGGAACGAAGTCTTGCTATTTGTGACAACATAAATGAACCTTGAGGCATTATGCTAAGTGAAAGAAGTCAGACAGAGAAAAGCAAATACCATATGATCTCACTTACATGCGAAATGTAAAAAATAAAAAACAGAGTTCATAGATACAGAGAACGTATTTTTGGTTGCCAACAGTGGGGGCGAGCAAAATGGGTGAAGGGAGGCAAAGGTATAAAAAATAAAATGAAATAAACTATAAAACTGTCAAATAAAATGAATATGGTTTTATATATTATAACAACTGTTTTCCCAGGTCATAATATGAACATTTTTTTTCCTATTTCTATTTCAAAATTGCACAAGCATCAGCTACATTACTTTAAAACTCCTTTATTACATTTAATTGAACATTATCAATGACATTTATGAGGAGTAACAAATGAACAGTAAATCTGTGTTTGAATAAAACATCTCAGTTCTAATTCTGAAACCGAATCAGGAAAAAAACCCATATTTTAGCACAATAATAATCCATTAACTACACATCACCGTTAGGTTGTGTCTGCAATGAAAACATTCATCAATGTCAAGAAAAGGTATTCCGATGATACTGCAAAAGAAGATTCTCTTAAAAACGATGGCATCTTATCACTGCAATACTGTAGATTTTTTTTTAAAGCAGTAGATCTATACTTGGGATAAAATGATCAAATGTATTTCCTGAAGCTCTTTTAATAGATTATAAAATTTCTATTTAGCACTTACAAAGTGACTCGGGAGAGAAGATTGTAAATATTTCTTCCTGACGCTATTCTGACAACTTCTAAGGCCAGAGAAGGATTTGTGAAACTCTCTATGGTCAACTGGGAAAGGCTTAGAAGGAGAACCAGGATTCCTGGCTTCTCCTCCAGTGAATTTAGCTCATTGATCATCATGGTATCCAGTTTGCTTGTAGGTTCATTTGGGAGAGTCACATTTCAGACCTAATTCTATGTCATGTGATAGGTTTTAAAATGCTGTGCAAAATTTCCCTATACTTTCTAAACACCCCCAACCCATAATTTTCTCAACTGATCAACATTTTTATTATTGTATGTGTCTCCTAGGTCAATCTTCCAACTCAACAAGAGATAGTTCCTAGTCCACGTTTCCTGCCTGCATGGACACCAATACTATGTCGTGCCCAGGACTATGGTTCAAAAGTCCTCACTGCCATAGCTAAAGAATGGACTAACCCCATCCGAATAACTGATTGCCGACCCCAACCTAGGTGGACACACGTCCCAAGTCTCTGCTCCGTCTGTCCCGGAGGGAGCCGACTCTTGAGGAAAAGCCAAAGTGGGTCTCATGGCTCTGCAATCACCTGGAATTTTCAAAGGCAGTGGCCCTGCTGGAGAGGCCCTGGCCCCTGTGGTCGGCAAGTCCAAACCTTCCGGGTAGATGGACACGGGGATGTTTTCAGAAGCATAGTTACACCCCGAAAGGCTCTTAACTTCCTTTATGTTGTCACAGTATTTCAGAGCAGGGGGCTGGTAGGCCTGGTAGGACACTTTGGTGGTGGTGGTGATCACAGTCTGTAGTGCTGGAGCACCTGCGGAGGGAGTCGTGAGGTACCGACAGGGAAGCTCCGTGTTACAATAAGGGTGAGTGGACGCGGCCTGGAACTGTCCATGGTCCGTCCTCTCCCCAAGGCCAGGTTTTCCAAGAGCTGGTTTCCAGCCATGTTGTTTACTGGCGAAATCAAAGCTCCTCTCAAGGCTGCTGTATGAGTTGACATTATATTGCAGTGCATTTAGATGGACCCAGTCTGTGTCATTTGGGAGATTGCTGGAATTTTTACAAAGGGTGGGATGTGTGTTTGGATTTGTGTAACTAGGACCCGCCAATTCGTAGCTGCAAGGTGCCCTGGGCAAATAGATTCTTGGGTTTGGATATTTCTGAAAGGGTGGCATTATGTCCGCTTGAAAGGTGGCAAGGTCACAGGTAGCTCTGTAAGCATCCGAGCTCGGGAAGGAAAAGCAAGGCTGTGCTGGAATAGGGAAGCCGGTGTCAGTAATTATATCAAAGTCTTCTGAATCTTCCAAGGAAGATATGTTGTTGAAATGTCCACTGTTGTCTTGATTCTCCCCCACCTAAAAAAAAAAAATGATATAAATTTTTATTTGTAAATAAAAATGTAAATTACATGGGCAAGCTCATCTGTAAGAGTAGCCAACCACCGAATAAAAACAAATTCCAGGGGCGCCTGGGTGGCTCAGTCGGTTAAGCATCTGACTTCAGCTCAGGTCACGATCTCATGGTTTGTGAGTTTGAGCCCCATATCGGGCTCTCTGCTATCAGCACAAAGCCCGCTTCTGAACCTCTGTCCCCTTCTCTCTCTGCCCCTCCTCTGCTCTCTCTCTCTTTCTCTCTCTCAAAAATAAAAATAAAACCATTAAAAAACCCACTTCCAATTAGTGGGTTCTGTGCCGTGTTATAGCTGCTCAGGTACGTGATTTGGGCACACGGGTCCAAGAGCTGTAGAACTTAAGCTTGCTCGGGCATGAATAGCCTGCTGAATGAAGAGGGTTCATCGGTAGTTGGGAAGGGTGGGTCTGAGTGGTAGACGGTTCTGTGTTTCCTCATCCTATGTTTATAATCATAGAGACACAGACCTGGGTTCAAATCCTGCCTCTGTCCCTCATGAGTTGAACAAGTTACTTAACCTCTCCGAGCTTCAGATGCCTAATTAAAATTAAAAAAAAAAAGAATTAAGACAGTTGAAGAAGAAAAAATAAAGTTAGCACAGTTGATCTGGTGTCTTTGCGCATAAATAGAAACTTTTAGCCTCCCAGAGCCTCTTACCCCTACCTTGCAAGTGCTGAGAATTGCAGGCAACTCTAATTGGACAAATAAAATTAAAGTTAGTACGGGAAAGATAAGTTCTAACCAAAGGTAGAATTGGCAAAACCGCAAAAAAAACAAACGGGGCTCAAAAATAATAACCTTCTCTTTAGGCTTTTGTGACCATTTCGTGCGTGAAAGCTCTTAGACCCTGTGTGCCTGGCACATAGAAAGTGCTCAAACATCACTTTCTCCTACCCCCAGACTAACATGTCTGCTTGGCATGCTTTGGTTGAAAAGCCAAACTGGATCACTTTGCTCCAAGAAATTTTATCTGTTCTATGTAAATAAGGCCAAGGACCCTACCCTCTTAAGGATGTGCTGTTAACTCACTGTTGGTATGCACATGTTTCTCTCGTTATTAAAAATGGGTAATTGCCCTTGTATATGGATGTCCACACACACCCTCACTGTATCATTGACAGTAGAGATGGTTTGCTTTTTTTTTTTTTTTTAGAAGAAGAAATTAGAAACCCTGCCTGAAAAAGGGTGTCTCGGTGGCTCTGTCGGTTAAGCATCCAACTTCAGCTCTGGTCATGATCTCATGCTTTGTGAGTTCAAGCCCTGAATCGGGCTCTGCACGGACAGTGTGGAGCCTGCTTGGAATTCTCTCTCTCTCTCTCTCTCTCTCTCTCTCTCTCTCCCTCCCCCCTCCTTTGCTCTCGGCCCCTCCCTCCCTCTCTCTCTCCCTCTCCCAAAGTAAATAATAAGTAAACTTAAAAAAGAAAAGAAACCCTATCCAAAATGGTGACTCAATGACATTTTGTGGGACATATAATTTTCACATAAAATCAAACCTTTCTAATTAATTTATGACATTCATGTTTTACACAATCAGTGTATTTTCTGATGACAATGAACACAGACTACAGCGTAATGGCAGCTCCCCATTACCTCTGGTTCTCGAATTCTCTTTTTCTGGGGTTGGTAAAAAGAGGCCATTTGTCTCTTGATGGCACTTCTTCTAGCTTCCGTCTCTGATTTGCTCTCCGGTCTTGGGTGATCGTGGACTCCCTTGGCCTGCATCAATAAGGAAACAAATCATACGTTTGTTCCTCGGAAGGAAGTTTGCTGTGTTTGTCAAAAATTGACTGCGCCTTTCCCAAGATCGCGAGTTGTTTTTTGTTTTCTCAAAACAACAGAGGAAAAAACTATTGAGCAGCGTAACAGAAATCTTAAAAGGTTACTTAGCAATCCTTTCACCGTATTAACTCAGCTATAACTATAATTTGGCTCAGAGCCCTTAAAGAGCACACACAAGGTGAGCTCTTTTCCCCAGCACCGACTTCTGGCCACGGCGCTGCATTTGGGTTAGTCCCGAGTTTCTAAGGCACATGGCAGGTGGTCGGGTCCCTAAGCAGGATGAAAAAAATCCACCACACATTGGAACACCCCCCCTTCCCCCACCTACTTGAAAAAATATCGCGTTGCCATCAAGCCTCCAGAAGTTGGTTACAGGGTACCCACTGTGCCCTCGACAGGGGATCAGCTCCAAAGCCGAGTGGCAGTTGGGGCACGCTTTCTCTGCAAAGCCAGAGGGAGTGAAAGATTAATAGCAACTCGGACTCGGCTGCTTTGGAAGGAGGACAGGGCACAGGTGTCGGGAAAAGGGATCTCGAGGCCACAAGGCCCTCACTCTGTTGCTTAAGCCGCGCCTTGTCGCAGATGGCGGGCCGCAGCTGCAGGCGGGAGCCGTCGGGGAGGGCGCAGGCCCGGGCGCACACCACCACACCCAGGCACGACTTCTTGAGGATGTGGCCGTTGTGGTTGTTGGTGTTTCGCATGGCCCAGCCGCTCAGGTGGCGCTGGGCCTTCTTCTCGTCGCTGCGGTAGATGAAGCGCACGTAGCCGTCGGGCCACTCGCAGAAGTGGTCGAAGTGGGCCGGCTCCTGGAAAGGGGAGGGAAGGGCCGTGGAGTTGGTCCAGGCCGCACCTGACACACCACGCTTTGCATTTGTCCCGAGCACGGCAGCGTGAAGAAGGGCCCCTTTCCATTCCAGAGATGTCAGAAACCACGGAAACTGCTATCACACAATGTCACCTGCCGTTCTGTCGACTGGCTGTTCATCGATTATCCTTTAAATGCTGTCCATGTACTAGTTCATCTGGCCTTTCAGAACCCACACGACAGCAGGTACTTTTATTGTCCCAATTTAAGCCCATAGTACACGGAGACCAGAGAGGTTATTTGCCGTGCCCCAGGTCACACAGCTAGTAAGACGTGGCTCTAGGATTTTAGCCCTAACAGTTTGATTACAGAGCCTCTTTGCCTTACCATCGTGGTATACCACTTCCGGGTATCTTTAAATGTTAAATTAAAAATGAAGACATTTTGGGGTGCTTGGGTGGCTCAGTCAGGTAAGCATCAGACTTCCGCTCAGGTCATGATCTCACAGTTCATGAACTTGAGCCCTGCTTTGGGGTCTGTGCTGACAGCTCAGAGCCTGGAACCTGCTTCGGAGTCTGTGACTCCCTCTCTCTCTGCCCCTCCCCCACTGTGCTCTGTCTCTCTCAAAAATAAATAAACATTAAAAAAATTTAGATAAATACTGAGCACTAAGCAAAATCAGTCAGAGAGAGAGAAATACATGATTTCACTCATATGTGGAATTTAAGAAACAAAACAGATGAACAGAGGGGAAGGGAAGGAAAACTAAGATAAAAACAGAGGGGGAGGCAAACCATAAGAGACTCTTAAATACAGAAAGCAAACTGAGGGTTCCTGGAAGGGTGGGGGGTCGGGGGTGAGCTAAATGTGTGATGGGCATTAAGGGGGGCACTTATTGGGATGAGCGCTGGGTGTTATACGTAAGTGATGAATTGTTAAATTCTACTCCTGAAACCATAAAACAATAAAAAAATAAAATACTGAGCACTGCTTCGGTATTCGTGGTTGGTGGTCTTTGCCCATGATACATGGTATGGATACTGTAATGTCTTTCTCGCACAGAAGTTGAATATAAGATTGCCCTTTACCAAGCACTTAGTATTTACCAGGTCCTGTCTGGGGCGGGGGTCGGCACACTTGGAGCCCTTGGCCAAATCCAGCTTGTCACTTATTTTGGTACACGACTCACAAGCTAAGAAGGATATTTATATTTTTTAATGGTTGGGGGGAAATCCAAAGAATTATATTTTGTGACACATGAAAACTATAGAAAACTCAGGGGTGCTTGGGTGGCTCAGTGGGTTAAGTGTCAGCCTCTTGATTTTGGCTCTGGTCATGATCTCACATGGAGCCCTGTCGAGCTCTGTGCTTGGCATGGAGTCTGCCTGAGATTCTTTCTCTCCCCATCCCCCTCTGCCCTCCCTGGCTTGCTCCAACTCTTCCTCTCTCTCTCTCTCTCTCTCTCTCTCTCTCTCTCTTCTTCCTTCCCCTCCCAAAAAGGAAAATTATATAAAATTCAAGTATCAAGATCCATAAAGAGAGTTGTATTGGGACATGGCCACGCACATATGTCTACGTATTGTCTAGGGCTATTTTTTGTATATGGCAGAATTGGGTATTTGGCACAGAGACAGTGTGGCCCACAAAGCCACGTTACGAAGTATCGATGATCCTTACAACAACCTTCCATGACGGGCATCCATACTCTTATTTCGTAGACAAGGAAGCCAATGTTAGAGAGATAACCTTCTACAGTGGCATTACTCGTATTTAAACAGATCTGTGGCAGCCAGACCCAACTGGCTTCACCCGCAGGGTAGAGGCTGGAAGAGTATTATCATAGTAATAAGCCATTTGCACCTTCTGTCTCTCCCACCACCCCCAAGTAACGAGATCTAACATTTGCAGAGCAAAAACTATTCTCGGTCCGACAATTCTGACTTGGCTACATTGTTAGTATTATAACATTTCAACAGTAATAGGTAAATGGGCAGTTTGGGGTTCCAGTGGGTTCTAAAACCACAGGGATATTGTCGAAATCATCGTTATTACAAATAGGCATCATTTATCTTTTCTCAGAAATATTGCCATTGACATAAATTAATATGCTGACTTAAGGTAAGTCACAAATGAAATATATAATGGTGTACTATCAACTCTAATATCTAAATGCTAATATCTTTGTTTTTATTTTTATTTTTTTTTATTTATTTATTTATTAAAAAAAATTTTTTTTTCAGCGTTTATTTATTTTTGGGACAGAGAGAGACAGAGCATGAACGGGCGAGGGGCAGAGAGAGAGGGAGACACAGAATCGGAAACAGGCTCCAGGCTCTGAGCCATCAGCCCAGAGCCCGACGCGGGGCTCGAACTCACGGACCGCGAGATCGTGACCTGGCTGAAGTCGGACGCTTAACCGACTGCGCCACCCAGGCGCCCCTCTTTGTTTTTAAAGCGAACACTTCAATCTAAGGATGTTAGTAAAATAGACAATTTTCCAGAAGAGAGGATTCCATCAGCGTCCCCCCGTAGGGATAGAGAATCATGCCCCCCCCACCCCGTCTCATGCCAGCTACCAAAGCGGTGACACTGAAAATGAAGCCGCAGAGACCATGTTTTAAAATCACAACAAGAACAGAGGACTCCAGGATTGAGTTGCATTTGTTCAAATGTGTCAGCACATGTGCACATGCAGTTGAGCATGCACACACTGAACTTGACAGGAAATCTGGATGACAGCTTAAGATTGTTATCTAGTTCCACCACCTGATGACAGATCGTCTTAGCCTGAAACTCAGGCAAATTCAGGAACTATCTCAAGGTCATCCAGCCAATGTCACTCTTGCCCCTTCAGTTAGCCAGAGCAGGGCCAGGATCCTGTTTCTCCACTTCTACTTCCCAGTGCACCTGCCCTTTTAAGAGGTTACATGCATGCCCTGCTTAAGAACCAGTCTCCCAAAGGAAAAATAATTCACATTTGCATCGCAAGTCTAGAAAATGCTTGAAAGAGGAACCATCTTCCCATTATTTGGAAGTGGCTCTTTTCTGAAATGCAAGATTCTATTTTTTTTTTTCCTATGAAGATTTCCGGATGGAAGTCAGTGAGAATGAGGTGTCTTTGCTATGCCGTGGTCCACTTTCACACAAATGGTACCGGTTGACTGTAAGGTAGCAGGCTTTACAACGAGTTACTACAGGGGCACCTGGGTGGCTCAGTCAGTTAAGCATCTGACTTCGGCTCAGGTCATGATCTCATGGTTCATGAATTCGAGCCATGCGTTGGGCTCTGGGCTGACAGCTGGGAGCCTGGAGCCTGCTTTGGATTCTGTGTCTCCCTCTCTCTCTCTGTCCTCCCCCACTTTCTCCCCCCCCCTCTCAAAAATAAACATTAAAAAAAAACCCTGAATTACTATACATATATACATCCAAAAAAGCGCTGATCTCTTGCAGAGGCTACTTGACTTTGCTAATGAATTGCTATCCATCTGAATATCAATATGGCAGATCATAGATGTTGAATAAACACCATGTCTCTTACCCCTAGGCCACAACATTGCTAGAAGTCCACCTTTGCAAATTCTTGGGAAGCTACTCCCCTTTCCTTCTACCTAAACCCAAGACTTCAAAGGCATCTCCTCAGCTTTTGCCCCAAGCCAGTAACTGCCCAGCTCGTTCCCTGGACTTGACCCTAAACTACTTTGTTCCATTAAAACAAAACAAACAAAACAAATCCACCCTAACAGAAGGTGATTTCCTTGTCATTAGAAAAGTAAGCTCAGAAGTTATGTCCAAAATCTGGATTCCAGAGTCTCTCTGTGCACCTATGGTCTGGTTAGCATGACCATGCAGGCAGCCACGGCGTCTGAATAAATCACCCAAGTCATGCTATTTGTTTAAGATTCGAGCCACCCCGATTTGTAGTCGCATCTTGTAGTTTTGCTGCGTGAGAAGCAATGGAATCCGCATTTGTTGAGACTCTCTGCTACCCTTCTCATGAATTTCAAAGAACGGATCAAGAAAGAATCACCTGATTTCTATCTGGGATGAAGGAAAGTGAGAGACAGGCATCCTGCTGTCGTCAGATGACTGGGAACCCAGGTCCTGACAGTCTCAGGGCTATGGGTGTGTTTCAAATAAGCGCAAGGAAAGAGCTGGGAGAAGGCAGATCACTAAAGCCAGCTCTGCCCTTTGTGGGGTCCCTCTAACCATTGAGGACTCTCGGGAGATGTGGGGGTGGGAGGGGGAGTCTCTCCTCGGTCCCTACAAGAACTTGAACGCCACCAGCCCTTTTGTGGATGGCCAGAGCCACATGCGCGCCCACACCGGTTTCCCGCACCTGAGGCATCTGCGGATCGTTGATATCCCAACTGAGCTTCATTCCGTAGGAGCACACGGCGTCCTCCTTCTGCCCTGCCTCCGCCAGCATCCGCCCCACCTCGCCTGCGCTCTCCGCCAACGATCCTGAAAAACAGAAGAAAAATCTAGAGATGTGCAAGGTGATGTTTTCCTCTTAAAAAATGAATTGGATAGAGACAGAGAGAGACAGAGAGAAATTTATTGAGAAATCCGGAAGTGGTGACCGCGGTGTAAGAGCCCTGTTCTCAGCCGCGGTGCTGAAAAGTCTCCACTCGGACCGCGGCGTGCGCGCCTGACCGCTGCCCGCGCATTTATAAAGACACACCTCCCCCTGCTCCGCCTTTCCCAGCTCCTCGTCAGCTCCCACGCTCCCGGCACCTGCAAGGCGGGTCACCGCCTCCCGGACAGAACTAGGAACGGAGGGGCAGGTGGACCCGAGCCCTCGGGAAAGGGAAGCCAAGATGTCAAGGGGCGAGGGTGCAGGTGGGAAGTTGGAATGTCTCTTTTAAGTTGAAATCTACCCCCCCCCCGCCCCCCACCTCGCCTCGCCTCTGCGGTTTCGGATTGGGTTTAGATGGAAGGTTTTGAGACAGACGCTTTCCAGACAAGTCCTCTGAGAACCGATACTCAATTCCCGGGCACCTTATTTAAGACCTTTGCTGTCTGGGTAACTGCGCCCACGCCAGCTAGCCTTTGGCTCGCGCGCTCCAGGTCTCGCGCTTTGTCGTAGCTGTTGTGAGCGTCCGGGAGTCCGTGCTCGTTTTTAGGGAGTAGTGGTGTGGCGTCCGAAGGAATGCCGAAGGTCCCCGTGAGCTCGCGGGCCTAAGGTGTCCTTATACTTCGGAGGGACTGCGCAGGGACGTGGCCTGGTGGGACAAGAGTCCCGGAAAGTGAGCCCGGAGAACCTTAGGGAAAGACGGGCTAAAGGGAGCTGGACGGGGAGGGGGATGGTGGTCTCTGCGGGCCCCGGGAGCTTAAGCTCCTGCAGGACACTTAGCTCGCTCTGGCGCTCTCGGGCGCGCGCTCTCGCCTTCTGTCTCTCTCTCTCTCTCTCTCTCTCTCTCTCTCTCTCTCTCTCCTTCTCTCGTCTAGGCTCTCTCTGAGCGTAGTTTCCTTATCTGCTTAAACAGGGGATGGGGACTCTCAGTTCTTAGTCGCCATCCACCGGAAAACAACGTTTTAAAGAACGTCTTTACTGGTATTGTAGAAGTACCCCCATTCCATCTGGGGACGTTTTCTGGAGAATGCTGAAGCCCGGTGACGGGCCCAGGACGCTGTGGATTCCCCAGGACCGAGACAAGTCGTCTTCATCTGTTCTTCCGCCTCCGTAGGGTGATTCCGGTACCTGGAGGCGCCCAACAAAAGAAATCGATTGAAATGACTGACTTCGCTCTTTGGCCACGCTGGGCGGAGGCCAGCCAGAGGCGGAGAGAAGACGGTCTCCGGAATGTACTCTCGGAGCCTTTTTCTGCAGGCGGCACACTTCGGTTCCCAGCCCCATCCAGAGAAGGGCCGTCCCCGAAGGCCAATCACTGTTAGAGGGGGATTCTCCGACCTATAT
Organism: Prionailurus viverrinus; assembly: GCF_022837055.1. Classification (NCBI taxonomy): domain Eukaryota; kingdom Metazoa; phylum Chordata; class Mammalia; order Carnivora; family Felidae; genus Prionailurus; species Prionailurus viverrinus. The sequence continues at coordinate 17,626,649 of NC_062565.1, read as the reverse complement.
CCGTCGGAACCCCGAGGCCCGAGCGTCCTAGACCCAGGCATCGCCCTGCGCGCTCGGGGCGCGCTCACTGATGCTGCGTGGGACGCGCCGGGAGCGCGCAGGCCACCACCTCTTGCCGGACCAGTGTCTTCCTCTGGCCAAAGACAGAACAAAGCCGATGCGCGCTAAGCTCACAACCTGCGCCAGATAACTGCACGCTCGCGGTCTTCTTACCTCCCGGTCAAGGGCACAGTCAGGTTTGTTTGGAAAGTCAATTCCGTGGTGAGATGCTTTTCGGGGCCACCAGCCTCTGACCGCGGACAACGCCCGTGACGGAAAATGCCAGCTTTGGGCAGTTTCACGAACTTTCTTCTTTCTCTAGTTCCAAGCTGGATTCTCTCCCACAAGCAGAGGCAAGAGTCCACGCAGAGGAAAGTGACTCACTCGTCCATCCCGCAGTCTCTCCCCGCCTCTCAAGTTCTCTTTCCGATTAACATCACTCTCAGGTAGTCGCCACGAGGATCGGGGAGGAAACCAAGAGCGTGTCCACTCTTCCCCCAGGGATTTCGTCCGCAGGTTTTCATCATATTAACCTACTGCCAAAAGTCTGACCACTCTTGGCATTCAGTTGCGTTTTATGTCGTTTGTCTTCCAAACGTTAAGGTTATTCATACTTTTCTTTTACAAATAGTCCGTTAATTGTGATAGGTTAAGATATGTATACTTTAAAATATTTAAACACAGCTTCAACACTAACTTAGGGGCTCCTGGGTGGCTCAGTCGGTTAAGCGTCTGACTTCGGCTCAGGTCATGATCTCACAGCTCGTGGTTTCGAGCCCCGCGTGGGGCTCTGTGCTGATGGGTCAGAGCCTGGAGCCTGCTTCGAATTCTGTGTCCCCCTTCTCTCTCTGCCCCTCCCCAGCTCACGCTCTCTCTCTCTCTCTCAAAAATAAATAAACCTTTAAAAAAATCAAACTAATTTAAAATCACCTCTGAGACTACATAGGAGTTAATTCCAGGTCTTACTGTAAACATTTTTTAGAATTGTTCTTGTCCCTCTAATCTTAGAATGTTCCTGGAGAGTCTTTACCCTTTAAAAATACAAACAAATATGATTTTTAACGTTAAAGCCAAATCAACAAATCACATACTTTTTTTCTAAATGGATTCTGGTGTCCAAAGAAATGTCATAGAGTCTCCATCATAGTTTGAGCAAAAGTAAAGCATATATCTCAAGTTGCTCTAAAATTATGTCTCTGTAAATAAAATAGGTTAGCAAAAGAAGTTAGTCAAAGTGAAAATATAAAAATAAATAATTAGTGGTGTTGTCTATTGTATTGTCTCACATTTCTCCTGAAAATTCCACAACAACCATGTAGTTTGGAAGGATGAATATCCCCCCCCCCTCAAATTCTGTAAATGATTGATTATAAAGATTTTGCCTAATGTTAAGAAAACTAATTTTATTATGTTGTTTATCATATTCTTATTTTATTCTCTAAAATAAAATGCACTTAAACTGTATTTTGGTTATTGTTCGTTACCATCCTTGAATTTTTTTTACTGCATTTGTATTTTTATTGGTTCAGAACACTTTATTGTCACAGCTGGCTCTTCCTTGATTACAATTTTGGTAGAGTAAAAGCCCACTAATTCAAAAGCAAAGGAAGAAGGCTTTGCATTTGCTAGGCTTAGATTAAAATCGGTAAATTAGTGTAACTATATTTACATCCTGTTTGTCAGGGAACAGCTATCAAGATCTCTGAAATAAGTATCACTTTGAAAGCACCGCAAAGACAGACTGGGCTTTGACACAGATTCGGGTGCTATCAGGTCTTGCTTGGATGCAAAAAAGTATCTTCTGTAAATGTCGTGGCACGAAATATTCGTAGCTTGTAATTAAAACACAAATAGATTTTTACACGAGGAACGTTTGGATCTGAGGGGTCGTTTGTTCGTTTGTTTTTTGTTTTTTGTTTTTTGTTTTAAGAAAACGCCAGTCCAACTTCCTTTTGCCAGGGTGTTCGCGCAAACAGGCTAGGCTACCTAGTGGCTGAAACCTGGCCGTTGGTACACACTCTTGTCGCCTTAAAGCAAGTAGATAGAAAACAAGCAGACTGGATGAAAACATTTGTTTGCCTTTTTTGGTTTTGTTTCGTTTGGTTTTTGACCGACTACACCGTCGTGTTCAAAAAGGCACAACACCTTCTTTTGTGATATCAGGAAAATTGTCACCCTTGCAGGCGCAAATCAGCTTCCAGTGGGGAAAGGCCACCTTTAGTCCGTATCAATATCAATGGACCAAAGACAGCCCAACCAGCCGCTGAAGGTGGAGAGGAAACCCCTTCCCGCAAAGGGGAAAGCCAGCAGTTTAGAATTTCGCCAATAAAGAATGCGTACACATTCTTTATGTAAAGATGTAAAGAATTGTTCACATCGGCCGAACAACCGCTTTAAGGTGTGCGTGCGCGCGCGCAGGTGGCCTGAAGACGATTGCTAGTTACTCGCAAGTAACGATGTTAGTGAATTTCAGGTGCAGGTTCTTTGATTAGCGTTCCCGGCGAGGATTGGAATCCAAACGCGGCGGGGCTGCGCGGGTCCTCACCGCAGCGCTGCCCAGCCCGCCCTGGCTTCGGGTTGAAGAACCGCAGGAGGGGGCTGAAGGCGGCCCAGCGGCGAGGCGCGCCACGGGCCGGGAGCCTCGGTATGCTGGCGGTGAGTGACCCTGGGCGGGCCCGGGCCCCCTGTGGTCCCCGCGCCCTCTCCGCGGTTCCAGGCGGGCGCAAGGGCGCACGCTCCGTCGGGCTGGGGTTGCAGAGGCTGGCGTGGTCGCCCAGAGACGCGGCACCGGCTAACACCCCGGACGCCGCCGGGAAACGAGCTGGACGCCGGGGAGATAGCCTGGGGGTGCGGGCTGGCTTGAGCGTTTCAACCTCCTTAGGTTTGCTGGGCAGTTTATTGGGAGCTTTCAGTGAGGCGGCCGGGCAGGATAGAAACCTCTGGTCCCTTGCCCAGTGAAGGGGAGACTAGAGGATTAATGTTTGGAAGGCAATGAGATGGCTCTTCTCAATTTGCCCTGGATGTTTTCCCAGCCCATTTCCCCTCTTGCTGCGTAGACCATGCAGTGACCTTCACCCATGTGGGCCCCAGACTTATGGTCCCAAGCGCTGGGACTTCAGGCTACCTGAACTGTAGATAAAGGTCCCTAAGACGCCCGCGGCCCCGGACTTGGGGGGTGGATTGGTCCCTCCAGCGTTCCTACCTCTCAACGTTCGTTTCACCGAATACGCTGCTGGTGGAAAAAAATAAACAAGTCTGGATTTGGGACTTTGAATTTACCCAGTTTTTCATATCTATAAATAATGACGATAATATTGCAAAGTATGCTGACCTTCAAGGAGTTTGGTCAAGTCCATATCGAAGTAGGACTGCGCGCCCAAGCTATACTTTAAAAAAAACAAAAAACAAAACCTCTTTAAGGGCGCCTGGGGCTCAGTCCGTTAAGCGTTGGACTTCTGCTCAGATCATAATCTCTCTCACGGTTCGTGAGTTCGAGCCCCAGGTCGGGCTCTGTGCTGACAGCTCAGAGCCTGGAGCCTGCTTCAGATTCTGTCTAGTCTGTCTGTCTCTCTCTGCCCCTCCCCTCCTCGCGCTCTGTCTCTCAAAAGAAAACATTAAAAAATTTAAAATAATTAAACCTCTTTAGAAGACATTAAAGGATGTTTTTTTGTGTATTGTACTTTTAATTAATTGTTGGGATGCGGTGAGCAGAGGAGATGCTGTTACGTAATGTAGCACAACGTTCGGTGAAAACCAAGGTGGTAGACCGGGATTGCCCTTGAAGAGAAGTGTAACAATCCTCTATGTTTGGTGAATTCTCTTGCGGTGGTGGTTGATATTTGATGCTTGGAGTTGCGGTAAAAGTCCTAGAGGAAGACTTAAAATTCGTGCAAGTCAGAAACCTAAAGCTTAAACTCCTGATTGGGCTTGAAACCCACTTTCCAAACCTCTATTTACGAACTCCCATTCTACAAATAGTTCATTAATCCGAAGCCTTCTGTTTCATCGTTGTCACTCCAATTTGCTTATTTTGTGTGACTGCTTATTCCAACGATGTTTGTTTTGTTTCTTGTGATAGTCTGTAGGTGTCATAGATGGTACTAAGGAAGGTTGGAGAGATTGTTTTTAAGTAGTAATTTACTTTAGACCCGTCATCAGTGGCATGGGGAACAAAGTTTTTGTTCAGGATGACAACACGAAGCTTCGTTTCTTTTATTTTCTAAAGTCCTTTAAGTTAAAGTTAACATACAATGTAGTGTTGTTTCAGGAGTAGAACCCAGTGATTCATCACTTACATACAATGCTCAGTGCTCCTCACAAGTGCCCTCCTTAATGCATATCACCCATTTTCCCCATTCCCCCACTCCCCTCCCACAACCCTCTATTCTCAGTATTTAAGAGCCTCTTATAGGGGTGTGTGGGTGGGTGACTCAGTTAAGCTGCCAGCAGGGGACTTTGGCTCAGGTCAGTATCGCCTAGTTCACAAGTTCAAGCCCCCTGGGTCAGGTTCTGTGCTGACAGCTTGGAGCCTGCTTCAGATTCTGTCTCTCCCGTTCCCCCCCCCCCCAAAGAAATAAAAACATTTAAAAATAAAAGTATTTGATGGAAACTTGAAAATGCATTTCTTTGAAACATTTTTTTAAACAATATTTTTATTGCACACAGGAAGAGGACGATCCTTTGCAGTCCCTTCAGGAAGAAGATGGGAGCAGAATTGCCCCGGATGCTTTCTACGTAAAGATCAAGCTTCTTTCCGCGGGTGGGGGAGGGTGTGCAGGCGTGCTCTTTCTAGTTCGGTGTTTGCCGGGCTGTCCCCGCAATCGGTTTCTCCAGTTGCTCAAGCCAAGCTCAAGGTCAAGAGGCAGAGAAACCTTGCTCCTTCTCCTTCCCTCATCTTCCACATTCAGTTTATCACCATGCTTTCCACTGTCCTACCAGTATCTTAGTCTAATCTATCTTGGGCCAGGTACTAGTCTAGGTAGACGGTATTGAACAAAACAAACAATTCCTGTCCGCAGGGAGCTTACAGCCTGGCAGAAAGCCAAAGAAACAGGTTACCGACCAAAGGGAAGGAGTAGGAAGAAAAGAGAGTATCATGTGGAGAGAGGCACTTGCCTTACTTGAGATAAAGTCCCGAAAGATAGGACTAAAAAAGGTGATCTGGAAAGATGAGATTAGAGGATAAGGAGCCAGCTAGGTAGAAAGTGGTGGTGGTGGTGGTGGGGGGGGGGGGGGGGAGCGGTCCAGCTTCTTGTGCAAAGGCCCTGAGGCAAGGCACAATTTTATTTTTTAGGACTTAATAGGGAAGTCAGGCAGAAGTTGACAGATTAAAAAAAGAGAAAAGTTGATCGACCAAATCATGCAGAGCCCTAGAGACCAAGGCAAAGGGTTTGGATTTATACTGAGCACAGAGAAGCCAGGTGGAGTTTTAAGCAGGCAGAAGTCTAAGTTTCTGAGTCTGAGAATCTGACTGTAAATCTCAGCTGAGGGATCTCGTGCAAGTTCTTAAGCTCTCCCAGCCTTGCTGCTACCCCCAGATAAGGAATCTGTCCTCTCCGGGTGGTGGTAAGGATTAAATGGGAACATCTGCAGAACACTCAACACAGCTGGCACAAAAAGGTTCACTTGTAAATGTGCTGTTGGCACGTTTAATTTCAAATGCTAGCTTTCCATTTGCCAGTAGTGAGAATAAGTGGAATTTGGGGCTGTATGCACTAAACTGCTTCCTTATTAAAATAATATTGTAGGGGCACCTGGGTGGCTCAGTCGGTTAAGCGTCTGGCTTTGGCTCAGGTCACGATCTCACAGTTTGCGGGTTCGAGCCCCGCGTTGGGCTCTGTGCTGATGGCTCAGAGCCTGGAGCCTGCTTCAGATTCTGTGTCTCCCTCTCTCTCTCTGCTCCTCCCCTGCTTACACTCTGTCTCTCTCTCAAAAATAAGTAGACATTTAAAAAAATTAAAATGATCTTGTATATTGGTAATTTAGCATGTAGGATTGGACTGAACTGAATGAAAAAATCCTATCTTTATAGTACAGACATTTAAGGAAGTGTCTCTTCAAATATATGTATTTAGAAGTATATCTTCCTAATGTTCAGGCAGAAGAAGAAGTGCATTCATTATGACAATTTGCATCCTTAGTCGACTTCCATCTGTAATTGTTGAGTTCATTTTCTTGTATTCTGATCATTTAGGTTGCTTTTAATAGGTTTGAATTTTTTAGTGTTTTAGAATTTCTAACATGACTGAGGATAAAGTCTCTTCTGCAGATACCTGTACTTAAGTATAATTCTCCTTAAGTCAGTGGCTCTCAGAGTTAGCATGCATGAAGGCTTCTACCCTAGAGTTTCTGATTACTAGTAAGTCCCCAGGTGAAGCCCATGCTGCTGGTGGTCCGGGAACCACATTTTGCAAACTGCTATCTTAAACCGGCAAACTCAACCATTGGCTCAATGATTTACTGTTCAGGAAATAACGATCTATATTTGCCCTCTAATTTTCACACTGAATTACTATTGATAATGCTAGAAATGTTGCTATGAAATGTTCTTGGGGGAGGGAATAATTTGCAAACTATCAACTCTCCAGCTTCAGTCGCTTATTATTGATGCCTTCCATGGTAAAGGATTTCAGAAAATAAAAGACTATTTTCAAGAGGGAGCAAGCCACAGTCCTCAAAAATACAATCATCTTGTATTCTACCATCTTCATAGGTCAATAACTAAGGCAAGTAAGTTGTTTTGTGGGTGGAACAACAATGTGTAGTTATTTGTAAGGCTTCCCCCCCCCCCCCATTGAGCTATAATTGACGCACATTATGTAAGTCTAAGCTGTATGGTACAATGACTGGGCTTGTTGTGGTAATCATTTTATAATGCATGTAACATCCGTCATCTCCTGTAGATACAAAATAGATAATATTTCCTTGTGATGAGGGGCACCTGGCTGGCTCAGTCAGAAAAGGGGTTGTCAGTTCTAGCCCCACGTTGGGTGGCGAGATAACTTAAGTAAAATTTAAAAATCTCCTTGTGATGAGGCCGCTTAGGATCTATTCCCTTAACTTGCATTGTAAGGCTTTATCTTTGTGTGGTCTAATACCCAGGAACTGGATAAAAAGGAATTTCAGTATGTTTCGCTGTTGCTGAAATGTATTCAGCGATTCTGCATTGATGGTGTCAAAGAAGATGAGCCTTTGCTAATTCAGCAGGGACTGATCCCAAAGATAAGTGTCCTGTTTTGATCTTGTGTGGCTTTGGGTAATTTAAACGGGTGTGAAATCCGTTATCTAGTTTGGTGTTTTCTGTTCCTTTGAAATCAAATTTGAGCCGAAATTGATAATGTGCGTACTGCCTGTATCCATCAAAAATTCTGCATAGGTTTCCTGATGTATGTGCTGGGCAGGGCACTTGGGGAGTGTGCAGGAATGAGTCGGTCATACTCTCTACTCCCCTTGACAAGCCAGTTGCTGTAATAACATGTTTAAATTGGTGAACTGAACTTGGAAATACAGGATGAGCAGGGAGTAAGCTATTCTCCATCCCCCCCAACCCCCCACCAAAGGCTCTATAACTATTTTAATAGAATTAGTAACCACATTGGACCCGGATAAAGGATCAAATACTTCCCCTCGCCATAGCCCACTTTTCCAACTTCAGAGATCTCAGTTGAGTCTGAAAACACAAAGAGCAAACACATTTTTTTGTTCGTTCTAAGTCCTGCAGTTGTGAAATTTTATCCTGGTTCTTAGGGGTTAACCAGCGGGTACTATTATGAGTGCCTTTATATTATTATGTTGCTGGAAGCAACACAGACTAGGAAATCTCTTGGTGCCTCTCCCTTTTATGAGATGAGATTCTGCAGCTGTTAGATGTTCCATTTGTTGGTGAGGAGGGAAGGGAAGGTAGAGCGGCAAGAGGGTGATCTGGCTGGCTCTAAAATCTTTGATTTTTTTTTTTTTTTTCTCCCACCCCCTGGACTCTAGTACCTGAAGTTTATTAAAGCCAGATTGGCTCAGGGAGATTGCTCTGTTTTGTTTTTGTTTTTGTTTTTTTCTTTACTGTAAATTCCTCTCTGTGGGAAGGAATAAAGATCTCTTGGTGGAGACCAAGTAAAGACCAGGCTTTCCTTAATTCCTCTCAGGGACTTTAAAAGAGCTTACAGGGCGGGGGTAGATCTAAGGATTATGCTTAGGCAAATTGTATATATTTCATTTTGCATGTAGTGCTACCTAATTCCTTCCTACACTTACCAGTGCAGATAACAGGAAATGGGGAAAAGGAGGTAAAACTTGAAAGGAAATGGAGCAGGATGTCTCACGGGTAACTTGGAACCACGGGCCGATGGTTTTCTTTGGGGGGGGGGGGTGGGGCGTGCGGAGGCAGGGGGATGAGTTAAGAACTATCCCAACCTGAATTTCCTATTTAGATTTTAAAATACCCTTCCAAGATTTAAAGAGTCCAATCAAATAAGTCTCCACTGGAGTTTTTGCAATCCGAATTCCAGTGGAATATGGAAATTTCTAATTGGTGATGGAAATTTCTGAGCCGTAACTTAGACACATTCTAAAGCATGTTTTGTTTCATGTAGGTGTTGGTCAAGGAAAATACATTGGTATGATCAGAGGGGCTGGGATACTAGATTCTGTACTTCTAAAGCCAATTATGTTTGCAGGTCAGCACAAAATATACTGGGAAGTTATTTCTCTAGAATAAGAATTTCCCATGGAAAGGAACATGTTTAGTCCTGTACCCTAGGATCCAGGAGGATTAAGCAACTTGTTCTATACCGTGTGCATAATGAATACTAGCTATTACCTCTGTAAATAACCATTTTGTCTCGTGTTTCTGGTAATCACACAACTGTGGGGGAAACTGGTGAATCTGTTAGACCATGTATGATCATGGCACATAATGGGTCCAGAGAGTGACTTCTGGTAGCAAGTCTCAATCAAATACTGTGGCTTTTCCCTCACATCTCTTTACCTGTACTCAGTGTATTTTGTGGGCTTGGGAGGGGGATACGATTTGGGTTGGTAAGTGGAGTGGTGACAAAAATGCACTTAAAAGCATAAAATTCTGCCTATGAATATAGGAAGGGGGAAATGTGGCATTAGCGGTGAATTTCATTGTATAGAGGGACACTTTTCAGGCTATCAGAGAAAAGTTTGCCCCAGCAGGTGGACGATTCAGTTTAATGCAAATCTTTGCTTGGTGTGAGATAAAAGGAGCATCGCTGGGAGCACAGCAGTGGCCCTCCAACCTTGCTGTACGTTAGAATCACCTGGAAAGCTTTAACGCGCACTGTCTGTGTCCCACCACCAGCAAGTCTGATTTCCTGGGTCTGTGAGGGGCCCCAGGCATCAGGGTGTTTCAAAGCCTCCCAGGTTTTCCTAATGTGCGGTCAAGGTTGGGACCTGATTGCTATGTCCATGGTCCCCAGCTGGGGGTGCTTTGGGTTCTTGGCTGCCAAGTGGACGAAGTTTCCAAGGCCTCACTCCTGTAAGCGTTTTTCATCACAAACTCCTCCTACTCCACGTTCAGTTGCGGATTTCAAACTATGCCCACAGGATTTTGTTGTTGTTCTTTTTTCTAAGCAAAAATAAAAGTGGTCCAAAGATGGCCTTCGCTTTTTTGAATCAATGTTGTAGGAGTGTATCTTAAATCCTACCAATCCTAGCCGCTTAATATGAACTTGCATATACGTTCCTGTAGAAAAACAAATCTCCAATTGGCTGGACGCTTTTGACAAAAGAAAGGCTTGAGGCATAGTTACTGTATTAACGTACTTCTCTAGCATGTTCCGAATTCTGCGCCTCCTTTGATAGTACGTTTTCTACAGCTTTCAAGACAAGAATTGCTCCTGTGTGGGGAGGCTCATTTATCTCTTAATCTTTAATCACTAGCCCCCCGCCTATGACTTCCTGGCATCCCTCTTGGCCAAATCTCCAACTCTTGCTGGTATCTGAGAGCTTCTTAGTGCCACACTGTAACAATAGGTCTTCATTCTGGAGAGTTCTAGACGGAGGTCTTAGAGCCAGGTCGAATCAAAATGTCCTAGAAAAACCTTAAACTATTTTGCTCTAGTTCTTACTGGAATTATGAGACGGTATTGAATAAAGCCTAGAAGTTTGAGTCTTAGAAGGTTGAAACTGTGTTTCTTCTCTTGTGTACATGGTTTCCTGGTTTGAAAGAACAATAGAATTTCTGACCATGGCAGATCCAGTGTCTGACCCATCCCTGATTAATGTGATAGAAGACTTCTTTGACACAGCCTTGGTAAGGATGGGGGTGGATTCGTCACTGAACAGATACCATTGGTAATTTGCAGGAATCTTCAAGTTATTTATAACACTTGTCTTTTCTTAGATGTGGGTTTTACCAAGACTCCTATCTAGTATTTAGAATATTATATGAAATTGGGGCACCTGGGTGGCTCAGTTGGTGAAGCATCCGACCTCAGCTCAGGTCACAATCTCACACTCCATGAGTTTGAGCCCCGTGTCGGGCTCTGTGCTGACTGCTCAGAGCCTGGAGCCTGCTTCGGATTCTGTGTCTCCCTCTCTTTGACCCTCCCCCGTTCATGCTCTGCCTCTCTCTGTCTCAAAAATAAACATTAAAAAAAATATTATATGAAATAGAAACTATGTAACCAATGCTATGGAAGAAAAATTATTTATTTTCATATATACATTATTCACCTGTTTAAAGATGATATGCTGATTTTAATAGTGCCTGAAGGTCAAATAGGATTTCTCTAAACTTTAAAACAATTTTTTTAATGTTTTATTCATTTTCTAAGAGAGAGAGAACAGGGGAGGGGCAGAAAGAGAGAGAGACACACACACAGAATCCGAAGCAGGCTCCATGGCCCAGAGCCTGATGTGGGGCTCAAACTCAGGAACCATGAGATCATGACCTGAACTATCGTTAGACATTTAACTGACTGAGCCACCCAGGCACCCCGGATTTCTCTAAACTTTTAAGTTTATTTATTTTGAGAGAGTGCGAGCACACAAGTGGGGGAGGGGCAGAGGGAGAGGGAGGTGACAGAGGATCTGAAGCAGGCTCTGCACTGACAGCGGAGACCCTGATGCGGGGCTTGGGCTCGTGAACCGTGAGATCATAATCACGGAGCCGAAATCAACAGTCGGACACTTAACCCACTGAGCCATCCAGGCACCCCTAAACTTTTTTTCTACTGGATTTAAAGTCAAGTCCAGGGGTGCCTGGGTGGCGCAGTCGGTTAAGTGTCCGACTTCAGCCAAGTCACGATCTCACGGTCCGTGAGTTCGAGCCCCGTGTCAGGCTCGGGGCTGATGGCTCAGAGCCTGGAGCCTGTTTCCGATTCTGTGTCTCCCTCTCTCTCTGCCCCTCCCCCGTTCAAGCTCTGTCTCTCTCTGTCCCAAAAATAAAATAAAACGTTGAAAAAAAAAATTTAAAAAAAAATAAAAAAATAAAGTCAAGTCCCGCCTGTTAGAGAAATATCAGCATTAATGGATTAAAGTTATAGTTGATAATGCTTCTGAAACATAATATAAGGCTTTTCTTTTTTTACTAGGTTATTTCCAGAAGTAGTAGTAAAGGTAAGTATATTATTTGCCACTGATTGACTATCTTTCATTAGTAAAATATTCTGGCATACAGTAAATAAATATTTGCCTAAATGACCTATAAAAGTACAATAGGTTTAAGTACATGGATGTATTGACCATCTAATGGTAGCCATATTGCAATGCAGAGATTTTGTTGTAAAGTATGTCTCTGCCTTTTATTTAGTTTTAAATATTGTAAATTCCTATTTTTAGTAGAAATACAGCTGACATAATTTCAGGTGTACAACATAGTGATTTGACAGTCACGTACCTTATTTGATGCTCTCTGTGATGAGTATAGTCTCTCTGGCGTCCTACACCATTATTGTAATGTTATTGAGGATCTCCTCCAGACCAAGAAGGTACTCTAAGACCAAAAAACAAAGCAAACCACTCCATCCTGTTTACATAGTTTTAATCAGAGTAACTTACCAGGGGGGACTGGGCGGACAAACGATCCCTGAGCTATGTGGCTATTATCCGCCAAGTCCGGACCTTAATCCCCAGCTTCTATAGGGTGAGGGGCATGGTGGTGTGGTCACAGGGTGGTTATCTGAAGTGGGGTCTTCTGTGCGCCACTTCAGGGAAGGTCAGAGAAAGACTTCCTGCATTCTGGTCAGGTCACGGGGCACGTTAATCTCCTCGGGGCACGTTAATCTCCTCAGGGCATGCAACACGTAGCCTTGAGCGAGGTCATGGTGTAGATGTGGACAAGATGGAGGCCAGAGATGGAATTAGCGTTGTCAGCACTCTTACAAAGCTGTGCTTGTGACTCTCTGTCACTTGTAACTGGGAGTTTGTAACTCTCAATCCCCTTTATTTTGTCTGCCTCCCCAATTCACCTTCCCAACTCCCCTCCCTTCTGGCGACCACCCATTTATTCTTTGTACTTAAGAGTCTTTTTGCTTGTTTGTTTCTTCATTTGTTTGTTTGTTTTTTAGATTCCACATAGAAGTGAAATCCTACAGTACTTGTCTTTCTCTGACTTATTTCACTTAACATAATATGCTCTAGATCCATCCATGTTGTTGTAAATGGCAAGATCTCCTTTTTAGATGAGTAATATTCCATAGTGTATATCATACCCTTTTTATCCATTCATCTACTGTTGGACACTTAAGTTGCTTCCTGATCTTGGCTCTTATAAATAAACATAGAGGTGCGTGTATCTTTTCAAATTAGTGTTCTAATTTTTTTTTTTTTTTTTGAGTAAAGACCTAGTAGTGAAATTACTGGACCATACGGTATTCCTATTTTTAGGTTTTTTTTTGAGGAATCTTCATACTGTTTTCCACACTGGTTTCTCCAATTTACATTTTCACCAATCGTACACAAGGGTTCCCTTCTCTCCACATCCCCAGGAACATCCACATTGGATATTCTTGCCTCCTTGGGTGTAGATTGACTAGATAAGCATGGGTTTATCCTGCGTTTTCTCTTCTGTTCCATTGCTCTATGTATCCGTTTCTTGGGCTTGTACCACACAGCTTTGATTACTGTAGCTTTGTGATATAGTTTGAAACCTGGAAGCATGATGCCTCCATCTTTGTTCTTCTTTCTCAAGATTGCTTTGGCTGTTTGGGGTCTTTCTTTGGTCCCATACAAATTTTAAGACTATTTTTTTCTAGTTCTGTGAAAAATACCACTGGTATTTTGATAGGAATTGCATTGAAGTTTTAGATCACTTTGCATAGTATGAACATTTTAACAATATTTTTTCAGTTATATCTTTCTACTTATTTGTGTCTTCAGTTTTTTTCATTTATGTCTTAGTTTTCAGAGTACAGGTCTATCGCCTTAGTTAAATTAATTCCTAGGTATTTAAAAAATGGAAATTATAAATAGGATTGTTTTCTCAATTTGTGTTTTCTTCTAGTTCATTATTAGTGTGTAGGAACAAATTTCTATATATTGACTTTTTTTTTTAGCCTGAAAATTTACAAATTCATTTTTTCTAATATGTTTTCTGATTTCCAGTTTCTTTCTGCCTTTTATTAAAAAAGTAATTCCAGGGGCGCCTGGGTGGCTCAGTCAGTTGAGCATCTGACTTTGGCTCAGGTCATGATCTCGCAGTTTGTGAGTTGGAGCCCCACGTCGGGCTCTGTGCTGACGGCTCAGAGCCTGGAGTCTGCTTTGGATTCTGTGTCTCCCTCTCCCTCTGCCCCTCCCCTGCTCATGCTCTGACTCTGTCTTTCAATAATAAATAAACGTTAAAAAAAATTTTTTTAAGTAATTCCAGTATAGTTAACATACAGCGTTATATTAGTTTCAATAGATTAGTACAATATAGTGATTCAACAATTTTATACATGACTTAGTGTTCATCATAAGTGTGCCCCTACTCCACTTATTTCACCCATTCCCCACCCACCTCCTCTCTGGTATCCATCTGCTTGTTCTCTACAGTTACCAGTTCATTATTTGGGTTTGTCTTTTCCCCCCTTGTTTGTTTCTTAAATTCCACATAGGAGTGAGGTCATCCGGTATTTGTCTTTCTCTGACTTATTTTGCTTAGCATTATGCTCTGTAGATCCATCCATGTTGTTGCAAATGGTAAGACTTCTTTCTTATGGCTGAGTAATAGTCTACTGTATATATGCCATGTCTTTATCCATTCATCTATTGATGGACACTTGGGCTATTTCTATTAAGTGGTTATTGTAAATAATGCTACTGTAAACATAGGGGTGTATATATCCTTTCAAATTAGTTGTTTTTTTGGATTCTTTGGGTAAATACCTAGGTAGTGTGATTACTGGATCATAGGGTAGTTCTATTTTTAATTTTTTGAGGAATCTCCATACTGTGTTCCACAGTGAGTACACCAGTCCGTATTCACCAATAGGGCAAGAGAGTTCCTTTTTCTCCACATCCTTACCAACACTTGTCTCTTGTGTTTAGCCATTCTGACAGGTGTGAGGTGATAGCATATTATGGTGCTGATTTGCATTTCCCTGATGAGTGATGTTGAGCGTCTTTTCATGTGTCGGTTGGCCATCTGTATGTTGTCTTAGGAGAAATGTCTGTTCATGTCTTCCTACTTTTTTAATTGAATTATTTCTTTGGTGTTCAAATTTTCCATATATTTTAGACACTAACCCTTCTTGGGGATAGGTCATTTACAAGTGTCTTCTCCCATTCAGTAGGTTCTCTTATAGTTTCATTGGTTGTTTCCTTCACTGTGCAGAACCTTTTTATTCTGATGGAAGTGCCAGCTGTTTATTTTTGCTTTTATTTCCCTTGCCTCAGAAGATCTGTTTAGAAAAATGTTATGGCTGACATCAGAGACCTTACCACCTGTGCTCTCTCTCTTCTAGGGTTTTAATGGTTTCAGGTCTCACATTTAGGTCTTGAGTCCATTGAGTTTATTTTTGTATGTGGTGAAAGTGGTCCAGTTTCATTCTTTTGCATATGGCTGTCCAGTTTTCCCAATACCATTTGTTACTAGACTGTCTTTTTCCCATTGCATGTTCTTATCTCCTTTGTCAAAGATTAAATAACTTTATAATCATGGATTTGTTTCTATGTTTTCTGTGGATCTATAGGTCTATTTTTGTGCCAGTACCATACTGATTTGTTTACTACAGCTTTGTAGTATAACTTGAAAACTGGGATTGTGATACATCCAGCTTTTCCTTTTTCAAGATTGCTTTAGCTATTTGGGGTCTTCTGTGGTTACCTACACATTTTAGGATTGTTCTAGTTCTGTGAGAAATGCTGTAGATATTTTGATAGGGATTGCATTAAATGTTTAGATAGCTTTGGGGATACTATGGACATTTAAAAAATGTTCTTCAAATCCATGAACATGGACTATCTTTTCATTTGTGTCATCTTCAATTTTTTTCGTTGGTGTTCAGAGTACAGGTCTTTTACCTCTTAGGAATAAATTTAACCAATTTTGTTTGGTACAATTGTCGACAGGATTGTTTTCTTTGTTCCTTTTTGTCACCTCATTATGAGTATATAGAAATGCAATGTATTTCTGTATGCTGACTTTTGTATCCTGTGACTTTACTGAATTCATTTATCCATTCTAGTTTTTTGGTGGAGTCTTTAGGGGGTTTTCCAATATATAGATAGCATCATGTCATCTGCAAATAGAGTTTTAGTTCTTCCTTACCAGTCTGGATGCGTTTTATTTCTTTATGCTGTCTGATTGCTGTGGCTAGGACTTCCAATACTATGTTGAATAAAAGTGGTGAGAGTGGACTTCCTTGTCTTGTTTCTGACTTTTAGGGAAAAAGCTCTCAGTTTTCCCCATTGAGTGGGATCAGTGTATCCCAGGAATAAATCTTACTTGATCAGGGTGAATGATTTTTTTTTTTTTTTAAGTATCCTTGGATTCTGTTTGCTAGTATTTTGAAGATTTTTGTGTCTGTGTTCATCAGTGCTACTGGCCTGTAGTTCACCTTGTTGTTTGTTTATCGTTGTCTGGTTTTGGTGTCAGGGTAATGTTGACCTCTGAGGATGAATTTGGAAGTTTTCCTTCCTCTTCTAATTTTTGGAATAGTTTGAGAAGAATAGGTATTAACTATCCCTTAAATGCTTGGTAGATTCCCCTGTGAGGCCATCTGGGCCTGGAATTTTGTTTGTTGGGAATTGTTTGATCACTGATTCAATTTCCTTGCTGGTAATAGTCTGTTAAGTTTTCTATTTCTTCCTGATTCAGTTTTGAAAGTTATGTTTCTAGGAATCGATCCATTTCTTCCAGGTAGTTCAATTTGTTGGCATATTATTTTCCATAATTTCTTATAATCATTTGTATTTTTGTGGTATTCTTTCATTTGTGATTTTATTTAGGTCCTTTTATTTGGATGAGTCTAGCTAGAGATTTATCAATTTTGTTCTTTTCGAAGAACGAGATCCTGGTTTCAATCTGTTCTATTGGTTTTTTTTTTTTTTTTATTTGTTTTGGTTTGTTTCAGTTTGTTTTATTTCTGCTCTGATCTTTACTATTTCCTTCCTTCTACTGGTTCTTGGTGTTTTTATTTTCCCCTAGCTCTGTCATTTGTTTGAGACTCTTCTTCTTGAGGTAGGCCTGTATTGCTAGAAACTTCCCTCTTAGGGGTGCCTGGGTGGCGCAGTCGGTTAAGTGTCCGACTTCAGCCAGGTCACGATCTCACGGTCCGTGAGTTCGAGCCCCGCGTCAGGCTCTGGGCTGATGGCTCAGAGCCTGGAGCCTGTTTCCCATTCTGTGTCTCCCTCTCTCTCTGCCCCTCCCCCATTCATGCTCTGTCTCTCTCTGTCCCAAAAATAAATAAACGTTGAAAAAAAAAATTCTTAAAAAAGAAACTTCCCTCTTAGAAGAGCTTTTGCTGCATCCCAAAGATTTTGGACCATTGTGTTCACTTTCCTTTGTCTTTTATTTCTTCTTTAATTTATTGACCCATTCATTGTTGAGTAGCACGTTATTTAACTTCCATGTATTCTCTTTCCAGATTTTTTTGTGGCTGATTTCTAGTTTCATAGTGTTGTGTTCAGAAAAGATGCATGGTATGATTTCAGTCTCTTTTGTATTTGTCGTTTTGTGGCCTAATATGTGATCTATTCTGGAGTATGTTCCATGTGTACTTGAAAAGAATGTGTATTCCATTTTAGGACAGAATATTCTGAATATATATATCCGTTAAGTCCATCTAGTCCAGTGTGTCATTCAAAGCTACTCTTTCCTTGTTAATTTTCTGTTTTGATGATCTGTCCATTGATGTAAGTGGGGCATTAAGTCCCCTACTATTGCATTACTATTGATTCTTTTATGTTTTCTATGGATTGTTTTATGTATTTGGGTGCTTCTATGTTGAATATATAAATATTTACAATTGTTATAAAGGAGACCATCCAACAAGGAGACAAGATTATAAGGTGTCCTTCTTTGTCTCTTGTTATAGTCTTTGTTTTAAAGTCTATCTTTTCCTTTTTTTTTTTTTTTAATTTTTTTTTCAACGTTTTTAATTTATTTTTGGGACAGAGAGAGACAGAGCATGAACAGGGGAGGGGCAGAGAGAGAGGGAGACACAGAATCGGAAACAGGCTCCAGGCTCTGAGCCATCAGCCCAGAGCCCGACGCGGGACTCGAACTCACGGACCGCGAGATCGTGACCTGGCTGAAGTCGGACACTTAACCGACTGCGCCACCCAGGCGCCCCTAAAGTCTATCTTTTCCTATACAAGTGTCGGCACCCTGGCTTTCTTTTCACATCCATTTGCATTATAAATGTTTCTCCATCCCCTCACTTTCAATCTGCAGGTGTCTTTAGGTCTGAAATGAGTCTCTTGTAGACCGCATATAGATGGGTCTTGTTTTTGTTTTTGTCTTTTTTCCATTCTATCACCCTGTGCCTTTTCATTGGAGTGTGTTGTCCATTTACATTCGAAGTAATTGATAGGTATGTATTTATTGCCATTTTGTTACTTTATGGTGTTTTTTGTAGTTTTCCTGTGTTCCTTTCTTCTGTTCTCACAATTAGTTGGCTTTCTTTAGTGATACACTTAGGCCAAAATAAAGAGAAAGGAATCTATTTCTAGTTTTTGACTTGTGGTTTCCATTAGTTTTGTGTATAACATCTTCATCATATAGTGGTCTATTTTAAGTTGCTGGTTGTTCAATTTTGAACCCATTCTTTATTCCTCTTCCTGCAACCCATGTTTTAGTTATGAGTCCTACTTTACATCCTTTTATTTTAGAAGTCCCTTGACTGATTTTTACAGATACACTTATCTTTACTGTTTTTCTGTTTCCTCCTTTTATTACTCCTAGTCTTTGCTTTCTATTCAGAGTCCCCTTTATCATTTCTTGTAGGGAAGATTTAGTGGTCATTAACTCCTTTAACTTTTGTTTGGGCAAACTCTTTATCTCTCTTTCTATTCTGAATGCTAGCCTTGCTGGGTAGAGTATTGTTGGCTGCAAATTTTATCCTTCAGCACTTTGAATATATCCTACCACTCTTTTCTGGCCTGCAAAATTTCTGCTGAAAGATCAGCTTATAGCCTTATGGGTTTTTTTTTTTTTTTTTTAATATGTAACTTTTCACTTGTTGCTTTTAAAATTCTCTTGATCATTACTTTTTTTTTTTTTTGCCATTTTGATTATTGTAGGTCTTGGTGTAAATCTCCTCGGGTTAATTTTCTTGGGAGCTCTCTGTGCCTTCTGGATCTGTTTCCTGCCCCAGATTGGGGAAATTTTCAGCTATTGTTTCTTCAAATAGGTTTTCTGCCCCCTTTCCTCTCTTTTCCTTCTGGGATTCCTATAATATGAATGTTAATGTTTGATGGAGTTGCTGAGTTCCCTCAATCTGTCTATTCTCATTTTGCATAACTTTCTCACCTGCTCTGCTTGACTACTCTCCATTGCTCTGTCCTCCAGCTCACTAATTCACTCCCCTCCTTTCTCTAGCCTGCTGTTTATTCCATCTAGTGTATTTTCAATTTCATTTATTGTGTTCATCTCTGATTGGTTCTTTATCTCTTTGTTAAGGGCCTCCCTGATGTCCTCCATTCTTAAGTACATGGAGTATCTTTATGATGGCAACTTTAAATTCTCTATCAGGCATATTATTTATATTCATTTTGCTTACGTCTCTTGCTGTGGTTTTTCCTGTTCTTTCATTTGGAACATTCCTTGGTCCCCTCATTTTGTCCAATTCTGTGTCTGTTTCTCTGTGTTAGGAAAGTCCGCTATGTCTTCTGATCTTGAAAGTAATGGCCTTGTGAAGAAAAGGTCCTGTATTGCCTTGCAGTGCAGTGCCCCCTGTTTACCAGAACCTGATGCTTCAGGGATTGTCACTGTATGTGTTGTGTGTGGCCTGCTGTTGTGTCCTGTCTACTTTTTCCTTCGGTACAGTTATCTGCAGAGGCTCTCTTTGTTGTGGGCGGTGTTTGGTACCCCGCCAGGATGGGTCCTGCAGTTTTGACCAGGTGTGTGCCAAATTATTTATGAAATGAGACTGGCAGCTGCTGCTGGGACTTGGGTGGCCTGGGCAGATCCACAAAGTGTGCAAAGTGGGCAGGGTGTGCAATTTTAACAAGGTGTGCCTCCAGCTTCTGCTGGGCTCCCCACCACCACCACCAGGACCAAGGCCCCACAAAACATTTAGGTTGGGAGTCGTGGTGTTGGCAAGGTTTGTGCCAATCTTTTGTGGGAGGGGACCTGCAGCATTGGGACTGAGGCAAGCCTGGCAGGGGGCAGGGTGTGGTGTAAGCAAGTTAGGTAGTGAATGCTGGTGCTGTGCTGGTTCCTTCAGGTAGCTGTGTGTTTATTCTGGGGGGGGGAGGTGGGAGTGGAGGAGGAAGATGGTGCCTTCCAGCTCCTTTGTGCCTGGAGAGACCCTCATCAACCCCTGCCATTCCAGGACATGCTCCAAAATATATAAACTACTCTTTCCCGTATTTCTCAGGAGTTTTTCAAACTGCTACTTCTATGCTATAACTCCGTGGACTGTTTGTACTGTCTCTTTAAGGGTGGAGACTCAGCTTTCTAGGGCCTTCCAGGCTCTCCCAGAACAGAGTCCACTGGTTTTTATAACTCCAGGCTTTAAGTCCCACTGGTCATAAGGCTCACAAAGTTTATCCCCTTTGCTCCCAAAGCCAGTTGTTATGGGGACTTGTCTTCCTGGTGTGGGATCCCTAGCAGGACAGTATGTTTCTCTCTCCTCTCTACTTCTGGCCCCCCGCCCCAATGTGGATGGCTGTGATCTGTTTTGTTTCCCACTGCTTCTTTGCCCTTCCCACCCTCTTCAGTAAGGCCTCTTCTATACCTTTTACTTATGGTGTTTGTTGTGCCAGTCTTTGGGTGGTTTTCTGGATTATCTATGCTGTTGAGTATGATCAAGTTGTACTGTGGGATGAGGTCGCCTTAGGGTTCTGTTACTCTGCCATCTTCTCCGTGATGGAAATAGTCCATTTACATTTAACGTAATTTGAGAGGGATGTGTTGGCATTTTGTTCGTTGTTTTCGGGTTGTTTTGGTAGCTCTGTTTCTTCTGGCTTCTTTCCTTGTGGTTTGAAGGCTTTCTCTAGAGTTACCCATACATAAAAAATAGAAAGGAACCCAAGTGTATCTGTTAGAGGTTTTTGATTTGTGGTTACCATTAGGTTTATGTCATCTTGTGTGTATAGCAGTCTTTATTAAGTTGACAGTCACTTAAGTTTGAATGCATTCTAAAAGCACTAAATTTTTACTCCCCCACCCCTGTTTTATGTACGTGATGTCATATTTTTATCTTGCATATCCTTGACTGTTTTTTGAGATATGACAAACTTTATTACTTCTGTGTGTGAACTTCCATACTGGCTTTATAAGTGATGAATATACTACCTTAATAAAAGGTCTGTTTTTACCTGTGACTTTTTTCCTGTTGTAATTTGCTTTTAGTTCTAGCCTTTCTTTTCCACTCAAATAATTCCCTGTAATTCTTGTAAGGCTGGTTTAGGGGTGATGAATACATTTAGCTTTTGTTGGTCTAGGAAACCCCTTTTCTATTCTGAATGATAACATTGCGAGGTAGAGTATTCTTGGTTATAAATTTTTTTTCATATCATCACTTTGTATCATCCCTTTCCCTGCTGGCCCGCAAAATTTCTGCTAAAAAAAAAAAAAGCTGATAGCCTCATGCGGTTTCCCTTGTATGTAGTTGTTTTCCTTTACTGCTTTCCGAATTCTTATTTTTGCTATTTTTAGTTATTATGTGTCTTGGTGTAGACCTTCTTGAGTTCATCTTGTTAGGAGTTCCCTGTGCTTCCTGGATCTGGATGTTGGTTTTCTTCCCCAGTTTAGGGAACTTTCCATTTATTTCTTCAAATAAGTTTTCTGCCCCTTTCTTCTCTCCTTCTGGGATCCCAATAATGTGACTGCTACTACGCTTGATGAGTTCCCTTACCTATTTTCATTTTTTTTTTTTTTTTTTTTTTTTACTTTTTGCTGTTCAGCTTGGCTCTTTTCCATGACCTTGTTTTCCAGATCCATGAGCTGTTCTCTTGTCTCCTCTAATATGCTGCTGATTCCCTCGAGTGGTTTTCTTAAATCTTGTTTTGTTTTTCCAGTCACTGGATCCTTCATCCCTGACTGTTTTATATTTTCTGTCTTTTGCTGACCTTCTCCCTGAGTTCATCCACTCTTCTCGCAAGTCCAGTGAGTATCTTTGTGACCATTGCTTAGAATTCTTTAGTGCTTATCTGTTTCTTCCAGCTCTTGTGTTGTGATTTTTGTCCTGTTCTTTCATTTGGAATACTGACTCATTTTGTCTGTTTCTATGTGTTAGGGAAGACCGCTACATCTCCTCCTGATGAAAGCAGTTGCTTTGTGTAGAAGAGGTTCAGTGGTTCCCTGTAGGGCTGTGTCCCTCAGTCATCAGAACCAGACAATCCAGGGGTGTCTCCTAGACAACCCTACAAGTGATGGGCTGAGTTACTATTGTGTCTCGCTGTGTTTGCTTGTAGCCCGGTCAGCGGCAACGACCCATTTTGCCTACCGTGGGCACACTGGGCAGGGTTTGGTCCATGCCGTGATAAGGGGCCTGTGCAAGGCCACTGGGCTCCTATATCGGCAGGATCAGCAGTCAGGCTAGCTGTCGGCAATTAGCCTCTCTGTGTGGGTCTATCAGATGACTGGGCTTTCTCCCCATGTGGCTCACAGGGCTTTTATTGGTGGATGGGCTGGTAGTCAGACTAGGTATCTGCAATCAGCGTCCTTGCTGCAGTCACTGCTTTCTTTCTGCGTGACCAGCTGAACAGTTTAGCTGCTGGAAACGGGGGCGAACTGGTGTGCGAGATTATCTCCTCTTCTCCCCAGGGCAGTACACACTTTGGAGTGGTGCTGGTCCCCACCGGGGCTGCCTGCCTGGTGTCGGGGCAGGACCCACTTTGTAGGGATGGCTGCTGAGGCAGGCGGGTTGGATGGAGCAGGTCCGTAAGGGAGCTTTGGGGGTGGGGCATGGGGTGCTAGCAAGATTGAGAGGGTCGCTGCTGGCTCCCGTACGTGTCCAGCTGTGTAAGCTGGGAGTGGGGAGAGAAATGGTGCCCGCCGGCATTTTTATTCTTGGAGAAATTTCCTAAAGATACCTGCCCCTCTACCACACATTCTGAGATTAGTAAGTAAGTCTCTTCAACATATAGTCCCCTCCCCCCAGGTGCTTTTCACACTGTTGTGTCTCAGGCCAGGTGATTTATTATGCTGGCTCTTTGAGCGTGGGGCCTCTCTTTCCTGCGCTTTGAAGTTTTTTGTGACAAGATGCTTCCTAAATTTTTGTTTCCTGAAGTAAGCACTTTTTTGAAAGTCCCTCTTCTGCTACGTGATGGCAGTGCCCCCTCCTTCCTTTTTTGTAGCGCTGCGTTTGTCAGTTTCTCTTTACTATTTAAAGGCAAAGATTGGCATCTGGTATTTGCTAATTAACCTGGTACATAAAGGTCTTTAGGATCCCTGCTGTCCATCTGAAATCTCAAGTTTTTTTTTTTTTTTTTTTTTTTTTTTATGAAATTTATTGACAAATTGGTTTCCATACAACACCCAGTGCTCATCCCAAAAGGTGCCCTCCTCAATACCCATCACCCACCCTCTCCTCCCTCCCACCCCCCCATCAACCCTCAGTTTGTTCTCAGTTTTTAACAGTCTCTTATG
Source organism: Prionailurus viverrinus (assembly GCF_022837055.1). Taxonomy (NCBI): domain Eukaryota; kingdom Metazoa; phylum Chordata; class Mammalia; order Carnivora; family Felidae; genus Prionailurus; species Prionailurus viverrinus. The sequence goes on along the minus strand of NC_062565.1, from coordinate 17,603,407 downwards.
CTTTGGCTCTCTCCCATTCTAACCTCTTTTTTTTTTTTTTCCTTCCCCTCCCCCATGGGTTCCTGTTCAGTTTCTCAGGATCCACATAAGAGTGAAACCATATGGTATCTGTCTTTCTCTGTATGGCTTATTTCACTTAGCATCACACTCTCCAGTTCCATCCACGTTGCTACAAAAGGCCATATTTCATTTTTTCTCATTGCCACGTAATATTCCATTGTGTATATAAACCACAATTTCTTTATCCATTCATCAGTTGATGGACATTTAGGCTCTTTCCTCAAGTTTTAAGCTGGCAGGCAAGTTGTTGGCTCAGCCATTAGCGAAATTTCTGGTTCCCAAAGATCATCTAGCAGTATCCATCTGGCTTGCTTTTTTTTTTTTTAAATTTTTTGAGAGAGAGAGAGCACGTGCGAGAGTGGGCAAGTGTGTGAGCGAGCTGGGGAAGGGCAGAGAGAGACAGAGACAGAATCTATGACAGTTTCAGGCTCTCAGCTGTCAGCACAGAGCCCGACGCGAAGCTCGAACCCACAAACTGTGAGATCACCACCTGAGCCGAACCGAAGTTGGACGCTCAACTGCTCAGCCAACTGAGCCACCCAGACGCCCCTGGTTTTTGTTTTTGTTTGTTTTTTGTTTTTTGGTTTTTTTTGATGAAAGAGGAATCTCTTTTCTATTTTCTGGTTTGGGTTCCTATAGTTTCATGAATTATATGGGGGTTGAGTATATTACCTATGATAATACATACATCAAAATTGCACGTTCGAACCTAGCAAAGTAATGCTATCACCTTACCATAAATTTTTGCACTTATCAGAAGCTTGTAAACTACCACCATCATTTTATATCTTGATGTGCATAAATGAAATCGCAAATCTAGTTTCATAAGCATGAAGGATAACCACATATTCATTTTACCATGCACTGACATAAGTAGCTGTTGAAATTTCTATGATTGTGCTATTTCATAGAGGCCAACATTTTATTAAAAGCCTTCTGTTTGAATAAGACATTACAAATATCTATTTTTTAAAAATGCACAAACGTAAGCAACAACAGAAAACTGTGTGTAGGAGCTGCCCTTTGTATATTTGTCCCTCAGTCTGGACCAAAAAAAGTATCTTTGCTTGAGATAGGATAATCCCACACAGTCACACTTCGTGGATGCTGCTGTTTTGCTGAATGAGAGTCTATGCAATGCCGGTGCGTTTTGTCCAGGTTTTATTGCCCAGGCTGTTTTAATTCCTAACATGTTTACTGCCCTCACGGCTTTTCCAGTCTTTGCCTCTTCCTGTCGTGTGGGAGTCTCCTTATTTGTCTTAGCGTCAGTTTGATTCTTTTAAAATTGTCATTTCAGGAAAAATTCAGATGCTGAGTTCCTTCATATTTACCTTAGGATTTCTGGTGACAGAAAAGACTGTGAGTCATTTGATTCAACAGGAGGTGAGTTGCGAGTAACAAATCAGTTGTTAACCGTTGCTCTAGAGACCTTAGAGAAGGTTGTGCCCAGCTCTCCATGTTTGTGTCTTCCCCGTGAATACTTTCTCCAACTCCAAACAGGCTCTGAAGACTTTGAACTCCATTTTGCATGCTGTACCTCGGGAAGAGAGAAAACAACTCCCCTTGTTGGAAGGCCCATGTCGTCTCATGTAAGTGAGGTTGTACTCGATGATGGAATGACGGAAGGGCATTGTACAATTGTACAATCTCTGGATTGTACTACCTCAACCTTTGTTCTCCTTAGACTTGACGACTTTATTGCTTCTTTTCAGTAAATGCTTTGTGCACCTACCCTATATCAGGCACTATGCTAAGTAGTGAAGGAGGACTGGACTTTGCTAGGCTTTTCTTTTTTAGTAATATGTTTATCAGGTTTGTGAGCTGAAGTGCTTTCTTGGGCTATAGACCATTTTTTCCCCACTGTGAATGTGAATTAGTGACTCACGTGTTCAGGGTACAGACTCTGGAGCCAGACTGTGGGGCTTCAAATCCTGGTTTTGCCCCCTTTGTTTGCTCACCTGCAAAGTGGAGCCTTGACTGACAGTTTTTATACAGGTCGAATCCGGCAAACCATTGGCAGTGATGAGCCTATTATCTGGTAAAGAGCAAATGCTCAAAGGCTACCGACTTTGAGCTACGCCAGTAAAGCGTGGAATTTATATTGTTTTTCAACAATGAAATCAATGGATTCTTAATTTTTTTGACTCTGTTACAGTTCTGTAGTTCTTGGGACATTGACATTTGGGGGTAAGGTTGTACTGTGTGGCTGCGGAAAGGGGAAAACGAGTACCCTATTCTAAAATGTGAACCTGTATCCGTGACCGTGCTAACCGCTACTAACCAGCATCGCTGACCTCGTGCGGCACACCCTCATTCCTGTGACATGCAGCCGTGACTGGTGAGATGAAGGGCAACCAAGTTTGCCATATTGTAGGCCCAAATGAGGTTATCGGTGACCATGAGCCCACCTCTATCATGTTTGTCTGTTAACTAGTGCATGCAGGTTGCAGGGTATCTACTAATTCCTAAAAAAAAAAAAAAAAAAAAAAAAATTCAACTACATTCATTTAATCACTATTCTCAGCGATATATTTAGATTTGGAGAACAGCTGCCCTGATCCTTTTCTCCTAAGTTTTCAAACTAATCCTATGGTCCCGCCTTATTGTTTGTATGTGCTAGAAAGTCTGGAATGCTCTGGACTTCAGGTCAAATATAAAGTCTGCAAGCACAAAGCAGTGGTCCTATTTAAGGCCTCTTTTTAATATTCTTTTTAATTGATCTGTTTATGAGAAACTGAACTAAAAGATTTCTTGGCCAGTCTATTTAAAACGGGTGTTATTTCAGATAAGAAAGATCCACATCCTATATGTTGATATTTAATTAACTGAAATTGTTAAAGGAAGATATAATATGGGGGTCTATTATAATTCAACCAGTTAACCCCATTACATCTAATAAAAGGGACACATTTGTCAGTTTTTTAATGCTTCTCTATTTTTGAGAGACAGGAGAGAGAGGCAGGGAATCACAACCAAGCTTCAGGCTGTCAGCTCTGAGCCCGAGGTGGGGCTCAAACTCCCAAGCTGTGAGATTACCACCTGAGCTGAAATCAAGAGTCGGACACTTAACCGACTGAGCCACCCAGGTGCCCCTCTCCATTTGTCCATTTTTAAAAGTAGTTCAGAAGCTCATTAGATGGGGCGCCTGGGTGGCTCAGTCGGTTGAGTGTCCGACTTCGGCTCAGGTCATAATCTTGCGGTTCGTGAGTTCAAGCCCCGCATCAGGCTCTGTGCTGATGGCTCAGAGCCTGGAGCCTGTTTCAGATTGTGTCTCCCTCTCTCTGACCCTCCCCCGTTCATGCTCTGTCTCTCTCTGTCTCAAAAATAAATAAATGTTTAAAAAAAAATCTCATTAGAAAGATTTAGTACTTGCTGTACCATTTTTTTCCAGGTGTCAACTGTATTTTTTAAACAGATTATATAAGAAATATATCCTCACACGTTGATGGGGTGATTATAAAATTGCAGACTCTTAGCATTTGGTAAATCTTCAGACATCATCCAATTGAATTCATTTTATAGAAGGAGGAATAGAAGCTCAGAATCTATAACAACTCTCGCTTCTTTTAAAAAGTGCATTTAAGTCAATATATAAACTGTGTTTCCATAAAAATGTATTCTTGACATTTCAGAAATTTTGATGCTGAATTTGAAATAATTTCAAAAATCTACATCTTGATTTTAAATGTTAATGTCAAAACAGTAAAGTTTTATGTATGTTCATTCACTTCAGTAAAATGTTAATTTATTTAAATGTTTCAGGAAAGACCTTGCAAGGACAATCTTGACTGTGGGTGGTAAGAAGTGTTCAGAATTTTAAATGTTACAGTATTACATATTGGCCACTTGGGGCTTTATGAGCATCTTGGAACTGTGGATAATAAATTTTGGTCAAGCTGAAAATAAGAATTAGCATTTTATTTGTAATTTATTGTGAAAGGTTTTAACATGCTAAAAGCCATAAAGAATAATTCACGAATACTCATTTATTCAACCAACCAACCAACCAAAGTCAGATTTTCATTTTGCTGCATTTACTTAGTCTTTTTTATGTAGAATCAGAGTTCCATGTAAAGCCCCCTGTGTACCTGTCCCTGGTCCCATTCTCTCCATTGGTAGAGATAATCCTTGACTTAGATTTGGTTTTCATTCAAAAGTAGGTTTTTATACCTTTATTTTATGGATTCATAAGCAACATATATTATTTTACAAATTTTACAAGCATTCTGTAAATGTCTTTCTGTTGTGTACATCCAGCTGCGATGTGACTTTTAAATTATTCAAAATTGAAACATATAGATTTTTATCGGTTGTGAAATACCACAATTTATCTTGGGCTTTTATTTTTGTAGTAACACTTTTTAAGGCTGTTTGAGGAGCTGCTTCTTAATATTTTAATACTTCTAAAATATAAAATGCAAAGAGTTTTTTAATTGTCATATGGTAGCTTATTTAGATTTCCTCCTGATGTTTAAATATTGAGTTTAAATAATGATCCAGGTTACATTATAATGCTTATAGCATACAATGTTAGTCTTCCAAGATGGAATTTCTTACAACAGTGCTAATTTGGAGAACCTTTTTTTTGTTTTTTCTTTTGCTTTGTGCCCATCCCGGAATGATCTAGGTCTATCATGCTTTTAATCTCTAGATTATGACCAGCAGGTTGCTCTTTCTGAAGCATTGTGTAGACTGACCTTGAAAAAATCCAGGGGGGACCTTGTCCATCAGTGGTTTGAAGATGACATCATTGCTGAAGCTTTCAAAGAAATTAAGGATCGAGAATTTGAGACGGTGCGATTCTTGGTCATCAGAATTCCATTTAATCAATGCATCCTCACACTGTTTTCCTGAGCATTGGGCTCAGGGGAGGAGTTTTTCTTCAAATGTGATTAAGTTGCCATTCTTAAGCTTCCTGTTCTCCATCTCTGTGAAATGATTTGAGGACCATGTGAACACCAGATTTGTGGGCCAAATCTGCACATACAGATAAGGCTGCTTTATAGGTAACTTGTACTGGACACAGAACAATGCGAATAGGATGGATCCAGTTAGAGAAAACATGGAGTAGGGAGCCATTTTAGCGACCCTCAGATGGTGGTCAGAGCTGTAGAAGAAAGAAATGTGCATTTCAGTCTTGCATGGAGCAGCTGGGAAGATGAGGGAAGGCTGAAATTGGCATGGGGTGCTCTACAGTTTTGAGGAGTAAGAATTTTCAGTGCTTTCCACGCAGTCTGGCTCGCCGTGGTTATATCCTTGAGTAGCACAAAAATAGCTCATAGCTTGGCTGCATATTCACCCACATCTTAAAATAGCTAAAATATTTTCCCTCTTTTTTCAAAACACTCTTAAAAAAATTTTTTTTTAACGTTTTATTTATTTTTGAGACAGGGAGAGACAGAGCATGAACGGAGGACAGTCAGAGAGAGAGAGAGGGAGACACAGAATCTGAAACAGGCTCCAGGTTCTGAGCAGTAAGCACAGAGCCTGACGCGGGGCTCGAACTCACGGACAGTGAGATCGTGACCTGAGCCGAAGTCAAACGCTTAACCGACTGAGCCACCCAGGCGCCCCATCAAAACACTCTTAAAATGAGGGGTAGGCCCTTGGGAAAAAGTAAAATTCTTAATAACCATGAAAGCGTTGAACCAAGCCTTTCTAGTCAACACTGCTATGTAATTAGAATTTTATTAAATCTGAACTCTTAAATATCTTATTGAAAATACATTTAACTTTGAGCCTGTTGCCAGATACACAGTAGTTGTCTAGCCAGTTTTCCGTTTGATCTAGATGGAAAGCCCATAAGCCTCGGGTTCGAGTACTACCTCCCTGGCTTACAAAAATGCATACATCATGTAAGGTAGTTGACTTATGAAGGCTTAGGGTTGTTATCTGTGAAATGGGAATAAAAGCCACCTTAAAATTGTGAGCACTGAATGAGAGAAACCAAAAGTGCCGGGGATGTGGTGGGCATTCAGATGCTAGTTTCCTTTTTCCTCTGTGTCATTCTCTCCTCTGCAGGGAATTTTTGTGAAAATCGGTCAAAGGTAGTGTTTCTCAAAACCTCTTCCCCACAGAGCCATGCACTTCTTAATTGAGCTACTTTGAGGTCCAGACTTACATTACTGCTGTCTACTTAGTGCTGAATAAATGTATAAAGTGTGAGGATGTACTACAACAGCCAGTCCTTGCTAAGAAAAGGGACAAAAGCCTGGGTCAGTGTCTGTTCAGCTTTAGCATTTTGGAGGCAACAAATTTACCTTTCTACTAGCTTCTGGTCAGGAGAACTTTAAAAAATAATCCTTATTCTCTGAACTTGTATCAGGAAAGAGAAACTAGGAAGGAATAGGCTAGAGAACTCCTCATAAGGAAAAATGGCAACGGGTAACACACCCAGATAAACTCCAAGTTGACAAGTTTATGGATTTGTGGTTGGCTTGAGCTGGGCAGATGTTAGCAAGATGGACGCCCGGTGCGTTAGCGAAACGAATCTAGGTCACTAGTTAAATGTATTTCTCTTTCTCTTAACCCAATGAAATGTGACTGTGCCTATAACTTTTGGAGACTTAAAGCATTCCTCTGCTGAAAATCTGCTGGCTGGGGGTTCCTTCCAGAATTTGGGTCTGAAGCTGCCTCTTTATAACACGAAGCATTGTTTTAATTAACCTGTAATAATGAATCTTGGTGAAACCTTGAGATGTTACTGGGTCCTGGGAGTTTCAAAGCAAACACTAGCTTCTTCATGCTGGCAAAAATAGTATTTAAATAAGACCTCTGGTTTTTTTTTTTAATTAAAGTTTGCATTATTTCCTTTGAAGGATAGTAGACGATTTCTCAATCACCTAAACGACAGACTTGGTGATGAAAGAAGGTAAGATATTTCTCTGGGTGTTATTTTATTGACTAGTTTTCTGAAAATGTCTAAACTAAAGAAAAATCTAGGATCTGTTTTATTTCAGGAGAGAATATAGGATACATGACTTATTGATCACTAATGGGTTATCCATTGAATAGAAACATCAGAAGATTAGATCCCTTCTCCCTAGTGATTCGTTTGTATGTGTTTATCTCTATCAGTATTTGAGCACATTTACTTATAACTTGGAACATTTTTTAACATGTCCAGAAGATTTTATGAAAAGTGACTTCCTGAAGGTTTGAGGCACTGGAGATAAATTTATTTCACAGACACAGTCCTTGATGAGAATTTTCTGAATTCACTCCTACCATTGGGAATCTTGCCACACAACTGGGCTGAGATCTAGTACCGATAAACCTGACTTATAGACTGCCAGATGGAGATTGGAAACCTACTCATAGTAGTATCCATTTGCAGGCTTGAGACCCTTGTCCATACTTTGTGCTAAGCGACTTAATTGCCCACCCTAGTTACAAATTCTTGTTCCAGAACATCTGTAGGTTGTATTGAGGCTCCAGCCACGTTTTATTTTGCATTTTAATTGTGAAGTGTTTTGCAGGGTCTATTCCTTCCCGTGTATTGCTGCTTTTGCTGATGAGCATGAGGTAAGTTTACCTCTGGGGGCCCTGGGAGTGGTATATAATGTAACCCATAGTTCGGCCAAACTGCTCTCCCCACACAGAAGGGCTTTTTAAAGAAGGAAGTTTACGTCTAGAGGCCGCAACTCTGAAGTCTTCTTTCTCCTGTATCCTATCCGACCATAACTGGAATGCATTACTAATACGTTTAAGGACCCTACTGTTACTACTAGATGCAGGAATTTTAGGGTTGATGCTGCGTTCATGAAGTCAATCAGAGGAATCTGGCCTTATTTTACCCTGTTAATGAGTACCATTGTTCATGCCTAGACTGTAGGAAAAGGGCAATTCCCTTTTTTCCATCCAATTGATATTCCCCATTTTATCCACAGAAATTGGGAGCACTCTGTTTTTTCTAGATCATTCTACCTTGTACTTTATAGTCTAAGGGTAAGGTCTCTTTTCACCACCTTCTTTGCTTCCTAAAGGAACAATGTCCACCTATAGCACCTCCATTGGGGATAAAATCTTCAAAGATCTCTGAACCTTGACTCCGTTGATGTTTCCTGGATCTCGTCTTCAAAATACCCTAATTAACCATTTCTCTGTTTTGGGTTCAGAGCCCCTTTCTTGGGCTCTGGGAGCTAAGCCTTTAATGCATGACTATACCACAAGTTTCTCCTCCCTAGGATCTCTCTCCCTGATTTTAGTAGCTTCTTTGATTCCTTTATCTCCATTCTTTTTCTTCCTGGTTATCTGAAGGCTCCAACATCTGCTTGGTGGTTCTTCAATTTTTTTTTTTTTTCCACTTCTAAATTTTCATCAGTTTCAATCAGGGCCCTAAACTGGCTTCCAGTAACATACATCATAGCTTAAAACTTTCATTCAACTCTATGGCTGTTAAAGAGTAAGCACCTATGATGGAAAGATGTCTAAGAAATGCCATTTTTGGAAAAGCAAGTGGTAGAGTAATAAATCTAGTTTTTTTTCCATTGTTAAGGAATAAAAACTCTTTATATATTTCCTGATAGGTCTAGAAAACAGCTGAGAGGAAATAAAGGCATTGGTAACGTGCCTTCAGAAAGGTACCTAGGTGGAAACTGAAAGCCAGAGAAGGACACATACACTGTTTCTCTAAAGGTCATACTGTTAGAAGCTTTTTTAAAAAAATGTTCTTGTAGTAATCAGTTAAAATGAAGGTAATTTGAACTTAAGTCTTAGCTCTACTTTAATGGATACGTTAAGTTGGATAGCAAATAATCACTTATATTTGATCATAATACCTCCTTCTCTAGAAGTTTCCGTGCATCTGCAGTAAGGATTGTTACTGCTTCAACATATGACTATTTTCTCATGATTCTCACCGGGGGGGGGGGTGGGGGGGGGATTTGTGTGGAATAGAGTCCTCAGACACATTTAAACATCTTTTATTTATTTAAAAAAAATTTTTTTTTTCAACGTTTATTTATTTTTGGGACAGAGAGAGACAGAGCATGAACGGGGGAGGGGCAGAGAGAGAGGGAGACACAGAATCGGAAACAGGCTCCAGGCTCTGAGCCATCAGCCCAGAGCCCGATGCGGGGCTCGAACTCCTGGACCGCGAGATCGTGACCTGGCTGAAGTCGGACGCTTAACCGACTGCGCCACCCAGGCGCCCCTAAACATCTTTTAAATGTTAAGCTAAGGATAGTGGTTGTGTCCCCCGCCCCCTGAAGAAATAGCTTAGTTGTATAAAGTTGAGACCTACCTCTCATTTTGCAGAAAAGATTAAGACCATCAAGACATACTATAATATTAGGGTAGTGTTTTTTCTATAAAGAGCAGAAGTTGTTTTTAGTGGAATAATTTTCATCTGACCCTTTAACATGGTATCTATACAATTTATGCCTTAATTATGTATTATAGATGAGAAAACCAAATGATGAAAAACTAGAGAAATTTTGGATTGATTTCAACCTCGGAAGTCAGAGTGTAACTTTTTATATAGACAATACTAAGGTAACTGCATTTGAATCCTATTTAAACCTAAGTGCTTAGAAATCGTTCATATGCAGGTATATTATGTGCTCACGAATTTAACTTATTTTTTTCCAAGAGTGCTCTGTGGGACTCAGTAAGAATTTTGAAGGAAGCAGTGATTAATTTCAGCATAATAGGTAAGATGATGAATTCTACCCCACATTTAGTTCTGATTCTAGAGGAGACTATTCTTTGAGGTGGAAGGGAAATGGTATAGCGTGGTGGAAGGAACACTATGTTCAGGGCCAGGATGCAGAGGTATGGGGTTGGTGACTCTTTCACTCTGTGATTTTAGGATTTGGTTACGTGCCTGGTTTTCTCATTGTAAAAATAGTTACAGTTTTTGAAAACCTTAAAAATAGAATCACCATATGAGCCAGCAATTTCACTTCTAGGTACACATATCCAGAAGAAATGAAAGCAGGACTTGAGCTATTTGCATACCGGTGTTCATTGCAGCATTATTCACAATAGCCAAGAGGTGGAAGCGACCAAAATGTCCATCTACAGATGAATAAAGAAAAGTGTGTGTGTATGTATATATATGATGGGGTACTATTCAGCTTTTAGAAGAAGTCTGACACATGCCACAACATGGATGAACCTTCATGACAGTATGCTAAATGAATAGGCCAGTCACTAAAAGACAAATATTGTATGATTCCACTTTATAGGGTATCTAGAAAAATGAAATTGATAGAGACAGGAAGTAGAATGGTGGTTTTCAGGCGCTGTGGGAAGGAGGAAGTTCTGGAAATCTATTGTATGACAATGTGAATAAATTTAATGCTATGAACTAGCATACTAGTGCTATGAACTAGCATGGTTTACATGGTAAACGTTTTATACCACAATTAAAAAAAAAAAAAGGTGGTAGTACCTGCCATCCTTCCCCCAAAGATTTATAGTAATTATTGATGAGTTCATGTAGGCATATCCACTTATATTTTCTTTCTTCTAGGTTGGTAAGTAATGTTGAGGGGCATGAAATCAGGAGTTACCCTTTTTGAGTGGGGGGCCATTTGGACATTTGGGCTACTTCAATAATTTGGCTATTGTACATAATGCTGCAACAAACCTAAGGTGCATATATCTTTTTGAATTAATGTTTTTGTATTCTTTGGGTAAACACACAGTCGAATTACTAGATCGTATGATAATCCAATTTTTAACTTTTTGAGGAACCTCCATACTGTTTTCCACACTGGCTGCACCACTTTGCATTCCCACCAACAGTGCAAGAGAATTCCTCTTTCTCCACATCCTTGCCAATACTTGTTTCTTGTGTTGATTTTAGCCATGTTGACGGGTGTGAGGTGATATGTCATTGTGCTTTTGATTTGCATTTCCCTGATGAGTGATGTTGACCATCTTTTCATGTGTCTATTGGCCATCTGTAGGTCTTCTTTGGAGAAATGTCTGTTCACATCTTCTGCCCAGTTATTAATTGCATTATTTGTTTTGTGGGTGCTGAGCTGTATCAGTTCTTTATATATTTTGGATACTAACCCTTGATCAGATAGGTCATTTGCAAATATCTTCTCCCATTCCATAGGTTGCCTTTTAATTTTGTTGATTGTTTTCTTCTCTGTGCAAAAGTTTTGTTTTGTTGTTTCCCTTGCCATCAGAAGACCTAAAAAAAATGTTGGGATGGCTGATGTCAGAGATCTTACTGCCTGGGCTCTTTTCTAGCATTATTATGGTTTCAGGTTTCACATTAGGCCTTGAATTCATTTTGAAAGCAGTCCAGTTTCCCCAATACCAAGTGTTGAAGAGTGTCTTTTTCCCATTGGATATTTCCTGCTTTGTTGAAGATTAATTAACCATTCAATTAATATAATCAATTGATCATGTAATTGACCATATAATTAACATAATTGACCATGTTGTGGGCTCATTTCTGAGTTTTCTATTCTGTTTCATTGATCTATGTGTCTTTTTTTGTGCTGGTACCATATTGTTTTGATCACTACAGCTTTGTAACACAACTTGAAGTCTGGAATTGTGATGCCTCTGGCTTTGCTTTTCTTTTTCAAGGCTGCTTTGACTGTTTGGGGTCTTCTGTGGTTCCATATAAATCTTAGCATTGTTTGTTCTAGCTCTGTGAAAAATGCTGTTGGTATTTTGATAGGGATTGTGTTAACTTTGTAGTTTGCTTTACGTAGTATGGATATTTTAACAGTATTTGTTCTTCCAATCCATGAGTATAGAAGGTCTTCCCATTTCTTTGTCATCTTCAATTTCTTTTTTTCAATTTCTTTAATCAGTGATTTTTTTTTTGAGAGTACCGTGAAAGGATTCTTGCAGTATGTACACAAGAAACAAAAATATCTGTTTATCATTCCCATTCACATCCTTACCCCCAAAAGCTTACGAGCAATAACAGTGTTCCCTTATGGTGCTTATAAAATTGCCATTCCGCTAGGCAAAGAGCTCTTTTCCAGACTGCTAAGGTAAAGACCTCCATCTGCCTATCTTGTATGTATATACTTTTGAAGCAGTGTGATAAAGATCTTTCAACACAGTAGTCTATTAAGGTCAGATGATTAAATATGTTCTCCCATGGCTACCATCTCCATCCCTACTTTACAGATGAGGATATTGAGACCCAAACTCAAAAGGCCAGGACGAGGATCCAGATTGGTACTAGCAGTACCTATCAGAATTACTGCAGATATTTTGCATGTTAAATTTGTAAGGCCCTACCCTGAGACAGAAGGTTTGGGGGTGCAGCCTGGGCATGTGTGTCTTTAAGAGCTCCTCAGATGAGTCTGTTCAGGGACCTAGGTTGCAGAGGAAATGGAGTGCTCAAATAGCATTGACAGGAGTTTGTAGCATTCCTTTCTCCCCTTTTTCATAGTTGTATAGAATCAGATATAAAAACAGATAGTCCCTTTCATTTATAATGAAATGGCCATATTTTCAAGGTCCTAATTCCTACTTTGAAACTTCATGCTGGACACTGGTGTAAACCAAGATAATACTTTGGGTCCATTATGCATTAGATCCCACACTGGGCTTCGTGAAATAAGAAAACTCACCATTTCTTATTTTTCAAATAAGAAAACTCCCCATAATCCCCCTTTGCCATGAGACATAGCTGTGATCAGCCAGATATTGATAAAATAAAGGGTGGCAAGTCAACAGACCAAAGTGTTAGGATAGAGATGCTTGGGAGGGGGTATCACCACACACCCATCCCAAGGGAAAACTGGCCCATCTCCACCTATAGTTAGACCAGCACAGCTAGCACCTAACTATAGGTTACAACTGAAAGCATCACTTATCTGTCCTTAGAAGTCAAAATCAGTCAGGGCTAAAAGTTGTTGTTCCTTTTTAAAAAAACAAAAGAGGTAGTGTCTACAACTAGTCCTTCACCATAGGTAAGTTGATGACACTTGAATATCAAGGAAAAAAGATTTAAGTCAATGGTTTGGGTGCCACTGAGACTGACATAATAGCTGTTGCTGAAAATTCCCTACAATAGAAAGGGAGTTACTGCTTCATAAAATTAAGTTAAAAGGTCTACTTTTTCTTGACAGCTCAGCCAACTCTTCCCTGAGGTGCTGTATGGAAACCTCCTCTCTTTTCAGCTCTGCTTGCTTTAGTGTTTCCTGGAAGATCTCTTTTGCTTATGCGTATCCTTCTCTGTGCATCAGAATTGCAGCTAGATTCCTGAGCAGCATGGATTCCTGAGCAGCTCAGGATGTTCTGTCTCACCGGATCTGATGCCCATTGCACATAAACACAGGCCTATCGAAGTGGCCCTGTGCATCCAGGGTGGTAGCCATGGCACTCATCAGCATGACGGTCTATGGGTGTCTTCCTCCTAGTATCTCTTCAGAAATCTGCAAAGCTTTTTCAAACCTGTTCTATTTCACACATCTTCTGTTCTCTGCTTGGAGAATAGAAGGTAGCAAGTATAGGTGTCTAAACACATGCCAAGGAGGAGGTGGGTGTTGGCTTTCTCTTTTGCCGACAAAATGTCTTCTGCTAATTCCTTTCCTCTTTCAGTTTTTCCCTCTAGAGTTGACATGTAGAATTCACAGATGGGAATTTTCTCGTGCTGGCTATCTTGAGCAGCATAGGTAGCGGTCAGCTTTAGAGAGATGTGAATTATTGCATTGTTTTCCTATTGTATGTCCCTTCCAAGCAGGTAACTCATTATTGCTTTAAAAAGCTTTTCAGCATTTTCAAGCTGGCCCCATATAAATGCTAAGTTGGCCATCAAATCGGAAGTGTAAGTGATGGCCTTTCCATTATTGGTCTGCTAGGCAAGATGAGTGTCATGTTAAATTAGCTCAGCCCTTTCTGGCTCATCTTTGGTGATGCTCAGCTTGGCTGTGTTCAGGAGCTGGATGATCTCAGCCTCCTCCACTGTGCCCTGGGAGGCAGCACTGCCTGCTCCCTGTCTCCTTTCTCTCTGTTGCAGTAGGCCTCGAGAACTAGGTGAGCACTGCCAGAAGCCACAGCAGGCCTGGGCCAGTGGTGCAGCATGCCTCGGGATGAGGGCACCCCCACTTAAGACGCCTGGTCTCTTGCTGCCCCAGGAGCAGGGATGTGGAACGGGCCCTGTACCACCATCTCCCAGCCCACAGGAGGTCTCGATCCAGGCGCAGGAGCTGGTATATGCTTACATAGGGGGCTCAGTGTCTCATCAGGGTTTCAGAGTTTATAGGTCTTTCACCCCTTTGGTTAGGTTTATTTATAGGTGATGAAGTTTTGGGGTGATGGTAGGGTTCGGAGCTGATGGCCAAGAAAGAATTCTTGAAAACCTCTTTGGTGCAAGAAGGTGATTTTGTTGAAGCACAAGGACAGGACCCGTATGCAGAAAGAGCAGCACTGGGGTGGTAAAGAGTGACTAGTTACATATTAAGGTGTTGGGGGAGATAAAGTCAGGAGGAAGTTTCTTAAAGGGATTTTCATATGCTAAAGACTCCCAGATTACTGAAGGTCTAGCTATTGTCAAACTAAGGTTGTTTTCCCTCTAGTAAAGCATTAAGACAGTAGGGAGTACCTGGATTTTAGGCCATTGATAAGATTGACCTTTTTTTGGTAATTGCACTAAGATATTTGTGAATTGATGGAGACTCTTAACAGTTTAACTATCTGTTTTCTGTCCTTTCCTTTGTTCTTGGGTACCAGGAGCTCCTATAATATTTTAGTACCTTGGGTGGGGGGAGGGTGTGTGCTAGCTTGTGCTTGGCCCTCAGCTTGCCTTATGGTTCCTCATCATAAGTATCTTATTGTTTTTGGTGCAATTATAAATGAAATTGATTTCCTAATTTCTCCTTCTGCTGTTTTATTATTCGCATATGGAAATCCAATATATTTCTGAAGGTTGTTTTTGTATCATGCGACTTTACTGAATTTGTATCAGTTCTAGCAGTTTTTGGTGGTCTTTTGGATTTTCTATATAGAGTATCCTGTCACTGGTGAATAGTAAGTTTGACTTTCTTGCTAATTTGGATGCCTTTTATTTCTTTTTGTTGTCTGATTGCTGAGGCTAGGACTTCTAGTACTATGTTAAATAACAGTGGTGAGAGTGGACATCTGTGTTTTTCCTAACCATAGTGGAAAAGCTGTTTTTCCCCATTGAGTATGATGTTGTTAGCTGTGGAGTTTTCATATATGGCCTTACTGACATTGAGGTATATTCCCCCTAAACCTACTCTGCTGAGGGTTTTTATCATTAATGTGATGTGTGCTGTTCTTTTTCAAATGATTCTTCATCTATTGAAATAATCATATGGTTCTTATACTTTTATTGATGTGATGTATCACGTTGATTTGTCAATATTGAACCACGCTTGCATCCCAGGAATAAACCCCACTTGATTATGGGAATGATTTGGGATATTGGCCTGTAGTTCTCTTTTTTTAATGGGATCTTTATCTGGTTTTGGTATCAGGTAATGTTGACTTCACAGAATGAATCCAGAAGTTTTTGTTCTATTTTTTGGAATAGTTTGAGAAGAATAAGGTTTAAATCTTCTTTCAATGATATAATTCATCTATGAAGCCATCAGTCTCTCGACTTTTGTTGGGAGTTTTGATTACTGATTCAATTTCTTTGCTAGTTATCAATCTGTTCAAGTTTTCTATTTCTTCCTGTTTTAGTTCTGGTAACTTGTTTCTTGGAATTTATCCATTTTTTCCAGGTTGCCCAATTTATTGGCGTATGGTTTTTTATAATATTATAATTAATTTGTTTTTCTGTGGTGTTGGTTGTTATTACTCTTCTCTCATCTGATTTTATTTATTTGGGTCCTTTCTCTTGTCTTTTTGATAGAAGTCTCAATAGGGGGTTATCCCTTTTGTTAAGTTTTTCAGAGAAGCAGCTCCTGGTTTCATTGATGGGTTCTAGTGCTTTTTTAGTTTATATATCACTTATTTCTGCTCTAATCTTTATTATTTCCTTCCTTCTCCTGGCTTCAGGTTTTGTTATTCTTTCTCTAGCTCCTTTAGATTTAAACTTAGGTTGGTTGAGCTTTTTCTTGAGGTACCCCTGTACTGCTATAAACTTCCCTCTTAATACCACTTTTGCTGGGGGCGCCTGGGTGGCGCAGTCGGTTAAGCGTCCGACTTCAGCCAGGTCACGATCTCGCGGTCCGTGAGTTCGAGCCCCGCGTCAGGCTCTGGGCTGATGGCTCAGAGCCTGGAGCTTGTTTCCGATTCTGTGTCTCCCTCTCTCTCTGCCCCTCCCCCGTTCATGCTCTGTCTCTCTCTGTCCCAAAAATAAATAAACGTTGAAAAAAAAAATTAAAAAAAAAATACCACTTTTGCTGTATCCCAAAGGTTTGGGACCATTGTGTTTTCATCTTCATTTGTTTCCACGCATTTTCTTATTTCTTTGTTGATTTCCTGGTTGACTAATTACTTAGTAGGATGTTCTTTAATCTCCATGCATTTTTGGTCTTTCCAAATTTCTTGTGGTTGATTTCAAGTTTCATAATGTTGTGATCAGAAAAGGTACATGGTATGATTACAGTCCTTTTATACTTGTTGAGGCCTGATTTATGTCCTAATGTGATCTATTCTGGAGAATGTTCCATGTGCACTTGAAAAGAATGTGTATTCTGCTTTAGGATGGAATGTTCTGAATATGTGTTAAGTCTGACCCAGTGTGTCATTCAAAGCCATTGTTTCCTTATTGATTTTCTGCTTAGATGGATCTGTCCTTTGCTGTAAGTGGGGTGTTAAAGTCCCCTACTGCTATTGTATTAATGATTCTTTTATGTTTGTTATTAACAGGTTTCTGTATTTGGGTGCTTTCATGTTTGGTACATAAGTATTTACAATTGTTATATCTTTTTGGGTTGCTCCCCATTATGATTATATAAGTGTCTTTCTTTATCTCTTGTCATAGTCTTTATTTTTATTTTATTGTTTTTTATTTAAAAAAATTTTTTTTAATTTACATCCAAATTTGTTAGTATATAGTGCAACAATGATTTCAGGAGTAGATTCCCTAATGCCCCCTACCCATTTAGCCCATCCCCCTTCCCACAACCCCTCCAGTAACCGTCTGTTTGTTCTCCATATTTAGGAGTCTCTTATGTTCTGTCCCCCTCCCTGTTTTTATATTATTTTTGCTTTCCTTCCCTTATGTTCATCTGTTCTGTGTCTTAAAGCCCTCATATGAGTGAAGCCATATGATATTTGTCTTTCTCTGACTAATTTTGCTTAGCATAATACCCTCTAGTTCCATCCACGTTGTTGCAAATGGTAAGATTTCATTCTTTTTGATTGCCGAGTAATACTCCATTGTTTATATGTATCACATCTTCTCTATCCATCATCCATCGATGGACATTTGGGCTCCTTCCGTATTTTGGCTATTATTGATAGTGCTGCTATAAACATTGGGGTGCATGTGCCCCTTCGAAACAGCATACCTGTATCCCTTGGATAAATATCTAGTAGTGCAATTGCTGGGTCGCGGGGTAGTTCTATTTTTAATTTTTTGAGGAACCTTCATACTGTTTTCCAGAGTGGCTGCACCAGCTTGCATTCCCACCAACAGTGCAATAGAGATCCTCTTTCTCTGCATCCTCGCCAACATCTGTTGTTGCCTGAGTTGTTAATGTTAGCCATTGTGACAGGTGTGAGGTGGTATCTCACTGTGGTTTTGATTTGTATTTCCCTGATGATGAGTGATGTTGAGCATTTTTTCATGTGTTGGTTGGCCATCTGGATGTCTTCTTTGGAGAAGTGTCTATTCATGTC
Source organism: Prionailurus viverrinus (assembly GCF_022837055.1). Classification (NCBI taxonomy): domain Eukaryota; kingdom Metazoa; phylum Chordata; class Mammalia; order Carnivora; family Felidae; genus Prionailurus; species Prionailurus viverrinus. Next base: position 17,585,602 of record NC_062565.1, on the reverse strand, counting down.
TTTTGCCCATTTATTCACTGGATTATTTGTTTTTTGGATGTTGAGTTTGATAAGTTCTTCATAGATTTTTGATACTAACCCTTTATCTGATATGGTGTTTGCAAATATCTTCTCCCTTTCTGTCAGTTGCCTCTTAGTTTTGCTGATTGTTTCCTTCGCTGTGCAGAGCTTTTTATTTTGATGAGGTCCCAATAGTTTATTTTTGCTTTTGTTTCCCTGGTCTCTGGAGACGTGTTGAGTAAGAAGTTGCTGTGGCCAAGATCAAAGAGGTTTTTTGCCTGCTTTCTCCTCGCGGATTTTGATGGCTTCCTGTCTTACATTTAGGTCTTTCATCCATTTTGAGTTTATTTTTGTGTATGGTGTAAGAAACTGGTCCAGGTTCATTCTTCTGCATGTCGCTGTCCAGTTTTCCCGGCACCACTTGCTGAAGAGACTGTCTTTATTCTACTGGGTGTTCTTTCCTGCTTTGTCAAAGAGTAGTTGGCCGTATGTTTGTGGGTCCATTTCTGGGTTCTCTATTCTGTTCCATTGATCTGAGTGTCTGTTTTTGTGCCATCATAGCCTTTATTTTTAAGTCTTGCTACTCCAATATAAGCCTTGCTACTCTGGCTTTCTTTTAACATTCGTTTGTGTATCAGTGTTTCTTCACCCCCTCATTTTCAATCTGCAGGTGTCTTTAGGTCTAAAATGGGACTCATATAGGTAGCATATAGATGGGTCTTGTTTTTAATCCATTTCGACACCCTGTATCTTTTGGTTGGAGGATTGATCCATTTACATTCAAAGTAATTATTGATATGTATTTATTGCCATTTTGTTGCTTGTTTTTGTCAATGTTTCCGGAGATTATCTCTGATCCTTTGTCACTTTTGGTCTCTCCTTTGCACTCGTGAGTCCCCTGTAATATTTCCATTAGTGCTGGTTTAGTGATCATGAACTCCTTTTAGTTTTTGTTTGGGAAACTTTATCTCTCCTTCTATTCTGAATGATAGCCTTGCTGGACAGAGTATTCTTGGCTGCAGATTTTTCCCAATTAACACATTGAATGTATCATGCCACTCCCTTCTGGCTTGTCAAGTTTCTGTTGAGAAGTCTCCAGCTAGCCTTATGGGTCTTCCCTTGTATGTTAAGGACTTCTTTCGTCTTACTGCTTTTAAGACTTTTTATCACTATAATTTGCAAATTTATTTACAGTATATCTTAATGTTGGCCTGCTTTTGTTGATTTTGATGGAAGTTCTCTGTGCCTCCTGAGTCTGGATGTCTGTTTCCTTCCTGAGATTAGGGAAGTTTTCTTCTATTATTTCCTCCAATAAATTTTCTGCCCCCTTTTTTTCTCTTCTGTGACTCTAATAATATGAATGTTATTATGTTTGATGAAGCCGTTGAGTTCCCTAAGTCTATTCTTGTGATTTATTCTTTTTCTCTTGTTCAGCTTCATTACTTTCCATTATTTTGTCTTCTAGGTCACTAATTCCTCACCTTCTTCCAGCCTGCTGTTAATTACATCAAGCCTGTTTAAATCTCATTTTATTGCACTCTTCATCTCTAATTGATTCTTTAACTCTTTTATCTTTGTGGTAAGGGTCTCTCTGATGTATTTTCTCCAACCCAGTGAGTATTATGATTGTTGCTTTAAATTCTCCAACAGGAATGTTACTTACGTGATTTACTTAGATCTCTGGCCATGGCCTTATCTTGTTCTTTCATTGGGGATAAATTTCTGTCTTTGCATTTTGTCTAAGTCTCTGCCTTCTTCTTTGTGTTAGAAAAGCCAGTAATGTGTCCTCCTGAAAGTAATGGCTTTATTAAGAAGAGGTCATATAGTGTCCAGGGCCTGGTGCTTCAGAGAGTGTCTCTGGTGCATGCTTCATGCACTATGCTGTTGTGTTTTGGCTGTTCTATCCTTCAGGCCAGTCATCTGCAGAGGCTCTCCTTGTCTGCTGTGGGCAGTTGTTGTAGATTAAGTCTAAAGTTCTCTCTTGTTTAGCAAAAGAGTGCGACACAGGATTGAAAGCGAGAGATGGCTAATGTCCAGGAAAAGACAATAGCCCTGAATAAGGGTCCTTGCCCCGTTTTTATTAAGATCAGAAGGCTTACAAACATGGCGATGGATATGAACAAAGGGACAATGAATCTGTGAATGCTAACTTGTGGGTGTGAGGGAAAGGGGATCTTGAGGATATTTGTGGTTAGGGGTTTGGGTTAATATAAAACAAAATCCGGGCACCGGGCAGTCAGGAGGAGGGTTGTTTACAGCGGACATGAGGCAGCACCTCTGTTTACCTTAGCTAGCCTAGGGGATAAGACAGGGGGAATAACCTCAGGGTTGACAAGGCACCTTTTCTGCTTTGTTAACCATTTCTGCTCTGGGCAGCTTTGCCTGCAGCGCAGCAGTCCATAGTCCAATTCACCAATTTACCTAACCTAGCCCTATCCTCCTGTGAAAGCAGCTTTTCTGCTATAGTACTAAATTGGGAGTGCTTCCACCCTGAACATCTAATCTTATTTATTTCATATACCTATGTATTGGGCACTTTTGCACTGTTTCTGTTTCAGGCCTTTGCCTCTCCCTCTCTGTTTTGGGGGCTCTGCACCCCCTCTTTATTTTGGGGTGCCTTTGCACCTCCCTATTCCTGGCACCTTTGTGCTTCCCTATTCTTGGGGTGTCTTTGCACCCCCCTATTCTTGGAATGCCAATCTGTTTTACCCAAACTCAGGTGTGAGCATTTTATGACTTTGTATTTCTTTATGCCTTGTCAACCCATTGGTGTAAGCCTGGGGGGTTCCTAAGCTTATCCCCCACAGGCAGTGTTTGATCCCTGACCTGAATGTGGTGACTTTTAACCAGGTGTACTCTGATCTACCTGTGAAATGATACTTGATACTGCTTACACAAAAACTGAGACCCTGCAAAACTCTGATCAGAGATGTGGTTTGGGCAGGGGTTTGTGTGGCCTGCCATGTTGTAACTGAGGCAGGCTTGACTGAGAAGGGTAGTGCCACCAGAGCACAGGAGGTGGGGCTTGGTGTAAGCAAGGTAGGAAGCCAGTGTGGGCACCATGCTGCTTCCTGCAGGTGTCTCTGTGTTTATGCTGAGAGGCAGGGGAGGGAAATGGCACTGGCCAGCTCCTCTGTCCCTGGAGAAACATCTCCATGAACACTACCTCTCAAGGAAGTGCTCCTAGAATAGTGAATAATCACCTTCTATGTGTCCTAGGTGTTTTTCAGATTGCTGTTTCCAAACTGCCCCTAAGTTGTTTACCTGCCTTCTTTCCAGGAGCAGTCAGTGCCCTCCACGCTCTATTCAAGCCAAGCCCATTGACTTTTAAAACTCCATGTCTTAAGCCCTGCTGATTTCAAGAACTCTCAAAATTCAACCCCTTTCATTTTCCAAGTCAATGGCATTAGGGAAACATTCTCCCTGTGTGTTCCCCTGTGTGCTCCTCCTTTTCCTGCCCTTGTTTATGGCCCCCTCCCTTCTGTGGCTCCTGAGATCCATTTCTCCCCTAAATCGTGGCTCCGCACTTTCTACCTTTCTCTATATGGCCTCTTTTCTCCCTTTAGTTGTGAAGTTTGATCTGTCCATGTTCAGGTCAATTTCTTGGGTATTTGGGATGATTTGGTATTTACCTAGTTGTGTTTGTGAGACAAGATGAGCCTCGGGCCCTCCTAATCTGCCACCATCTTTTCCCCCCACTGAGCATTCATAGCATCATTTATCAGATCCTGGAGAAAGTACCCGGTATACCCCAAGGGCCACATGGAAAGGTCAAGGCAGAATGCGGGCAGAGCCAGTCTTTCATGTCTTTTTTTTCCAATAGAAGTATTGTTACCCCAGCTTTCTTTTCACATCCTTTTACATGATAAATGCTTTTCCATCCCTTCACCTTTAATCTCCATGCATCTTTAGGTCTGAAATGAATCTCTTATAGGCAACATATAGATAAGTCTTGCTTTTTATCTATTCTGTTACTGTCTGTCTTTTGTTTAGTCCATTTACATTCAAGGTAATTATTTATAGGTATGTACTTATTGCCATTTTATTATTTGTTTTATGGTTGCTTTTGTAGTTTTTCTCTATTCCTTTCTTCTCATGCTCTTTTCTTTCAGTTTTCTGGCTTTAGTCAGATGCTTGGATTCCTTTCTCCATTATTTTTACAGATCTGTTACTGATTTTTTGATTTGTGATTACCATTAGGTTTGTATATAACATTTTTTGAATATAGTAGTGTATGTTAAGTTGATGGCTGCTTAAGTTTGAATCCGTTCTTTATTCTTCTCCCCACCATGTTTTAGGTATATGATGTCATACTTAACATCCTTTTATTATATGAATCCCTTGACTGATTTTTATAGATATGCTTCATTTTACTGTTTTGTGTTTACTTACTCTTTTGTGTTTTCTTACTCTTAAGGTCTTTCCTTTCCACTCAGAGAGTCCCCTTTAATGTTTCTTATAGGGTTGCTTTAGTAGTCATGGATTCCTTTAACTTTTGTTTGGAAACTCTTTATCTTTCCTTCTATTCTACATGATAGCCTTGATGGATGGAGTGTGCTTGGTTGTAGGTTTTTTTCTTTCAGCACTTTGAATATAGCATGCCACTCCCTTTTGGACTGAAAAGTTTTTGCTGAAAAATCAGTCGATAGCCTTATGGGGTTTCCCTTGTATATAACTGTTTTCTCTTGCTGCTTTTAAAATTCTTTATCACTACTTTTTGCTATTTTAATTACAGTGTGCCTTTGCCTGGACTATTTGGGCTAATTTTGTTGGGGACTCTCTGCCTCCTGGATCTGTAGTTGTTTCCTTTCCCAGATTTGGGAAGTTTTCAGCTATTATTTCTCAAATAGATTTTCTGCACCCTTTTTTTCTCTCTTCTCCTTCTGAGATCCCTATAATGCGAATGTTGTTACACTTGGTGGTGTTGCTGAGTTCCCTTAGTCTATTTTCATTTTTAATTTTCTCTCTCCTCTTTAGCTTGGCTGCTTTCCATTACCCTGTCCTCTAGGTCACTGATCTGTCCTTCTGCTTCCTCTAGTCTACTACTTATTCCATCTGGTATATTTTTAATTTTGGTTGTTGAGCTCTTCATCTCTGATTGGTTCTTTAGGTTTCCTGTGTCTTTGTTGAGGGCCTTACTGAGATCTTCCACCCTTTTCTCCTGTCCAGGGAGTATCTTTATGACTATTACTTTAAATTATCTATCAGGCATATTACTTAGCTCATTTTTATTTAGCTTTCTTGCTGTAATCTTATTTTGTTCTTTCATATGGGGCATATTCCTCTGTGTACTCATTTTGTCTGTTTCTCTGTGTTAGGAAAATCAGCTATGTCTTCAGTTCTTGAAAGTAGTGGCCTTATGAAGAGGTCCTGGAGTGCCCTGAAGGGCAGTGTCCCCTGTTCACCAGAATCTGGTACTTCGTGGGTGGCTCCTTTATGTATTGCATGCACCCTACTGTTGTGGGTAACCACATTTTTGCCTTCAGTACAGTTGTCTGCATTGGCTCTCTTTGCCTGTTGGAGGCAGGGATTTTAGTTCTTCTGTTGTTAGTGGGCCAGTCTGGGGCCACATCCGCGTGAGTTGAGTCAGACCAGGGGTTTGCAAAATGCCAAAGCACCAAAATGCAGGGCACTTTTCCTGTGTTGTACCCTGAGAAGCTTTCATTGGTGAGTGGGGCCTGCATTCACACTGGATGTCTCTTCCCCTGTCCCTGCCCATGGTTGGGGCCTGCAGTGGGTCTGGTGTATGTGGTTATCTTTTCCACCCCCACTCCCCAGAGCAGGAGTCCCTTTGGAGGAGTCATGGCTCCTATTGGGCCTGCTTGTGTACTTCCAGGCTTGTGGCACCTCTTTGGATGGACTGCAGCCAAGGGCATATTGGAGGGGGGTGGGGGGGTGAGGGCAGCTGGAGGGGTGGTGCCATCAAAGGAGCCACATATTTAAAAATCTTATAGTAGTCCATTAAAAAAGGTAAAAAGCAAATTTTAACATATTTTACCCAATATATTCCAAATATTACTATTTTAATAATCACTATAAAAAATGAGAGATTCTACCTTTTTGTGTGTGAAGTCTTCACAAACTGATGTGTATGTTATGCTTCTAAGACATGCCAGTTTGTACTAGCCAGGTTTCAGGGGTTCAGTGGTCACAGATCCAGGCCCCTGTGTGTCTCACTCTTCTCTCCATTCTCCTTAATCTGTGACCCTTAGTTTTGTCTGCCTTTTCAGGGACTTTCTTGCCTGGTGCCTCTGACTCAGCTTATAGTTTTTGTGGTTTACTCTTGAACTCTCCATGAATTTTGTTCTATCTTGTTTTCTGAAACCAGTTGTTGTTCATCAGTAAAGAGTTGATGTCCTGGTAGGAAGCCCTCAAGGTGACTGTTGTCTGAGACACAGGTGCCTCTAGGATGTTTTAATTTCTCTTTCTTACATGGAGTCTATTGAAGTAAGATTATTTCATTTTTGCATATGGGGAACAATGAATTTTATTTCGAATTTTAGAAGTGAGATCTGAGATTAAGAAGGAGAATGAGTGTTGTGGTTTATACGTTGGGTGGTAAAATACTTACTGCAGGTAAAACTTTGTATTCACAAAATGATCTTTAAAAATCAGATTGAAGGGACACCTGGCTGGCTCAGTTGGTAGAACACACAACTCTTGATCTTGAGGTTGTAAGTTTGAGCCCCACATTGGGTGTAGAGATCACTTAAAATTAAAAAAAAAATCAGATTGGGGCTCCTGGATGGCTCAGTTGGTTCAGCTTCCGACTTTGGCTCATGTCATGATCTCACAGTTTGTAAGTTCAAGCCCTACATCAGGCTTGCTTCTGTCAGTGTAGAGCCCACTTCGGATCTTGTGTCTGCCACCACCACAACCCCCCCCCCCCCCCCCCGATCCACCACCCTTTCCTGCTTGTGCTCTGTCTCAAAAATAAATAAATCTTAAAAATTAAAAAAATCAGATCAAATTTTAGAAGCCAAAACCATCTCCACTGCTTGGCTGCTAAGATAAGTAACTTCCTGTCTTTGCAGGATTAACTACATAATCATACTGTGTGTATTTGTATGTGTAAACACACAAATGTGCTTCTAATAAAAATGAGTTCAAAGTAACTTTAACACAATTTCTTTTCAACTTCTTTTTGCAGACAAATCTGAGCAGTTGACAAATATCCCAGTGCGGTTGTTTACAATTCTAAAATCTTAAAACCTTTCAGTGTGTTGATATGCATTTGTATACTTTGTTTTTTGTTAGAAACTGGAAATGTGAAGATGCTTATCATTTACCTGAAGAAGCCTTTGAATATCAGCAACAAAGAAGTGATGAAAATAGAAATCCATTTTGATTTGCAATTCAACATCTCACAAGCTTCTATCAAAGCTTTAGGAGAAGACAAACAGGTGGCAAACTTAATTCTTTTGGATCGTTTGGAAATGTTTTAGCGTGGTTTTTTAAATTTTTTTTAATGTTTTTATTTTATTTTGAGAGAGAGACAGAGTGTGAGCGGGGAAGGGGCAGAGAGAGAAGGAGACACAGAATCCGAAGCAGGCTTCAGGCTCTGAGCTGTCAGCACAGAGCCCGACGCGGGGCTCGAACTCACAAACTGTGAAACCATGACCTGAGCCGAAGTTGGTCGCTCAACCAACTGAGCCACCCAGGCGCCCCTCTTTTAGCATGTTTTTATGTCTTTAACTTTCTTGTTGGGTTTTGATGTGAACATCTGCTCAAGCAGATAGCTTGATCTTTGGAATATTCTGTAACAAGCACACGTAGGACACAAAACCCCTTTGTGCCTCAAAATGCTTTTCCTCCACTTATTGTGAACAGTTAAAAATCTTCTAGGATAACATTACCACCTCGCCACATTCTTCCTGAAGTTCTGAGGATACTTGCTGTGGGCTTCTTAGTATTTCCTTCTCTCTCCCCTCCTTGAGGACCGAGGGGAATCGCTAGAAATCGTGTCTCTTAGGGAGTTCTGAAATTTTATCTCCTGGTCTAATGCCGAAATGGTTTATACCTCTTCTAGACTGATACGGCCTCCAGATCATTGACTGTGATGTTTCCTGTTGACACACAGCAAAGATCACAAAGATTTTCTCTATCACAGATGATAGGCAGAGCAAAGAAATTAGTGACGAGACCTATGATATTATGGTAATGGCTGATAGGAGGTTGAATTAAGAAGTCGGGGGTGGGGGGAAGACTTGGGCCCATTTGCTTTTGGCACTGAGTTGCATATGAAGACCTCTCATATACTGTTAAGTGCTCTGTGGTAGTGTTCCCAAAGACTCACCCTATGAAAAGACCATTTCATGGGTGAGGACGAGAGAAAGAGAATCATTTACTGAAAAATTACTTCCTATAACATATTACATATGAATTGGCCTAACACTGAGGCTACATAGGCTAAGGCCCCCACAGAGACGGTGTATAGACCCTCACCAAGAGGGTTCTTGGCTTTATGGGAGAAAGAATTCAAGAGAAAACCATTTAGAGAAAGGGACAAAGATTTGTTAAACCTAGAAATAAGAAAAGAGCTACTTCACGGACAAAGTAGTGGCCCCTCCTCCAAGATGAGGAAAAGGGACCCTGCTTTGCCTCTGGAAAAGGGTTTTATGTTTTTAAAATTACCTAACTCTATAGGGAGGGGCTGTGAAGCTTTGGATTTATCATTTACACTGGGAAGTAAGTTTTTTCCATTTTCCTAGGGTCGTGAGATTACCTATAGGGACCAATTTTAACAATGGCCTCCGCCTTTTACTGCCGGTTGGAGTGGAGTCTTACAGTCTTCTATGAGTCAGATCTTATGACTCTTCTTATGACCTGCTGACAGGTTAAGGGTCAGTGGAAAACCAAAATGACTTTGCTTTGGTGAATTAGTCTTCTGAGCCTCCCTTCCTTTCTGCCTCAACATTAGAGGTTTGCCTTTATTTGGTGAAAAACCTCAGGGGGCTCCTGGGTGGCTCAGTCCATTAAGCATCTGACTCTTGATTTCAGCTCAGGTCATGCTGTCCCTTGTTTGTGGGTTCAAGCCCCACATCGGGCTCCACGCTGACAGTGTGGAGCCTGCTTGGGATTCTCTCTCTTCCTTTCTCTCTGCCCCTCTCCCGTTCATTTTCTCTCTCTTAAAATAAACAAACATTAAAAAAAAAAAAAAAAAGAAAAACTTCAGAATTGTATGTATTTCCATGTCTCCTGAAGTGAAGAAAATGTTTCGGGGTAGAACTAAGGTTTTCCTGTGATTAAGCTGCAGTTCCTAGACCGTGAGGCCCTTGTGAGGAAGGAGTGGGGATTGGAGAAATCCCACAGTTGGGAACTCACTGCAGGCTGTGAAGACACGAGGATGGAGTGAGTGAAAGAAGGGAAGTGGTCAGCCAGGGCTAGTCCTGGAGGGAAGGGGGTCAGAGAGGTGGAAACAGTAACATTATCCTTCAAAAGAGGACAAACCAAAGACTAACTTCGAATTTATCACTTTGCTGTGTTCTGAGCCTTAGCTTTTCCTTAAATTTTTAAGAGTTTAGTCCTTTTAAAGGTCATGTGAATTTTGGCTTGCATTTCAGATGTTGCCTGACCAGAAAAGAAGCTCCTCCGAACTTTCTGGTAAATTTGAGAAAGCAGACACTGACATTCCTAGCAGTCATGAAAGAGAGACAGGTATACTGGGAAATAAAATTTCTTACTCTGAATTCCCTATAAAGACAACAATAAAACCTTACTTGGAAGAGGTCACTGAAAACCTGTGGTCCTATAAGAGTAATAAATGTTCCATTGTACCTACAGAGAAAGAAAAGTTGCTAACATCTTATATTATTTTCCCAGTCTGATACATTCTCTTGTGGGTCAATGGAAATGGAAAAAGGAGAAAATATGATAGGGGTGGCTGGAGGCAGAATATGGGGGCACGGAAAGGCCTGGCCACCCCCAAAGCTGACCCTGCATAGATCCTGTATCTATTAGGAGTCCCATCCCAAAGCTGTTTCTTTCTCAAAGTGCAGGTAGATTTCGGACTGGAGATTTGAGACAGGATGTGATTACCAGCTCTTACCAATAGATGGCGATGTACTGTCAGCATGGGGTCCCATGAAGAACGATGGGAGAATGTGGTCACCATGGCATATGGTTATTGTTTCCACTTTTAATGTTCTTTTCTCTATGTGTATAGACCAGACAGAAGAATCCACTAAGCTGGCAGAGGTAATGAGTGCTGGAGATGACCACTGCTCAACAGCTCTCCCCGTAAATGATCAGTCTAATGAGCCTGTTGTGAGTATGGGATGCTGGGCACAAAGTTTTGAACTGTATCCACCAGGATGCTGACAGGTGGAAGGCATCTCTCCTGGCTTATAGTCCATTTTTTCCCTGACCAATGGATCTCCCCCTTTTGAGGGGGGGGGCACTCCTCTCCTTTAGATTATTTTTGTTTGCCATGTTCATGGGTTCTCTGCTTCCATGCAACTTGGCTCTCCAGAGGAACATGTGACTTGGCTGCCTCTGCCTTGTTTTCTCACGGAGACTGAGACTGTAGGGAAAAGATTATAGGGAAAAGAGTCTAATGTTTGGAGTCGGACCTGGTTTTCCCTGACTAGATACAGGAACTTGGGGAAATTAACATCACTGAGTCTGAGGCTTCTCAGCTATAAGATGGGGGTAATAGCTGGTTCATACTATAGCCCTCCTGGATGCTAGGCATACATTTTATTTTCATCCTAACACACCTCTTGGCATGTACAGGTATTCAGTCCGGTCCCCATTTTGTTTATATTTGATTACATGGAGATTATATAGAAGCGTAATGATCGTGTTTTTGCGAGTGGCAAATCTTTGCCTAAGAGTGAATATCAATTTTTTGGAGCAGTCAGCAGTCATTAGGAGCAAAGTCTAGCGAATGAAAAGCCTGGTATCTCATTCTTTAGTGGAAATGCTTTTCTGTGGATGTGTGAAGTGGCTCCAAGAGCATTTCAAAAGAGGGACCTCAAAGGCACTGTAACTATTTTTTTCTACAGCAAACAAATACAGGAGATGGTTCACCTGAAAAATTGAAACCGGATGATGTGCAACAAGGTCAGATTTTTTAAATGTCTCCTAAGGCTTTTGAGTATTATTCTTAAGTGTTTACTTGAAAAGCTTAATTTTTGTTTTTAATTTTCATGATTGGAAGTTACTTCAAAATATGAATCTGCAGATTTACAAGAACCATCAGTAAAAATTCAGGATCCTAAATTAAATGACAAATCTAGGTATGTGACTTTTTTTTTAATGTTTGTTTACTTTTGAGAGAGCATGTGCACAAATGGGAGGGGCAGAGAGAGAGAGAGGGAGGCACAGAATCGGAAGCAGGCTCCAGGCTCTGAGCAGTCAGCACGGAGCCCGACGCAGGGCTCGAACCCACGAACCATGAGATCATGACCTGAGCCGAAGTTGGACATTTAACGGACTGAGCCCCCCAGGTGCCCCGCAATTTTCAAAATTAATAAACCATGTTGATTGCTATTAGGGTGACTAGTTAATATATATGTCAATGGCCTGGGCTCTCTGTCTTTTCTGCATCTGACCACACCCACGCAAGGAGAGAGTATTGTGTGCATTTTCCACATAATGATTTGAGCTGTGCTGGATTGTTCTCCTGACCTATAGATCTCTACCATTATACCTCCAGTGATATGCTTGGTGATGTCTTTTTCTGCAGCAAAACACTGAATATTCCCAGCCCAGGAAACATATATCCATCTGGCCATTAATTTGTCACTTTTCCATATAGGCCTATGAAAAATGGGTCATAGGACAAGTACTTTTTATACCTTTATTGAAATCATTGGAATTAAATAAACTGTACGTATTTAAAGTGTGGAATTTGACTTTTGACATATGTCTACACTGGGACCATCACTGCAATCAAGATAATGAACAGAGCCATCATCTCCAAGATACTCTTGCCCCTTTGAAAGCCTTCTTCCCTTTCCATCCCCCTCACCTGCCCCTTGCAATCACTGATCTGCTTTTTGCCAGGATAGAAGAGATTGCGTTTTAAGAAATCTATCAATGGAATCAAAGAATAGGCACTCTTGGGTGCCTGGTGGCTCAGTGGTTGAGCGTCTGACTTTGTTTGGTTCAGGTCATGATCTCACGGTTTGTGAGTTCGTGCCCCACATCGGGCTCTCTGCTGTCAGCACTGAGCCTGCTTTGGATCCTCTGTCCCCTTCTCTCTGTGCCTCCCCCGGTGACGTTTGCTCTCTCTCAAAAATAAATATTTTAAAAAGTACGCACTCTTTTCTCCCAGCTTCTCTCATTCAGCATAATTATTTTGAGATTTATCCACATCGTGTGTATCAATAGTTCGCTTTCATGTTGCCAAGTCCTAGTTCCTTCACGGATATACCACGATGTGTTCAGCCAGTCGCCTGTTGATGTGTTTCCAGTTTTGTGTTATAAGTAAAGCACTTGGGATCATAGATAAGTCTTTGTACGGATATATATTTTCTCTGGAGTAAATACATAGGAATGGAATGACTAGATCATGGTTGGCGTACATTTAACTTTTAAAAAGCTGCCCAAACAGTTTTTCTAAGGTGGTTAAACTATCGAACACTCCCAAAGGTCTATGTGAGTTCTAATTGCTCACATTCTTGCTAGTACTTGGTCATGTTAGTCTTTTTTTTTTTTTTTTTTTTTTTAGTTATATATTCTGAGAGCACATGTGCAAGTGGCGGGGGTGGGGGAGCAGAGAGAAAGGGAGAGAGAGAATCCCAAGCTGATAGCGTGGAGCCCAGTGCAGGGCTTGAACCCATGAACTGTGAGATCATGACCTGAGCCGAAATCAAGAGTCACATGCTTAACCTTGAGCCACCCAGGTGTCCCAGTAATGTTAATCTTTTTAATCTTAGCCATTCCAGTGGGAGTGTAATGGTATTTCATTGTGGTTCTGATTCGCATTTCTGTAATGACTAATGGTGTCGAACATCCGTTCATGGGTTTATTATCCATCTTTCTGTATGTTCTTGGGTAATACATCTTTAAATCCTATACTATTAAAAATGGGTTATTTGCTTTCTTGACCGGAAAGTTCTCTTTATAGGGGTGCCTGGGTGGCTCATTTCAAGTGTTGGACTCAACTTTGGCTTAGGTCGTGATCGCATGGTTTGTGGGTTGGAGCCCCAGTTTGTGGCTCCAAGCCTCACGTTGAGCTCTGTATTGACAGTGCGGAGCCTGCTTGGGATTCTCTCTCCCCTTCTCTGTACCCCTCCCCTGCTCGTTCGCTCGCTCTCTCTCTCAGAATGAATAAACTTAAAAAAATTTTAAGTGTTCTTTGTATATTCTACATACAAGTCGTAAGTCCTTGATCAACTATGTTTCGTGTTTATTTTCTGTATGTGGCTTCCTTTTTATTTTTATGTCTTTTTGAAATTTCCATGCGTATTTATTTCAGGCCTGCTGGTACATAGCTAATACAGCTTAGATTTTAGACTAAATGCTAAATGCATTTACTAAAGGCATTCACTTCCATAGGTTAGTCTTCACCCTAAGGAATATCCCTAAAGGAATGTATTATTTTTACCTCCCTTTGCTAAAGGAAGACACCAGAATGACTCAAGGGTGTATCCCTAGAAAGTTTTGGCTTAAATAGAACAGTGTCTTTAAAGAGAAAAAGTTCTTTTAATTTTTTTAATGTTTATTTATTTTTGAGACAGAGAGCATGAATGGGGGAAGGGCAGAGAGAGAGGGAGACACAGAATCAGAAGCAGGCTCCAGGCTCTGAGCTGTCAGCACAGAGCCCAACGCGGGGCTCGAACTCATGGACTGTGAGATCATGACCTGAGCTGAAGTTGGATGCTTAACCGATGGAGCCACCCAGGCGCCCCAAGAGAAAAAGTTCTTAATTTTTATTAAGCCCAATTGATTTTTTTCTTTTATACTTCATGCTATTTTTGTGACCTGCTTAAACAATCGTAGGCAAATCATGCTCAGTCATATGTTTCCCTACATTTTCTTCTAGGAGTTTTACAGTTTTAGATCTTATTTCAGTTATGAACCATTTTCTGTTAATTTTTATATATTGTGTGAAGTAAGGGTTGAAATTTCTTTTTCCTTTTCCCTCCCTGCCTTCTCTTTTCTTTCTTTCATATGGCTGTCCAGTTATTCCAGATCATTTATTGAAACAATTACTACTTCCATTGAATTTTCCTGGAAACTTTGAAGGAATAAAAAAAACATATGTGTAGCTCTTTCTAGACCGTGCACCAGCATGCATGTTGCACGTTCAGTTCCAGATCGCCACAATAAAGTGAGTGTTGCAATAAAGCAAGTCAAATGAATTTTTGGTTTCCTGATGTATATGGAGGTTATGATTACATTAAACTATAAAGCATGCAATAGCATCATGTCTGGACAAACACTGTATATATCTTAATTTAAAACGTTATTCCTAAAAAAAAAAAAATGCTCTCTGAGCTTTCAGGGAGTTATTTTGTTGGGAAAGGCTCTTGCCTCCATGTTGGTGGCTGCTGAAAGTGGGGTGGCTGTGGCAGTGTCTTCAAATAAGGCAACGGTGACGTTTCCCACGTTAATTGATACTTTGTTTTATGAGCAATTTCTCTGTAGTAGAAGATGCTCTTTCATAGCATTTCACCCACAGTGAACTTCCCTCCAAATTGGAGCCCATCTTCTCAAACCCTGCTGCTGCTTTATCAACTAAGTATATGAAATGTTCTAAATCTTTTGCTGCCACCATAACCATCGTCACAACCTCTTCACCATGAATAGATTCCATCCCAAGAAACCACTTTCTTTCCTCATCCACGAAGATCAACACCTTGTCTGTTCAAGTTTGATCATGAGGTTGCAGCAATTCAGTGCATCTCGAGGCTCCACTTCTAGTTCTCTGGCTGTTTCCACCCCACCTGCAGTTACTTCTCCACTGGAATCTTGACCCCCTTCAAAGTCATCCATGAGGGTTGGAATCAACTTCTCCCCAAATCCTGTTCATGTTGATATTTTAACTTATTCCTATGAATCATGAATATTCTTACTGGCATCTGGAATGGTGAATCCTTTCTAGGAGGCTTTCAACGGATTTCCCAGATCCATCAGAGAAATCCCTGTGCATGGCAGCAATAACCTTATGAAATTCATTCATTCATTCATTCATTCATTTATGAGAGAGGAGACAACATGTGAGCAGGGAAGGAGCAGAGAGAGAGAGACACAGAATGCAAAGCAGGCTCCAGGCTCCTAGCTGTCAGCACAGAGCCCGATGCAGGGCTTGAACCCACGAACTGTGAGATCATGACCTGAGCCGAAGTGGGACGCTCAACCCACTGAGCCACCCAGGCTCCCCATATATTCTTAAATAAGGCTTGAAACTTGAATGACTACTTGATCCATGTGCTGCAGGATAGATGTCGTTAACAGGCATGAAATAACATTCATCTTGTTGTATATCTCCACCAGAGCTCTTGGGTGACCAAGTACATTGCCAGTGAGTATTAAATCTTTTGAAAGGAATCTTTTCTTAGTAGCAGTTCTCAGTGGTGAGCTTAAAATTTTCAGTGAGCCATGTTGTGAACAGATGTGCTCTCATCCAGGCTTTGTTGTTCCATTTATAGAGCACATACAGAGTAGATCTAGCATAATTCTTAAGGGATTTTGGGATTTGGGAATGGTAAATGGGCATTGCCTTTAAGTTAAAGTCAGCAGCTACATTACTCCCTAACCAGAGACCCAACCTGTCCTTTGAATCCAGGCATTGACTTCCCTAGCTATGGAAGTCCTAGATGGCATCTTCTTCCAATTGAAGTCTGTTTTGTCTGCCCTGAAGATCTGTTTAGTGTAGCCACCTTCAGTAATTACCTTAGCTAGATCTTCTGGATCTTGCTGCAGCCTCTGTATCAGCCCTTGCTGCCTAACCTTACACTTTTATGTTAGGGAGATGGTTTCTTTCCTTAAACCTCATGAACCAACTTCTGATAGATTCCAGCTTTTCTCCTGCAGCTTCCTCACCTCTTAGCCTTCAGGGAAGGCTGAAGGGAAGGTTCTGGCTGGCTTGATCTTCTATCCAGACCACTAAAACTTTCTCTAGATACGCAATTAGGCTGTTTTGCTTTATTATTTTTATTTTTATCTTTTTAAATCACTGATCACTGGAATAGCACTTCTAATTTACGACTTTTCCTTTGCATTCACAATTTGGCTGACTGCTGCAAGAGGCCTAGCGCTTTCAACATGGCTTCCTGAGAAAGTTTAATCATTTCTAGCTTTTTAAAGCTTTGAGGGAGAGAAAGTGTGCCTCTGCATATGAGTGGGAGAGGAGCCGAGAGAGAGGGGGGGAGAGAGAATCCCAAGCACCCTCTGCACTGTCAGTGCAGAGTCCCATGAAGGACTCAATCTCACAAACCATGAGATCATGACCTGAGCCTAAATCAAGAGTCGGACATGTAACTGACTGAGCCACCCAGGCACCCCTAATCATTTATAGCTTTTGATTTAAAGTGGAAGACATATAACTCTTTCTTTTACTTGAACACTTAGAAGCCATTGTAGGGTTATTAGTTGGCCTAATTTCAATATTGTGTCTCAGGGTGGCCTGAAGAGAGATGTGGAAGCGGATGGTTGTGGCATGGGTTGTGGTGCCCGGAAACAATCATGATAGTAACCTCAAAGCTCACAGATCACCAATAACAAATACAATGGAAAAGTTAGAAATATCGCAAGAATTACCAAAATGTTACACAAAGACCTAAAAGAGCAAATACCATTGGAAGAACAGTACTGAGAGACTTGCTTGATTACAGGGTTGCCCCAAACTTTAAATTTGTAAAAACAACAAAAGCCCAGAGTATCTGTGAAGGGGAGTAAATCCAAGTGCAATGAAGCAAGTGATGCCTATATTCTGTAACATTGATCTATCGATCGGACTTTACATATCATCTGAATTACTGTAGCTTTACTATCTTAACTGTATCTCATTTTGAAATGAGGTAGGGTTAGTCTTCCAACTTTTTTAAGTTGTTTTGACTATACTTAGTCCCTTTCATTTCCGTATAAATTTAATCAGTTTTACAAAAACAGTCTTATAGATTTTGACTGGGATTGTATTAAATTTGTAGATCAATTTGGGGAGAATTGACAGTGTAAGACTTTTCATGGTCTCAAATCTGGTGTATGTCTTCATTGATGTAGGACTTTCCATTTAAAAAAATTTTAACATTTACTCAATTTTGAGAGTGAGAGAGACAGAGCATGAGAGGGGCAGAGAGAGGGAGACACAGAATCCAAGGCAGACTCCAGGCTCTGAGCTGTCAGCACAGGGCCCGATGTGGGGCTCGAACTCAGGCTGTGAGATCATGACCTGAGCTGAAGTCGGACGCTTACCCGACTGAGCCACCCAGGCCCCCCTATGTAGGACTTTTTAAATTTTGTTCAGTAATGTTTTATAGTCTTAAACCTATAAATCAGGGGTAAATTTAAAAAAATATATAAGTTTTCCATACTTTTATGTTCTTTTAAAATTTCAATTTCTGGTTGCCTATCCTATAGAAACACAGTTGATTTGTATATATCGATCTTAGATCCTACAACTTTACTAAACCAACTTAATATTTTTCATAATCCACCTGATAGAATTTTATTTAACATCCAGCTCCTCGTAAAATTATAACTGCCTTTTCCTTGTGATGAGAACTTCTGTGGTCTACCCTTAGCAACTTTCAAACATACCATGCAGCAGCATTAACCATAGCCATCATGTACATTACAACCCTGGTATTTGTCTTCTAACTGGAGGTTGATAACTTTGGACCATTTTCCTCCACTTTTGACCACGCCCACCCTCCCAACTTCCACCTCTGGTGACTACAAAACTGGTCTTTGTTTTCTCTGGGTTTGAGTGCGTTTTTATTTACTTTTGTTTTCATTCAAGTATAATATACAGGGTTAGGGTAGGTTTGGGAGTACTGTATAATGATTCAACAATTATGTACATTTCTTAGTGCTCATCAAGATAACCATACTCTGAACCCCCTTTATCTTTTTCACTCCTCCTCCTCCCCACCTCCCCTCAGGCAACAACCAGCTCTTTATATTTAAGAGTCTGTTTTTTTGTTTCCTTTATTAAATTCAACCTACGCGTTGCAATCATACAGTATTTGTCTTTCTCTGACTTCCTTCACTTAGCCGTATACCCTCTAGGTTCATCCATGATGTTGTAAATGGCAAGATTTTATTTTTTTATGGTTGAGTGATACTCCGGTGTATATTTACACCACATGTTTCCTCATCTATAAATGGGCATTAGTGTTGCAATTTTAAGTTGATTTTTTTTATTCCATATATGAATAACATACTATAGTATTTGTCTTTGACTTATTTCACTTCGCATGTCTTCAAGGTCCGTCTGTGTCATTACAAATAGCAGGATTTACATTTTTATGGCTGAATGGTGTCCCACATCTTCTTTATCTGTTCATCTGTCAAAAGGCAGGTTGTTTCCATATCTTAGTTATTGTCAATAACACTATAATGCACACGAGGATGCAGATATCCCTTCCGCAGTGATTTTATTTCCTTTGGATATATATCCAGAAGTGGAATTGTTGGATTGTATGGTAGTTCTATTTTTAATTTTTTGGAAACCTCCATACTAGCTATTCAGTCTTCCATAGTGGCTGTATCAGTTTACATTTCCACTAATAGGGCACCAGGGTTTTCTTTCTTCCGCATCCTCACCAACACTTGTACTCTCTTGTCTTTTTTTTTTTTTTTTTTTTTTTCTTTTTTAACGTTTTTTTATTTATTTTTGAGACAGAGAGAGACAGAGCATGAACGGGGGAGGGTCAGAGAGAGAGAGGGAGACACAGAATCCGAAACAGGCTCCAGGCTCTGAGCGGTCAGCACAGAGCCCGACGCGGGGCTCGAACCCACGGACCGTGAGATCATGACCTGAGCCGAAGTCGGAGGCCTAACCGACTGAGCCACCCAGGCGCCCCTCTTGTCTTTTTGATAGGAGTTCTAACAGGTGCGAGGTAATACCTCATCGTGGTTTTGATTTTTCTTTCCCTGAGTAGTGGTGTTGAGCACCTTTGCATATACACATTCGCCACTTGAATATCTTCTCTGGAAAAATTTCTCCTCAAATCCCCTGCCTTATTTTTAAATGAGGTTGCTTGTTTTTTTCTGTTATTGAGTTGTAGGAGTTCTTCATATATTTTGGATATCAACTCCTTACCAGAACAGGATTTGCAAATACTTCCTTCCTTTCTGTAAACCGCATTTTTTATTTTGTGTTTCTTTTGCAGTGCACATGCCTTTTAGTTTGATGTAGTCCCAGTTTTTAAATATTTGCTTTTGCTGCTTTTGGTGTTCCATACAAAAAAATTGTTGCAAAGACCAATGTCAAGAAGTTTTCTTCCTGTGTGTGTGTGTGTGTGTGTGTGTGTGTGTGTGTGTGTGTTTTCTAGGAGACATGTGGTCTCAAGTCTTACATTTAAGTCTTTAATCCATCTGAATTAATATTTGAGTATTGGAAGAAAGGGGTCCAATTTAATTCTTTTGCATGTGGCTATCCAGTTTCCCTGCATCACTTATTGAAGAGACTGTTTCCTCATTGAGTGTTCTTGGCCCCCTTTTCAAATATTAGTTGGCCAAATATGTCAGAATTACCTCTGGCAATATTCTTTGTTCTGAAAACTATTTAGTATGATGTTAGTATGCTTTCTTTTTATTAGTGTAACTATGGCAAATCTTTTCCTATCATTGTGCTTTAAACCTCTTTGGGTCTGTATATTTAAGGTGGGTTTATTATAGGCAGGATTTGGTTGTGCTTTGCTATTTATCTCAGTATGACAGTCTGTTCTTTGGGATAAACCATTTACATTTCATATGATTATATGGTTGTATTTGTATTCTATTACCTTGCTATTTGTTTTCTATTTGTCATGTCTGTTTTTTGTTCCACTTTTCCTGATGTGTTTTAGATAAATGGAGTATATTTAATGACTCCATTTTATCTCCTTTGTCAGTTTATTTGGTACAACTTTGGTGGTTTTTAATAGTTTATCATCTATATACACATTTAACTCACCATCCTCAATCTTCAGGGAATATTATATTGCTTTACACATCAGCCTTAAACATGACTTGAGTTTTTGCTACTTTTATCATGCAATTTACTTCTACATAGGCTATAAACTTCTAATTTTATTATTATTTCTAATTGTTATAATTTGTAAAAACTTTAAAAGTAAGAATTTATGTTTTGTCACATACTAACTAGTTCTGCTCTTCATTCCTTTGTACAGGTAGAAATTTTGATCTGTTATTATTTCCCTTTAAAGATTTTCAATATTTTTGTGCAGGTCTGTTGCTGATGAATTCTTACAATTTTTACATGTCTGATAAACTCTGCTTCAACTTTGTTTTTGAATGATATTTTCACTGGATATAGAATTCTAGGCTGAGTTTTTTATTCCAATAATTTAAAGATGCTGCTGCATTGTTTTATCACTTGATTGTTTCTGATGAGAAGTCCGTTATAATTCTTATTTATTCCCTTATGTGTAAGGTGATGTTTTTCCCCGATAGTGCTTTTCAGATTTTCTCCTTATTAATAATTTTAAACAATTTCATTGTGATGTGTCTTGGTGTAGCTTTTTGTTTTTGTTTTCATGTTTCTTGAGCTTAGGGGTTGTTGAGCTTCTTGGATATGTTGGCTTATAGGTTTTTTTTTTTTTATTAAATGTAGGAAATTTTAGCCATTACTTCTTGAAAGATTTAGTCTTATTCGCTTTTTCCTGTCCTTCAAGGTCTCCAATTCTATGTGTTAGCCTATATTGTACAGCTTACATATGAATTTTTAATTTATTGTGATTTTTTTTACTGTTTGTTTTTTAAATTTAATTTCAAGCTAGTTAACATACAGTGTAGTCTTGGCTTCAGGACTAGAACCCAGTGATTCATCTCTTACATATGACACATAAGAGATGGTTTGCCTCTTATGGTTTGCCTCCCTCTGTTTTTTCCTTTTCCTGTTTTTTTCCCTTTATCTTATTTTTTTCCCCTTCCTCTGTGTTCATCTGTTGAGTTTCTCAAATTCCACATATGAGTGAAATCATATGATATCTCTTTCTTTGACTGGCTTATTTCACTTAGCATAATACCTTCTAGTTCCATCCATATTGTTGCAAATGGCAAGATTTCATTCTTTTTTCATCACCAAGTAGTATTCCAGTGTGTGTGTGTGTGTGTGTGTGTGTGTGTGTGTGTGTGTACATACATACATACATACCACATCTTCTTTGTCCATTCATCAGTTAGTGGACATTTGGGCTCTTTCAATAATTTGGCTATTGCTGATAGTGTTGCTATAAACACTGGAGTGCACGTACCCTTTCAAATCAGCATTTTTGTATCCTTTGGATAAATACCTAGTAGTGCAATTCCTGGGTCATAGGGTAGTTCTATTTTTAATTTTTTGAGGAACCTCCACACTGTTTTCCAGAGTAGCTACACCAGTTTGCAGTCCCACCAACGGAGCAAAAGTGTTCCCCCCTCTCCACATCCTTGCCAACATCTGTTGTTTCCTGAGTTATTAATTTTAGCCTTTCTGACAGATGTGAGGTGGTATTTCATCGTGATTTTGATTTGTATTTCCCTGATGATGAGTGATGTTGAGCATCTTTTTGTGTGTCTGTTAGCCATCTGGAGGTCTTCTTTGGAAAAGCAGCCTTTGATGTCTTCTGCCCATTTCTTCACTGGCTTATTTGTTTTTCCGGTGTTGAGTTTGGTAAGTAGTTTATAGATTTTTGGACACTAACCCTTTATCTGATATGTCATTTGCAAATATTCTTCTCCCATTCCATCATTTGCCTTTTAGTTTTGTTGATTGTTTCCTTTGCTGTGCAGAGCTTTTTATCTTGAGGTCCCCATAGTTCATGTTTGCTTTTATTTTCCTTGCCTCCAGAGACCTGTCAAGTAACATGTTGCTGTGGCTGAGGTCAAAGATGTTGTTGACTGTTTTTTCCTGTAGGATTTTGATGGTTTCCTGTCTCACATCCATTTTGAATTTATTGTTATGTATGGAATAAGAAAGTGGGCCAGTTTCATTCTTCATGTCGTTGTCCAGTTCTCCCAGAACCATTGTTAAAGGAACTGTCGTCTTCTACATTAGATATTCGTTCCTGCTTTGTCAAAGACTAGTTGGCCATATGTTTGTGGGTCCATTTCTGGGTTCTCTATTTCATTGATCTATGTGTCTGTTTCAATGCCAATACCATACTATCTTGATAACAATAGCTTTGCAATACAGCTTAAAGTCTGGAATTGTGATGCCTCCAGGTTTTGGTCTTCTTTTTCAGCATTACTTTGGCTATTCAGGTCTTTCCCTGAATACAAATTTTTGGATTGTTTGTTCTAGCTCTGTGGAGAATGCTGGTGTTACTTCAACAGGGATTGCACTGAATGTGTAGATTGCTTTGGGGAGTATTGACATTTTAATAATATTTGTTCTTTCAATCCATGAGCACGGAATATTTTTCCATTTCTTTGTATCTTCTTCAGTTTCCTTCATAAGCTTTCTATAGTTTTGAGCACACAGGTCTTTTACCTCTTTGGTTAGGTTTATTCCTAGGTATCTTATGTTTTTGGTGCAATTGTAAATGGGATTGACTCCTTGATATGTCTTTC
Organism: Prionailurus viverrinus; assembly: GCF_022837055.1. Lineage (NCBI taxonomy): Eukaryota > Metazoa > Chordata > Mammalia > Carnivora > Felidae > Prionailurus > Prionailurus viverrinus. Next base: position 17,562,928 of record NC_062565.1, on the reverse strand, counting down.
TGTTGCTTCGTTATTGGTGTATAGAGATCAACCAGTTTCTATACAGTGATTTTATATCCTGTGACTGTGGAATTCATGTGTCAGCTCTAGCAGTTTTTGGGTGGAGTCTTTTAGGTTTTCCATGTAGAGTATCGTCTCATTTGCAAAGAGTGAAAGTTTGACTTCTTTCTTGCCAGTGTGGATGCCTTTTATTTCTTTTTGTTGTCTGATTGCTGAGGCTAGGACTTGCAGTCCTATATTGAACAACAGTGGTAAGAGTAGACCTCCCTGTCATGTTCCTGATTTTGAGGGGAAAGCTCTCAGTTTTTCTCCATTGAGGATGATGTTAACTGTTTTCATATTGGTTTTTATGATGTTAAGTTATATTCCTTCTATCCCTACTTTCTTGAGGGTTTTTCTCAAGAAAGGATGCTGTATTTTGTCAAATGCTTTCTCTGTATCTACAGGATCGTATGGTTCTTATTCTTTCTTCTATTAATATGGTGTATCATGTTGATTGACTTGCAAACGTTGAACCAGCCCTGAAGACCAAGAATGAATCCCACTTGATTATGGTGAGTAATTCTTTTAATGTACTGTTGAATTCGATTTGCTACTATCTTGTTGAGAATTTTTGCATCCAGGTTCATCAGGGATATTGGCCTGTAATTCTTTCTAGTGAGGTCTTTTTCTGATTTTTGGAATCAAGGTAATGCTGGCTTCATAGAATGAGTTTGGAAACTTTCCTTCTATTTGTATTTTTTGTAACAATTTGAGAAGAATAGGTCTGTTCTTTAAATGTCTGGTAGAATTCCCTTGGGAAGCCATCTGGCCCGGGACTCTTAATTGTTGGGAGACCTTTGATAACCGATTCAATTTCTTTGCTGGTTATGGGCCTGTTCAAATTTTCTAGTTCTTCCTGGTTGAGTTCTGGTAGTATGAGAGTGTCTAGGAATTCGTCCATTCCAGGTTGTCCAGTTTGTTGGCATATAATTTTTCATAGTATTGTCTTATAATTGTTGGCATTTCTGTGGTTTTGGTTGTGATCTCTCTGCTTTCATTTGTGATTTGATCTATTTAGGTCCTCTCTCCTTTTGAGGAGTCTAGCTAGGGGATTATCAATTTTATTTATTCTCTCAAAGAACCAGCTCTTAGTTCATCTGTTCTACTGACCTTTTTTTTTTTTATTCTGTATCATTTATTTCTACTCTAATATTTATTTCCTTTATTCTGTTGGCTTTGGACTTTATTTGCTTCCCTTTTAGGTATAAGGTTAGGTTGTATAGTTTGGGACCTTTTTGCTTCTTGAGATAGGCCTGAATTGCCATGTATTTTCCTCTTAGGACTGCCTTTGCTGCATCCTAAAGGTTTTGGACTCTCATGTTTTCATTTTCATTTGCTTCCATGTATTTTTTAATTTCTTTAAGATCCTGGTTAACCCATTCATTATTTAGTAGGATGTTCTTTAACCTCCATATCTTTGAGGGCTTTCCAAATTTTTTTCTTGTGGCTGATTTCAAGTTTCATAGCATTGTGGTCTGAAAACCTGCATGGTATGATCTCAGTCTTCTTGTACCTGTTGAGGGATGATTTGTGACCCAATATGTGATGTATTCTGGAGAATTTTCTCAGTGCACATGAGAAGAATATGTATTCTTGCTGCTTTAAGATGAAATGTTCTGAATATTTCAGTCAAGTCTATCTGGTTCAATGTGTCATCAGAGCCATTGTTTCCTTATTAATTTCTGCTAAGATGATCTATCCATTGTTGTAAGTACAGTATTAAAGTCTCCTACAATTATGGTATCTTTATCAATCAGTTTGTTTATGTTTGTGATTAATTGGAAGCACCCAAATATATAAACCAAGTTGGGAGTACTATTTTACAATTGTTAGCTCTGCTTGATGAGTAGACTTCTTAATTATGATATGATGCCCTTCTTTATCTCTTGTTACAATCTTCATTTTAAAATCTAGTTTGTCTGATATAAGTATGGCTACTCCAGCTTTCTTTTGACATCAATTAACATGATATATGGTTCTCCATCCCCTCACTTTCAATCTGCAGGTGTCCTCAGGTCTAAAATAGTCTCTTGTAGCCAGCATGTAGATGGATCTTGTTTTTTTAATACATTCTGCTACCCTATGTCTTTTGACTGGGGCATTTAGTCCACTTGCGTTCAGAGTGATTAGAAGATATGAATTTAGTGTCATTGTGTTGTCTGTATATCTCATGTTTGCAGTGATGTTTTCTGGTCCTTTGTAGTCTTTTCTGCTTTCCACTCAGAGTCCCCCTTAGGATCTCTTGCAGGGCTGGTTTGGTGTTTACAAACTCCTTTAGGTTTTGTTTCTCTGGGAAAGCCTTTATTATTCTGAATGACAGTCTTGCTGGGTAAGGATTCTTGGCTGCACATTTTTCCTGTTCACACTGAATATTTCCTGCCACTCCCTTCTGACCTGTCAAGTTTCAGTGTACAGGTCTGCTACTACCCTTGTGTGTCTACCCTTGTAGGTTAAGGACCTTTTGTCCTTAGCTGCTTTCAGAATTCTCTATCCTTAGATTTTGCAAGTTTCACTATGCTATGTTGTGGTGTTGACCTGGTCCGTTGATTTGAAGGCTGTTCTCTGTGCCTCTTGGACTTGAATGCCTGCTTTCTTCCCCAGATTATGGAAGTTCTCAGCTATAATTTGTTCAAATAAAACTTCTACCCCTTTTTCTGGCTCTTCTTCTGGGACTCTTATGATACAGATACTGTTTCATTTCGTGGAATCCCTTGGTTCTGTAAGTCTCCCCTCATGATCTAGTAACTTTCTTTCCCTCTTTTTTTTTTCCAGCTTCATTATTTTCCATAGTTTTATCTTCTATTTCAACTATTCTCTCTTCTGCTTCTTCCATCCTCGCTGTCACTGTATCTAGTTTGTTTTACATCTTAGCCATAGCTTTTTTTTTTTTTTTTCAATTCATCCTGACTAGTCCTTACATCTTTGATCTCTGCAGAAGGGGTTTCTCTGGTGGCTTCTATGCTCTATTCAAGCCCAGTTATTAGTCTTATGACTGTTGTTCTAACTTCTAACAGTAAGTCCCTGGTTATGATTTCTTGACCTTTCTTTAGGGGAGAATTCTTCTATCTTGTCACTTTGACTAAGCTTATGTCTTTTGTGTTTTAAAAGCTTGTTATGTGTCCTGCACCTGAGAGTACTACTATATTAGAAAGGGGTTATACGCTGTTCAGGGCGTAGCATTCCAGGAAGTGTTTCTGTTGTATGTTGCGTGCACTCTGCTGTTGGGTTTTGGCTGCTCTATCCCACTGGTCAGTCCTCTGCAGAGTTTCTCCTTGTTTGCATTGGTAGGGTGTTTGGACTTTTAATTAAGTGTACTTTTATTTATTGAAATAACCCTGGGGAAAAAATGGCGGTGAGATGGGGAGGCCTAATCCCATAAAAATAGACAAGGAAAGGGAACAACAACAAAAAGGGAATCAAAAAACTTTAAGGCTGATTTCAAGGAAAAGAAAGGGAAAAAAAAAGAGATAAGAAGGAAAGAGAAAAGAATAAAAAAGCCCGGTCCAAGGAAAAAAAAAAAAAAAAGATAAGATGACAAAAAACAAATCAAACTATGAGCCTGACTGCAAAAGAAAAAAATGAGGAAAAAAGAAACAGCTGTCTGTTGGTGCCTAGGGATGCTCATTGTGTTAGTCTGAAGAGGAGGTTGGCTATGTTGGCTCTGTCCATCTCGCCCCCATAAATAAGCAGTTGCCAGACATGGAGGGGCAGGGTTTGATGTAAGTGGATCCTGCCTCCGCTGGGGTCCACTGTGCTCCTCCCTGAAGTACCACCTTTTTGGTTTTGAGAAGGAAAATGGTGCCACCCCACTCTCTCATCCCTAGACCAGGGCTCTCAACCCCCACTGTTCTGGTAGCCCTCCCAGAATAGCAAGGGCAGTCACCTTGCCTGCATCACAACGATCCTGTACTTCCTCTTTGGCACACATCAGGGATTCAAAACCCAAAATTTTAAAGGACTTGGCATGGATCCATTCCTCTCCTGAGTGGAGCCTCTCCACGCTGCTGATGAAAGGCCTTTGGCTGACACCTGCAGGGTCTTCTGTCTTTGGGGAGGCAATAAACAGTCTCCCAAAGGTACTCCAGGAAGGGGACTGTTCTCTCCCAGTGTGCCCCAGAGTTCTCTATACCACGCTATGCACTGCATGGCCAGCTCCCTCCTTACCAACACGCACCATGGCGCCACTCTGGAGAGTCACGCACTTCCGAAACCTCAGAGTTTGATCTCCAAAAGATGTTTGCAAAAATGAACTAGGACATTAGCACTTCTTGTTCCCCAGTCCATGCTCCAGAGAGGTTTTCCTCCTGTGGTAACTATATGCCACACTTTCCCAATGCCTCCTTCACTTGCTCTCCCTTTTATCTCTCCATAGAAAGGATTCCCTCCCCTCCATGGCTCTGCCATTTTTTTTGCCCAATTCACATCACATACCTCGCTCCTGCCAAGCTATCTCTCTCGAACTGTGGAGATCCTTCTGCCACTCCACAGATCTATTTCCTGGGTGTCCCAAGTAATCTGACCTCAATACAGCTGTGTTTGAGGGACAAGGATAGCCCAGGGTCCCCCTAATTCTCCACCATCTTAGCTCCTCTTTGTCTCTACCCCAATTCTCTCTTGCTGCTTTAATTTTTTTCTTTATAGCTACTTTTGGTCACTTTAATTAATATGCATCTTGTTGTGAATTTTAGGTGATTGAATTTTTGGGAGGGATCTTGGGTTGAACTTAGGATGGAATCTCTGTACCTCCTGGATCTGGATATCTGTTTCCTTTCCTTGATTAGGGAAGTTTCCAGACATGATCTCTTCAAATTTCTGCCCCCTTTTCTGTCTTCTGGGATTGCCATAATATGAATGTTACTATGCTTGATGGAGTCAGAGTTCCCTAAGTCTATTCTCATTTTGCATAGTTGTTTTTCATTCAGCTTAGACTTTCTATTCTGTCTTTCAGGTCATTAATTCATTTTCTGCTGCATCTAGACTGTTATTTATTCCATCAAGTATATTTTTCAAATTTCATTTATTGAGTTGTTTGTCTCTGTTCTTTTTAGTCTCTGTGTTAAGGGTCTTACCGATGTTCTCCACTCTCAAGTCCTGTGAGTATCTTTATGATCATTACATTAAATTCTCTATAAGGCATATTACTTCTGTCTGTTTTGCTTTGGTCTCTTGGTTTTGGTCCTATTCTTTCACTTGGGAGATGTTTCTCTTATTTCGTCTGACTCTGTGTCTATTTCTATGTGTTAGAAAAGTCAGCTACTTCTCTTGTTCTTAGGAGGTTCTGTTCTGTAGTGCCCTGTACTACAGTGTCCCTTGTTCCCCAGGGACTGGGACTTCAGGGAGTGTCTCTTATTTGTTTTGCATATGCTCTGCTATTGAATCTTGGCCTCTTTTACCTTTAGTCCAGATCTCTGCAGATCTCTCCTGCCCTAATGTGGGCCAGCAAGGTGTCTGGTGGTCTGCTTGCAAAATGAGACCCACCCATGCCGCTACTGGAACTGAATTCCCACAAAATGTGGGAGTCAGGAGATGTGGTATTGGCGGTGTTTGTGCTGGTCTTCTGGGGAAAGCGGTCTGTCGTGATGGGGCTGAGACCAGAGTGACTCAGAAAGGCTGATGCACTGAAGTATGTGGGGTTGGGGGTATGGGATATTGTGGTTTGGTGCAAGCAAGTTAAATAAGGAGTGCCAGGGCCACTTAGGTGACCATTGTTTATGCTGGGGCATGAGGGAGGGAAATAGCATCTGCCAGCTCCCTTGTTGTTGGAAGGGTACCCTCATGATCCCTGTCCCTCAAGGCTGCTCCCTGAAATGAGCAAATCACCCTCCCACCTGCCCCCAGCATTATTCATATTCCTAGTTCTAGCTGTATATACACAGGCTTTTCCCTCCTGTTGTCTCTTTAATGCTGTCTCTCTAATGTCATCTGGGCTCCCCCAGATCCAAGCTTGCCAATTTTTAAAATTCCAGGCTTTAAGTCTGGCTGATTTTACAAACTTATAAATTCAGCTTCTTACTTTCAAAGGCAAATGTTACAGAGATCTGTCCTCCCTATTTGTGGGCTGCCCAGTGCCTAAGTCTGTTTTCTGCCCTTCTCTGCAACATTGGTCCTATTCCTGCTGCAGATGGCCACTGTCCGTTTTACTCCCAGAACTTGTCTTTGCCTTTCCTACCTTTGATGTGGCCTCTTCCCTACCTTTAGTTGTGTAGTTTGTTCTGTCAGTCTTGGAGTTGTTTTGGGGGTTTATTCTGACATGGTTCTTGTCCCCTTGTATCCACGGGACAAGATGAACTTAAGGTCTTCCTACTCTACTATCTTCCTAGCCAAGCCCCCAAACTGATGGTTACCAGAGAGGAGATGGGGGAAATAGGTGTACTCTTTAATCCCCATCCCCTATCGAAAAGTACGTTTATTCTATATGCTAACTAACTTGGATATAAATTTAAAAATCAATAAAACAAAACAAAAAATACATTTATAATGATGAAAAAATAAATGATACTAGATATAGAAAACCCTATAGTTTCCACCAAAAACTACTAGAGCTGATAAATGTAAAGTCAATATACAGAAATCTGTTGCATTCTTTTACAGTGATAATGAAGCAGGAGAAAGTGAAATTAAGAAAACAACCCCATTGACAACTACACCAAAAACACTAAAATAGGCAGGAATAAACTTAACCAAAGAGGTGAAAAACTTGTACTCTGAAAACTATAAAACACTTGTAAAAAATTTCAAGTTGATGCCAAGAAATGGAAAGACATTCCATGCACATGGGTTAGAAGGACAAATATTGTTAAAAACGTCTATACTACCGAAAGCAATCTATACACTTAATGCAATCCCAATTAAAATGCCCATGGCATTTTTAATGGAGCTAAAACAATTCTATAATTTGTATGAAACCATAAAAGATAGTGAATATCCAAAGCAATCTTAAAACATAACAAAACTGGAGGTATCACAATTTCAGACTTCAGGTTATATTACAAAACAGTAGTGATAAAAACAGTATGGTGCTGGCATAAAAATTGACTCAGATCAATGGAATAGAACAAAACCCAGAAATAAACCCACAATTATGTGGTCATTTAATCTTTGACAAAAGAGAAATGGATATACAGTGGGAAGAGGACAGTCTCTTCAACAAATAGTGTTGGGAAAACTGGACAGCCACTTGCAAAAGCATGAAACTGGACCACTTTCTTTCACCATACACAAAAATAAATTAAAAATAAATTCAAGACCTAAATGTGAGACCTGAAACCAAAAACCTCTAGAAGAGAACACAGAGAGCAATATGACATTAGCCATAGGAAAATTTCTGTTTGTCACCTCTAGAGGCAAGAGAACTATGGAGTAAAAATAAACCATTGGGACTACTGCAAGATAAAGTTAGTGTGTGGTGAAATGTTCAACAAAACCAAATGATAACCTACAGAATGGGAGAAGATATTTGCAAATAACGTATCCAATAAAGGGTTAGTATCCAAAATATATAAAGAACTGATAAACTTCAACACCCAAGAAACAATCCCATTTAAAAATGGGCAGGTGCCATGAACAGACATTCCTCCAAAGAAGACCTCTGGATGGCCAACAGACACATGAAAATATGCTCAACATCACTCATCAGAAAAATGCAAATCAAAACCAGAATGAGATATTACCTCATACCTGTCATAATGGCTGAAATCAAAAACACAAACAGCAGGTGTTGTTGAGAATGTGGAGAAAAAGGGAACCTCTTGCATTCTTGGTGGGAATGCTAATTGGTACAGCCATTGTGGAAAACGGTATAAAGTTTCCTCAAAAAAATTAAAACTGAAATACTATATGATCCAGTAATCCCATTACCGGTTATTTACCTGAAGAAAACAAAAACACTAATTTGAAAAGATATATGCACCCGTATGATTATTGTACCACTATTTACAATAGCCAGGATATGGAAACCAAGTGTTCATCAACAGATGAATGGATGAATGTTAAAAATAAAACTATCCTATGATCGAGCAATCACCCACCTGGTATTTTCCAAAAACACAAAAACACTAATTCAAAGTTATCTATGCACCTGTATGTTTATGGAAGTTATTTACAACAGCCAAACGATGGAAGCAGCCCAGGTGTCCTCTTGTGAACTAATAAGTTTTAACATAAAATTAAAAAAAATTTCGAATATGCAGAACAAAGAAATGGTTGAGATAATTTTTAGTGTATACTTCAGTAGCATTAAGTACATGTACTTTGTACAGCCATCCCCACTAGTCAATCCATAGAACTCTTTATCTTGCAAAACAAACTCTTTACCCATTTTTGTATAGTTGACATGCAGTATTTCAGTTGTACATCCTAGTGATTCAACAATTATATATGTTTATGTATAAATTGGATACGTTATATAAATCACATAGTATTTCTCTTTCTCTGACTTCTTTCACTTAGCAGAATACCCTCGAGTTCCATCCATCACAAATGGGAAGATTTAATCGTTTTATGGCTGAGTAATATTCCATTGCATATTGTACCATATCTTCTTTATTTTTTTAATCTGTCAGCGGACACTAAGGTTGCTTCCATATCTTCGCTATTGTAAATGTGCTGCAGTAAACACAGGGCACATGTGTCTTTCAAATTATGTCTTTGTTTTATTCAGGTAAATACCTGGAAGTCGAATTGCTGGGTTGTATGGTATTTCTGTTTTTAATTTTGAGGAAACGGCATACTGTTTTCCATAATGGCTGCACCAATTTACATTCCTACCTTTTCTCTACATCCTCACCAACACTTGTTATTTCTTGTTTGATACTAGCATTTCCAACAGGTGTGAGGTGATATCTCGCTGTGGTTTTGATTTGCATTTCCCTGATTAGTGGCATCTCTGCATGTGTCTGTTGGTCATCTTTATGTCATCTTGGGGAAAGGTCTATTCAGGTCCTCCACGCATTTTAGAATTACTTGTCTTTTTGGTGTTGACTTATATCAGTGCTTCATATATTTTGGTTATTAACTCCTTACCCGATAAATCAGTTACATATATCTTCTTTCATTAAATAGGTTGTCTTTTCCTTTTGTTGATGGTTTCCCTTGCTGTGCAAAACTTTTTATTTTGGTGTAGTCCCAATGGTTTGTTTTTGCTTTTGTTGCCCTTGCCTGAGAAGACCATGAAAAATATTGTTATAGCTGATGTCCATGAGTTTACTGCCTATTTCCTTCTAGGAGTTTTATGGTTGCAGTTCTTCTGTTTAGGCCTTTGTTCCACTTGAGTTTATTTTTTTGTATGGTGTAAGAAAGTGGTCCAGTTTCATTCTTTTGCATGTACCTGTCCATTTTTCTCAACACCACATATTGAAGAGATTGTCTTTTCCCCATAGTATGTTCTTTACTCCTTTGCTGTAGATTACTTGACCATATAACTGTGGGTTTATTTCTGGACTGTCTGTTCTATTGATCTGTATGTCTGTATCTGGGCCAGTACCATACTGTTTTGATTACTAAAGCTTTGTAATATAATTTGAAATTTGGGACTGGGATACTGCCATTTTCCTTCTTTTTTTCTCAAGGTTGCTTTGGATATTGGGGGTCTTTTGTGGTTCCATACAAATTATTCCAGTTAAAAATACTCTGGTATTTTGATGGAGGTTGTATTGAATCTGTAGATTGCTTTGGATAGCATGGACATTTTAACAGTATTATTCCAATTCATGAGCACAGTATATCTTTCCATTTATTTATATCATTTTCATTAGCTTTCATTAACATTCTACAGTTCTCAGAGTATAGGTCTTGCACTACTTTGGTTAAATTTATTTTTAAGGTGGTTTTTTTTGGTGTAATTTTATATGGGTTGTTTTAACAACTTCCCTGGTAGTTCATTATTAGTGTATAAGAATGCAACAGATTTCTGTACACTTTGTATCTGCAACTTTACTGAATTCATTTATTCTAATAGTTTTTTGGTGGAGTCTTTATGGTTTCTACATGCAGTATTATGCCATCTGCAAATAGTGATAGGTTTTTTTTTTTTTTAATGTTTTATTTATTTTTGAGAGAGACAGAGAATGTGAGTGGGTTGGGGCAGAGAGAGAGAGAGGGAGGCACAGATTCTAAAGCAGGCTCCAGGCTCCGAGCTGTCAGCACAGAGTCTAACACGGGGCTTGAACTCACGAGCTGTGAGATCATGGCCTGAGCTGAAGTCGGATGCTCAACCAACTGAGCCACCCAGGTGCCCCGAATAGTGACAGTTTTCCTTCTTCCTCATGAATTTGTGTTTATTTCTTGTCTGCTGCAGCTAGGCCTTCCAGTACTATGTTGAGTAAAAGTGATGATAGTAGGCATCCTTATTGTCGCTGATCTTAGAGTAAAAGCTTTTGGCCTTTCACCATGGTGTAGGATATTAGCTGTGGGTTTGTCATATGTGGTTTTATTACGTTGAGGTATGTTCTCTTTAAACTTACGTTGAGAGTTTTTATTACAAATGGATGTAGAATTTTGTCAAATGTTTTTTTCTGCATCTTTTGAGATCATCATATTACTTTTACCCTTCATTTTGTTAATGTGTGTATCACGGTGATTGATTTGTGGCTATTGTCCCATCCTTGCATTCCTGAAATAAATACCACTTGATTGTGGTGAACAATCCTTTTCATGTGTTACTGAATTCAGTTTGCTGATATTTTTTTTGAGGATTTTTGAATCTATGTTCATCAGGAATATTGGTCTGTTTTTTTTTTCTTTTTGTAATATAACTCTGTACCATTAAACTATAGCTCCCAATTTCCCCTCCCCCATCCCCTAGTCTGAATTTGACTAGCATAGGTATACCATATAAATTTGTCCTTTTGTGTCTGGCTTATTTCACTTAGCATAATGTTTTCAAGATCCATTCATGTTGTAACTTTTGTTAGAATTTCCTTTCTTTTGAAGATTGAATATACATACATACCACATTTTGCTTATCCATTTATCCTTCAGTGGACACTTGGGTGGCTTCCACCTTTTAGCTATTGTGAATAATGCTGCTATGAACATGGGTGTTTGAATACCTGTTTGAATTCCTACCTTCAATTCTTTTGCATGTATCCAGAAGTGGAATTTATGTAAAACAGTCTAGTTTTAATTTTTTGAGATTCTCCGGAACAACTGCATCATTTTATATTCCTACTAACAGTGCACAAGGGTGTAAATTTCTCCACCTCCTTGCCAACACCGTTGTTTTTGATAATAGTCGTGCTAATGCACGTAAGACAGTATCTTTCTGGGGGTTTGAGTTCTTTTATAATTACTGATGTTGAGATTCTTTTCATGTGCTTATTGGCCACTTGCATATGTTACTTGGAGAAATGGCCAAGTAATTAAATTTGCTTATTTATTGTTGAGTTGTAGGAGTTCTTTGCATATTTTAGATACTAACTGTATCAAATATGTGATCTGAAAATATTCCACTCTATGGGCTGTTTTTTCACTTCGTTGATTATATATCTTGGTGCACAGAAGTTTTTAATTTGATAAAGTCCAATGTATTTTTTTCTTTTGTTGGCTATGTTATTGGTGTCATACTCAAGAAATCGTTGCCGGCAAGGTCCAATGTCATTTAAGTTTTTCTCTGTTAGGAGGTTTATTGTTTCAATGATTATGTTTCAGTCTTGGATCTATTTTGAGTTTCTTTTTGTATTTGTAGAAGGTCCAGCTTCATTCTTTTGAATGTGAATTTCTAGGCTTCTCAACACCATTTGTTGAGGAAATTATTCTTTCCCCCGTTGAATAGTTTTGGTATCTTTGTCAAAAAATCATTCGGCCATACGTGAGAAAGTTTTTTTTCTGTGCACTCCCTTCTATTATTGGTCTGTATGTCTGTCTTCGTGGCAGCACTGCAGTGTTGTGACTGTCATTTTGTAGTAAGTTTTGAAATCAGGGAGTGTGATGTATTCAGTTTTGTTCTTGTTTTCCAAGACTTTTTTTTTTTTTTTTTGCATTTCTGAGTTCTTTGAGATATCATATGACAATTAGGATGGGTTCTCTTCTTTCTGAAAAAATTAGGATTTCTATAAGGATCGTATTGAATTTGTAGAATGCTTTGTGTAGTGTTGGCATCTTAATAATATTGTATTCTAATCCATGAACATGGGATATCTTTCCATTTTTCACCTCCTTGAGTCTATGCCTAAATAATTTGTTTTTGATGCTGTTGTAAATGGAATTATTTTCTTCATTTCCTTTGCAGATTGTTCTTTATTGGTGTATAGAAACACAACTGATGTCTCTGTGTTCATTTTGTATCCTGCAACTTTGTGGAAATTATTTTTTTTATGTTGATTATTATTTTTGAGAGACAGAGACAGACATAGCACAAGTGGGGGAGGGGCAAAGAGCGAGGGAGAATCTGAAGCAGGCTCCAGGCTCGAAGCTGTAAGCACAGAGCCAGACATGGCACTCAAACTCACAAATCATGAAATCATGACCTGAGCCGAAGTCAGATGCTTAATCGACTGAGCCACCCAAGGAGGGAGCCCCTGGTGGAAATTAATTATTAAAGGACTAATAAGTAAATGTAACAAAATTGAAGCATACAAGATTGATATAAAAAATCGTTTCTTTCAATCAAATTTTTTAGCATCACCATTTACAATAGTATTAAAAATGACATAGATAAGGATTAATTTGGCAAAAGATTTGCAAGACTTTTACACTGAAGAGTACAAGGTATTGCTAAGAGCTATTAAGGAAGATCTGAATAAATGGAGAGAGATAACTCTCTCTCATCATGGGATGGCAGCCTGAATGTTGATAACATGCCAATTTTTCTCAAATTGATCTCTAATAGGTTTCATACAAACCCAGTTCAAATCCCAGCAGAGATTTGTGTTTTTGTTTTTAGAAAGTGGCAAGGTATTTTTAGATTTCAGATGGGAATTTAAAGAACCTGTAACTCCCAGAACAAATTTCAAAAAGAAATACAAAGTGACTAATATGTTATGTATTTCAAGACTTGGTATAAAGCTAACAGTAATCAAGAGAGTATGTTGTTGCCATAAAGGTAGATAAGTGGAACAGAGCGGGAAGTCTTCCTATGCCTATATGGACAACTGCCATGTGACAAAAATGCAAAGACAATTCAGTGGAGAGATCACTTTTTCCAACAAATGGTGCTAGAACCATTGACTCTCTGTATATGCAACAAGATCGATGGTATTTGGGCTTTACATGCCACCACACACACACACACACACACACACACACACACACAAATAACTAAAAATCAATCATAAATCCAAATGTAAAAACCTAACTGAAAGAAAGCATAAGAAAACATCTTTGTGACCTTCCATTAGGCAAAGATTTTTTAGATATAACACCAAAGTGCGGGCCATAAGAAAACAAATTGATAAATTGAACTTAATCAAAATTTAAAACTTTCAAAAAAAAATTTAGAATGAAGGGAGCGGATACACACTTGCAGAAAAAATTGGTAAAACCTGTACTTGTTAAAGGACTTGTACCCAAAATATGTTAAGTACTCTCAAAATTCAATAACAAAACTACAACCCGGTAAAAATATAGGCAAAAGATTTGAACAGCCACTTCAGTAAGGAAGATCTACAGATGATAGCTAAGTACTTGTTCAATGTCATGAACTATTAGGGAAATCTAGATTAAAATTATGCGATACTAGCACACATGTAGTACAGTGATTAAAATGAGAAATACAGACTATACCAATTGTTGGTGAGGATGAAGAACAACTGGAACTTTATACACTGCTGGTAGTTTTTTAAAATGTTAAATATGTACGTGTCTTACAGTCTCGCTTCTCCACTCCTAGCCATCTACCCGAGAGAAGGAACAGCATATGTCCACACAAATGAGTGTTTAGAGCAGCTTTATTTGTAATTATCCTGAACTGGAAACAACCCAAATGCCCATCAACAGATGAGTGCATAAACAGATTTTAGTATATCCACATGACGGACTACTACTCAGGAATAAAAAGAAATAAAAAGTTGATACACACAACTGAATAATCTCCAAATAATCATGCCAAATGAAAGAAGCCAGACAAAAAAGAGTACACGTTGTATGATTCCATTCATATAAGATACTGGAAAATGCAAACTAATTTATAGAGGCAGAAAGTGGATCAATGGTTACCCAGAAATATGGTGCGTTAGCTTTTTCGTTTGTCTTTGATTTTGGTTTTCATTATGACAAAAACACTTAGCGTGAGTTCTACCATCTTGACACATTTTTAAGTGCAGAGCACAGTATTGTTAACTGTAGGCACAGTGTGAAACAATGGATCTCTAAAACTTATCCTGCGTCTTACACAATGTTATACCTATTGAAAAATAACTCCATATTTCTCTCTCCATCTCCTTTCAATAACCTCTCTATTGTTTCTATTGTTTGACTATTTTGGGTATCGGATATCTAAAATATCAGATATGTAGATATCACGTTAGATATTCTAGAAGTAGAAGCATGCTCTATTTGTCCTTTTGCGGCTGGCTTATTTTATCAAAATGTCTTCCAAGTTTATCCATGTTGTTACATATTTCAGGATTTTCTTTTAATACTGAATAGTATTTGTGTGTGTCTGTCTGTAAGTAATGTATATAACACCACATTTTATCCATATTGTCTCCATAACTTGACTATTGTAAGTAATACGTAAATGAATATGGGATTGCCAGTATCTCGTCAAGCTCTTGATTTTAATTCTTTTGGGTGTATACCCGGAAATACAATTGCTGGATCATACGATAGTTCTACTTTTAATTTTTTGAGGGATTTCTATAGTGTTTTCCATGGTGGCTATACCATTTTACGCTCCTACAAACAATTTGTAAGTGTTCCAATTTCTCCGCATTTTCACCAACACTTGTTATCTTTTGGGTGTGGTTGTTTTTTTTTAAATCACAGCATATATCCAATAAGGAGTTAATTACCAAAATACCTAAGGAACTCCTACAACTCAATAGCCATAAAATCAGCCCAATTTAAAAAGCAGGCAAAGAGGTCACGATCTCACGGTCCGTGAGTTGGAGCCCCGCGTCGGGCTCTGGGCTGATGGCTCAGAGCCTGGAGCCTGTTTCCGATTCTGTGTCTCCCTCTCTCTCTGCCCCTCCCCCATTCATGCTCTGTCTCTCTCTGTCCCAAAAATAAATAAACGTTGAAAAAAAAAATTAAAAAATAAAATAAAATAAAAAGCAGGCAAAGGACTTAAATAGACACTTCTCCGAAGACCATAAATGGCCAGCAGGTATATGAGAAATTGTTCAATATTCACTAATTATTGGGAAGAACTTTCTTGTTGAGCTTCCTTGTTGATTCTAAGGAAGAGCCAGGCAGGAAATGCCATTCTGCAGCATTGCCACACCTCCCTGCTTCCCTGCTGGTTTTAACTTGGCCTTCCCAGTTCTCTGTATGCCCGGCAGAGAAGAGTCCAACAAAGATTCCTTTGCTTTAAAGAACCAGTTGTTGTCTGGTAGAGAATCTATAGAAATGGGTTATAAGATAAGAATTCGGTCTGCAGGATTGGGGGTGGGGGGTACCTCCCACGCACTGGGCTCACAATCAGACAAAGGGCACAGAAAGGGGGGAAAAATGTCTGGGCTGGGCAGTGAAGGGAGGGAGAAGGCAGTGTTGATACAGTTCTGTTCATCTGACCTATTTTGTTTTAGGGCAGATTCTGCTTCCGAGGCGGAGAGAAAGCCAGAAACAAGGATGTCGGTAATGGAGTAACTTTACTTGTCTTAAGGCAGTTACTTTCAAAATTTCAGTTATCTGCAAGTCTTCTTCAAAATGTGTCCCCGCCCTGGTCCTTCATTATCTCTAATTAAATTGATCTGAGACTTATTATAAAAAAATTATTTCACTTTTAAAACGAAAGTCCGTTCTTGCTTTGTTAAAAAAGATTAAGTAGGAGAAAAGTGTTAAGGACCCTCTAGCACCTGTGATTTATTCTGAATTGAATCAGAAGTGTTGATGAACTGAAATGAAATTATTTACTGTGAGTCCATAATGTGGTTTTTTTTCATTCCTATTTGCACCAACTTACACCCTTTCTGTGTGCCTCTCACTTCAGGAAGCACACTGCTCCAAGTCCATAGTCAGTGCATTTTAAAAACTCTATAATGAACATTAAATGAAATTTTTTTAATTGAGATCATGGGCTTTCATCAAGTTAAGTCTCCATCTGGCTTGCTTTTAGCAATGGTCCTCACTCTCTGCTGCTCAGTCTTTGAACTGGAAACACGCTAGGAAAGCTGATGAGACTATTGGAGCCTGGGTCCCTTCCCCCAAAGATTCTGACTTAACTGATCTAGGGTGATATTTAGGCCCTGGAAATTTTTAAAGCTCTCCCACCCCCATGATTGTAACATGCAGCCAAATTTAAGAGCTACTGCTCTAGATTTTTGTTTTGTGAATAACAATACCTTTTTACATAAGCTAAAGAAACTGGCCAAGCCTTGCCGCATGGTTTTTTAATTCTGTGCACGAAATGAAGGAAAGCTTGCTCTTGTTTTTAAAACATTTTTTAATGTTTATTTATTTTTGAGACAGAGTATGAGCAGGGGAGGGGCGGAGAAGGAGACACAGAATCTGAAGCAGGCTCCAGGCTCTGAGCTGTCAGCACAGAGCCTGGCCCCGGGGCTTGAACTCACGGACCATGAGGTCATGACCTGAGCTGAACTCACGGACCATGAGATCATGACCTGAGCCGAACTCACGGACCATGAGGTCATGACCTGAGCCGAACTCACGGACCATGAGATCATGACCTGAGCTGAAGTTCGATGCTTAACCAACTGAGCCACCCAGGCGCCCTAGGCTAGTCTTACTTTCAAAAATACTTTGAGGTTTAAATAGAAATTATTCCCTTGTTTGACTTTACTCTAAATGACATGCTTGTCATTGAAAAAAGTATTTTTATAAATTCTTCTGTCACTTGCAATAATATTTTGAAGTTAAAAGTGTTGGGATGATATTCAGGTATGTCAGCTTCTGAACAGTCACCTATGGTCTCTTCAGTTGCAACTATTTTTGATGAGAGAGGACTCCCATCCCTCACAACAGCAGTTTGGTTGAGAACTGACTGATGAAACCTGTTCTTTTTCTCCCCTCTTCTTACTTCTCTGCCTTTACACTACAGGAGAGCCCAGTCTTCTAGAAGGAGTTACTGGTCTTTTGTCTGACCCTGTAGCGATACGTTTAATTGTACATAAAGGACACTAACACCCTGTGAATAGGGCTCATTTCTCATCTGTGCTTGTGAAAGTTTAATTACAGGAAACACCTCTTCTCAGAGAGTGATCAGGATTCGAGTACTGGGACCAGTGAACGATCTTGGACCAGTAACCAAAAAAGGAAATCCCTAAGACCGTATTCCGGGAGAAAAAAGACGAGAATTAGAAGTAGTGTGAGAAGTGAGTTTGGTCCGTGTCTTCTTTCAAGTCGTTTTTCCAATAAATCAGGCATTTTTCAGTTATGTGACGGAAGGAGGGAGGGTACCAAAGACAAACTGATGACGTGCCCTCCCTTCCCTGCTACGATTACGTTGGAAAGGCCAACATGTACGTCCACGAAACCATACGAGAGAATGTAGAATTGACCGATAATTAAATATGAGCTGCAGATAAATGGAGTAGGAGTTCAGATAAGGATCATCTAGCATGAGCTAGAAGAAGGAGCTAGGAGAAGCTTCAAGGAAGAGGCAGGTGGGATTTGAGCGAATCCTTGGGAAAGACCAGCACTCAGAGAGGTGTGCAGAAGAGGAGATGTTTTAAATGAGGTAAAATTACGAGGACAAATTGACGTGAGGACAGCATCAGAGGTAGGGTCTGGAGCATAAAATTCATGTCAGGGGGTGAGGTCTCAGGAACAAGGCGGATATTAGAAAGGGATCTTAAGAGCTACACATGTGAGCACGCTTCAGGATGTGGGAATCACTTCTAGTATGGGCATGTATAACTGGGAGAGAGGGAGAAATGAATTTTTGTGTGTCTCATAAGCAAACTTCCCTGTTGTACACTTCTTTTCTTTTAGTTTTGCCATTTTCCCCTCCCAGCAGCGGCAGTGACCATGAGAAGGACGAAGTAAGTAAATTTGATCTGGGCTGCCATGTGCCCCTAGGGCATCAGCATGAAACAGTTCAATCTGTTTAGGGTTAAATGTCATTTATTTCTCCAAAAAAAAAAAAATCTTCTTTCAGGAATAGGAGAATAACCAGTAGTTTGTTGGTACATAAATCGCTGTCAATAGAAATTGCAAGGTCTTATAAATGGTTATTTAGTGTGAATCTTGGGTAAACAGTTAAGGATCTTTGTTCACTGTTGCCAAATTTGTTGAAAGATGTTTATTACGAATGATGCTAAAATCTGGGCTATCCTGACTTCCTGTAAATATACGCTCTCTGAATTAACACTTGGAAATAAACTTCTTGGTTTAATTCTTCCCTTGGTTTTCAGTTGGCTGACCTGTTATTTCTAAAGCTTTTAATGACTTAAACATTTAAATCTTTGTAAGTGGTTGAAATGACTTCAGGCTTACATAAATATTGAATAAACCCTCAAAGTTTCTGAATTCACTTTGGTTATTCTTGTTTTAAAGTAACATAGTTAAGGGGGCACCCGGGTGGTTCAGTCGGTTAAGCGTCTGACTTCGGCTCAGGTCATGATCTCACAGCTTGTGAGTTCCAGCCCCGTGTCGGGCTCTGTGCTGACAGCTTGGAGCCTGAAGCCTGCTTCTGATTCTGTGGCTCCCTCTCTCTGCGTTCCTGCCACCCCTCTCACACTCTGTCTCTCTCTCTTTCTTTCTGTCTCTCAAAAATAAACGTTAAAAAAATAACAAAATAACATAGTTAAAAATATTGGACCCTGGGGCATGTGGTTGGCTCAGTCAGTGAAGTATCTGGCTTCAGCTCAGGTCATGATCTCGCAGTTCGTGAGTTTGAGCCCTGCATTAGGTTCTGAGCTGACAGCCCAGAGCCTGGAGCCTGCCTCAGAATCTGTGTCTCCCTCTTTCTCTGCCCCTCCCCCACTCATGCTCTCTCTAAGAATAAATAAACGTTAAAAAAAAAAAAAAATTGGACACTAGTGTTGTCCAGACAAATTCAAAGCCAATTTTTCCTGTTCAAGCTGAATTACTCCTCTAAATAGTTGGTTTTTGTTCTTTGTCAAATGAACTATATAGGCTACACATATAGTGCAAAGTATATGAGTTTTCTAAGGGGAGGGCTTCTGGGATTCTCAGGGCATCAGCAGCACCCTGCCCACCCGTGCAGAAATCTAATGTGCTTAGTACTCCCATCACAGCTAGTTATCTGTCCCCACCTGCCCCTTCCATCCGCTGTCCTCTGTGAATCTAAGGGACTGTCCTGTTCTACACCGACAAAGATAGTTCATAGTTTAAACCTGTGAGCCAGAGTGAGGACCTAAATATTTGTTTGAATAGTTCAAACTAATAGGAGTTATCCGTTAGCAATAGGCCAAAAGAAAAATTTAAAGTACATACAGCTTTTGTTTGAAATAACCTCAAACATCAAAGCTTTGAGAATCCATACATTTAAGCTCTGCAACTGACAGGAAGTCTGTTTATTTTCCGGCAAGGGCGTTACTGAGTTTGTACAAATATTAGCATCCAAAATTCATTTCTCTGTGTTGGAGTATAAGAGGATAATTTAGGGCAGGAATCAGCAAACTTTTTCTGTGAAGGGTTAGATGTAAATATTGTTAACATTCTAGACACAGAAGATTGTAAATATTTTCTGTGGTGACTATACATCTCTTCCACCGTAGCATGAAAGCAGCCATGAACAATACCTAAAGTGAATGGGCGTGTTGCGTTTCAATAAAACTTTATTTATAAGACATGGTTCTCAAACTGTAGGGATCATCAGAATGACCAAGAAGGCTTGTTTAAATGCAGATTGCTAGGTTCCATCCCATTGTTGCTGACTGAGTAAATAATAGATGGGGCTCTGGAATTTGCATTTCTGTCAAGTTCTGGGGTGCTGCCGATGCTGTGTTCCCTACTTTGAGAACTTTGATTAGACTTATCTTTGAGTTAGAATTATGAATTGATATATGACCATGTGCTTCCAATTCTAGGATCTTATGGTCTTAGTGTTTATTTTCAAATGGAGCAAATCCAACACTTAAAGCATTTAATTTTTTTTTTTATTTTTTAAGTTTGTTTATATATTTTGAGAGAGAGCGAGTGAGCAAGTGGGGAACAGGTAAAGAGAGAAGGAGAGAGAGAGAATCCCAAGCAGGCTCCACATTGCCAGCACAGAGCCCAACACGGGGCTTGAACCCACAAACCATGAGATCATGACCCAGGTGCCCCCTTAAATTATGTTAAAAGTTATTAGAAATGTATTGGAATTTCTAAAAACTATTTTGAGGGCAATGTTAACACTCTTAAAAAGGTACTATATTTTAGGCTAAACTTCTAATACCGCTATGGAAAGATACCTCCAACCAAAATAATTCCATACCTCCAAAAATTTCTGGAACAAAATTTCAGAGTGGTTCTGCCCTTTTAACTCCTGAAGATTCTGCCCAGAAAGCAGGTACCTGATTTTCTGTTGATTTACATAGAAAAAAACTTATATTTTAGGAAAAATACTTAGAACTAAACAAAAAATTGTTTTGAATATCTGTTAAAAGTACAAATACTATCTTTTCTTTAATTTACTCATTAGCAAAAAACAGAGGATATTGTTTTAATTTTGCTTTAACATTTGAGATTAGCTTGTGTTCATCTTTAAAGAAGCACGAAAACTCAGGTGATGACTTATAACAGGGATTGGTAGACCTTTTCTGTAAAGAACCAGATAGTAAATTTCTTTTTTTTTTTTTTTTTTTTTTTTTTGCTTTTTGGCCCCTATAGTTTCTGTTGCAACTATTCAACTTGGCAGTTGTAGCCCCAGATGAACCACAGACAAGATGTAAACCAACGGGCATGGCTGTGTTTCCATAAAACTTTATAAAACCAGGTGGTAGACTGGATTTGACTTGAGGGGCCAGTTTGCCAACCTTTGTTCCGCTAGGTGTATCTTAACCTCCACTGTATTTTATTAAAAACTATTCACATCTCTTGTAAGGCTAGGGATTTTGGTTTGTTCTGCTTGATCAATTCTGCAGCTTAGCACGTTGCCAAGCACATGATAGCAGTCCGTAAGGACGTGACTGACAACCTCTTAGCTTGGCCGCCACCAGGACGAAAGGAGTAAGGAGAAGAGAAAAAGAAAAATATACTGTTAGAGAGTAAGAGGAAATAAGGAAGTGGAACTATGAGAGGAGGAAGAAAGGTCACAAACTTGAGGTAGTAGGAGCCTTGCCTGTATATTTGGGGCCAGGTGGTGGGCAGCTATGAAAGGGGCTGATTTAGTTGAGGCTCTTGATTTTATCTACAGATCTACAAACCTAATAACCATACATGCCCTGAAAGGTGCAAGTTTTTTTTGTTTGTTTTCATTTAGTACCATTTTTTGGATGGTCATATTTAATATAGAGACTGACGTTTATTACCTGAAGTTGCTTCTAAGCTTGTTTATTCCCTTGAAACTGTTCTAACACTCAGAACTTCAAAGTCCCCACCCACTGAGCGATCTGTCTTCCTTGGAGCACTCAGAAGTTGAAGAAAATGTATCTAAGGTACTATTTAATTGTTATTCAACTGGTTTTCCAGAACTAATATTATACTTGCATAATGTACTTATTCCTTCTTAAGGGATGATGTAGCACCATTTGTTTCTTATTTTAATAGACATTTATGGCCTTTTTCTTTTCTTTTCTTTTCTTTTTTTTTTTTTTTTTTTTTTGAGACGGTGGACCAAGAATCGTTGACGAAAAGTACTGGGTTCAAACATAAGCTGCAAAACTTGGAAGACAGAGGTGAGAGAGCACTAAAATCTTTGCAGAATAAAGCAAAATTAATTTGCTTTTGACAGGCTGGGCTGTTATTCTAATTGCAGCAGAGAAAAATCACTCTACAGAGTGTTGGAGAGAGCACTGTGATCTGCTTACCTGCTCAAAAAGTGCATGAAGGTCAAGGAGACACGGGGGCGGGAGGTGGTTTGTTCAGGACCAAGAAGTTTCAAGAAGCATATAGCTTGGGGCCAGCTACCTCTTCTCCAGCCTCAAAGGAGGCCTCAGTGGGGGCACTTTGCTAAGGATCTGGTCCAGGGGTTCTTTCCACTCTCCAGTAAGTTGGTCACTTACAATTTATGATAAGGTTTTCAGGCAGGCCTATTCACAGTGCTGTGAATTAGGATAGCACCTAGCCACTCTTGATGATGTTCCTGAATAGTTTGTTTTCTCCTTACATTTTAAATGAGGTATCCGGAAGATTCAAATGGCTATATATTGTACGTAGCGTATATTATGTGCGGTATGTCAACGCAACAAACATCTGTGAATCAACATCCAGGTTAAGAAAAAGAACATTGCTGTCTCACGGTCTTGGTAGGTGCCACCCCAAATCCATCCCTGCCCTTTCCCCCTTCATGGGAGCCCATTAGCCTTAATTTTGTGTTGGATTCCACTGCTTTTCTTTTTTTTTTCATTTCTACATCGTGATACATATCCTACCCTCAGAAGAGAATGTAAAATATGTGCACAGTTTAAAGAATGGTTCTAAAGCGAACGTGTGTGTAACCCCAACCCAGAGCGAGAACTAGAATATTGTCGCTGACCTAGCATCTTCCACACCTTCCACACTGGATCATGTGCTGTTACTTCCCTCCATCCCTTGAAGAGATCATGACAGTCCTGACTTTCGTGAAAAGGTTTCTGTTGCTTTTCTTTATTATTCTTTCTTGGTATGCATCCCTAAATAATATGTAATGTAGTTTTATCTCACGTAAAATACAAACAAGTGTAAATTTCATGTGGCCTGCTTCTGGTCAATATCATTTGTAAAATCTATTCATGCTGATGGGTGTGGGTGAAAGCGTATTCGTTTTAATCACAGCATAACGTTTGGTTATATGAATAGAGCATATTTCATCTGTCCTAGGGCGGTGGCACATTTGGATTGTTTGCAGTTTGGGTTGTTTCTAAATAATGCCACCGTGCAGAATTGCACACGTTTCTCCTGGTACCTATGTGTAAAATGTTCTCTAGGTATATTTTTGGGAATAGAATTGGTAGACCACAGAGTTTATATATCTTTAACTATTGAAGATGTGCCAAACCGGTTTTCCAAGCTGGTTGTATCAATTTGCTTTCTCGTCAGCTGTGTACAAGAGTTGTGTTGCTTCATGTTACCCAACCCTTGGGATTTTAAAATTTCTGTGTGTGTTTATGTATGTACACATGTTGAAGTTTTCATTTGAATATCCCCGAATAAGATTAAGCATCATCTTGTACGTTAGCCATCTGAATTTCCTCTTTTGTGTAGTGTCTAAAATGTCTTGCCCACTTGTCTAAAGGATGGTCTTTTTATATCTCTTCCTAGGAACTCTTTGTATGTTGAGGACTTGGTTATAGGTCTTGTAAATGTCTTCTTCCACTATGTGGTTTGCACCTTCTCTTTTTGTGATGCTCTCACTGTAGGTTTTTATGGCTGGTTTTTCGGATAAAGTTTTTAATTTTGATGAATTCTAATTTATTAATCTTTTCTCTATGGTTAGCACTTTTTAGTCTTGAGAAATTCTTCCCTACCAAAAAGTCAAAGATAGTCTCATACATGATTTCCTACATTCTATATTTTTAATGGTGTACATTTCTTATCATTATAGGTGAGTGCCACACATTGTAACATACATTATCACTTTGAAGTATTTTCTATTTTTAAAATTTTTTTCTTTGACCCAAAGATTACCTGGAAATGTATTTCTTTTCTTTTTTTTTAAAGTTTATTTATTTTGAGACAGAGAGAGAAAGAATGTACGTGAGCAGGGGAGGGGCAAAGAGAGAGGGAGAGAGAAAATCCTAAGCAGTCTCCATGTTGTCAGTGCAGAGTCTGACTCAGGCTCTAATCACAAACTGTGGGGTCATGACCTGAATTGAAATCAGGAGTCAGATGTTTTAACTTATTGAGCCACCTAGGTGCTCTGGATGTGTATTTCCTGATTCAAATGGTAGGGGATTTTCTTTTAGCTATGATTCTGTTACTCTTTTCTGGTTTGTTTGCATTGTGGCTAGAGGACACATTGTGGCTAGAGTCTGTATAACTTAATCCTTTGAAATCTTGAGATATACTTTTTGACACAGTATATGTCAACCTTTTTAAAAAGCTAACTTGTTAAGAGAGTATATTTCACAGTTACTGTAATGTCTATACAAATGTACATCCATTAAGTCACTTTTCTTAACTATGTTCTTCAAATTTTATATTCTTACTAATTTTTTTCAGTCTAATTGTTCTATCAGTTGTTGAGAGTAGTACGCCAAAACCTCTTATTATGTTTGTGGACTCACCAATTTCTCTTTCTGGTTCTGTTCAATTTTGCTTTGTATAAAATATATTTAGGTTCTTATGAATATAAAATGGTGTATCCACATAATACTGAAATTTTTATTACAAAGTGACTGCCTTTATCTTCAGTAATGTTTTTGTCTTGAAGTTTCTTTCTTTTGTTAAGCATTGGCATGGTATAAGTTTTTTATCCTTTTATGCGTAACATATATATACTCATGTTACAGATATCCTTTGTAAGCAGCCTATAATTGGACTCCCCCAGCCCTCATATAATAGTATGCATTTTTACTGGAGTATTTAGTCCATTTACATTTAATGTAATACTCCTGTATTTGGGTTGTATCTACCAATTTATTTTGTACTTTCTGTGTGACCCAAACATTTTGTTTGTTTCTCATATTATTTTGCTTGAGTGTTTCTCATTTTGCTTAAGCATTTTATGTATTTTATTCTTAATTCTATTTCTTCTTCTAATCATTTATATACTCTATTTCTTTTCATTTACTGGTTGACTTAGAAATCATAACATGCATAACTTTTTAAAGTCTAATCAATAACATTATTTTCCTCCTAGATTATGTATAGGAACTTAAGACTCTTGAATCCCATTAGCCTGCCCCAACCACAACATGTGGTAGTGTCCTTTATTTTAATTTTAAACCTTAAGACATTGTTTTATGTAGTAATGTCCATTTTTATACACCTATATATTTACCATTTTGCTTACATTTTTCCTGTGTCTTACACTTCCACATTTTGGGGGACCTCTTTCTGCCTAAAATATATCTTTTGTGAAGGTCTGCTTGTAGGAATGAATGTCTCAATTTTTGCTTGTATGAAAATGACTCTTATTCTTGAATAAATTTTCACTGGGTAGAATACACATTGATTTGATACACTTATATATTGGAAAATGATTACATCAGAGCATTTACCATTTTCTTTTTTGTGGTGAGAACAATTAAGACCTACTCTCTTAGCAACTTTCAAGTATATAACACTAAAATCTGACCTGAAATCGCCATGCTGTATATTGCTAACTAAAATCACCATGCTGTACATTAGATCCCCGGAATTTCTTAATCTTATCACTGGAAGTTTGTACCCTTTGACCAATATCTCCCCATTTCCCTCACCTTGTAAAATGTTTAATACTCAACTTTTGTTTATATATGTTCTTATAAAATAGTAAAGCAAATGCATGTAATTTTATGTAAATAGTATTGTTATATCTCATTTCTTATTTTACTCAGCAGTTTTTAAGATCTATGTTCATTGCTCTAGTACTCCTGTTATGTATCTACTACACTTTGCCTATCCTCTCTCCGTAATGGATACCAATGACTTTTAATTCCATGTCATCACCAAAAGTAATGGACACCTTATGTGTATCTTCTTATGCACCCTAATGAGATTAATTGCTCTCCTGAATGGTATGATTATAAATTCCCACAAGAAGTGCAAAGTGTTTCTAAATTTCTGTACCCCCACTAATAGTTGGCATTACGCAGCTTTCCAAGTTTTGTCAGTCTAATAGGGCAACCTGGTATTTCATTGTTTTACATTTCCATTTCTCTGATAACTAAGCTAGATATCTCTTTATATGCTTGTGTGTCTTTGGGGTTTCTTCTTCTGTAAATTCCTTTTGATATCTCTTGCACTCTTTTTCATTGAGGTTTCTGTCTTGTCTTTTTTTAAAGTAGCTGCTTGAATATTCTAGATGTCAATCTCTTTTGCTTTATCTTTTTGTATCTGTTTGTAGTATTGCAAACATCTTCCAATCTATTGTCTGCCTACTAAAATTGTGTTAAGTTTCTTTACAGGGCAGGATTGCTCAACTTTAATGTAACCCAATTATTTGGGTTTGTTTGCTTTTTTTCTCCCCTTTGGTAATGCTTATCTGTTTCCCTAGATAACCAAGATACTCTTTTAATTTTCTTTTAATTTTAGACTTCTGTCTTACACACTGAAATCTCTTATCCAGGTGGATTTCTTAGTTTCATATGGCTTTAGTAATGATCCAGATGTTAAAATCATTTAGTGATTTTAAGTCTTTTGTGTCACCTCTAAATAATTTTTATTGTTCCCCTGGTGTTAAAATGCTTTCTGTCAAATATTAAGTTCCCATATAAATGTAGGTCAATCTCTGGGAGCTCTTTAGCGTTTCATAGGTCTGTCTGGATTATCACACTAATACTATCTTTTTTTTATTACTCTAATTTCATAGCACATCTTGCTATCTAATAGGGAGAGTTGATCCTCTTGACTCTTCTTTAAGGTTGACATAGTTGTTCGAGGAACTTTTATGCTTCTATAAATTTTATTTTCCAGCTTTATTGAGATTTAGTTGACAAATAATGAATAAGGTATACAATATGATATATGTATATGTTGCAAAAGGATTACCACAATAAGGTCAATACATAGGTTACTTCAAATAGTTTTTTTGTGTGTGAGAATTTTTTTAAGATCTACTCTTTTAGCTACTTTCAAATATTCAATGCAGTATTGCTAACTGTAGTCATCATGCTATACATTACATTCCCCAAACGTATTCATCTTATAACCTCATTTGACCATGAAGTATATGCCATTTGACCAACTTCATCCATTTCCTCCCTACCCCCACTATTGGAAACAAACAATTCATCTTTTGAGCAGTTCGGTTTTTTAGATTATACATGCATCATCATATAGCGATAGAGATCATACAATACTTTCTCTATCTGGCTTACTTAGCATAGTGCCTTCAGGTCCAACCATATTGTCACAAATGCCAGGATTTCCATCTTTTAATCACTGAATGATACCCCATAGTGTATATATGCCACATATTCCTTGTCCATTCATCTGCTGATGGACACTTTCATTATTTCCATGTCTTGGCTATTGTTAATAATGCTGCAGTGAACATGAG
This sequence comes from Prionailurus viverrinus, assembly GCF_022837055.1. Lineage (NCBI taxonomy): Eukaryota > Metazoa > Chordata > Mammalia > Carnivora > Felidae > Prionailurus > Prionailurus viverrinus. Next base: position 17,535,537 of record NC_062565.1, on the reverse strand, counting down.
AGTGAAAATATCTCTTAAAGATAGTGATTTGTACCTTGTTGTGATACCTCCAGTTTTGTTCTTCTTTCTCATGATTGCTTTGGCTTTGCAGTCTTGCATGGTTCCATATCAACTTTAGGATTATTTGTTCTGAGATGTGTGAACAATGCTGTTGCTGTGTGGATAGGGATTACACTGAATCTATAGATTGCTTTGGGTAGTATGGACATTTTAACAAATATTAATTCTTCCAGTCCATGAACATGGCATATCTTGGCATTTATGTTGTCTTTAATTTCTTCCATCGATGTCTTACAGTTCTCAGTGTACAGGTCTTTCACCTCCTTGGTTACATTTGTTTTACTAGGTAAGTTCTTTGTGGTATAATTATAGGTGGGATTGCCTTATTAATTTCTCTTCTACTTTATGAGTGTATAATAAATGCAGAAGATTTGTATATATTCCGTCTCTGGAAACTGCTAAATCTAGTCATTCTGAGCATATTTGGTAGAGGTTTTGTTGGGTTTTCTATATACCTAGTATCTTTGATGCCATCTGTGAGTAGAGTTTTATTCCTTACCAGTATGGATGCTTTTTTTTATTTTATTTTTTTAATTTTTTTTTCAACGTTTGTTTATTTTTGGGACAGAGAGAGACAGAGCATGAACGGGGGAGGGGCAGAGAGAAAGGGAGACACAGAATCGGAAACAGGCTCCAGGCTCTGAGCCATCAGCCCAGAGCCTGACGCGGGGCTCAAACTCACAGACCGCGAGATCGTGACCTGGCTGAAGTCGGACGCTTAAGCGACTGTGCCACCCAGGCGCCCCTGGATGCTTTTATTTCTTTTCCTTGTCAGTTGTGACTGCTAGGGCTTCCAGTGCAGGGTTGAATGAAAGTGGTAGGAGTAGACATCCATGTCTCATTCCTGATCTTAGAGAAAAAGTGTTCACTTTTCACCATTGAGTGTGATGTTAACAGTGGGTTTTTCATGACCGGCCTTTGTGATGTGAGGTATGTTCCTCCAAACTAACCTTGTTGAGACTTTTTAACATGAATGGATGTTGTATTTTGTCAAATGCTTTTTCTGCACCTGTTGAGATGACCATATGGTTTTGATCCTTCCTCTTGTGAATGTTACGTATCCTGTTGGTGTGCAGATATTGAACTGTTGCATCCCTGGAATAAATCGTGCTTGATCATGACGATCATTTTAATGAGTTGGTAAATGCAGTTTGGTAATACGATGTTAAGGAGTTTTGCATCTATGTTCATCAAGTACACTGGCCTATAATTTTCTTGTGGCCTCTTTTTCTGGTTTTGATATTATAGTAGCACTGGCCTCATAAAATGAATTTGGAAATGTGCTCTCCTCTTCTGTTTTGGGGGAAGTGTTTGAGAGGAGGATTTATATTCTTTCCTTTTCCAAATGTTTGTTTATTTTGAGAGAGAGGGAGAGACCGCAAGCAAGAGAGGAGCAGAGAGAGAGAGAGAGGCAGAGAGAGAATCCCAGGGAGGCTTCCTGCTCAGCTTGGAGTCCAATATGGAGCTCAGTCTCACAATAGTGAGATCATGACCTGAGCTGAAATCAAGAGTCCGGTGCTTAACCTATTGAGCCACCCAGGCACCTCAAGGATTAATATTCTTTGATAGAGTTTACCAGTAAAGTCATGTAGTCATAAAGTTTAGCTTGCTGGGAAGTTTTGGGCTACTTGTTTGATCTCCTTACTTGTAATCAATCTTTTCAGATTTTCTCTCTTCCTTACTCAATTTTGCTCAATTTTATATTTCTGGGCATTACCCATCTCCTGGTTTGCCCAATTTGTTTTCATAGAACCTTTTATAGTATTCCTTTATAATTTGTTTTAATCTCTGTGGTGTCAGTAGGGTTTTTTTTTCATATTTTTCAAGTTTTTTGATGTGTCTTGCTCACGGTTTATCAATTTGTTTGTCTTTTCAAGGAACCAATTCTAGGTTTCAATGAGCTTTTAAATTTTGCTTGTACTTCATTTATATTTGCTCTAATCTTCCTTTTCTGTTTACTTCGGTCTTTATTTTTTCTAGTTTCTTTAGGTATAATCTTTCATTCTTTGAGATTTTTGTTGTTTTTTTAGGTAGATCTATGCCACTATAAACTTCCCCTTTAGAACTGCTTTTGCTGCAATGCAAAAATTTTAGATTCTTGTGTTTTCATTTTTATTTGTCACCAAGCATTATTTGAATTTTTCTTTGATTTCTATATGGAGCCATTCGTTGTTTAATAGCATGTTATTAGCTTCTATGTGTTTGTTTTTTCTATTTTTCCTTATTTGATGTAATTGATTTCTAGTTTTATACCATTATAGTTGGAAATGACATTTGATATGATTTTCATTTTATTTTTTAATCAAAAGTGTTTAATAGAACTTTTTTATTTTAAATTCCTGTATAGTTAACATACAGTGTTATGTTAGTTTCACATGTACAATATAGTGATTCAACACTTCCATACATTACCCAATGCTCATCATGACAAGTGCACGCCTTAATCACCATCACCCATTTCACGCATCCCCCTACCCACCTCCACTCTGGTCACCGTGTTTGTTCTCTATAGTTAAGAGTAGATTTCTTTTTTTTTTTTTTTTAATTTTTTTCAACGTTTATTTTTGGGACAGAGAGAGACAGAGCATGAACGGGGGAGGGGCAGAGAGAGAGGGAGACACAGAATCGGAAACTGGCTCCAGGCTCTGAGCCATCAGCCCAGAGCCTGACGCGGGGCTCGAACTCCCGGACCGTGAGATCGTGACCTGGCTGAAGTCGGACGCTTAACCGACTGCGCCACCCAGGCGCCCCAAGAGTAGATTTCTTCATTTGGCCTTCTCTCTCTCTTTTTTTTTTTTTTTTTTTTTGCATGTACCTCTTTCGAATTAGTGTTTCTGTATTTTTTCACAAATACCCAGTAGTGTGGTTACTGGATTGTAGGGTAGCTCTATTTTTAACTATTATTTTATTTTAGAGAGTGTGTGCAATCAGGGGAGAGGGTCAGAAGGAAAGAGAGATAGAATCCCAAGCAGGTTTCATGCTCAGTGCAGAGCCTGATGTGGGGCTCAATCCCACGACCCTGGGATCATGACATGAGCCGAAATCAAGAGTCGGGCACTCAACTGACTTAACCACCCAGGCCTCCCTCTTATTTATGTGTATATGTATGTATGTTTGTATGTACGTATGTATGTATTTATAACTTTTGGGGGAACCTCCATACTGTTTTCCATAGTGGCGGCACCAATTTATGTTCCCACCAACAGTGCAAGAGGGTTCCTTTTTCTCCACATCTTCGCCAACACTTGTTTCTTGTGTTAATTGATTGTAGCGATTGTGACAGGTGTTAGGTGATACCTCATTGTAGTTTCGGTTTGCATTTCTCTGATGAGTGATGTTGAGAATCTTTCATGTGTGTGTTGACCATCTGTATTTCTTCAGAGAAATATCTGTTCATTTCTTTGGCCTATTTAAAAAAAATTTTTTTTTTAGTCTTCTACACATAGGGTTTTTATTGCTACCGTAACGAGTTACCGCAAACTTAAAACAACTCAGATCAAATACATGCTTGGAACCATACAGATCTTTTATCTTACAGTTCTGTAGATCAGGAGGGTGGGGGGGCTGCCTTGGGTTCTCTGCTCTGGGTTTCCCAAGGCCGAACAAGGTGCCAGAGGATGAGGTTCTGGAGGAAAATCCACTTGAAAGCTCATTCAGGTTGTTGGCTGAATTCAGTTCCGCATAGCTGGAGGATTTGGTCTTCTGTTTCCTTGCTGGCTGAGTGCCGGGAGTCCTGCTCAGCTCATTTCTTCTGCCCATTTTTAATTGGATTATTTGTTTTGGGGGGTGTTGAGTTTTATAACTTCTTTATATATTGTATTTTTTATTTTTTAATTTAAATTCAAATTAGCTAACATATAGTGTGATAATGATTTCAGGAGTAGAATTTAGCGACTCATCACTTACATATAACACCCGGTGTTCATCCCCACAAGTGTCCTCCTTAATACCCATCACCCATTTAACCCATCCCCCGACCCCTCCAGCAAGCCTCAGTTTGTTCTACTTAAGAGTCTGTTATGGTTTGTCTCCCTCTGTTTTTATCTTATCTTTGCTTCCCTTCCCCTATGTTCATCTGCTGTGTTTCTTAAATTCCACATATAATATACACACACCTCGTACCTTCCTTATCCATTTGTCTATTGATGGACACTTAGGTTGCTTTCATTTCTTGGCTGTTGTAAATAATGCTGCAATAAACATAGGGGTACATAGATCTCTTCCAGTTTATTTTCTTTGGGTAAATGCCCCTCAGTAATGGAATTATTGGATCCTATGGTATTTCTATTTTTAATGTTTTGAGGAACCTCCATACTGGTTCCACAGTGGCTGTACCAGTTTACATTCTCACCAACAGTGCATGAGGATTCCTTTTTGTCCACCTCCTCGTTGACACTTGTTTCTTGTTTCCCTGATTTTAGCCAATCTAACAGTTGTGGTGATAGTTCATTGTGGTTTTGATTTGCATGTCCCTGATGATGACTGATGTTGAGCATCTTTTCATGTGTCTGTTGGCCATCTGGATGTCTTCTTTGGAAAAATGTGTATTCAGATCCTCTGCCCATTTTTTAAATCGGTCTATTTACATTTAGCCATTGATAGGTAAGGAATTCCTAATGTCATCTTATTGTTCTCTGGCTGCTTTGTAGTTCCTTTGTTAATCTCTTCCTCTCTTTTGTGAATTGGTGATGCTTGTATATTCCCTTTTGTGTAGGTTTTGCTTTGTCATTGCTAGGAGGCTTACATATAAGGTCTTAGATATCTAATAGTCTATTTCAAGCTGGTAACAACTTAAGTTTTATTCCATACAAATTCCCCCAAATTTTATGTTTTTGTCGTCACAATTTATCTCTGTTCCTGTTGGGCACACATTACATTATGGGTATAGTTATTTCCGATATTTTCATTCTTTGTACTAGAGTTAAGTGATTAACATACCACCATATTACAGTATTCTGATATTGACTATATACATACTTGAAAGTGTGACATATTTTCACATGTTCTCATGTTACTAATTAGTATCCTTTCATTTTTGTCTTGATGAAGTACTTTCAGCATTTCTTGTAGGGCAGATCTTGTGGTGATAAGCTCCCTTAGCTTTTAATTGTCTGGGAGCGTCTTTATCTCTCTTTCCATTTTCTGAAGGACAACTTTTCTAGGTCAAGTATTCATGGTTGGCCTTTTTTTTCTTTCAGCACTTTATACATAGCATTCCATTTTTCTTGGCCTGCAAATTATTTGATGAGAAATCTGATAGATAATATAAAATGATTATACCTGTAATACCCAAACTGCTCAATATAAACAGAGGTAAACATTATGGATGTTCTCCTTTTTTTTTAAGTTTATTTATTTTGAGAGAGAGTGCATGTGAGCAGGGGAGGGGCAGAGAGAGACGGACCGAGAGAATCCCAAGCAGGCTGTCTGTTGTGAGCACAAAGCCTCCTAATGGTGGGGCTCAATCCCATGACCCTGGGAGCATGGCCTGAGCTGAAATCAACAGCTGGATGCTTACCGAACTAAGCTACCCAGGTGCCCCAGTTTGTTCTCTATAGTTAAGAGTCTGTTTCTTAGTTTGTCTTTCTTTTTTTTTTCTTTACTCCTTTGTTTCTTAAATTCCACATATGAGTGAAATCATATGAAATTTGTCTTTCTCTGCCTGATTTATTTTGCTTAGCCTTGTATTCTCTAACTCCATCCATGTCATTGCAAAAGGCGAGACTTCATTCTTTTTTATGGCTGATCTTTTTTATGGCTAATATTCCATTGTGTGTGTGTGTGTGTGTGTGTGTGTGTGTATACACCATCTCTTCATTAGCCACTCATCAATTGATGGGCACTTGGGTTGATTCCATAATTTGGCTATAAACATAAGGGTGCATGTATCCCTTTGAATTAGTGTTTTTGTATTTTGGTGGTAAATACCCAATAGTGCTATCACGGGATCATCAGGTAGTTCTGTTTTTAACTTTTTGAAGAACTCCCGTACTGTTGTCCACAGGGGCTGCACCAGTTTGCCTTCCCACCCACAGTGCAAGAGGGTTCCTTTTTCTCTACATCCTCAGGCGTTGTAAGTAGAGGGCCACCCCGGCAGGATAGTTGAAACCGAAGTGGGTGCAGACTGGGGTGTCCTGGGTGCCTCCACGCAGAAGGTACTCTGTTGGGGCAGCCGGAGCCGAAGCAGGCAAGGGCCCGGAGGTTTCGGGACTCTCCGTGAGGGGGAGAAGTTGAGGGAGGTGCCCCGGCAAGTTGTCTGGAGGTGAAGTGGTTCAGGCCTGGAGTGTTCCAGGGCGTTTTGCGTCTTGGTGAGACCGCCAGAGCTGTAGTGCCTGCTGATCAGGGGTGTCTGCTGTGTGCTCCACTGGCACCCCCTTGATGGGAGGGCTGGGGCTGCGGCTGGTGTGGAGGTAGGTCAGCTCTGGCAGCCCAACCCCGCTTCCATCTGTGCTATCAAGGTAAAAGGGGAACGTAAACCATGGCGCTCACCAGCCCCTCTGATCCAGAGTGAGTGGATCAGCAACCCCCGCGCCCCCTCTGTTTGGCAGGTTCCTAGGGCTAGATCTTTTATATTCTAGCTGCCCTTTTAAACCACAGCTTTTATTCTGTGCCCCGGAGCAGACAAATCTGTTCCCCTTCCCTTAGTACTTTCCCTCCCCACTGCAGAGGGGAGTGCCTTCATTACTGTGTCTCCCTCTCTCTTGCTGTGCAAAAGCTGTTTAGTCAGCCCACCATTCTTTAGAAGGAATTGCTCTGGAAATGTGTGTGTGTGTCCATGAAGGAGGGAGTTCTGGGTCTCCCTCTGTTGCCATCTTAGGAACTCCTAAGGTATCTTACATCTTTTTTTGTAGGAACTTAGATATTTTTGGCATTCGCTTATTTACGCATTCAATGAACATCTCCTGAGTGTCTGCTACAGACCAGGCACTTTGCTAAGTGTTATTCTGATGGGAAAAAAAAAAAAGACAACATGCCCCCTTTCAGTGGAGCTTACCTTCCAGTGTGTGTGTGTGTGTGTTGGGAGGAGGGGCGGGGAGGGCAGATAATATACAAGAAAAGTAAAACACGCACTGTGTTACGTTGTGATAGAGGCTAGGAAAAACATGGAAAGAGATTTCAAAGCTGGGGGGGTTGTACTGAAACTTTACGTCGGTCGCCCAGAGGAAAGCTCAGGGCAGATCCGTGAGGGAAAGGATTCAAGTCCGAGGAGCAGCAAGAACCAAAGACCTTGAGATGAGAACATGGGTGGGGTGTCTGAGCCCCCCCCCCCCACCCCGCCAGGGAGACCACGTATAGAAGCAGAGCACGGAAAGAGAAACTCGTGTCTTTGCTTCTCCCCTACAGCACCATATCGTACAGCTTGTTACACACAGTATTTATTGAGTAATGAATTTGGATTTTTCCACTTCAGAGGGGAAAAACAGCAGTGAGGAGAAGGGGCAAAGCCACATGACTTCACAGCTAAGCGGGGCTAAGTGCACGGTGGGGAAGAAAGCACTTGGGGTGGGAAGAATAGAATAGAGTGGGTTTCGAGATGGAGTGGTTGACCAAGCAGTTGGAAACACAAGTTTGCTGCTTCGTGGAGCTCAGGGAGGAGAGAGATTTGGGAGGCAATACCGTTGGAGGCAAGAGACTGATGAGGTCCTCCGGGGAGGATGGCCTTGGACCAGGGTCATGGTGTGGGAATGTAGAAAGAGGGATGGGTTCATTCTGTATGCAGGACCTCGATGATGGAGGAGACGTGGATGGTAAGGAAACACAGGAGTTGAGCCTGATTCGAGGGTTCTGTTGACAGGGGTGGTGCCACTGCTAAGACTGGGAGGGCTCAGACGGAGCAAGGACATGTGTGGGATGAAAGCGGACATCAGATAGAAAATACCGAGTAATTGCCAAATTGAAAAGAGGATCTATATTTACATCTCAGAAGCTGAAGGTCTCAGAGTCACGGCAGCTAGTGAGCAGCCAAGATGGCCTCCTCTAGGAGGCGACACTCAGCGCGGCAGTAAAGCTCCAGCGTCGCCAGCAGGTGGCGCGCTCCGCGGGGCCATCTGATGAGCTTCTGAAGGCCTATCTGCTCAGATTACCTTGCTACCTCCCGTTTAGCCTGAGCCCTGGCAGCGTTTCTGATGCTAACCACTGCTGCTTTTCATTTGGATCAGCCTGTCCCTTGCTAAGCGGGCCGTTCCTAAATGTTACAGGGCTTGTCGAAGGGGTGCCTGTTCCCATGTGTCCTCTTTCTGGCATCAGTACGCGTCATGCTTTGATGCTGGTGCTGTCATGGGTAAGTAATGAGTCACAGGGAACAAGTGTCGCTGGCTGCTCACCAAGGTTGGGTATTAACTGGTAAGAAGAGGAAGAGATAAAATTTGGGACAGAAGGAACGGGTGTGCCATCATTAATGTGCTGTGCTTGCTTTTAGACCTATCAGGAGGCAGTTTTGCTAAGTCCAAACAATCAAAACTGGAAGAAGGCGATGCTCTGGAATCCCCCTCCTCGGTGACGGAAGAAACGGGCTTAGCAGGTGACATTATGTGCCCGGCCAGCCATTCAAGCAAGAATGGGACAGATTTGTGAGCACCGAATGCTCCTGCGCGCACTCCAAGGGGGTTACGGTTTGAAGATCACAGTGGCTTTTGCCTTTCAAAGACAAGCATTTTGTCCTTTCAAAGCATTTTGAAGCATTTTGTCCTTTCAAAGACAAGTAAATTGTTGCACAAATTAGAGATCAAAGCAAGTACTTCTAGCATGTGCTAGTCCTTCTAGCAGGTTGATGTCTGCCTCTTTACTCTTCTTGATGGCAATTTTCAGGGCCTAAAACTCCTAAAATTATAGGTCTCTGCTTTAGTTGGTAGCTATTAGCTCGGTTTTTGTGTTAGAGATATCCACTCTACCCCAGTGAAGGATGGCCTTCTGCGTAAGTGAGGCCACCATATTTCAAAACGAAAGCCTCCAAGAGAGCAGACTGGGAAGCCCAGAGATACTAGAGTTTGGTGGTTAAGTGCCTCTGGTCTTCCCAATTGGCTCTCTTGGAGCCTTTTGTTTTGGGTTCCAATCCTGGCACTGTTGGCGTGAGCTTGCACAAGTTACTGGACCCCTCTGTTCAATATGGGGAACAACGGAGCCCATTTGACATGGCTTTTGTGAGGCTGAAATGAGCTACAACCTGCCAGTCCCTTAATAGTGCCGGAGTCCTCGCAAGCCCTCCTAAAACTTGGGGCGCCCAGAAGCCATCATGCCAGTGTTGCCCCATAGAAATGTCCCACCCATCACATCCTCTTTAAAACCTCTTACAACACCTCTCTCTGCCTGCTGCTTAGGCAGAGTTGCTCTGATTTAAAATTCTGGCAGAGTTTGGAGGAGGTGAACACTTGAGTGAGGTTCGGTGGGAAGCGGCATGAAGTGCTCACGACGAGGACTCTCAGATCAAGCTGGCCTTATCGGCCAGAGTCAGCCAGGCCCCCGTGGGACTTCTGTGGCTTGTATCTGTGCTTCTTAGCTGCCTGTCCACCTCTGAGCAGCTGATAGACTGAGCACATCTACCTCGAGCACTGTGTTCGTTTTACCCGATGTTCTCTCTTTATTGTTCAGAAGGCATTTCCACTCCGTCCCCAGCAGTTGCGCCGGAGAACTCAGACGGTTCTGCTATTATCGCAACCCTCGAAACCTTCACTAGAGACCTGAGAAGAAAAATTGAGGTAATTTTCCACTAAAAATGAAAAGCTAGCTTGTTACGAGTTTAACAAGTTCCTGTTATCCATCAGTACCGTTGATATCCTTCATGTGTGAGGGTTCTCTGCACTCTTTTGGGGAGGTACGTTTGCCTTAGCCATGGTCACTGATTTCAGTGCCTTTGTGAATTATGGCTTGTATTTATGAGACTGCTATTACCTGTGCATTTGCTACGGTGGGACCAGATGCACCTCTATGGAAATCAGACTCATGGTTTGGTTTCATTGGTAGTGTTCTCAGACAACTGAACTACCAGAAGCAATGATTCAGTTATAATGATAGACGGGAGGAGAGGGGAGCGGGGGACCATCTGGATGAGAGAGGCGTCTGGGATAAGGGCGGAGGTGGGCTTTGGGTAGATAGTCAGCTGAGTGGTGGCATATCTTTGAGCGATGCGCACGTAGGCCATCCCGTAATCTTGTCTGCAGGATGAACTCTGGAAGAATTTCAGTTCCCTCCTTTGATGTCCTATTGTTCCTAAATCCCTAAAGAGTTATTTCTTTGCACATTTGGGAAGAATCTCTTACCCTGACATACATTCATTTAACTAACATGGGAAGCCCCCACAGTCTTATATTTTCTTCGATACCAATGTAAGCTCACTTATAATGGCAATTTGTTCATAATATTCAATATACGTTGTGACAGGGAGACTATAGGTTTTCCTATTTTAGCTTATTGTTCTTTATTGGCACTGAACCTGAGGTAATGCATAGACCGCGTGTAGCATGGTGTCTCATCACAATCGTTTAGCAGTAACGTTTGCTATGCAACGTCTTTTCCACGCAACACCTGAACTGAATTTATGTAGTTATGGTTAACTCAAATGTGATCATTTTGCTGTTGTTGTTATGGTTTAGCTTAGGTACAAAGGGAGTCCGCTTGATTCAAAAAATGCAAAGCAAGCACCAGATTGCTTAATCCAACTTTTAAACCAGATACACCAATGCAGGTAAGTGTTGGGCTTCAGAACAAGTTTGTGAAAGTGGGATCGCTCACAAGCTTTTGTGTCATGACCACTGTGCTGGGGTCACGAGGAGCCGAAGCTTGAGTGGATGTGTGAGGTTTGCTCCCTCACCTAACCTTCCTAGGTTTCTCCTTCCTCCTTCATAACATGATGGGTTAAAGCCTTCTTGAAGCCTCTTCATGGTCTCCCATTGTATGATCCTAAAACACTCTTTTCAAAAAATTTATAATCTGGTTGTGAAGACAGAGGAAGCACGGGCATCTATGTAAAAATGCTGGATAAGTGCTATGTGTTAAATACATGCAGTGGAATATTATTCAGCCCTAAGGGATGAAATTCTGACACGTGCTACAATATGGATGAACCTCGAGGACATTATGCTCAGTGAAATAAGCTGGATCCAAAAGCACCAGTCTTACACAATTTCACTTGTAGGAGGTACCTAAAAGAGGCAAATTCATAGAGAAGGAAAGCAGAGTAGAGATTACCAGAGGCGGAGGGAGTGGGGAACGAATTGTTGTTTAATCAGAACGGAGTTTCTGTTGGGATGAGGGAAAAGTTCTAGAGACGGATGGTGGTGACAGTTGCACAACGTTGTGAATGCACTTACTGCCACTGCATTAGAAATGGTTAAAACGGTAAATTTTATGTTACATATATGGCCACAATAAAAAGTGCTGTGCACTCGTGCATACACACACGCGCACGCACACGTGTACAAACATATCTTGATGACCGTAGAGCAAGAACGACAAAGGCATAAGATTTCAGAGAGATGTGAAGGTTAGGAAAGGTGAGCGGAGATGGGATTCTGTAGTGATTAGAGTTAATCCAGAGCCATTACAACGGAAGTGCTTCTGTAGTGAGGTTTTGGAAACAAAGGTTTGAATGGTATAAGGAAGCTATGTGTAGAGATCGTTCCTTGTTGAAGAGAATGACCTGTGAACGAAGGAGAGGAAGACAACAATGGCGGGTCGGTTTGCTTAACTGAAGGAGGATGTTTCTTAGGGCAGAAAATGTAATGTGAGTAGAAATTTATGATGTTTTTCAAACTTGCTTACATGCAATGTCATTTGGTTCTCAAAACGAGCCCATGAAGGACTTTGGACTTCTAGAACTCCCATTGTCTTTTAGGGGTTATATATGCATGCATTTTTCATTCGGCAAATGCACGCTGAGTGGCACCAGGTGCCAGGTCCCGTCTAAGTGCAGGAGAGCAGTGACAACAAGCTTTGGGAGCTTCTTGCCTTCATAGAACTTCCAGCCTAATGGAGCAGACAGACCATAAACAAGGGAAAAAAGCAGTTTATGGGGTCGTTAGAAGAGCAACTGTTGGAAACTTTAGAACTAACATGTAGAGGAGAAAAGAGTCTATTAGCCAATTTCAGCCTTCAGGACCAGCTTAAGGCAAGAGAAAGGGGAGAAAATGGAAGGTAAGAAGCGATGGGGAGCCATGATTGGTGGTCTAGTAGCTTGCAGGACAGCTCTGGCCTCCATGTCCTTTTCCCTGGAGTTATCTCTTCTTTGCTCTGTAATACTAGCTTTCTCCAGTCTTCTGTTGAAAGGCTAATCAAAGTTTGCAGAACTAAGGGATGAGGATGGTTAGTGAGGGAAGAGGAGATGGGTGTTCTTTTTTTTTTTTTTTTAAGTTTATTTATTTTGAGGGCAGGGGTGGGAGAGTGGGGGGGGGGGAAGGGACAGAGAGAGAGTGCACAAGTTGGGGAGAGACAGAGAGAGCATCCCAAGCAGGCTCCGCTCTGTCAGCCTGGAGCCTGACGTGGGGCTCGAACTCACAAATAGTGAGATCACGACCTGAGCTGAAATCAAGACTTGGACGCTCAACCTACTGAGCCACCCGGGTGCCCTGAGTTATGTGTCCTTAAAACAAACGTCTGGAGAAGAATAAGAAGTATCTTTGCAATAAGAGGATTGTCTTTTGTCCTATTCAAGCAGTCCCAATGAAATCTGGTGCTTTTTACTTTCATCAGACTGAATAAACTAGAGAAGTTTCACAGTTTTGTCCTTCAAGAGCTGAGCAATCTTGAGAAGGATATTCAGGCTCTGAAACACCTTGAGAAGGATGCCCTGGTAAGTCCTTTTCTTGAATATCCTCTGTGACTTACGAGGATCTGTTCCAGAGTAGAGTAACGGCCAAATACTTAAAACTTTTGTTCAATTCTAGGAATTTTGGGGGAAACAGTCTGATGCCCTGAAATCATTCTGTGATCTGCAAGTGCTGAGGTATTTTTTCAAAGTATTCCTTCTAGAAGTATCTTAGTTGAAGAATGAGGGTAGTGCGCTGGCTGTAGTATGGGTGATCGATGTGGGTGAAACTGCACGGAAGCAGCTATGTAGCTGCATCCTTTCAAACCAACTACTTTTGTGGCACTCCCTGAGCAGAGAGTGTGGCTTAGGGCATTCTAGAAGTGTCAATTTTGAAAAGCATAAGCAGGATCATACAAATGTCCGTGTTTTTGATCCAATTTGTTTTCTTTTAAGCAATAATTTTAAAAAATTGAGTCCATCCTGAGAAAAACACTTAGATATATAGTGAATTGTGGTATCGTAGGTTATATTCTCTCTCTCTATATTCTTTGGGCAGTATGGAGATTTTAACAGTATTTGTTCTTGGGGTCCCTGGGTGGCTTAGTCAGTTAAGCATTTGACTTCAGCTCAGGTCATGATCGCAGGGCTCATGAGTTCGAGCCCCACGTCGGGCTCTGTACTGACAGCTCAGAGCCCGGAGCCTGCTTCAGATTCTGTGTCTCCCTCTCTCTCTGCCCCTCCCCCACTCATACTCTGTCTCTGCCTGTCTCTCTCTCAAAAATAAACATCAAAAAAATTTTAAAAACCAGTATTTGTTCTTCCAATCCATGAGCATCAAATATCTCTTTGTGTCTCTTCAATTTCTTTCATCAATATTTTCTAGTTTTCAGAGTACAGATCTTTCACCTCTTTGGTTAAGCTTATTCCTAGTTACTTTATTATTTTAGGTGCAATTGTAAATGAGATTGTTTTCTTTCTCTTTCTGCTGCTTCATTATTGGTGTATAGAAATGCAACAGATTTCTGAACATTGATTTCGTATCCTGCAACTTTACTGAATACGTTTACCTAATAGTTTTTTGGTGGAGTCTTTAGGGTTTTCTGTATATAGTATCATGTCATCTGCAAACAGAAAGAGTTTAACTTCTTCTTTACCAATTTGGATGCCTTTTATTACTTTCTCTTGTCTGATTGCTGTGGCTAGGACATCCAGTACTATGTTAAATAACACTGGTGAGAGTGGACATCCTTGTCTTGTTCCTGAGTTTTGTATAAACCTTGTTCCAAGGTTTTGTATAAACCTACTTTATTGAGGGGCTTTATCGTGAATGGATGTTGTACTTTGTCAGATGCTTTTTCTGCATCTATTGAAATGATCATATGGTCCTTATCCTTTCTCTTATTGATGTGATGTATCACATTGACTGGTTTGCAAATATTGAGCCATCTGTGTATCCCAGGAATAAATCTCATTCAGTCATGAGGAATGCTTTTTTTTTTTTAACGTATTGCTGGATTATGTTTGCTAATTTTGTTGAGGATTTTTGCATCTGTGCTCATCAGAGATATTAGCCATAGTTTTCATTTTTTTTGTGGGTCTTTATCTGGTTTTGGAATTGGGGGAATGCACAATTATATGGTCAGTTAATCTTTGACAAAGCAGGAAAGAATATACAACGGGAAAAAGACATTCTATTCGATACTTACATGCAAAATAATGAAGCTGGACCACTTTCTTACACAATACACAAAAACAAACAAAAAATGGAGTAAGGACCTAAATATGAGATCTGAAACCATAAAAATCCTAGGAGAAAGCACAAGCAGTAATTTCTGACATTGGCCATAACAACATCTGTAGATATGTCTCCTGAAACAAGGGAAACAAAAGCAGAAATAAACTATTGGGACTACAGCAAAATTAAAAGCTTCTGCACAGTGAAGGTAACAGCCAATACAACTAAAAGAAAACCTACTGAATAGTGGAAGATATTTGAAAATGACATATCTGATAAAGGGTTAGTATCCAAAAAATATAAAGAATGCATACAGCTCAACACTCAAAACCGAAGAATCCAGTTTAAAAATGTGCAGAAGACATGAACATTCTTCCAAAGAAAACATCCAGATGGCCAACAGACACATGAAAAGATGCTCAACATCAGTCATCATGGATGTGCAACTCAAAACTACAATGAGATATCACCTCATACCTGTCAGAATGACTAAAATAAAAAACACAACAACAAAAATTGATGAGACTGTGGAGAAATAAGAACCCTCGTGCACTTTTGGTGGGAATGCAAACTGGTGCAGCTACTGTGGAAGACAGTAAGGAGGTTTGTCCAAAAATTAAAAATAAAACCACCCCATGATCCACTAGTTGGATTACTGGGTATTTACCCCAAAAATAAAAACACGAATTCAAAGGCATACACACACCCCTACATGTGTTGCCACATTATTTATAATAGCTACTTTATGGAAGCGACCTTAATAAAAAAATGAAATCTTGCCATTTACAATAACATGGATAGATCTAGAGTATACTGCTAAGCAAAATATGAGGCAGAGAAAAACAAATACCATATGATTTCACTCATATGTGGGATTTGAGAAACAGAACAAACAAAGGGAAAAAATAAGAGACAAACCAAAAAACAAACATAGAACAAACAGATGGTTAATGGGGGGGGGGGGGGTGGGGGGGATGGGCAAAATAGGTGAAGGGGGTTAAGAACACACTTGATGAGTGCTGAGTAATATATGGAATTGTTGAATCACTACATTGTACACCTGAAATGAATATAACACTGTGTGTGAAAAGAGCCCCAACAAACATAAGTCCAGGACCATATGGATTTACAGGTGAGTTCCAACAACATTAAAAAAAAAAATTAATACCATTCTTAAATTATTCCAGAAAATGGAAGAGAAAGAAAAGCTTCCAAATACATTCAACAAGGCCAGCATTATTGTGATACCAAAATTAGGCAAAGATATTACAAAACAAGAAAACTACAGGCCAATATTCCTGATCAACATAGATGTGAAAATCCTCAAGAAAATATTAGTTAACTGCATTCAACCATACATTAAAAGGATCATTCTCCAAGATCAAGTGGGATTTATTCTAGAGACTCAAGGATGGTTCCATATCCACAAATTAATCCACATGGTATGCTGTATCATAAAATGAAGGATAACAATCATATCATCTCAGTAGATACAGTAAAAGCATTTGACAGAATTCTAATTCTGTTACTGATAAAAACTTCCAATGAGGTGGGTTTAGAGGAACCTACTTCAACGTAATAAAGGCCATATATCTCAAACCCACATCTAACATCATGCTCAATGGTAAAAAATGGAAAACTTTTTCTCTAAGATCAGGAACAAGATAAGGTTGTCCCCACTCACTGCTTTTATTCAGCATAGTAATGAAAGTCTTACACAGCAATAGGAGAAGAAAAAGAAGTAAAAGTCACCACATTGGGGAGGAAAAAGTAGAACTGTCACTATTTGTAGATGACATGATACTATATCCAGAAAATCCTAAAGATCCCATCAAAAAACTATTAGAACCTATAAATACAGTAAAGTCACAGAATATAAAATTAATATACAGAAATGTTTTACATATATTTACACTAATAATGAAGCAGCAGAAAGAGAAAGTAAGAAAACAATCTCATTTACATCACCAAGAATAAGATCCCTAAGAATAAACTTAACCAAAGAAGTGGAAAAAAGACCTGTACTCTGAAAACTATAAAATCTTGATGAAAAAAATTGAAGAGGACACAAATGGAACTATATACATACTTATGGACTGGAAGAATTAGCATTTGTAAAATGTCCATACTACCCCAACCTACAGATTCAATATAATCCCTAGCAAAATACCAACAGCATTTTTCACAGAACTAGAACAAATAATCCTAAAATATATCCGGAAGTATAAGAGACCCTGAATAGTCAAAGCAATCTTAAGAAAGAAGAACAAAGGTGGAGGTGTCACAATCCTAGTGTCAAACTATATTACAAAGCTATGGTATTCAAAACAGTATGGTACTGGCACAAATATAGACCCATAGATCAATCCATGCTTTTATGGTCAATTAATATATGACAAAAAAGACAAGAATATACACTAGGGAAAAGACCATCTCTTCAATAAGTGGTGCTGGAAAAACTGGACCACATTCTTACACCATGCATATGAATAAACCCAAAATGGATTAGAGACTTAATCCCTTGTGAGACCTGAAACCATACAACTCTTGAAAGAACACACAGGCGGTAATCTCTTTGACACAACCCTGTGTCTCCTCAGGTGAGGGAAACAAAAGCAAAAATAAACTATTGAGACTACATCAAAATAGAAAGGTTTTGCACAGCAAAAGAAACCATCAACATAATGTAAGGCGACCTACTGAATGGGAGAAGATATTTGCAAATGATATATCTGTTAAGGGGTTAATATCCAAAATATATGAAGGGTGTAGATAGCTCCATACCAAAAAGCCAAATGTTCCAATTAAAAGATAGGCAGAGGACCCGAATAGAAATTTCTTCTAAGAAGACGTACAGATGGCCAACAGACAGATAAAAAGATACTCAACATCACTAATCATTAGAGAAATGCAATTCTAAATCACAATGAGTTATCACCTTCTACCTGTCAAAGTGGCTAGTATCAAAAAAGCAAGAAATGACAGATGTTGGTGAGGATGAGAAAAAAAGGAACCCTTGTTGGTAGGAATGTAAGCTGGTGCAGTCACTGTGGGAAGCAGTTTGGAACTTTCTCAAAAAATTTAAAATGGAAATATATGATCCCGAAATTCTGCGACGGGGTATTTAATGAAAACAAAACCACAAGTTCAAAAGGATACATGCGCCCCTATTATTTACAGTAGCCAAGATCCAGAAGCAGCCTAGATGTCCATCAACAGGCGGATGGGTAAAGATGTGGGGTGTATGTGTGTATATGCATATACACGCACAACAGATTGTTACTCAGCCATAAAGACAATGAAATCTCCCATGTATGAAAACACGGAGGGACCTAGGGGGTATTCCAAGTGAAATAAGCCAGACAGAGAAAGACAAATACCATATTTCACTTGTATGTGGAATCTAAAAAACAAAACAAATCAAAGAAGTCCTAAGTCCGGAGAACAAACTGGTGGCTGTCAGAGGTATGGGGGTAGGTAGGGGTATGGGGGAGCGGTCAAAATATGTGAAGGGGAGTGGGAGACACCTGCTCCCAGTTATGGAAGGAATAAGTCATGGGGATGAAAGGTACAACAGGAAGTACAGTCTGTGGTATTTTAGTAGCATCTTATGGTGACAGATGGTAGCCGCACCATGGAGAGCATAGCATAACCTACAGCGTTGTTAAAGCCACTGTGTTGTATACACCTGTAACTAATGTTACATTGTGTATCAATTATACCTTAAAAATGTGGAAGAAAAACATTTAAAAAATAGAATTTGACATAAATAACTCAGGATAATACATAATTTCCAATAATATTTTTATGTTAAATTAATATGTATACATATTTATTATATATTATGTTCGGGAGGTTTTTGTTGTTTTTCTTTTTTTTTTAGTGGTTTTTGTTTTACTGGTATGGGTTTATCCTGGGTTCACTCTCCAAAAGTCTTGTCATGATATATGTAGCTCACAATTCAAATGATAATGAGTTTTTTTCACTCATGGCTGAACGTATTCAAAAGACTGGTTTGTAAAAATACAATGACTGGGGCGCCTGGGTGGCTCAGTTGGCTGGGCGTCCGACTTCAGCTCAGGACATGATTTCACACTCTGTGGGTTCGAGCCCCGCGTCAGGCTCTGTGCTGACAGCTCAGAGCCTGGAGCCTGCTTGGGATTCTGTGTCTCCCTCTCTCTCTGACCCTCCCCTGTTCATGCTCTGTCTCTCTCTGTCTCAAAAATAAATAAACATTAAAAAAATTTAAAAAAATACAATGACTAATGAAAAAAATAACAAACTTTGCATATTGATATGAGTAATATATTTTTATGAAAAATAACCAGATTTTTCAAGACAAACGTGAGAAGAATAGCATTGGGTTGTGTTTGCAAATTTCTTTAATATCAGGCTTCACCGAAGATAGCTGTATTCTCATATCTGCTTCTCAGTTCAGTCTGCTGTGATATCACATATCTTGTAGCCTCTGGAAGACACTGTATATTTGTGCAAGAAAGAATGAAAAAAAGCAAATGATGTCTTATTATTACTTATCATTATTACCAAAGCAGTTTTGGACTCACGGAACCTTTGGAAGCTTAGGGGTCTCCAACTTAAGGGGTCCTTTAGGGGGTCCCAAAGGTTCACACTTTGAGAACTGCTGATATAAAGCAATACTAGATTAAGAAGTAGAGAAGATTATACCCCCTAGATTTCTGAAACCTGGAGAATTCACTTATTTTGACTAAACCTCAGCTTTTAGACAACTGTCTTTTCAGTTCATACAGATTACATTGTAGGAATAGTTACAATTTGCTTTCACCTCCCTTGACAATAGGCCCTTTGTATGACTTTAGAATACTCAAAAAAAAAAAAAAATCCCTCCAAAATACACATCTCCCAGGGTTTTGCCTTTGCTCTCCACTCTTCCAGTCACCTAAGGAAACCACCCCGTGGCTTGTAGAGGAGAGATGATAATGATGCTCTTAGCTCATGCTGGGTGCTTACTGGGCACCAGGCTGGACTTGGTCAAGATCCAGTATCTGGATCTGATTGGTACCCAGTGGCTGCCCTCTTGGCATGTTTGTGCATCAGTGATGGTTTTTACATATTTTGCTAGGGAAAGGAGAAGGCCGTTCCTCAGACTAGATTATTTCAGCCCCTAGCGCAGTGCTACAAGGAAGTAGGGATTAATACTTTGAATGGTTGTCATGAGATCCCTCTACCTATGTTTCGGGCTAGTGGTGTTGATAGATGCAGTGCCTGAAATAGGATCAAGTGAAAATATCAATTACTTAGAATGGTATTCTGGATTGGCCATTGATTCTCCTCAGCTGACATCCAGGAATGTAACGATCTATGAAATAACCTTATGATGTATGTATGTACGTTTGTGTATAGTCTTAAATTGGCCAAATATAATGAGATGGATCCGTTTTTTCCAGGCTCAATCCAGATCAGTCTTCATGAGGAAAGCCAAAGTCCTGTGTGACGACTGCATTCCTGGGGTAGGTGCAAAGGATTGCTTCGATGGAATTGGAATGGGGGAAAGTAAGCAGTGAAAGATGTTCTAACGCTCTGGGCTCCAAGAAGCTTTCTCCTCTTTCATAATATTCTCCATGCTAGAAATTATCCTTTTGGATCTGGTCTTTCATTGAACAAATATTTATAATTGAGTGCTTGCTCTGCATCGGGCAACAGGCTAAACATGGAGCTACAATTGGCAACACACAGATATGTTCCTGCCCCCGTTACAAATAAATTCCTTGAAGAAAGACAGAAAGAGACAAGTGAGCAAATAAACTAAGCACAAGTTTACAAAGTGCTTTTGAGGGATACAAGTGCTGTGGCCGAGAGCAAGGGTGTGCAGTTTCAGATAGGATGGTCATCAAAGGTCTCTGTGGGAAAGTGACATTTAAGATAGGGTTTCAAGAATAGGAAGGAACCAGGGGAGCCTGGGTGGCTCAGTCGGTTAAGCATCCCACTTCAGCTCAGCTCATGTTCTCACGGTTTGTGGGTTCGAGCCTCGTGTCAGGCTCTGTGCTGACAGCTCAGAACCTGGAGCCGGCTTCAGGTTCTGTGTCTCCCTCTTTCTCTGACCCTTCCCCATTCATGCTCTGTCTCTCCCTCAAAACTAACATTAAAAAAAAAGAAAAAAAAAAGAATAGGAAGGAACCAGACTTAGGAACAGTTTAAGGCAACAGGATTGGGTAGGGGAGAACATGACATATTTGAAAAACTGAAAGTTCTTAGCTCAGAGTGGTGTTTGAGGGGACAGTTACTTGAAAGGAAGCTGGGAGCATGACTGAGTCTCATTGAGGTCAGGGCCTCACTGAACAGGCTGAGGAGCTTGAATTTCGTACTACAGGTGAAGGGAAATATGGGTGGGTTCGAGCAAAGGCATTGAGGGTGAGGGTACTGTGATCTGATTTATATTTTAAGAATCCCATCCTAGCTGCCTTGTTAAGAATTGACTGGGGAAGTGAGAATAGAGGAGAGGAGCTGAACTGGATGGGGGGCCTTTGGAGACGGTTAGAAATGGGGAGACACCAGGGGAGACACACTTTTGGGGCCAGGGTTTATAAATCATTGATAGATGGAAGTGATGCATAAAGTAAGGATGACTCCTGGGATTCTGTTTTCTAGCAGTTGGATGGATGGCGTTGCCAGTTAGGGAGATGGGGGAGACCTGGGGTGTAAGGAATGTGGGTCAAGCAGGAACTAGAGTTTATTTGTTCATGTGTTAACTGGTTTTGATGAGGACTTGGAATCATGGGCAATTTTCCAGGAAACTACAATTTAACAAAATGGACTCCTGCAGGGATGGGAACTATTCATAGAAGAAGTGGAGAGTCAAAAAGAACTACTATGGAGATGTGTATGGTTCAGATTGTGCACGAAGTTCTTCTATCCTTCAGGAAAGGATAACTTCGGTGCTGTTGACTAAATGGTACTAAAGGGTAACGTTAGTACTGTTCCAGCACACAGAAGAATAAAAATTACCCAATTTTTAAATGAACCTTGTGTGACAATGCTAAAATCCAACAAGAATTGCACAGAGAACCATAGAACAAATCTCCCTCAAAATAATTAAGGCAAAATTCTAAGCAAAATATCGGCAAACACCATTTAGCACCTTATGAAAGGAATAATGTGTCATGATCAAGGGAGATTTATTCCAGCAATACAAAGATGGTGTGATATTAGGGAATCTATCAATACATTGATTGCTGATAGACCTAGGGAGAAAAATCATTGTGATTCTCTTTCATAGATTTCAAAAGGTGTTTGAAAAAAGTCTACATCTGTGTCTGAATTTGTATAAGCCCACATAAAATAGTAGTAATGAGGTACTCTGTAGTATGATAAAACAGTCCAGAAGCCAGTATCATGCTTAATGGAGAAACTCTAAATGCATTATTACTAATTTCAGGACCAATAGATGGGGAGACTCAGTAACATAAAGATGTCCGTTCTCACCAGGTGGAGAGCAGAGAATGCAAACTCTGTCCTGATTCTTCTAAGAGCACTAATCCACTTGTGAGGGCTCATCTCCTGACCTCATTTCATCCTGATTACCTCCCCGAGGCTCTGCTTCCTAACACCATCACATGGCGGGAATGGGGGGAGTTTCAGCAATTGAATGGAGTGGGGGTGATACAGACATTCTGTCTATAAATAATGTCAATGGATTGACAGTTTCCGTCGGATCAAAAGTTAGGACAGTGAGGGAAGGAGCACAGGTGGCTGGGAAAGGCCCGAAAAATGCAGTTAGAAAACGGGATGTTATGAATCAAGATTTGTAATGATAACATCCGAGAGAGTGTAGCTATGGTGAAATGGAAGAAAATCCTATACGAGGTGAGGAAGTGAAAGAACTGAGAAGCCAGAGAGTGAAGGTGGGTCCCTCATGACGGAGTTTCAGTAACTACTAAGGCTTGACAGGAAGCAGGGCCAAGTGAACAGAGGGGCCAAGATGATGGGTGACGGATGATAATTCAGATGGTTGGCATAAGCAGCAGAGAAGTGTCTGCAGGAGAGCAATTCCTGTATTTGGCATTTTGGAGCAAGGAGAATACCTGTTTCTCTGCCTGGCCAGGAAGTAATGGGATAACAGAGTTAAAAAGAACAACGGCAATGACAAAAACTTTTAATTGAGAAGACGGTGTTGGGGAAGGTGGCACCCTCAGAAGTCAACCACATTTTAGTGAAAAGGAGAAGGGAGGGAGACATTTTCTTTCAAGAAGAGGCCGAGGATATTGGGAAGGCCGAGGATTGGAGACAGGATGGGATGGATTTGGAGAGATTTTTCAAGGAAGAAGTTTATAGAAGTATTACTATGAGCCCTAATGCTTCTCTAGATGGCCCAGCAGCTCGTGGGGCTACCGCCCTGTGAGCTTTCTGGAAGTATTGTGAGGCCCACGGAGTAAACAAATACGGAATGTGCTGAACAACTACGAACTATCCTGTTCTTGGATGCAGTTGCTTTAAAGATAGCAACCTCTCACCCGGTTGGGTTCTTTGAATACTGTTTGCTTCTTTCCCACAGCATTTAATAATGGGGCTTTTTATACAGTTATCGACTTGAAAATTTCAATTTAGAGGTCTAAGGTAGATTCCCTAAGTAGAACATATAATGAAAATATATTCATTAAGAATGTAATTCCATATATCTTAGAGTATAGTAGTTAAAAAAAAAAGTGGTTGATTTTTAAGAACTCCTTTGGGATCCAAAGTTGTGCTTTGTGATGTTTGACCTGGCAATCCCACTTCTAGAGAACTCTCTTAAAGATTAAATTGGACGGCGCAAGGATATGTAGAGTAGTATGTATAACAGTTCTGATAAGGAGCTGTTGGAAAGTGCCTGAATGCCTAGCTGGAGCTTGGTTAAATAGATCGATACACTTACAGGATATGTCGCATTGCCATTGAAAAGAATTAGATTAGATTGATTGATTCGGGAAGACACTTGATCGTGAGTAAAAAGTTAAAAGCCTCTTGAAAAGCATTGTATATCATGTGATCCCATTTGGTTTTTTTAATTTTATTTTTTTAAAGTTTATTTATTTATTTTGAAATAGAGAAAAAAAATCCCAAGCAGGCTCTGTGCTGTCAGCACAAAGCCCCATGTGGGGCTCCACCTCCTGAACTGAGAGATCATGACCCGAGCCAAAATCAAGAGTCGGATGCTCAACTGACTGAGCCACCCAGGCTCCCCAGATCCCACTTGTTTTAAATGTTCAATGAGGGTGTATTATGTTCATTCACTCCACAAACTGCTGCATCTATTAGGTGCCAAGTATTGTCTTCAATGCTGGGGTTAGAATGATACCCAAGAGGTCCTTGACCGTCTAGAGGGTACATTTTAGTAGGATAGACAGAGAGTGAAGAGTAAATAGATAAAAATTCGTGACAGTGGTAAGAAGAAAAAAAGTGTGATGAAAGAGACTGATTCGGTGTGGAAAGAGTCCAGTCAAACTTCTCTAAGGAAGTGACATTTGAGCTAACTTGGAAGGTGGGAGGGAGCCAGCCGTGGGGAGAGCAGGGAAGGGCATTTCAGAGGGAATGGCCAAGATGGATGTCTGAGGCCATATGCAGCTTGGTATGTTCCGGTGGGGGCCAAACAACAGGAGTGAGGCAGAGTAGTATGAGGTTGTGTGATGGCAGTGGTCACGTCATGGGCTATGGAAGGGGAACAGGATTTTAATCCAGTGAAAAGGGTAATAGTAAAGGACTCCTCTTAATGCCCTCTGTGTGTTGGGATGGGGGATTGGATGACGCAGGCAGCAGAGAGGCAGCTGGAAGGCTGGCTGATGAGTTAGATGTGGTGGGAGGGGTAAAGGACCACATCCAGAGTTGGGGTTTGAGCAGCCTGGTAAAGATTGGTGTCGTTTAATGAGATAGAGAAGACTGGGAAAGGTCTGGTTTTGCTGGGAGGGCAAAGGGGAGGTTGTGGATAGATATTAAAAGTTTAATTGGGAACATATATTCAGTGTGTGATTTCAGCATCTGAATGGAGTTGTCTAGTGGGTGATTGGATATTTGAAACTGAAACTCAGGGCCGAAGGCTGAGCATAAGACTGGCTGAATTGACTTAGGGACTGAGCATAGAGAGAACGGCCAGGACAAAGCTCTTGGGCTGCTCCAGGGAGATGAAGCGAGAAGAAGAGAAGAACCAGTTGACCAATGAGATAACAAGGAGAATGGTGTGACAAGAGAGTTTGCGCATATGTACGTGCATGTATACACAGTGAGAGGTCTAGATTCTAGAAGATATGCACCAAAACTGGGGTATTTCTGTGTAGTGACATTTTAGGTGAATCTTCTTAGATTACTTCTGTATTTTTCAAATTTAGTCCCGGATACGAATTACTTTTGTGGAATAAACTCAAACAGCATAACATTTATAAAGAGTTATTTTTCCCCCCTTTCCTTAACCCTCCTTCTTACCTGTGGTCTAGAAGTAACCACCTCTTTATAGTTTGGTATATGTTCTTTCAGACACTTTGTCAATACTTATAGAAGAATGTATACAAATGTCTGTATAAGTATACATGTGTATGTCTTTGAGTAACATAAGTGTTATACTAAATATTATGTGTATTTTTGTTCGTTCTCTGAGCAATAAAAGGATCCTTTTCCAAGTCCAGAATTATTTTTTAATAACTATAAAATATTCTGGGTTATGGACCTGCTACAACTTATACATTTGATTCCCTATTGATGCACATCCAGGTTATTTTAAATTATTATTACAAATAATTTTGTAGTGATCATCCTTTTACTTATATCTTGAATCACTTGACCTATATCTTGAATCACTTGAATTATCAGGAAAAAATTTGGGAAGGCTCCCCAAAATTTAGAGAAACAAAAATAACAAATCTTCACATCAAAATAGCACTAAAAGAGGATATAGGAAAAAGACAAATCTGGGCTAAGAATATTGGCCTAATTCCCAGCTCTACTGGAGAACTGGATCAAATGTGAATTAAATGTACATGTTACAGTTGGTCACATGTAACAGGAATCAGGCTGCAGCAGCTACACCAAATAGGGGTTTTATTTTTTCCCTGTAAGCGGCAGCCCAGAGGGAGGGAGGTTATCCAGGGCCAGTGATGCAGTAACAGTAAGCAGCCATCAGAGACCCAGGTCCCTTTAGTTTCCTGCTCAGCCATCCTTCATATGGCTTTGGACTCGACAGAGTGTCCACTCTGCTTCTGGGTATCTCTTCTACACTCCAGGTAGGAAGGACGAGAATAGGTGAAATGTGAAAGGTCAAAGACGTGTGCCAGGAAAATCTACCTTCCCCTTCCGTTTTTTTCTAAATTAAGAAAACTGGTTTCGTGGAAGCCGAAACCAACAGAAGTTTGTCTCCATCTTACTGACTGGGTCAGTAGCCCACCCTGGTTGAAAGGGAGTTGGGGGAGAATTTAACTGTTACTGTCTTCCTAACAAGTGGGGTTCTGTAAATAAGGAAGAAAGGGAGAACAGATGTTGGGTAGATATCTAGTACTGTCTATCATGCCCAAGTCAAATTACCCGAGCTGAACACAGAAAAAAGAGAAATAACTTAAATCACACAGGTGATTCTCTCTGCCATTCTTTGCAGATGAGCCTGCGCCTAGGACGCTTTAGGACGGGGAAAATCAGTTCCCTCGTTGATATCAGCTCTTACCTACATCTTGTTTTATGAGCATCACGTTGGGCTCAGTCCCAATCTGTGTATTAACAAACATGCATTTTGCACACAGCACGGCCCCGAAAGCCAGCCCAGCCACTGCCTTTGGTATTCCACCCAAGAAATACTGGTCTTTTCTTCAACACGGGAGGAAAAAAATAACTTGCTGTGCTGGACTGTTGAGAGATGGCGGGCACATCCTCGAAGCGTCACTCGTTCGAGACATTTTTGCAGGGTGATTTTTGACTCCAGCCAGTTCTCCCGCAATGAACTGACTTTAGCTTCCAGTGGCCATGGAAGACAGAACTTTGCTGGATATCTGAGTTAGGGACGTAGCTGATAAAACAGAGTGACATTCATGTTGGCTCACCGAGTTCTGAGGGACCAAGAGCTGGGTAGTTCAGGCTCAACTAATTGCTGTTCTTTTTTTTTTTTTTTTCCCCCCACCAGTCTGAGCCACCTGAAGATGACAAAGCTGGCTTGGGTCACACAGCGGTGGCCCTGGCTTCTTCATTTTGCTCTGCTCCAAATGGCATCCCTGAGAACTGCAGAGTTGGAAATAGGACAGGATACGTTGGTAGTTTGTAGTTGTGTTATTGTCCAGTTGTCATAAATGTTAGCGTTCTGTATCAAAATTTGGTCAGAAAATAAGCTCAGGATGTTTACTAACTTGGAGTGTTGCTTTTTTTAAATGATTTTAAAGTAAAATCAGTCTTTTATTTGAGGTGTCCTCGAGTTCTGTGGGGGAAAAATCTTAGCATCTGTATACCTGCTGTTGGTCTGTCTCCTAGAGGGAAAATTTAATTTGTGATGCAAATAGCTCAGATGAAAACAGTGTTATATTTTGAAATAATTATTATTTCATTGGATCTGCAAATATTCTAGTTTCTTCAGCACTTAAACAAAATGGCCAGCTTTGGCAGAGGAGAGATGCCTATGTGACAATTCCTAAGTGCTCTAATAAAGTCTGAATGCATGAAGTTTGCATGCACAGTTGAGTGGATTTATTTTGGAAAAATAAAACCTATGTAATTTGAGGCCATCTACAAACGAACTCTGTTCGTAATTGGATGAGTGCAGTTAAAGACTACGGACTGAAAACAGTTAACTTATATAATCGTGACATAATATCTTCTGTGTTGTGTAAATTTAGTCTGCCAAAACAAATGTTTACAGCCTCAATTTAATGGTCATCTTTTTTCTTTAGAATTTTTTAATGAGCTATGGTTTAGTATATTATTGTAAGCTTTATAAAAGAGTATAAGAACACTTTTTAGTTAAGTCCATAAGATCTAATTCACTTCATCCCATGTGGGTATATCCAGTTTAGGGCTTACAGTTCCTGGTGACCTGGAGTTTTGTGGATTTCAGTGCCATTACATTGACCATCTTCAGTGAACAACATCTAAAGAATGTATATGACTTCTGGTAACTGGTAAACATATATCTGAGAGCTGTTCCCTCCAAAGCCTTCGGTCAGCTCCCAGGGTAGGATGGTCTTAGCTAGTAAGAAGTTAGTCTTAAGACACCAGGTAACTGAAAAATCTCAAGGTTGTGTGTGACAAGGGTCCTAAGTGAAGTGTAAACTGGGCACGAGCAGGGTTGTGAGGAGGGAGAGGTCATTTTTGTTGGGGTGATCAGGGACAGCTTTTCCTGGAGGAAAAGTGCCATTATGAGATCTTGAAGGATAGGGTGGGTTTCTCTAGGGTTAGCACAGAGGGAATAATGTGAATCCTGGAACAGAGGCAGAGAAATGCAGGAATGGTCCGAGCCTGTAATACTATGGAGTATTAGTGGAAATTAAGTTTGTCTAGGCCCAGGGGCACCTGGGTGGCTCAGTCGGTTGAGAGTTCAACTTCAGCTCAGGTCACGATCTCCCGGTTCATGAGTTCGAGGCCTGCGTCGGGCTTTGTGCTGACAGCTGGGAGCCTGGAGCCTGCTTTGCATTCTGTGTCTCCTCTCTCTGCCCCTCCTCTGTTCAGGCTCTGTCTCTCTCTGTCTCTCAATAATAAACGTTAAAATTTTTTGAAAAAAAGTTTGTCCAGACCCAAATCGAAGCGTCTTTACTGGCTTGATTAGAAGGACTTTATGAGAATGACAAATGAACATGGTAGCTAAGGAAGAGATTTTTTTTTTTTAACGTTTATTTATTACCGAGAGACGGAGAGACACAGAGGGTGAGCAGGGGAGGGGCAGAGAGGGGGAGACACGGAATCCGAAGCAGGCTCCAGGCTCTGAGCTGTCAGCACAGAGTCCGACGCGGGGCTCGAACTCCCGAACTGTGAGATCATGACCTGAGCTGAAATCAGTCCCCAGCCAACTGAGCCACCCAGGTGCCCCTGGTTCCATACAGATTTTAGTATTATTTGTGCTCGTTCTGTGAAAAATGCTGTGGTATTTTGATAAAGATTGCATTGAATCTGTAGATTGCTTTGGGTAATGTGGATATTTTGACAATATTAATTCTTCTAATCTATGAGTACGGAATATCTTTCTGTTTGTGTCATCTTTAATTTCTTTCATCAGTGTTTTATAGTTTTCAGAATATAGGTCTTTCACCTCTTTGGCTAAGTTTATTTCTGGGTGTTCTTTGTGGTCCAATTGTAAATGGTATTTAAAAGAATTTCAACTTTGTTGTTAATTTCTAGAAATGCTACAAATTTCTGGGTATAAATGTTGTATCCTACCATTTCACTGAATTCATTTCTATGTATGGTATCATGTCATCTGCAAATAGTTATAATTTAACTTCTTCTTTACCAATATGGATGCCTTTTATTTCTTTGTTTTGGCTGATCCTTTGGCTAGGACTTCCAGTATTATGTTAACTAAAAAGTGGGAGTGTACATCCTTGTTTTGTTCCTGACGTTAGAGGGAAAGCTCTCAATTTTTCACCACTGAAGATGATGTTAGCTGTGGGTTTGTCATTTATAGCCCTTATTATGTTGACGTATGTTCCCTCTAACCTCATTTTGTTGAGTTTTTATCATGAATGAATGTTAAACCTTGTCAAATGCTTTTCTGCATCTACTGAGAGGATTATCGATTTTTTTTATTCTTTGCTTTGTTGATATGGTGTATGATGTTGACTAATTGGGGAATGTTGTACCATCCTTGCATCCCAGAACTAAATTCCACCTGATGGCGATGAATAATTTTTTTGTTGTATGTGGCTTGCTTGCTCCTATTTTGTTGAGGATTTTTGCATCTGTGTTCATTAGAGATATTGGCTTGTAGTTTTCTTTTTTTGCGGTGTCTTTGGTTTTGGTATCACAGTAATACTGGTCTTACAGAATATATTTGGAAGTTTTCCTTCCTCTTCTATTTTTTTGGAGTTGTTTGAGGCAAATAGGTATTAAATCTTCTTTAAATATTTGATAGAATTCGATTGTGAATCCATCTGATCCTGGACTTTTTTTTTTTTTTTTGGTAGTTTTTAAATAACTGATTTAATTTCATTACCTGTAATCAGTCTATTCAGATTTTATATTTCTTCCTGGTTCAGTTTTGGAAGATTACATATTTCTAAGAATTTATCCATTTCTTTTAGGTTGTCCAGTTTGTTGGAATGTAACTTATCACAGTAATCTCTTATAATTTTTTTTGTATTTATGTGATGTGAGTTGTTACTTTTCCTCTTTTATTTCTGATTTTATTTGGGTCCTTTATCTTTTTTTTCTTGATTTGTTTGGCTAAGAATTTGTGAATTTTGTTGATCTTCTGAAAGGACCAGCTGTTTGTTTTACTGATTTTCTTTTTTAAGTGTCTATGTCATTTATTTCTGCTCTGATCTTTATTATTTCCTTTCTTCTGCTTACCCCAGACTTTGTTGTTCTTTTTCTAATTTCTTAGGCTTAAGATCAGATTATTTGAAATTTTTCTTGTTTCTTGGGGTAGGCCTGTACTGCCATATACTTTGCTCTTTGAACTGCTTTTGCTGTGCCCCAGAGATTTTGGACTATTATGTTTCCATTTTCATTTGTGTCCATGTGGTTTTTTTTTGTTTTTTTTTTTTTTTATTTCTTCTTTGTTTCATTGGCTCATTGGTTGTTTAGTATCATGTTGTTTCGTCTCCATGTGTTTTTATTTTTTCCAGTTTTTTTTTTTTCTTGTGAATTATTACTAGATTCACACTGTGGTGGTCAGAAAAGATACATGGTTTGATTTAAGTCTTCTTAAATTTATTGAGGCTCGTTTTACGGCCTAACATGTGATCTATTTTTCAGAATGTTTCATGTGCACATGAAAAGAATGTGGATTCTATTGTTTTGGGGTTGAATGTTCTGTATATATCTGTTGTATCTATCTGGTCCAATGTGTCATTCAAAGACATTGTTTCTGGGGCGCCTGGGTGGCGCGGTCGGTTTAAGCGTCCGACTTCAGCCAGGTCATGATCTCGCGGTCCGTGAGTTCGAGCCCCGCGTCAGGCTCTGGGCTGATGGCTCAGAGCCTGGAGCCTGTTTCCGATTCTGTGTCTCCCTCTCTCTCTGCCCCTCCCCCGTTCATGCTCTGTCTCTCTCTGTCCCATAAATAAATAAACGTTGAAAAAAAAATTAAAAAAAGACATTGTTTCTTCATTGATTTTCTGTCTAGATTATCTATCCATTGATGTGAGCAGAGTGTTAAAGTCCCCTACTTTTGTATTATCATCAATTTATCTCTTTATGTCCATTAACATTTGCTTCATGTATTTAGATGCTCCAGTGGTAGGTGCATAGATATTTACAGTTGTTATATTCTTCTGTTGGACTGATCCCTTTATCATTGTGTAATGGCTTTCTTTGTCTCTTGTTAAAATCTTTGTTTTAAAGCCTATTTTGTCTAACATAAGTATTGCTACCCTGGCTTTTTGATCAGTTCCATTTGCATATGGAATGTTTTTCCATCCCTTCACTTTCAGTTTGTATGTGTCTTTACATCTGAGCTGAACCTCTTGTAGGCAGTGTATAGATGGGTCTTATGTGTTTTTTGTTTTTTTATTTCTATTCCACCACTCTGTCTTTTGATTGGAGCATTTAGGCCATTTACATTTAAAGTAATTATTGATAGGTATGTACCTATTGCCATTTAAAAATTGTTTTTTGGTTGTTTTTGTAGTTCTTCTTTCTTCTTTTACTCTCTTTCTTTGTGATCGAGGAATATCTATAGTGTTTTATTTGGCTTTCTATTTTTTGTGTGTCTATCATATGTTTGGGGTTTATGGTAACCATGAGGTTACCATTTACATCCTAACTAAATGGCATTCCATGTTAATTTGATGGTCATTTGAGTTCAAACACATTCTTAAAAACAAAAACATTCCCCCTTCTCTTTTTACTTGCTTCTCCACATTTTAAGTATATGTTGTCATATTTTACATCTTTTTATTCCTCTTTTATGTATGTCTAATTATGGCCACTTCTTTTCCACTTAAAGAAGTCCTTTTAACATTTCTTGTAAAGCTGATTTAATGGTGAGAAACTACTTTATCTTTTGTTTGTCTGGGAAACTTTCTCTCTCCTTCAAATCAGAATGATAACCTTGCTGGGTATTCTTAGTTGTAGGTTTTTTGCTTTCAGCACTTTGAATATACTATGCTACTCTCTTCTGCTTGCACAGTTTCTGCTGAAAAATCAGCTGATAGCTTTATAAATTTTCCCTTGTAAGTAACTGTTTGTTTCTTGCTGCTTCTGAGATCCTCTCTTTATCTTTAACCTTTGACATTTTAATTATTATGTGCCTTGGTGTGGACTGCCTTGCGTTCATCTTCTTTGGAACTCTCTTTGCTTCTTGGACTTGGGATATCTATTTCCCTCAAGTTAGGGAAGTTTTCAGTTATTTCTCTTTTTAAAGTTTACTTATTTTTAATTAAAAAAAAACACTTAGTTTTGCAAGACAGAGCATGAGCAGGAGAGGGGCAGAGAGAGAAGGAGATACAGAACCTTCAGCAGGCTCCAAGCTGTCAGCACAGAGCCCCACGTTGGGCTCAAAGACATGAACCGTGAGATCATGACCTGAGCGAAGTTGGATGCTTAATGGACTGAGCCACCCAGGCGCCCCAGTTTATTTATTTATTTTGAGAGAGTGGGGGAGAGAGACAGAATCCCAAGTAGGCTCCACGCTCCGTGCTGAGCCTGATGCGAGGCACGATCCCACCACTGTGAAATCATGACCTGAGCTGAAATCAAGAGTCAGACACTTAACCGACTGAGCCACCCAGGTACTCCTGCAGTTTTTATTTCTTTAAATAAGTCTTCTAGACCTTTCTCTCTCCTTCTGGGACCCATATAATGCAAGTGTTTTTTTCACTTGATGTTGCTTAAGAGCTCTCTTAATCTAACCTCATTAATTTTGTTTTCTTTTTGTTTAGTTTGTTGCATTACTCTTTCATATCGCTGATATGTTCCTCTGCATCCTCTAATCTGTTGATTCCCTTTAGTGTTTTCTTATTTCAGTTATTGTATTCTTCAGCTCTCCTTGGTTCTTTTAAGTTTATTTATTTATTTTTTTTTTTGAGAGAGAGAGAGAGGACTGGTGAGACAGGCAGAGAGAGGGAGACAGAGCATCTGAAGTGGTCTTTGCTGACAGTGGAGAGCCTGATGCGGGGCTTGAACTCACACACTGCAAGACCATGACCTGAGCTGAAGTTGGATACTTAACCGAATGAGCCTCCCAGGTGCTCTCCTGCTTAGTTCTTTTTAATATTTTTTTTGGTCTCACTTCTTGGAATGAGTTCTTCCATTCTTTTCTCCAGCCCAGTAATATCTTTACAATCATTACTTCAGTTCTTTATCAGACATATTGCTGATCTGTTTCATTTGGTCCTTTTTCTGAGTTTTTTTTTTAAGTATATTTCTCTGTTTCCCCATTTTGCTTGACTTTTTGTGCTTTTTACTGTGGACTAAGCAAAACGGCTACTTCTCCTACAGTTGAAGGAGTGGTCCCCTGTATGGTGTTCCCTATGTAGACTGTGTGTGCTTTGTGACTTCTGCTGGATGGCTGGAGCTGTGGCTGGATATGCCAGCTACTCTCTTAAACCATGGCTTTTTACAGAAAGAATAAAGGGAAAAAACAATGAAATTAAAAAAAATTTTTTTTTTCAACGTTTATTTATTTTTTGGGACAGAGAGAGACAGAGCATGAACGGGGGAGGGGCAGAGAGAGAGGGAGACACAGAATCGGAAACAGGCTCCAGGCTCTGAGCTGTTGAAATTTTAAAAAGAGTAAACTAAAAGAAAAAAGAAAAAGAATAAGACCAAAAAGAAAAAAATACAAACAAGACCTGACAAATTTTTAAAAGGAAAAGAAATAAAAATCCCACAAACCCATAGCTTGTGTTTTCTGTGCCCCAGCACCACAGGGGAGCTGGTGTGGGCTTGTGAACACTGGGCTTACTGAGGTGGCACACTCACCATGAGCCGGACCCTGTTCTCGTCTGGACTTTGAAGGTGGAGGGGAAGAGAACCTTCCCACAGTTCCTCAGCCCTTGTAAACCTTGGCTTTTTATTTTCTGTGCACCATCGTGGCCAGGGCTCCTGTGGGCTTCAGGACTCTAGGATTTCTGAGGTCACAAGCTTCCTATGATGATCAGACCCACCAGTTATGGTACCAGGGCCCTCCAATATGGCGTCCGAACCCACCCCCTATGAGCAGCCAGACCCTGCTCCAGGCTGAGCCCTTCAGATGGAAGGGAGAGGGTTCCCATAGTTCCTCTGCCCTTTTAAACCATGGTTCTTTTTCTGTGTTCCAGCGTGTCTAGGGCTGGCGTGGGCTTGTGGACCCTGGGTTCACTGAGGTCACAAGCCCACCGACACAACCAGACCTGCTCGCCATGATGGCTGGACTCTGTTCCAGTCCAAGCTCTCAAGGTAGGGTGGCAACATAAACTGTGTCATTCTCTGGTCCCTCTGACCTGGAGAGCGTTCTTGTGGTGACCCTGCTGCTTGGCAGAGGTCTAGTGTTGCTGTCTTAAGCCTTGGGTTTTTTTCTGTGCCCAAGGACAGAGAGGGATCTGTTCCTGATTTCTCAGTACTGTCCCTCCCCGCTGCTGGTCACAGAGTTGGGAGTGGGGGTTCCCTTTGTTACCATGTCTCCGTCTCTCTTGCTGGTTTCTTTGCCTGGGGTTGTTTAGTAGCCGTTCGGTCAGCCCTCGATCGTTCTTCAGGAGGAACTGTTGAATTAATAGATGTGATTTGGTGTGTTCTGTGGGGGAGGCGAGTTCAGACTCTTCCTACGTTGCCATCTTGAACTGGACTTTGCAGTTTGAGACACAAGTTGGGCTCTGTGGGTGCCCCTCCCGTCTTCGTATCTCTCCCACCCCTTGGCTCCTTCTCACCCTTCCTGTGGCAAAGAGAGTGAGGCCAAGTGTTGCCCAAGGGCAGGACGCCCCTGGGCTGCTTTCTGCGTAGGGTCCGTTCAAGGCCATCGATGGCTCTCAGGTGATGCAGCAGTGGACTCTGAGTAGTTTTCCTGTGGGAACAAAGGGAGGGGCCCGACTGCCCGATCCTTCCCCTCAAGCTGCGAGGTCATTGGACTTGCCCTCTAACTGCAACTCACTCAGCCTCACTCTCTTTTAGCAGCTAGAGCTCTCCCTTCCTGTTTCCAACTCTTAGACATTATTTTTATATGGCTTGATTGGCGGGGGGTGGGGGGGAGGGCTTCTCACTAACTCTAAAGCCCCTGAAATCTGCTAATTGCCTCCCATTGACCAAACCTAATGCCCCTTTTTTCCCCCAGCATTTGCCCAGCTGATAACCTTGCAGCATCTGAGTCTGTTTAAATATTCTCTTGGCCTCTGGGACACTACTTCCTCCTCTTTCTCTCAGTGCTTCTTAGGACTTCGTTTCTGGCTAAGTCTCTGGCGGGGCCAGCTTTCTCCTCTCCCTTTTTTAGACACAAAGGCTTCTTGACCCCAGTGCATGTTTGTTAATGTGAATAGCACATCTTACAGAGCGTGGTAAGTGCTTGTTTTCCCTCTAGAAGGTGCCCACTAGGCATGAGCTCCTTAAGAGCAGACTGCACGTCTGTTCTTTTTACCATTTTATTCCAAATCCTGGGACAATGCTTGGCACATAGGAGGCATTCAAATACTTGTTCAAGTAATGGAATCCATTGGAATCCTAGGTGTTTAACCTCTGGAATTTTTTTGAACAAGGTCCCTTCCTTGTCTATATGGACAATTTCCCATCCATCAAAAACTAAGCTCAGGCATTATTGCCTCCTTTAGGAAAGTTTTCTTGGTAAGCTGTTGTTTTTATTATTTTGGAGAGAGTGTGTGGGAAGGGCAGAGAGGGAGGGAGAGAATCCCAAACAGGCTCCCCACGGTCAGCGCAGAGCCTGATGTAGGGCTCGGACACACAAACTGCGCGATTGTGACCTGAGCAGAAACCAAGAGTCGGACACTTAACTGAGCCACCCAGGTGCCCCCACTATTTTTAACGCATCCATTATTTTCTAACTAAACATTTCTCCATCTACTTAACCAGACTATGAAGGCTACGCGCAGGATTTCACCTGGGGCGCCTCTGTACCTCTAGTGTAATACGCAGTTCAATGTGGGAGTCACAGACCCACGTGCCTTTCGGGGGGCGGCTAGGTTTGTTGACCGAAGGCAGATGGTAACTGTGGCAAAAACAAGCTCACGGGCCCATCTCCGGGCTACAGACGGCGGCGCCTGCAAACGGCACGGGTCGGTGCCACGAGCTTCGAGTGCACGGAGGGAGCAGAGGTCTGCCTCACCCGGGCTGCCGAACGTGACCTGGCCGCAGACACCTTCCTCAAGGGCTCCCCGTGAGCTGCTCCGCAGATCCACGATGACCTGTGCTGACAAGCTGCCCGATGAGGGTACGAATTTCAGATTTGCGCCCTCCTGCTCTTATTCCAGTGTCCCCTCTACACGCTTTAACAGGGCAAAATGACCTACACGTTGATCGCGTTTCCTCTTCTCCATGACTGAAGGTGAAGAAGGTGAAGGGATATCTTAGGTGACCGTAGTCTTGTACGAGTGCTTACTTCTTTGCCTGGGAAGACAGCTGTCCCCTAAGTATGTGAATGTAGCTGATTTTGAAGAAAGCCTGCTGTAATAAAAACACATGGCAATCTTCTTTGTATACAGAAACTGGGAAATGTGTTTAGGTGAATGCTTCCCACATGTCAGGCAGCTCTTTCACTCTGCAACGAATTAGGCCTTGCCACAGAGACAAAAAGGTTTCTTTTTACACGTGAATTGGTTCCACCCACTGTTTAAAATGAAGCCTCAGTAGGTTACAAAGAAACTTTTTAAAATGTCCTCTCCCTCCCCCCCCCCCCCCCCGAAAACTCGGGTCCCCGTTCAGATAGCGAAACTGAACCTTCTCCCCTTCTGTGCCACCTCCCGTACCCTTTCTCCCACCCCTGCCCCATCCCTGTTACCATCCAGGAATTTAAGCCATTTAGTAAACAGACTTTGAGCACGTCCTTTGGGCCTGTCTTGTTCTCTTTAATGTAACCGTTCAAAACTCTCCATTGATGCATCACCCATCGGTGATCCTGCCCCATGACCTTGACTGACGTGTCTTTCTTGGGCTTCCCCATGGTCAAAGCTCACATCCCACTCCTGAGCGGAAGCAGCACCCTCTCTGCTGGTCTGGGCACTCTACAGAGCCATGGTCGGAGGCTCCAGAGCACTGTATGGTGTTTCTGCCTAACATCGTCCCCTCAACCAAGCCAGTGCTCCCACACAGTAAATTTAATATAACCATTATATTAAACCATTAAATTTAAAATAGCCATTATAGCCTCTACTTCTCTAATTGGTCTTAAGTTTTTCTTGTAATGACCATTTTCTGAAATAGTTTTACCTAGTATTTATATACTAATAATGCTACATAAAAGGCCGTGCACTTTTTATTGAAATGAAGAATTGTCTAAAATTAATTGCTAAAATATCCCTTTATTAAAAAAAAATTCCTGAGTAAAATTGGTCATCTGGAATACCACACAGGCACACGTTTTAACTTCTTGCAACCAAATAAGAATAATCTCAACATGCTTTGCTTTAGTGTAAAAATCAATTTATTATACAACAATCATACAGAATGCTTTTTATCTGTCTACAAAGAAAAATGGCTTCTCCTGCTTCCCTGTCCACCCCAATCATGATATTATGTTCTCAAGTACTTTCAAAAGAAAAAAAAGTGATATCCTTATTTTCCAAATAAGGAAGACTCTAGAAACATCATAAAATGATACAGAAGTATCAGAATGGTCTCTTACAAAGTGCGGTTCTGCCCATCACAGTAAATATCATTTTTCCTTACCAATAAAAATAGATACCTCTGACGGGGATAGGGAGGACCTTATCTTTCAATAAGCCTAACTGGTTCAATGTATAATTTTGATGGGTTGAAAATGTCTTTTCATTTCCATTTAACACTCCATTTTGTTTAAAAAATTGAATTTGTAACATGTGCTTATAGTATTAAATATTTTCACTCTTATGAGTAAAAGGAAATTCGGGCACAAAAGTTTTTAACAGATTAGAGAGTTTTTTTCCTGGTTCTAGGAAAATCACATTAAATGTAGACATTTTTTTTTTTTTTTTAAATTCCAACGCTTAAAGACAGGTTAAAATATTTACCTGATTCAGTTTTTGTGGCTAAGACTTCATAGCTCTTGTATCAGCCCTTGAATGGTTTAAGGCTAGAAGTGTTTGGTCGGCTTCACAAGAATGAAAGCCCCAGTGGGAAAATAGCATCCTAACGCCTCTAAGTTGAGCTTGGAAGTACCAACTACCCACGTTTTTCCCTTCGATCTAAGAGGTTTCCAACTGCCTCGTACTTACAGCTGTCTGGCTTTGCCATTCTGCCGAAGGCTGGCTTCCCTCCTTGCTCTGCCAGTATGGGGTCCGTGAGGTCACCAAAACTGCAGGTGTGATGCAGAGTCTGAGACTTCAGGGCCTCACTGACATTTGAGAATAAGCTGCTTACGATGAACGACGAGTGAGGTCTGGCTTCCCTCTGTGTCTCATTTTTACCTGGAATGAACTTCGGCCACCGATTTCAGCCCTTTTTTGGGACCCCAAACTGCACTGGAGTCCAGCTCGTGTTTTGTTACAGAGGAGAAATAACAGAACTCCTGGAAGCTAGCCCTTGTTTTGAAACAGGTTTCTGGGAGAGGACAATACTCGTAACAACACTGTTAGGATGGGATGGGAGGAAGTGGGGGTTAGGCACCCTAGAAAAATCAGCTTTAGAAAACTTAGAAAAATAAATCCAAGAGTAAGTGGGTGTCTGTTCGGTAAAAATGGACCAAGTGCCCACATGTGACATGCACGCATCTGCACAGCACGTTTCCCACGAAGACCAGCTGAGGTCAGTCACCTTCCGCAAAGCAGGCCGGGGCCTGAGAGGGTAGCGGCCACGAGCAGGAAGTGGGAGACCTGGATTGGTGTCTGTGGTGCAATGCCGTCCCCAAGTCCGTGCTCTTTTTTAAAGGAAATAATTTTCAGACTAGAAAGCAAGGGGGGAAAAAGGACAGAGAGGCACTCCCAGATTGAACACTGGGTAATGGCGAGCATGCCTTTCTGGCACTTCCGTGTTTGACCTTAACATTATGACCTCAAAGTTATTTTAAAGGGAAGAGCGGAAAGAAAAAGCATCAAAGTTGGCAAGTCTTTTAGTTTCATTGGGTATAAATCTTCCTCACATCTTCAAAACATATTGTTTCCATGCTTGATGCAATTTAGTAGTAAAAGTCCAATATTTAGGGAGGAAAAAAATATGTTTTCCTCCACTTTTGTGCTTGTTCTCAGGAGAACTCGTGTTACCTGGGCAGGGGTAGGATATACCGGGTTTGCCAAATTGGCACTTTTCACTGTGGCTCATTACCAGCCCAAGGCTCATGTTGGGATCTTTCCACAGTCCTCTTTTTCTTCCTGTTTTCAAAAACTTAACCTGAAAAGAGTGACAGCAGGTATTTGGGGATAATACAAGAGTGGACAAATTCAATGTCTATTTTGCCCCAACTGCTCTGATTCATAAATATTCCAGTGGCTTAGTCTTCCAAGGAGAAGGGAAGATTCCTTGATCAGAAAGCGGGCAGCCAGATTCAGATGCTGCTTTTAAAACCGATCATGGTGTCCATTTACGACCTAAACTGGGGTAATTTAACATGGGAGGTTGACAGGACTACGTGAATAGTTAAGGAAACCAAATTAAAAAGTGAGAAACTACTCCTATCCGAAGCCCCTGAGCTATGAGGATTTGGCAGAAGAGTTTTTCTTCTTAGGAAAAGTAATTGTCAAAATCAAATACAAATTTCATTACCATATCACTAAGTTGAGACAGTGTAGGAATTTGACAGACTCTACCCTAAGAGAGAAAAGTTGTGCTAGATTTTCCTGTCTTCCATTTAAAATCCATTTTCATATTTTCTGGGGTCAGGTCCTAATGGAACAAATGGACTGATTACACACTGGCGAGCAGTGCTTAATATAGATTAAGACACCCTGTAGTTAGAAAGGTAATTAACATTTTGTTTTAAACACTTCAATCTGAATAAAACTTTTTATTTGAAGACTGGCTTCGGAAAACAAGGCTCCGTGTTTCCTGGCTTTGTACGTGTATAAGGCGTTATACCGACGGTTCTGGTGAGGGGGTCAGTCTGTGGGGAGGAGACAGAGCCGCACCAGTTCTGAGGTCTACAGAGTTCGGTGTCTGAGGTGACACATATGTTGACGGAAGCATTCAGTTAACAGATTAACCTAATAGCAATATATTAATACATTCCAGGTACAAATGATTTATAAACTCAAAAGAAATTAGTTTATGCTAAAACATATATAACTTTCAATTCAGTCTTTGCTTTAAAACAAGCGAATCTGTGAGGCTATTATATATGCTTTGTCTGTTACTGGGCATTTACTGTGCTTTCTTGTTTATTACCCCATTAGTTGCAGCGAAGCAGGCTTTGGAGAAACCGTTCTTAACTTCTTTCCCTGCAGGTGGCTCTTGCGTATTTTTCTTCATTGGCTTTTTTCGGTACGTCTGTTGGATGCACATATTTTGAAGAGAGGGAAAAAAGGATTCTTGAATAAGACTTCGACATGGCATATAATCTAAAACAGTTCATGATTTTATTGGGTATTGGACAGGTAAGAATTTGTTTTATCTATTTGGAGAGAGGGAGCACAAGTCGGGGGGGGGGGGGGTGGGCAGAGAGGGAGGGAAAGAGAGAGAATCCCAGGGCTTGAACTCACGACCTGTGACCTGAGCGGAAATCAAGAGTCTGATGCTTAACCGGCTGAGCCACCCAGGCCCCCCACCAAAGAAGAATTTTTGTCTGACAATTTTTAAGCTAATGGTTAAAACTAAAAATAGGGTAAAAACCGAGACGGATATGAATGAATTCCAATGAAAGGTTGTTTCTGTCACCTTCTCTACACTGGTTAGGATTTATGTATTACAGGACTGGCATTCAAATTATTCTGCATTAGTTGCTTACTTGCATTTCCTAAAAATTAGATCCTTTCCAATTCAAGTTGGAAAAAATGCTGTTATCTTAAAAGTACCAGTATCCAGGATTCTGGCTTGATTTGGTTTTTGGCATATCCTTCTTATTCTGTCCAAATACCTGATTTTGTCTCATTTTTACTTTTTTTTTTTTTTTAAAGCACCTATACTAACAAGGGTCAAGCCTGAAATTATATACTCAAGTCTAAAGGAGTAAGACTCTGTGTGAACCAACAAGTAGGGTCAACATTTTGAATGCCCACTGCCCACCCTGCCGGCTACCTGCTCATCCTCAAGGTTCAACACCAAGTGCCACGT
Source organism: Prionailurus viverrinus (assembly GCF_022837055.1). NCBI lineage: Eukaryota > Metazoa > Chordata > Mammalia > Carnivora > Felidae > Prionailurus > Prionailurus viverrinus. Next base: position 17,494,552 of record NC_062565.1, on the reverse strand, counting down.
TGACTCACTTAGCTTTCCTGTTAACAGTCAGTTTTGCTGTGTGAGTTGTTTTTGTTTTTTTGTTTTTTTGGGGTTTTTTTTGGGTGGCTTTGTTTGGTTCCATCAATGGTTATTTCTTCAGAAATTCTCAAAGGAAACTTCTATCTGTTATAAAAGACAAAGCCTTGGGGCGCCTGGGTGGTGCAGTCGGTTAAGCGTCCGACTTCAGCCAGGTCACGATCTCGCGGTCCGTGAGTTCAAGCCCCGTGTCGGGCTCTGGGCTGATGGCTGTTTCCGAGTCTGTGTCTCCCTCTCTCTCTGCCCCTCCCCTGTTCATGCTCTGTCTCTCTCTGTCCCAAAAATAAATAAACGTTGAAAAAAAAAAAAAAAGACAAAGCTTAGCCAGTCCAATGGCGCTGAAAAGACTGTCAGCAGTTCACTTTCCCACAGTTGTACTTTGTGAGAAGCCACCACAGGTTAACCTTTAGCAAATGCCAACTAAAAAAAAAACGAAGCATTTATTGTCTAAAGAAAGAAATACAGTTGATTTCAATTTGGAAAGTACTGTTTGGAATAGAAATGTATGTTCTCATCTTTTTTTCATGAAGCTTACTTTCTATTTCCCCAGCCCACAAAGGAGAGCAATTTAAACTCTACCACCACCTGAGGCCTGCACTCTGCTCCCCCCTTCATCAGTTTTTGTATTAATGGAGTTGCTTTGATGTCGTGTTTTGGAGCCCTGTTCCATTTAAATTGTTGATTAAAAAGAAAATGGCATTTAGTAAAGAAGAAGCCAATGTGACCTTTCCACGGTGGCTTGCCTTAAAATAATTTTTTCCAGATAGTGAGGTTACAACATCACCGTGCTGATATAGAAATGATTTTTTAATATTCAACTCATTCAGCCTAAGTTCTTCTCCATTTGTATAGAGGCCCTGGATTCAGATATAAGACACTTGTTTCATGTTTTTGTCCCATGTTACCAATGTGTGACTTCATTCAACTTTTTATGCATGCACTGAAAAATGTTTAATAAAATGCCCACTAAGGCTATTCAGGGTGGTTTTCCTTCAAGGGGAGGGCTTGGGGGCGGGGGGGAGAGTTAGTTTTCACTCTCTACTTTGTGAGCCTCCATCACCGACCAGCACGTGCTAGTGGATTTCCTCAGGCAAATTAAACACCAATGTAAGGCGAGAGCGCAGTCTGCTATGTTCCGCCACCGGAGATGTACATTTCACTTACCTGAACATAAAAATTTAAGAACAGGATGACTAAGGTGAGCATGTAGGACGACTGGAAGATGAGACAGCCGAAGGGGAAGCCACAGGGTTTCACCACCGCGCTCAGCGTGTGCGTGATGGTCAGCACGAACTGCACCTGCGGGGGGGGGGGGGGGGGGGGGGGGGGCGTCACTGGGGGGCGGCCAGGCCGAGCCACGCAACACACCATTTGGAAATACGAAACATTTAGAAGTCGACTCCTGTTACTCCCTAGGTTTTGCAGGAAGAAAGCAAAACTGCGGAAGCAGCCCACTATCCTACCCAGAAATTTCGCTTGAAACGATGCTAGTCAGTATATTTAATTGCCCGCTCGTTTTCTCATGGAAGAGTAGCAGTTGCACTTATTTAGATAAAAATGAATCTTAAAATTAACGTCTATGTTAAATCACTGTCACTTCGAAGCAAGGAATAAGGTAGCTTATTTCGACACACTAGATTTTAATCCTTAGAAGGTTCTTTTTAGAGGAAAACAGGCAGCCTCCTCACACACAGCAAAGCCTCTGCCTACAGGGACAGATTTCTTTCCTCCATGAGGATATCCGATGCTTCACAGGGAGAGGAGCTGAACGAAGGGATAACATACCAGCTGAGCCTGCGTGAGGTATTTCTTCCACCAGAGATACTTGTGCATAGATGGAAATACAGAAAGGCCATAGTAGGAGTACATGAGAATGTGGATAAAACTGTTCAGTGTGGGTCCAAAGAAACCTGTAAAAGTATGGGATAAAAATTATTGCTCATTCTTCATCAAAGGAGACGGATTCTTCCTGTGCAGCACGGCTGAAGATGAGTCACACCTGTGGCACTATCATCTGCCACAATCCACACGGTGAATTCACCCTCGTTTCCTCGCTCTTGCTCCAGGATTCCGCAAAAGTCACCGAGATAGGACAAAACTGGATGGTTTTTCAGTCAGAGTGCCAACCAAACAGGTAATTCCTGATTTGCAAAGGCTTTACTGTCCCTTAAGCTGTTGTTACTATCGAGTGATCAGGGAGAAAATGAAATGTTAGCTTCAAACCGGTGGCAGAATTCCTTTGAAAGAGAAGTGTCTCTGCTTCCACTATGCCTCTGATGAGCCATTCCGACTGTGGAAAGAGGGCCTTCGGTATAGGGCTTAACAAGGTGCTAAAGAGTCCAGGAGATCAGGCTGCTCTTTACATTTAATAAATTCTACCTGAAAGGGACCTCGAACCAGGAGAGCTAGAGCAAGGCGAGAGAAGGTGCAGCAGGAGAGAAGGCTGGGACAGGATGGGGCTAGGGAAGGGTGGGGGGACGGACTGGCCAGTGAGGCTTCCCAGCGGCTGGACCATCTCATGGACTTCTAGGACAAGGAATATCTAAAATCCAATTGCAGGACATTTCTGCACTAACTTGTGCCGTTATCACTCCCCTGCCCCTGCCGCCACCTTTGTGAAGTCCCTGTAGCTTCCGTCAACGTGGGCAAATGGTGTTTCAGGAAACCAAAGGAAAAAGAGAGAAGTTCTATGTTGCTCAGCTAAGAAGCAAAAGGATTTAGTTTGAAGGGGTGAGATGTCAGAGACGGGTCTATTTGTTGGAAACTGGGAACCCACTGTCATGAGGATTAGACCAATCGATACACACAAAGTGCTCACGACAGTGCCCGGCAAAGCAAACACTACCTCTGTTACGTTGGGATCCAGATGGCTGGGCTGTGAGCTCTCAGTCCTGCATGGAAGGGGCTGTGGGGCTGGAGGACCCCTATCAGCTATGTCCCCTTAGATACGTTAGTTTTACTTTGTAAATTTTGATTCTGTCACCTGGGAAATGGGCAGGACAGTAACTGGCTCTCTGGGCGGTGCTGGGATTGAGTGCATAATGCTATGGAAACTGAAAAGTGCAGTACCTACGCTGGCTAATGAATTTAAACTCTGTAGCCTGGTTTTCCCAGTCTAAATCAAGGTCTGGTTAGATCCATGCCAATCAATGAATGAGAAGCAGGGGTGTCTGGGTGGCTCAGACACCACCGCCAGAATCTAGTAAGTACTCAGCAAACACTGGCTGGAATAGCCAGTTACAGCAGTATTTCTTTACCACGTGAGCTTTCATTACCGTGATTTAATGGGGTATGATTAAAAAATTTTTTTTAATGTTTATTTATTCTTGAGAGAGATAGAGCATGAGCAGGGGAGGGGCAGAGAGAGAGGGAGACACAGAATCCCAAGCAGGCTCCAGGCTCCGAGCTGTCAGCACAGAGCCCGATGCAGGGCTCAAACTCACGGACCGTGAGATCATGACCTGAGCTGAAGTCGGACGCTTAACTGACTGAGCCACCCAGGCGCCCCTGGGACATGATTTTTATATTTTAGGTTGACTGTGAATTGTCACACACACACACAGCCTTTCATCTACAAGAATCCCAGGTCTTTACATGGGGATTATGTAAGAAGGAGGTTTAGATGTTTAGTGATTTGTAATGAAATTGTTGACAATCACAAAAAATACTTAACCTTGATAATTGCTTGATATTGATTATGGTCTGTATATTGATGACAGCATTAAGTCTATCATAGTTTTAATCACTAAACTCAAGAAGCCAGATTTGGTCCAGGAGAGAGTTAAAATAAAAACATCTTTCTGACCACTTCATCTCCAGCACTTTCCTGCTTCACACTCTGGTTTTAATTTGCATCTTCATAGTCACGGATATATTCCAAATATCCTTGACATTTTATTTATTTTTTTAAGTTTATTTTGAGAGAGAGGGAGAGAGAATCCCAAGCAGGCTCCACGCTGTCAGCACAGAGCCCGACGTGGGGCTCGATTCCACGAACCGTGAGACCGTGATCAGACGCTGAACCGACTGAGCCACGCAGGCGCCTCTCTCCTTGACATTTAAAAAATATCTCTAAGATCCCCAAATCATTTTGACTTAAGTTTTACCTGTTCTGAGTTTTCACAGAAGATTTTTAAAGCTGGGGATATAAGACAATCACATAGAAAGTACCACTGTCTGCACTGCAGGTCAGAAGGGACCCATTAATGACTGTGAAATCAATGCAGTGAGAGCGGTCATCAGCTTTTTGAAAAAGTACAACAGAATTAATGAAACGACAACAACAAAAACCCAAAGTGCATCACAGAGCTATGGTAAATATCTCCTGAAATTTCTGTTCCACATAAAGTGCATACACGTAAAGAGGCTGTGATATAAGGCGCATTGTAGCTCTCAGTTAAAACAAACGTTGGAAGCCACACAGAGATGTGCCTTTAACTTTTCAGAATGGAAAAAAAAGTCCAATCTATAGGACCGCCGAGTGATGACCTCCACCAAGCAGAAGGTGCTGCATTTGTTTTGACAGGAGTCCTTCAGCCCCTGGTGCTGGAGTAAAATTACTCCAGCTGGGGTGTGTGCTTCTGGCCCGCAGACATTTGGTGCAGGGGGAAAACAAAATGTATTTTCACAATTTAAGGTAACGCTCCCATTCTGCAGGAACGAAAGACGCGAAACTGGTCACACGGGCAGCCGCGTGCTGTGCCGTGTGCCTCCCTCTTCCGTCTCCAGAGCCACATCAGTACAACAATATTCAACCCCAGGCACCCACTAGAGGCCTCGCGAGACCCATGACACGGAACTGAAAAAGCAACAACAGAACTTACTTTGCCCGCAAGGTATCCAGTTCAAAACACACCACCAGATGTTAAACATGGAGGCATGATGGTATACGTGAAGAAAAGTAATCTGACTGGTTTTTTTCCGCAAAACAAAGAAAATTGTGTCCAGGAACTCTATGGATTTGGAGAAGTAGTACCACCACAACACCTTGGCTACCTGTAAGGATGTTAAAACAGGAAAAAGAAAAGGTGAGCGAATGAAAATGCTCCCCTGGCTGCGCCCCACCCCCAGCAACCTGCGTGATGCCACACTTCACCAGCGGGCGTTTCTGTCTCAGGCCATCACCAAAGCACCTTCCTGGCATCTCTGCCCCCAGCTTCTCCTCATTCCCAGCAATCCACCCCACTCTGGTGAAAAGGAGTTGCCCCTCCGACACGTGTGATCTGATCAGGTGACTCCCCTGCACCCGCCGAACATGGGCTCGTTCCCCAGCCTGCGCTGGCAGGGATTTCCAGGACCCTCTCTGAGCACAGCACGGGGCGCCATCAAGGCTGTCTGCTCCCTCTTCCGGCACTCGCCGCCGACGGGGCCCCTGGGCCTCCTGGCACCCTTCTCCCCTCGTCCACCCTCCTTTCCTACCGCACGCCTGGCATCCTTGAGGAACACCCTTAAAGGCCTCCTCCTAACCCCCTCCTCGCCTTTTCTCAGGCCTCATCAGCCACGTCTTCCTTTGCATTTGGAAACTGCTTTATGTCTCTGCTTGCAGTAACCATGGCTGTGTAGTGAGGGTTAATGCGACCGAGGGCAAATCACACAAGGCAGGGGCTGTCTCATCTCTGCTCAGGGCTCAGCTCTCAACAGATGGCTACTGCTCGTTACACTAGGTCTTAATTTTTTCTCTGGTTCCCTACTGTGCGCGTGTTTGGTCTCTTAGCTGTGCTGGAGCCCAGGAGCCGTCTGTAAGTGGACGACTACTGCTTTCGTGTCTCCTCCTCCTCGGAAGATTTGAAATCCAGGTGCTTCCAGGTGTCATATGGAGTGCTGAATCACTACCTCGTACACCTGAAACTAGTATTACACTGTATGTTGGCCAACTGGAACTTAAGCAAAAGCTTAAAAAAAAAAAATCACGATGCTCCTCCCTCCTCACTGACGTGGCTGGTGGGTCGGGATTCCTACTTTCCCTCCTGAGCCCCTTACAAGTCTCAGCCACAGGGAAATACTTTAACGACAGTGTTTTTAGCACTAACATTTAAACGTATGCGGAGAGTGTGTGTAAAAGGAACTCTGAAGTCAGAATATCACGCTCTATTGTCTGCCTGCCAAGAAGACAAGGAGGTGTGCTGCTTTCCATCTTAATGTTTGAGAGTGTGATTCAACTTCACAGATATTAAGTCAAATACAAATGTAAGACGACAATGACCTTTAGAGAATTGTATGGTAGCCCAAAGTGCGCTGCTCTGTGATAATACATTAGAAATAAAATGGGTGCAGAGAAACCTCTATATATACTTTTTTCATACTATGGCTTTGAAGATGTTTTTAAAAATGCATTCTGAAATGTACGTCTTACTATGAAAGATTTTCATTAAAAGATTTCTGCTAATAAGCATGTTTTTCATTATAGAAAATTTCAATCAAGGAGAGGAAGTATAAGGAACCTGTGTTACCTATCACTAAACTTCAAAACTTTCAATATGATTCCAATTTGTTGGATCAGTTCTATTTCTCAACATTTTTAGGGGCTGTACAGCATATTCTAAGCAAAGGCAAGATATCATTTCATCTATAAAAACTACCAACAGAGAGGAAGGAAACTTTTACTTCACCATAACCACGATGTCATTAGCTAATAAAATCAGGGACTCCTTAATATCTACCAATAGCCTCATCCATGGTCAAAGCGTCTTAAAAATGGCCTTTTAGAACTGATTTAAATCTGGATGCAACCAAGGTCCAGCTTGCACTGATTTGATAAAGTTTGTTAGTCTTTTCTAATCAGTAACAGTCCCCTTTCCTTGCTTCCCCTCTTCCTGTCTTTTCTTCACGAAAACTAGATCAGTTGTTGCATGGAATTTCTAATATTGTGAATTCCTAATGTTATTTAACTTCTCTATCCCCCACATTTTCTGAAGCAAAGCAATGAGATTTAGAGGCTTGATGGGCTGAGACTTAGGGAATTTGGCAGGAACTCTGAGTCCATGGTTCTGTGTACTTCCTGGCACATCACGCTGGGAGGGCACATCATTTCTGGTCGTCCCGCTGGCGTTCGTGATAGAGTTCAGGTGTTAACAGCTAATCCAATTATTATGAAGTTCCGTTCAGCGTCCACCCAACAGTTTTATCCCTTATGGATGACGGCCGAACAGATCCATGATTTCACTAGGAGTTGCAAAAGGGTGATTTTCTAGTTCTCTCGTTACTTATGCACTTTTCTATAGAGAAGAGCTCTCTCTCTTCCTCTATTTGGAAATTCACACGTGAAAGGCAAAGATCAATGTTTGATTCTTTCCCTTTAACATTTTTCCCCTAGAAAGAGCTGGTGTTCTAGCAACTTTCAGAAGGCAACAATGTGTTTTTTAGTATCATTTTAAACTCATGGGTTTTTACTAAACTTGGTATGCTTCAACCCATTCCAGTCAGTATTCTTTTTGAATTGTCCCATCTTGCACGCCGGGAGTCCCTTCAAGATGGCTCCTCGGTCTTTTTGTCATGACCTGGGTAGTCTGGACGGCTTATGTGCTGTCACAAGATGTCCTCGATTTTGCTTATACACATTTCCCACCCCAACCCAGGAATTGGCCAATTCTCTAAGAATCCTAATCCCTTCTGGTGGAAAATTATATTTAGAAAGCACAATCTGGGTATTCACTCCTCACTGCACTGGGCTGTCAGAGACTAACTAGGCCTTTTCTGTAGATAGAGCTAAATAACACATTTGTTTTTAGAAAGAATAAAGCTAATTCTGATATTTCCAATTTGAATCTATGATCAGTGTTCGCTTGACTTTTTAATTGGTATCTCTTTTCTAGGTCTCAAATACTAGTTGTAATGATATTAAGATTATTAAATACTTAACTTCATCCTACAGTGTACCTTTAACAGTCTCAGAGAAGCAACACCAGTATTTTCATTAATAGCAATCAAAAAAATTACTGAATACTGTTAAGATACATCCCCGAGGGATGGTCAGTCAAAACACCATGTTTTAAAGTCACTTAATACACGGGTATATCCATTTCTTTGAGTTTCCAAGTTTTGGGAGGAAGGCTGCCTTGCTTTCTTTTTAAAATTAATTTTGTTTCAAATAATGTAAAACACTTAATGGTTCCAAAATCAAGTATTCCATCCCTACCACCTCTGCCCAGTTCCTTCACCCAAAAGGAAACACTTTGTTGGGTTTTGGTTTATTCTACCATGGTTTGTTTTAAAAGCAAACACACACACACACATATATTCATATCACTTCTTACACAGAAGGTACTATATTATAAACACGGTCTGCAAGTTGTTTTGTGTTGTTTTTTAACTGAGATCACATCCCAGAGATTACTCTGTAACAGTATAGAGATCTTCGTCATTCCGTTTTGCAAAAGGAACCATTCCTGGACAAGCCATGGTTTATTCAATCAGCTCCCCCATAGTTGGACATTTGAAAAACATTTTTGTTACCAAGTATTTCTATCAGAACATGACTCCCTTTCTTATGTAATCCCAGCCCCATCCTCATATCTGGAAGGATAAGGTCTCCTCTCCTTTTCTAGGAGAAACGGTTACAGATGGTCTATTAGCTTCTCAAGACTTACCCGGACATCGGCTTCCCCTGCACTGGTGAGATCTTGACACTGTAAATTGTAGCCTCCTTCCCAACTGGAGAGAATAAGCTGCCAAAGAAACAGAGGGGGAAAAATTAACACGAACATTTGAAAGAGGACTAGATTTCCCATTCATGTTCCTGACTGGCGTCTGTCTGTTCAAGGTCTGAGTAGAAACTTCCCAGCATCTGACTTTCTGGATCCTGTCCCCAAACATGTGATCAAAGGAATTAATTCTTGCTGTTGAATAGATACCAATAGTTGGTATGCTTTAATGGGTATAATTTACTTCTGAACTTTACATTGGCCCAAAGTAACAGAGTTTAGCTATCATTTGAGTAACAAAATATTTTATGTAAGGAATCATCTAGTCGTATGTTTCCACAGGTAAAACACAGAATTAAATATAAACAAATGCAAAAACTACACTAAAATTTTAATAATACTTTATATTGGTTTGTATTTACCTTAGCTGATCATCTCCATAATTTTATTACGTACATATTTATTACCATTTTACAGATGGGAAAACAGGGCTCAAAGGTTCTTAAATCATTTTCTTCACTGTATTTATGCTACTTGGTACTCAACCATGTGTGTGATTATAAATGATTAATATTTATATCCCTCATTATGTTCAAAAACCAAAAGTCTCCATAAAGATCTGTGTGTTTTTTGCTCATCTTTGAATTCACCATTCCTTGCCCAATGCCCAGCACATAGAAAACACCCAATAAATTATGAGAAAATAAGCTTTTTATACTTTGTGGAAAATTCTGCCAAAGAAGTTCTCTCTCTCTTCTTTCTGGCCAATACTGTAAAAACTTAAGATTCTAGAATACAAAGCAGGTACAGACGGTATTTTTCCCCTTCATCAAATTTTATTTATAGGAAAATGTTTAACCTTTCCAACTTCAGGAATAGTAGGCAGTCGTTTACAATTGCTGAATGAAAACTATCTCTGGATATAAAAAGAAACCTATGCTCCTGACAAGTTTGCCAAGGACTTCTGCATATTTGATATTTGTGTATATTGTTAAATGATCACCATGAGGAGTCTAGTTAACGTGTTACATAAGGTATGCAAAGGCCTACTATTTGTGGCTGCTCATCAGAGATGTGTAAAGATACACCCTGCAGAGAAACACACAGGGGGAGTGACAGGATGTTAAAATTGAACACTGAAAGCCGTCAAACTACTAAAAAAAAAACCATTTATATTGTTTAAAACTGTCTGACAATTTAAAACCTAAATAGAATTAAGCAGCCGCTCTATGAAAGACTCTGTGTGCCTTGCACAGGTCCATTGCTTATTATCCCCTGGCGGGTTTGGCAGACGGGAGCCATCCATCCTGGGTGTTGAAGGAAAGGAAACCAGGCTGTTGGACAGGGTTAGCCTCAGGAGGTGGAGCCTAGCTTGCTCCAAAAGAGGTCTAGGATCCCTCCGCTTCTCCCCATTTCCAACTCCTCAGTCCAGGCCACCGGCATCTGTGACAACAGCGCTCCAACCATCTCCTGGACTCTGCTTCCGCTCTTGCCCCCAGCTCACTGTCCCAGTTCATTTTCCAAGTAGCGGACGCAACCATGTATCCGAGATGGAAGATCGATCACTCCCCTCATTAAAATCCCCCAGTGGCCTGCCACGATACTCAGAATAGAAGCCAAACTCTTTACAAGGCCCTCTATGTTCTGCCACTGCTCTGCCTCGTCATGAACCATCCCCTCCTCTGACCACGGAGGTCTAGCTGCACTGTTTCTTTTTTGTGGTCTTTGAACATCCCAAGCTTGTTCCTGCCCCAAGGCCTTTACGTTTGCTGCTTGTTCTGCACGAACACAGTTCCTTCAGATCTTCATATGCTTGATTTCTGCTCAAATATCAGAGGTCTTCCTGCCCCCCCACCAGCCCACCACTGGTCAGCGTTGCAAGGGGAAAGGCGGGGTTGTAGAGCCTAGAATAGAATCTGACACACTGTAGAAACTCCATACGTATTTGTTGAAAGACTCTAAGTAATTTTAGCAGTACCTTCCTGGCCCAAGCAAACATCTGAACTGGGCTTAACAAGTTAGCAAGGTTCAATCAACCCATCATCAACTAGTAGCTGTTACACATACCCCAAAAGTGTCTAAGACCGTATGCCTGCCCTGGAAGAGGCTACAATCAGAGGACAGCAGGAGGCAATCAACAGCGGTAACTTTGAACCGAGAGCTATAGGAGTGTGAGAAGAGCACAGTGGACAAGCAATGGATAACATTCTTGTAGGGAAGGGACTAAGTACCGACGTCTCCCTAAAAACGGGTCGAAGCCATTTACTTGTCCAAACACTACTGTTCTTATTCCTGTTAATGGTGAATAATATTCACCTTAATATTTACACAGCGTGTTCATACTCATGAACTCCTGCTGTATACTGGTCTATGAGCTTTTCAAGTACAAAAATCACATGTCACCCATCTTAATATCTCCTTGGCTGAGTATACAATTCACAGCACCTAGTGGATGCTCACAGAATGTTGACTGAACAGAACTGACTAATCCTTCTAGCAGACTCATGAGTTAAGTAGAACGAGGACCAAATCTCCACTTGACTTCTATTTTTTCAACGTTTATTTATTTTTGAGACAGAGAACATGAGTGCAAGTGCGGTCGGAGCAGAGAGAGGGAGACACAGAATCCGAAGCAGGCTCCAGGCTCTGAGCTGTCAGCGCAGAACCCGATGCGGAGCTTGAACTCACGAACTGCGAGATCATGACTGGACACTTAACTGACTGGGCCACTGAGGCGCCCCCCATATTTCCATTTTAAAGACAAGTCGTGTAAGGGTCAGAGAGCCTAATTAACGGCCCCAGAATTACAGACAGTGACACCTGCATTCGCATCTGCTGACTCCAGTACTCCGAAGTCTCCAGCTGGTATTCGGGCTTCCGGTGTGGTCAGACATTCGGCTGCCCTTCTGACGCAGGTGCTGCTTCTGAAAACAATCTAAGGAAGAATATCTTTCCCTTTGTTTCTTCCCCAAGAAACTAACCCTGTCAATCACTGTCTCGCAAGCTCCTCTAGTGAACTAAGATTTACCTCGTTGAAAACCTACATAAAAATTCCCCTTCCAGGGGCGCCTGGGTGGCGCAGTCGGTTGAGCGTCCGACTTCAGCCAGGTCACGATCTTGCGGTCCGTGAGTTCGAGCCCCGCGTCAGGCTCTGGGCTGATGGCTCAGAGCCTGGAGCCTGTTTCCGATTCTGTGTCTCCCTCTCTCTCTGCCCCTCCCCCGTTCATGCTCTGTCTCTCTCTGTCCCAAAAATAAATAAAAACGTTGAAAAAAAAATTAAAAAAAAAAAAAAATTCCCCTTCCAGAGTCAGGTAAATTAGGATCACTGATGCGACAGGACTATGGGGGGGCTTTCTAGACCCTGAATTCCATCTGCACTCGGATCACGGAACTGTGGGCATCGGTGTTGTAAGTCATGTTAAGTAATGGTTATTAAGCATCTTCAGAATGGTGCACAGCAGAGCAATGCACAGATTGAACTCTGTGGCCGAGAGGATCTATATTTTACGTGAGGATTTATCTTCTTTTAGAATTCAAGGACCAGGAAGGCAACTATACTTGTGCCATTGTCAGCCATTTGTAACTGACATGAATGATTTTATCCTGTTCCCTAAGAAAGGTTTTGTCTTGTTTTTGTTTTCCCTCTGCTCGCTGGAGCAGGTTTATTTGGCACTTGTTGATTTTCCTTTGTGGCAGGCAGAGTGAAGCAGGCTTTGGGTTGTACAGAAAGCGCAATTGTTACTTGTTCCCTTTCTTGTAAAATGACTTGGGTTTGGCACATTACAAAGGAACGGGCGATGCATGATGTAATGAGGGCAGCAGGAGCGGGGCTGGAATCTCAGCCTGGGACTCCACAGTCAGTCCTCAGAAACCGCGATGCCCCCGTCACGGGGGACCAAAGATGGAGGGAGTAGTCTTTAAGGGACCGTGTATCTGTATTTCCGACGAACTGCATTTGATTTTTAACTTAAAAACTGCTCTGTCCTCAAGAGCCGTCTATTCTCAGGCAAGTCATGCAACTTTTCCAAGCCTCAGTATCATCATCTGCAAAAGGAGAAAACTAGCACATATGGGCTTTAAAGGCCCATTCAGATCTAAATTGTGACTTTGAATTATAGTGAAAGACTAAGGATTCAAGAAATAGGCCTAGGGGCGCCTCGGTGGCTCAGTTGGTTAAGTGACTTTGGCTCAGGTCACCATCTCACGGTATGTGGGTTTGAGCCCCGCGATGGGCTCTGTGCTGACAGCTAGGATCCTGGAGCCTGCTTCAGATTCTGTGTCTCCCTCCCTCTATGCCTCCCCCCTGCTTACGCTCTCTCTCTCTTAAAAATAAACATTAAAAAAAATTTTTTTTAAAGAAAGAAACAGGCTTAAATTGGGATGAGAAAAATTCTCAGAAACAAAGATTTCCCCAAGATTTTCTGACGAAACAGTATCAGACGCTGGAACAGCTCCTGAGATCTTGAGGAACGGTGCTGAGAGCAGCGCCGGATAGTTCTGGAAGGCCAGATTTACTTCTCAGAGACGCTCACTTACCAGACTCCAGCGTTCCTACATAGACACTTACCTCTGCCAGCATATATACGGAGAGAAGTGTGATTCCGAGATTATACAAGGTGAGGATACCCCTGAGGGAGAGAGCATGTCTGTTCTTCATGTATTTGTTACCCAGCCATATTGAAAGCAGATACAGGACAGTAAGAAAAAAGGTAGGAAGGTAAGAGTCCAACATGAACCATCCTCTGACTCGAGAATCTGAAAGGAAACACATACAGTGAGAATCCTAAAGGGGGGTGCTTCTGTTTAGTTTTAAAATATTATCACATGTATTTAAAAAGTTTTGGGGTTTTTTTTTGTTTGGCCTTTTGTTTTTTACTGAGGTAGAACATGAGTTTCAGGAGCACAACACGATTCAATATTTGCACACCCTACAAGATCATCACCGCAATAAGTGTACTTAATATCCATCACCTTACATAGTTACAAAAATTTTTCTTGTCATGAGAACCTTTAAGACCTCCTGTCACATATATTGTATGTTCCACACTGGATACAACAAATAACAATACGACAAGAACCCACAAGAACCCGAGTAATAAGCCGCGATAAGCAGGACTGGAGTTACAGTTCTGAAGAAGAAACCCCCGGGGTGGGAGGAGTTAAGGAAGATCTCATGGAGCAAACAGGGCTTAGGCTGAACCCTGGGTGACGGGGACAGGTGATCAAGGCGGGCGGTAAGAGTTCTAGCGTCTTCTCCGGAACAGTTACTATGTTTATTCATTCTAACTCTGTAAACAGGATGTGCCATCATGCCGCTCTGTGGATGAAAAACAGCTCAGAAAGCTACAGTAACCTGCCGAGGCCACACAGCAGGGGGCAGCAGCGTCAGGATCTGAATTCACCTCTGCTGCCCAGCACGTTCCACCCGGTGCTGCCTTCCTCGGTGGAGTCTGGAGTAGGCAGGAGAGAAGGGGTATCGACAGCGTATACTGGTTCACACACCCCACACCCCGCAGCTCGGTGAGGACCACCGTGCGGTAAACCAGGCAGAGTTTAGAGCTCAGCTGAGCCAGAGCCGTGGGACTGAACCCAACAACCACGGGAAGCTGAAGAAGGCAAAGCCTTGGGGGCTGATGATTCAGAGGTGAGGGCAGAAAATATAACCGAGGACTGAAACCTGACCATGGACTAGAAGTATCAATAGCTAGGAGGCAAGAACCAAGATACAGCAAGTGTTCCTTGCTCTGGAGGATGAAAACGTAAAAATCTACATAAAACACACATAATAGATCTGTAAGATAATTAGTTAACATCTGAATAGAACGGTAGGCACAAAGTGATTTTAGTTCTCTGTTCTGCTCTTTTTTGTTGTTTCAATAAAGCAAATAATTTGGCCCACAATGATAAAAACTGGCACGTTGTTTTTAATCTCTGTAAATGCGGTTGGAAGGAGCTGGTTTCTCCAGTCGATCATGCCCTTTCCTCCCTCTCTCTGCTCTCCCCAGGCCTCCGCCCCTCTTTCTGCTCCACTCTACCCCTCGCACGCCAGCCCCCCCTTACTCCACCCCACCTGACGGACAGCACAGAGGAAAGTGCCTTCTCAGGCTCTGTCCCATCACCTGTTCTGTAAACTCCTCCAGTTGTGATGGAGAGAACACGGCAGGCGAGGGGCCCACCTCAGCATTCGTGTGACTAGCAGAGACCTACCTTCACACAACCTGCAGGAAATCACTGGTCGGAAAAGTCTGTCCCATGTGCCACTTCCTAATGTTCACCTCTGAATCCAAATCCTATGCACCCATGGGGCGCCTGGGTGGCTCAGTAAGTTGAACCGACTCTTGATTTTGGTTCAGGTCATGATCCCAGGGTTGTGGGATCGAGCCCCGTGTTGGGCTCAGTGCTGAGCCTGCTGAAGATTCTCTCTCTCCCCCTCTGCCCCTCTCCCCCACTCGTACTCTCTGTCTCAAATTAAAAAAAAAAAAGATAATAAAATAAAATACATCCTACGGTTCCTCTAAAAACCAGATAAATGTCCTGCCGTTGGAAGGGAGCTGCTTCTTCTTACCCTTTCCTACTACTCTCCACCTGTGTAACAATGTAATTATAATTTTATAATTAATGTGTTATTATGGCTGGAACACTGTTATCACAATTTATATTTACTGAACACTTATTCTGTGCCAGGCACTGTCCTAATAAAGCTTTTTACATGTATTGACTTAATTCCCAAAGTAATCTAATTATATAGTTGATATCTCAAATAGTTTTGAGGTATAACTAACTGATAAACCTGTACATATTTAATGTGTATAATTTGATGGGTTTGGACTTATGCAAACTCCCATGATGCCATCACCACAGTGCAGGTAACAGATGCATCCACCATATAGGTGATGTAATTATTGCCTGTTTATGTTTGAGAACAATTGAGCCACAGAGAGTGAAACAGTTAAATATTTGCACTAAACTGCTACCCCACCTCCTGTTACGGTGTTATGGATTGAACGGTGTCCCCCAAAAGATATGGTTAAGTCCGAACTCCTGATACCCGCGTGACTGTGACCTTACTTGGACATAAGGTCTTCACAGGTCTGACCCAGTTAGGAAGATGTCGTACTGGACTAGGTGGGCCCTCGCTGTGACCGGTGTCCTATATTACAAGGGGAGATGTGGACACAGGGACACGAAGAGGAGAAGCCATGTGCAAATGGAGGCAGAGAACAGGGAGATACATCTCCGAGCCATGCAATGCCAGAGATTGCCGGCAACGCCAGAAGCTGGGAGAAAGGCAGGGAGCACTCTTCCCTAGAAACTCAGAGGGAGCACTGCCCTGCCAGCTCCTTGATGTCAGACCTGTAGCCTCCGGACCGTGAGAGAATCAACCACTGTTGCTTTAAGCCACGTGGTTTGTGGCACGTGGTTACTACAGCCCCGGGAAACCAACACACGTGGTCTGCTTCACTGCTTTGCAACTACCGTCGAGGTGGCAGTCTGACCTCCCGCCTAGAGACAGACCCCAGGTCTTACGCTCCCACTGTGTCTCACCCATACCTCCACTGAGTTCTGAGTCATGCAATCTAGGCCAACCGGCAGGATGAGCCCAGTACAAAATATAGCACCTCCAGTGGTTTGTTTTCTTTTGTCATGGTCCTGTAAATGCTTGCCGCTTTTGTCAAGGAGGAGAGTTAACTGTCCCAGCCCAGAGAGAAGAACAAATACTTGCAGTAAGATTTATCCTACCTTTGGGACGTTAATGGTTAACTGCATCTGTGTCGGGTATCTGCCCAGGACAAGATCCCCTGATGCCAACGTGGAAAAGGTGACTACAGAAGAGACTTGGGGACACCCGGGAAGTCTGCTAGGTGGCCTGTCAGTCAACTTAAGCTTGTGCCACTTTTGGGAAAGGGAAAGGGAAAGGGATGCTGGACGGCCCAGATGCTAGATTCCCTGTCACCGTGGAGGTCACCCGGCCCGGTTGTCAACTGTCAATCTTCCCATCTCCTCGCCACAAAGAACCTTCCATAAACATGACCAGAGCTGAGTAAACAAACTGCAATCCTCTCCGTACGTGGACCCCTATCCACATAGTTCCAGATCACAGCAATCTTAGCAAAGGCACAGCTCGGTGTGAACAGAGACACTGTTGTTCCACGCTCTGGTGCAAGTGTCCAATAGAAGCCACAGTTGCCAAGAAACCCTGCGTGCCCTCTACGTGAACCATCCTCCTCTGCACCCACAAGAACTGTGAGGCAGAGAACATATTCAAGAAGGGAGCTTATGCGATACACAGATCCTGCCTTGCCTACCCCACGGGGTCACCACGAGGACAAATGGTGGTGGGTGGGGAGCCGGGGGGGGGGGCGACTGAAAATATTTTTAAAGCTCTAATAATCACACAGCACCATTATATTAAAATCATACAAACAGTCGTTCATCAGACGTTTATAAAGCCTAGGCAGAGACTGGAGTGGTCTAAGTAGTCTCTAAACGATGCTGTTTGGAGGTTTTTGAGAGACAGGAAAACCTCATTTCCCTCCATTTCCCTAACCCAACAGTGCTGAGGAAAGAACCCGGAGAGAGGCACAGATTCGCCAAGGTTTGTGAACCAGCGAGGCCTAAGTGAAACGAAACACGTTGTTTGGAAAACATCCACTTGTTTGCGAGCTATGCAGGGTGACTGAGATGCCCAGGGAAGCGTAAGAAGCGCTGCAGGGGGACGGCACGCCGCAGTGAGTCTAAGTGACGGGTGACACACAAAAGGGGGTGCGCAGGGGCTCCAGCCCACAGCACGCGCGGAGTGAGCTCACGCCCCCAGACACACGAGGGCGGAAAGAGGGGAGGTGACTGCGCGGGTGAGGAAGGTGGAAGGTGTGTGGGCGGTGGCGCCAGGAGAGAAAGTAGTCCCGGTTAGCAGGTGGCTCCGGTCTGCTCTGGTGGCCCGAGAGACACCGAGGGGAAGGGCTTCGCTGCATTCTGCCCCTGCTTGTGGCTCCTGGAACTTTAATCCCAGGAAGGTTGAGCAGGTGCACTGAGGCTTTCTAGATGTTCTGGAGAAGGATATCAAAGGGGAGGGAAGTTAGATCTCTAAATGTTAAGTACCATACTGTCGTCAAGGTACCAGAGGGGTGCCTGGGTGGCTTAGTCGGTTAAGTGTCCGACTTTGGTTCAGGTCTGTGAGTTCGAGCCCTGCGTCAGGCTTTTTGCTGACAGCTCAGAGCCTGGAGCCCGCTTTGGATTCTGTGTGTATGTCTCTCTCTCAAAAATAAATAAACATTAAAAAAGAAAAAAAAAAAAACACCAGAAATGACAAAACCCTCTTGTGCAACTAAATAGTTTCCTTCCACATGAAATTCTCAAGTAGCTTACTCACCTCGAGGTCCAAACATATTGTCCAAAAAAGCATTGATTTCATCATCAAAAGCCTTTAGATGCTCCTGAAAAGATAAAAGAAAACATTATTTAACTCGGTTTTTTGGGAAATTCAAAACAGACATGTAGTTGCCAGAATCTCCAAGTCCTAGCTTCAAGGACTTTCGGCTGCAAACACTTCCGGGAAGGGGACCAGTTAAACGCAGTCTCATCCTTCACAAGCTTGTGTGGATTTAGAAGGAAAAAATTCTGTTGCCTAAGGAAAGGAAAGAGGCAGTCCTGAAAAACAGGCTTGGTACATTTTTAAACACTGAAGGATTATTGACCTTAATTCCATTTCCCTCTAAAATGCTTAGAGGCAGAAGCTTTTCCATAAGCAACTTCTATTGTTGCAATTAACAGGAGTCACATGCAAGCAACAGGGAGGGTCTACACCTGCGGGATATAATGTAATTGTTAAATAAAAATTCAGCTGAACTGTATTTCACAAAGTTCAATCTAAAGCTTTAAAGGGGACTTATTTTTCAAATAAGGCAATGAAGCACTATAGCTAATTTTTCCATAATCTAAAAACCTTTATATTTTGTTTGTTTTCAAAACCTTTCTTATACATGAATATATATTTAATATTACAATAAACAGCATCTCTAGGGTACATCAGGTGATTACTTCCACTTTAACTGGATTCAGGATAGGAGAATTTCTGCTAAGAACCTTATGGTTGCTAAACTGGCTACAGGCTCTGGATTTAGCTCCTGTTCATTCTGGTGTGCTATTATGTTGCTCAAAATACCTGTGACGGTGTTCCCTAACCTTGCCTACAATGGTCTAGTGCACCTCCTCAGGCAAAGGGAAGAAAAGACAAATTTGCCCAGTGTTCGTGGGAAAGGGATCTTTGATGATGATTTGGGGCTGGTGGATTGGTGAGGTGAGCGTCATCTCTCAGGATGTTCATCTAGAACATTCTCTATAATCAGCCACCGGAGTGCAGTCACAGCATCTCATTTGCAAAGAAAGCGTAAGTGCCAAAGAAGAGAATTAATTTGCTGGCATTTGAAAAGAAGACCTGCAGGTTTGGTGATCAGCCTCTACCATTTAGACCTATTTCTTACTTGTCATTTTGATCCTGAGAAAATTTCAAGGAAACTTAGGTATTTGCGGACTTTAGGAAGCTCGAGAGAGTGGAAGAAGATTTAATGATGACATCTGTTAGCACCTACACCTGCTGGTCATGTATTAGGACCTTTATTATATCATAGTATCTCTATAAAAGGTATCTGGGCTAAACCAAGATTGGAAATTTGTAGAGTGTTTTGGTTTCCATGAAGGATACCTCAGGAGACCTCTAGTCTTGAAAAGGTCGCTAACCTCACATTTCAGTGTGACAGAGTTAAGATTTGTGTTGCCTTTACAACAGAGAAGATCTGTCCTGAGGCCTCTCATTCTTGAGCAAAGAATGTTAATCTCACTGATATATCCACCTTCATAACAAATACCAGTGAAATCTTCCTCTCATTGCTACATCCACCCACACATGTTTAAAGGTTTTCAGTCTGTTTGCTACAGTCCAAACTCCATTTTCCAACATCTGGAGGTCTAAGAAAACTCTAAAGGTCACAAAGCTTGTATTCGTTCTACAATGTTGCAGAAACTAAGTCACAGTAGAAGACCAGAAATAAAAGAAAGCAGAGGGGAAGATAATGAAGAGAGAGCAGAGAGTGAAAAAATGAATAAGAAAGGGCATTCTACACCAATACCCTGATAATAAAACCAGACAAAGGCACTACAAAAACATGACAAAACAAACAAAAACTACAGGCCAATAGCTCTGATGAACATAGATGCAAAAATCCAACCAAATATTAGCAAACTAGATTCAACAATACATTAAAAGGATTATTCACTACAATCGTGTGGGGTTTATCCCAGAGATGCAAAGGTGGTTCAATATTTGCAAAGCAATTGATATATCACATTAATAAGTAGAAAAGTAAAAACCATATGATCATCTCAATAGATGCCAAAAAAGCATTTGACAAAATACAACATACATTCATGATGAAAAAAACTCTCAACAACATGGGTTTAGAGGGCCCATACCTCAACGTAATAAGGGCCATATTTGAAAAACCCACCAGGAGCTAACATCATACTTGACAGTGAAAAACCGAAAGTTTTTGCTCTAAGATCAGGAACGAGACAAGAATGTGCACTCTTACATTTATTCAACATGGTATTGGGAGGTCATAGGTGCAGGAATAAGAAAAGGAAGTAAAAGGAATCCAAGTTGGTAAGGAAGAAGTGAAAGTGTCACTATTTGCAGATAACTAAAATAGAAAACCCTAAAAGACTCCCATCAAAAATCATTAAAACAAATAAATAAATCCAATAAATTTGTAAGATACAAATTAATGTACAGGAATCTGTTGCATTTCTATACACTAATAATGAACTAAAAGAATAAATTTAAACAATCCCATTTACAACTGCATCAAAAAGAATAAAATATCTAGAAATAAATTTAACCAAGGATGTTAAAAGATCTGTACTCTGAAAACTAGAAGACACTGATGAAAAAAACTGAAGATAACAGAAACAAATCTAAAGATACACCATGCTCATGGATTAGGAATTAATATTGTTAAAATGTCCATACTATCAGAACAATCTACAGATTCAATGCAGTCATTATCAAAATACCAACAGTGTTTTTCATGGAAATAGAATATTTAAGTATTAAAATTTGAATGGAACCACAGAAGACCTCAAATGGCCAAAGCAATCCTGAGAATGAACAAAGCTAGAGCTACCACAGGTCCAAATTTCAAGATATACCACAAAGCTGTAGTAATCAAAACAGTATGGTACTGGCATGAAAACAGACACACACATCAATGGAAAAGAAAAGAACCCAGAAATAGACCCAAACCTATATGGTCAATTAGTCTATGACAATGAAAGCAAGAATACACACAACGGGAAGACAGTCTTTTCAATAAATGCTGCTGGGAAAAATGGAGAGCTACAGGCAAGAGAGTAAAAGTGAACCACATTCTTACCACCATACACAAAATTAAAATGGATTAAAGACCTAAATGTGAGACCTGAAGCCATAAAACTTCTAAAAGAAAACATAAGAGGTAATTTCCTGGACACTGCCGTTAGCAATATATTCATGGATGTCTCCTCAGGCAAGGGAAACAAAAGTGAAAGTAAACTGCTAGGACTATACCAAAATAAAAAGCTTTCGTACAGCAAAAGAAACCATCAACAAAACGAAAAGACAACCTACTGAATGGGAGAAGATATTTTCAAAAGATATATCTAATAAGGGATTAATATCCAAAATAGATAAAGAACATGGACAACTCCACACCAAGAAACAAATATTCCAATTAAAAAATAGGCAGAGGACATGAACAGACATTATTCCAAACAAGACACACAGATGGCCAAAAGACACGTGAAAAGATGCTCAACATCACTCATTGTCAGGGAAATGCAATTGAAAAATGCAATGAGATACCACCTCGCACCTGTCAGAATGGCTAGTATCAAAAAGACAAGAAATAAAAAGTGTTGTTGGTAGGATGTGGAGAAAAGGGATCCCTCATGCACTGTTGGTGGAAAAAATATTGGTGCAACTACTGTGAAAAACAGCATGGAGGTTCCTCAAAAGATTAAAACTGAACAATCATATAATCCAGTAATACCACTATTGGGCACTTACCCAAAGGAAATAAAAACACTAATTTGAAAAGACATACGCACCCCTATGTCTACTGTACCACTATTTACAACGGCCAAGACATGGAAGCAGCCCAAGTGTTCATCAACAGATGAGTGGATCAAGAAGATGTGATGTATATACACACTGGAATATTAGCCAGCCATAAAAAAAAAGTGAGATCTTGTCATCTGTGACAACATGGATGGACCTAGAGGGTATTAGGCTAAGTGAAAGAAGTCTGACAAAGAAAGACAAATACCACATGATTTCACTTATATGTGGCATCTAAAACACCAAAGAAAAAAATATACTTAAATACCGAGAACAAACTGGTGGTTGCCAGAGGGGAGGTGGGTGAGGGGACAGGCAAAATACATGGGATTAAGAGGTACAAACTTCCAGTTATAAAACAGATAAGTCATGGGGATGAAAAATACAGTCAATAATACTGTAATAACATTGTCTGGTGACACACGGTGACTATTTATCATGGTGAGCACTGAGTAATGTATAGAACTGAAGCAATATGTTGTGTACCTGAAACTAATAGAACACGGTATCTAAATTATGCTTCAGTAAATAAAAATAAATAGGTCAGTTTTTGTGGAATCTAAAAAAACAAAACAAAAACAAAAATCCCAAACTCACAGATACAAAGAACAGATTGGTGGTTGCCAGAGGCAGTGGCGTGGGGAGGGTGGGCAAAATGGGTACACACTTCTGTGTAAAATGAACAAATCATGGGGACATAATCTATAGCATGATGACTATAATTAACACTGTACTGTATATTTGAAAATTGCTAAGGCAGTAAATAGATCTTCAAAGTTCTCATCACACACAAAAAATTTGAACTGTGTATGTGAATCAGACTTAGTGTGACAATCATTTTGCAATATATACAAATACTGAATTATTACGTTGTACTCCCGAAACAAACAAAAGAACATAGAGGTAGGAAATTTAATATAGGTCTCTTAAAAACAGAAGCCTTCCAGAAGGAGATGCTACTGCTGTTGAGTTCTGAAAGACTCTTAGGACATCATCTAGATGGAGAAGGGAAGAAAGAGCATTTCAGGAAGAAGAATCATCATATACAAATAGACTGAGATGGGATTCACTCAGGAAATGTTTATAGCCAGGGTCTCTACTGACTCACATGATAGGTGGAAATAAAGTCAATACTGAGAAAATCAGAAACTGGAATAAAAACGACCTCTTTATTTCTGGACTATTTAATACAGTTAGCAAGGATACGATGTTAAGAGACAATGAGGAGATAAGAAGAACAAATGGAAATTTACCCTAGATCAGTAAACCTAAGTGTAGTAAGTACAGAGTCGGGGTAGCATTAGTCAACTAAGGATGAAGGCTTAGCACAGCAGGGTAGAGCACCTCTTGGGTGATGGGTTAATAGCTGCTGTAAACGTCAAAGCATGTTTTACTGTAAACGTAAAAGCATGCTGGCTGATGTCCCAACACTAACACAATAACCTCGGAGCTAAGACAAATCAGCAAACTACAGTACATGCAGCACGTCAGTCATTCAGCCAACATTTTGAACGGCCATTATGTACTAACACTTCGTCAGACATATGAGGACAAAAAAGGCATAGTGGTCAACTCAAAAGCCTACAGGCAAACTGGGAAAGTGAGACCTACAGAGAAAGGCAAACAGCAAACAGAGAAGAAGGTACACAGAACTGCCACACTGATGGAAGACACTGCAGGAGTGAGGACTTAAGGTGGTTAGAGTTTGGACAGACTGGAAGAGAAGGGAACAGCACTGTCATTAGACCCATGCAAGGGGCATGCTGTCCTGAACTCATACTGCAGAGGGCCCCATGCTGGCCATCCCAAGGCCATGCCCCTCGACACAGGAAATCCTATGAGCCAAGGGAGATGCCCACCCCTGGTCACAGCTTCCCCTTCAGACTATGTTCCAAGTCCCCCAGGCCACAGAATTCCCCGCCAAACATTCTCCAATCCCACTTATAGAACAACCTCAGGGATTTCCCCTTGCCCACACAGTAATAAAGTCCACATTCCATGACTTTATTTTATTGAAGTACACTTGTTACATCAGTTACAGGTGAACAATGCAGTGATATGACAAGACAACTCCATAGGCTACGTTGTGCTTACAAGTGTGGCTCCCATATCACCATCCAACGCTATTACACTATCACTGGCTACATTCCCTAAGTGGCATTTTTCATCCCCATGACTTACCCATTCCATAACTGGAAGCCTGTGTCTCCTACTCCTCTTGAAGCATTTTGTCCATCCCCTCACCCACCCTCCCTCTGGCAACCATCAGCTTGTTCTCTGTATTTGTGGGTCTGTTTCTGCTTTTGTCTGGTTGGTTTTTCAGATTCCACACATAAGTGAAATTATATGGTATTTGTCTCTCTCTCTCGGACTCTTTCCACTTTCACTCTAGGTCCATCCATGTTGTCACAAATGGCAAGATCTTGTTTTTTAAGGCTGACTAGTATTGCACTGTTGATATAGATCACATCCTCTTTATCCATTCTTATCCTGATGGACGCTTGTGTTGTTTCCATAGCTTGGCCATTGTTAACAGTGGTGTGCTAAACATAGGGGTGCATATATCTCTTCGAATTAGTGTTTTTGTTTTCTTTGGGTAAATACCCAGTGGGATGTTCCATGACTTTCAATTTAACTTATGGCTGTGTATAACAATATCTGGAGGATGGAAAGATTGGAAGTACAGCCTTCTTTAATTGTGTATTCCTGCGTGCTTACCACAGCTGCTGAGAATGTAAAATGGTGCAATCACATTGAAAATTTAGCAGTTTGGTAAAAACACATGATCTGGCATGCTACTTCTAGGTATATTTACTCAAGGAAAAATAAAGCATATATCCTTGCAAAGACCTGTACACAAATATTTATGGCAGCTTTATTTTTAATAGCTAAAAATGGAAACCGCCCAAATGTCCATCAACAGGTGAATGGGTAAGCTCTGGGGTATCCATACAACGAAATATAACTGGGCAAAAACAAAGAACTATCGATGCACAGACAACACGGACAGATCTCAAAAGTATGATGCTGCATGAAAGCTAGACCGAGAGAGAGAAAGAGAACATACGTGTGTTTCCATTTACACAAAACGTGAGGAAATATGAGCTTACATATGTGACAGAAAGCAAATCAGTGGCTGCTCGGGGACCACAGGCTAGGAGGACAGAATATCCTCCAAAAATGAAAGTGAAATGAGGACGTTTTCCTATTACGCGTAAGTGAGAGGCTCTGTAGCCGGCAGAACCGCACTGCAACGTGTGCTGGCGATGCGCCTCGTGCCAAAGGGAGAGAATTCCATATGGGAAGGATTTACAGAAGAGGATCAAGAACACCAGAAATGGAGTTATCTCATGGAAGAGCCAGAACTCAGAGCAAGCCAGCCTCCACCACCTCATTCCCAGCACCGTACCTGCCATCACCGCCCCTCACACCACGCTCATCCCTGCCAGCGGGCGCAGCGCTGCAGAACACCCACGTGATGTCCTGCACCTGCTCCTTGCTCTACTCCCAGCAGGAAGACCAGCGCTTGGAGGTAGCGGCGACCCACCTGAGGCAAACCCACTGGACTGACTCCTTACGCGAAGCCGAGGTGGTCTTCCTAGCTATGCGCCGTGCAACTCCCAGTGCCGGTGGACACGCTCACCGTGCGCTCCTGCCTCGGCTGCCATTTTCTGAGAGAACCTGGCAGCAGGAGAGCCATGAAGAGCACGCCTACTTTTTTGCCACCACAATGCTGATTGGGACTCCCACCCAGTCCTGTGCCCGTGGAACTCCACTCCTTCCTCCCTCTCCTTCCTCTTCCTGTCTTCCTTCCCCCCCTTCCCTCATTCCTTCTCCGTGTTCCTTCCTTTATTTGTGTTTCTGGCATTTTGTGGGTTTTAGCATTATCTATCATGGGTATTATATCGTATAACACAATGACTCAAGATCTTGGTGTTGATACAGTTTTGTCGATACGGCTTCATGGAAGCATTAAAGACCCTTAATTCGATCAGAACAGTCATTTCCCACCACCAACTCCTTCCTCATTTCTTTTTAAAATGAGCAAAAGTCATTAAAGTCATGAGACAGACTATTAACTTTGTAAGAAGACACAGTCTCCAAATCCTTACCTTTAAAAAAAAAAAAAAGTTTCGGAGAAGATGAAATCGGAAGCATTTGATGACGGCAGGCTAGGATATGGGATCCAACCAGCTCAGGAATGTGTCATTCTCACACTAACCAGACACAATCTGAAACATTCCTGGGACCCTCAAGGTCAAGGCTGAGTTGTACAGAACTGAGAGACAGGGAGCTGGCATCTCCTTCCACAGACAAGGGGCACAAACCGGATTACTGCCACGCAACGAGGTCTCTGTGTTGTTCCCAGGGCTCAGGATGGCTGTCTAATGTTGCCAGTTCTTTTGACGGACCCTGAGGGATGGTTGCCAGCCCGTCTCTCGTGTGTTTGAAGAATCAGAATGTGTTTACATTTGTGAATAAAACCAGAAGGTTTAGAGAACGGCTAGAAGCGAACACATGGAATTCTTTGGCTTTCATGCAGCTGACGTCACATCATGTAGATTTACGTGTATTTTATGCTGAAACACCTGCCGGCTCAGCACCTACCTCCCAGCACCGTGCTCTGGAGGAAGCAACTAAGTGAGACTGAGGATATGAACTAGGTAGGGAACTCTTACTCATTGGTAGGAACTCTGAATTGTTATTATTTGTCTTACGAAGTAATCTTCGTGAGGCTGAAACCATCTAAGCCAGGTATTTGAGGCATCTGGGGGAACATATTTGGTTACCACGGCTGGAATATAAATGAACTGACCATAATGGTGAAGAATAGCAGTAGCACCTGCCAATCAAACACTCATGCGCCGGCACTGGATATATATTATCTAGGACTTTCCCGGTAGTCATACAAGGTGCGTAGTCTTCCCAGTTTACAGATGTGGAAATGGACACCATGAGCTCAAGACTGGCACTGTTGTGTGAAATGTGAACAAAGTGCAGTAACAATCGGCAGTTTGATCCCTTCAGAGTGGGAGGTTTCAGAGCTGGGGTGGCAGAGGAAGGACTCTTTGTGGAGCTCCTGCTTACGTTTCCTGCGCTGCCCTACATCCCAGGACAATAAGCTGACAAAAAAAAAAAAAAAAAAAAAAAGGTCGATTTTATCTGCATCCTGGGGACCCCTGAGGCCTCACAACAGTTTCGCTCAATTAAGGAGATGAAAGGTCTATTTAGAGCAAGATGTGTGAGTGCAGTTTTGTTTGCTGCGTTCCATTTCCCCCACGCGGCTCTTTGTCTCATTTCGTTCAGTGTCTGGTCAAATGGCAACTCCTGAGGCGCTTCCCACAGCCATCTCTCTCGGGCCTAATTGCAACGGAAGGAGGAAAGCGTCTGCCTTGTGGTGTCCTGGTCTGTGATGCAGAACCAGTCTCCATCTCTTTGCTCTATTTTTTTCTTGACAGCACCTCTACAAACTTTCACTGGCGAGTTTGTTTATTGTCTGGGTCCTCCAATGGGCCTCCAACAGGCCGCTTTATCCCCAATTCTAAGAACAATGCCTGGCACATAATGAGCACTGAATACGTAGTGAGTGAATGAACGCAACTCTCATTGTTCTAAACCTTTACGGTATTCATTTGATACTTACATTCATATTACTTTGCATTCCTACCTATATTTTCCTATGTGCAATCTCGTTTCCAGTACATTGGGAAAGATCTCCAACGCTCTTTTAACACCTGCTGTATCATCGGGGTATACTGGACTCAATTTTATTTTTTGAGTTTTTCAGAAGATTCTTTCTTTCTTCCAAAAAACAACGGAAAAAATGTGTATATTTTTAAAATAGAATGAAACTTATTCTGTTTTGCAATTAACAGGAGTCCAATGGACCCTATTATAAACCTGAATATCTTGTGGGATCTTAGTAATCTTATACTTTCTATATTTTCAAAACATTTTGCTATTTAATCATCCCAGAAATCAGCTCATTAATCAATCATCTAAATTTGTGCCAAAAAAAAAAGATGAAAATGTAAGAATGACAGAAATGTCTAGAAGGACAATGAAATAATCACATAAGCCATCACTACTGCACTGTTCTGCATTTTCCTTATTCTCTACCCAAGAAATGGCACCACTCTTTAAGATAAGAGACACTTAGAGACATCTTCATAGCTTTTTAAAGCTTTCAGTGAACACACCTGAAAGTTCACAATTTTTCCTGCTCTTAAACTTTAATTATCTGGGAGGGGGCCTGCATTTCTACCAAACTCCCAGGTGATGTCGATGCTAGTGGTCTACAGACCACACTTTGAGTAGCAAGGATTCAGACTAGGGTCTCTTGAAATGTGTTTGGAGTATAATCAAGGGATTAATGATTTATGTCCTTTTGTTTAAAAATACCAAGTTCTTGCTTACTTGCTACAAACCCACTGAGTCTTTTATTACATATTCTGCTCGATGAAATTTACACTTGCTATGCATTATTATACCAACATTCACTTCACAGGCATTTTAGTAACTAACTCTACAAACTCAGACAGTATCCACGTTATTCCAAACAGAAATAAAACCACTGGTTCAGTTGTATTCTCCTTATGCTTGCTGTACCTGCATACGGTATTCTGAAAGCGGCCTACTCAGGAAGAGTACAGAGAGATCATGGCCTCTTCTGAGGCTGTTTCTACTGAGGCATCAGGAGATTGCATGCACACACAGTGCATCAGTCAGTACTTGTCAACAAGCATCAACAGGAGCTTTAGATGTTAACTGCTGTCCTTATACATCCTATACTTATACAACTCATTTTGTTGTTGTTGTTGTTTACTTAAGTGGGATTTTAAACTGTGGTTCCTTTTATCTTCTTTGTTTCAGCTCTACCTTTGCGCTCTGATAAGATTATGCAAATTCTGGCCTTCCAGGGAAAATGGTGGAGTACAAGGACCCAAAACCCACCTAGTCCCAGGGATACAATTAGATAACACCCGCATCAGTGTAACAAACTGGAAAATGACCCAAAGACTGGCAGAACGGACTCTTCACAGACAGAAGAGGCCACATCAAAAAGGGTAGGAAGGGCAGAAACGCAGTCAGGAGCAAAACTGACTCACGAGACTGTCCTCGGGAGGAAGGGACACCACAGGTATAGAGAAGGGAAAGGAGCAGAACCCACATCAGGCACCCCAGGCACAGGGGACCCACACTGGGAAGACAAATCCTCAAAACACTTGGCTCTGAAAACCAGAGGGACTTAACTTCATGAGTTCTTACAGTCAGTGGGGCTTAACACCTGAAACTTTAAAAGTCAGCAGGCTGGCTCTGGGAGAGCTAGGGGGTGAGAGGAAATGGAGTTTGCATCCTTAAAAAGCACAACCAATAGCCCGCAGAGATACAGTATAGAAGCAGCAGTTTGAAAAAACCCCTGGGACATACTGGGGGGAAACTTTTTTTTTAATGTTCACTTATTTTTTAAGAGAAAGAGAGATAGAATGCCAGCGGGAGGGAGGGGAAGAGGTGCAGAGAGAGAGGAGACACAGAATCGGAAGCAGGTTCCAGGCTCTGAGCTGTCAGCGCAGAGCCCAACATGGGGCTTGAACTCATGGACCACGAGATCATGACCTGAGCTGAAGTCGGATGCTTAACTGACTGAGCCACCCAGGCGCCCCTGGGGGGAAACTTTGCACTAATCTCAGAGCATGTGCTGGTGGGGCAGGGATCTTTGGGAGACTTCTCCAAGAACAAAAGAGTTGGCAGGTGCCATTCCCTCCCCCCACCCCCTCATTCTCCTGTGGACTTGACCCCTCCAATATGCCCTGGGTCAGAACGCATCCGAAGTGGTACCACAAGCTTGGCACTGTGCAAACAGCCTCAACAGGGGCCAGTAGCACTCCAGAGTGACTCCTGCACTGGGATTGGGGAGAAGATAACCGCACACACCAGCCCTACTACAGCCCCAGCCATGGGCTGGGGGCAGACATCTGGTTTGACTGCAGATCCTGTACACATACAAAAGCCTTTCAGGGGACAACACAGGGAGAGCACCTGCAATTTGGTGCTAGTGAATCCTAGACATATGCCTGGTCTGACTCAACTCAAGCCCAGTGAGGTCGCAGACTGGCCCACTAACAACACAGGGACCAAATTCTGCCTATGGCAGGCAAGGAGAGTCACTGACGACAGCTGAAGGCAAATGAGGCTCAGCCACAAGAGCAGAAGGCACGCAACACACAGAGGAGACACCCCTGAAGTTCCAGGCTCTGATGAACAGGGGACACTGCACTGAAGGGCACTACAGGACTTCTTCATGAGGCCAGTACTTTCAAGAGCAGGAGACACAGCTGACTTTTTCTAACATATAGGAACAGACACAAGGAATTAGACAAAATGAGGAGATAGAGGACTATGCTCCAAATGTAAAAGCAGGTCAAAATCACAGCAAAAGAACTAAACAAAATGGAGGTCAGTAGTATGCCTGAAAGAACATTTAACGTAATGATCATAAAGGGGCACTTAGGTGGCTCAGTCGGTTAAGCGTTTGCCTCTTGATTTTGACTCAGGTCATGATCTTGCAGTTTGTGAGTTCGAGCCCCACATCAGGCTCTGTGCTAGCAGGGTGGAGCCTGCTTGAGATTCTTTCTCTCCCTCTATCTCTCTCTGTCCTTCCCCCACTCATTCTCTCTCAAAATAAATAAATAAACAAGAAAAAATTATAAAATAATGATTATAAAGATACTCACTGGGCTTGAGAAAAGAGTGGAGGAACTCAGCGAGACCCTCAACAAAGAGATAGAAAACACGAAAAAGAACCAATCAGAGATGAAGAACTCAATAACTGAAATTAAAAATAGACTAGATGGAAGAAATAGTAGACTAGAGGAAGCGGGAGGATCAGTGGCCAGAAGGACAGAGTAATGGAAAGCAATCAAGCCGAACAAGAGATAAAAAAGAATAACGAATGAGAATAGATGAAGGGAACTTAGCAACACCATCAAGCATAATAACATTCCCATTACGGGGATCCCAGAAGGAGAAGAGAGGGAAAAGGGGACATGCATT
Organism: Prionailurus viverrinus; assembly: GCF_022837055.1. Taxonomy (NCBI): domain Eukaryota; kingdom Metazoa; phylum Chordata; class Mammalia; order Carnivora; family Felidae; genus Prionailurus; species Prionailurus viverrinus. The sequence continues at coordinate 17,463,652 of NC_062565.1, read as the reverse complement.
GGAAGCAAATGCATTGGAAGAAATAATAGCTGAAAACTGCCTGAATCTGGGGAAGGAAACAAACATCCAGATCCAGGAGGCAGAGAGAGCACCCCCCCCCCCCCCAAATCAATCCAAGGAGGTCCACACCAAGACATATTAGTAATTAAAATGGCAAAAAGCAGTGATCAAGAGATAATTTTATTTATATTATCTATTTAACAGGAAGTTAATTTTCTGCAAGAGTAAAATGATATAGCTTTATTTTTGGGGCCAAAGAACATTGTAAAAGATCTATATATTTCACCCCATCCACCTGCCTACCTCCCTTTTGGCAACCATCAGTTTGTTCTCTATAGTTAAGAGTCTGTTTCTTATTTCTCTTTTTTTCCTTTTGCTTGTTTTGTTTTTTTCAATTCCACATATGAGTGAAATCATATGGTATTTGTCTTTCTCTCTGACTTATTTCATTTAGCACTGTACCCTCTAGCTCTATCCATGTTGTTGCAAATGGAAAAATTTCATTCTTTTTATGGTTGAATTATATGTATGTGTGTGTATATATTGATCTATCAATAAATCAATGGATAAAGAACATGTGTATATGTATACATATATACACACATATATATGTACATACACACACACACACACACACATACATATACACATGTTCTTTATTCATTGATATATCAATAGACACTTGGGCTACTTCCATATCAAGGATATAAATAACACTGCTATACATACAGGGGTGCATGCATCCCTTCGAATCAGTATTTTTGTACCCTTTGGGTAAATACTCAGTAGAGCAATTGTGGGATCTTAGGGTAGTTCTATTTGAACTTTCTGAGGAACCTCTGTACTGTTTTCCACCATGGCTGCACCAGTTTGCATTCCCACCAACAATGCAAGAGTGTGATAAAGAGAGAATTTTAAACACAGCAAGAGAACAGAGTCACACACAAGGGAAACCACAAGTTTCCAAAACCTTTGAGAAGAGCAAAAGCTCTTTTTTAGAGGCAAGTTTATAACAATACAGGTCTACCTCAAGAAGCAAGAAAAGTCTTAAATAAGCAACATAACTTGACACCAAAAAAAGCTATAAAAAGAAGGAGAGCAACAACAGCAAAAACCCCAAGCCAGTAGAAGGAAGGCAATAATAAAGATTAGAGCAGAAAGAAAATGAAACTGAAAGCAATAGAACAATGAAACCAGAAGTTGGTTCCTTGAAGAGATCAATGAAAGTGATAAACCTTTAGCTAGACTCAATAAAAAAAATAAAGGGGGAGGGGGGTGGAATGCTCAAATAAAATCAGAAATGAATAAGGAGAAATAACAAGTGACACCACAGAAATACAAAGATTATTACAGAATACCATGAAAAATTATATGGCAACAAATTGGATGACCTAGAAGAAATGGAAAAATTCTTAGAAACATATTACCTCCCACAAGTGAAGCAGGAAGAAACAGAAAATTTGAACAGACTGATTACCAGGAATAAAAATTAAGGAGTAATCCAGGGGTGCCTGGGTGGCTCAGTCGGTTGAATGTCCAACGTCGGTTCAGGGCATGATCTTGCAGTTCATGAGTTCGAGCCCCACATCAGGCTCTGTGCTGACAGCTCAGAGCCTGGAGCCTACTTCAGATTCTGTGTCTCCCTCTCTCTCTGCCCCTCTCCCACTCACACTCTATCTCTCTCTCAGAAATGAATAAATGTTATAAAAAAAAATTAAGTAGTAATCCAAAACCTCCCAACAAACAAAAGTCCAGGACCAAAAGGCTTCCCAGGGGAATTCTACCAGACATTTAAAGAAGAGTTAATACCTATTCTTCTCAAACTGTTCCAAAATAGAAGAGAAATGAAGACCTCCAAATTCATTCTATAAGGCAAGCATTACCCTGGTACCAAAACCAGATAAAGACACCACAAAAAGAGAGAACTAGCCAATATCCCTCGTGAACATGGATGCAAAAATCCTCAACAAAATACTAGCAAATCAATTCCAACCATGCATTAAAAAAATAATTCACCACAGTCAAGTGGGATTTATTCTTGTGTTGCAAGGGTGGTTCAATATTCACAAATCAATCAATCTGACACCTCACATCCACAAGAGAAAGGATAAAACCATTTGATCATTTTAATAGATGTGGAATAAGCAGTTGACAAAGTACAATACCCATTCATGATGAAACCTTTAACAAAACAGGTTTAAAGGGAACATACCTCAACATAAGAAAGGCCATATATGACAAACCCACAACTAACATCATACTCAATGGTGAAAAACTGAGAGCTCTTCTCCTAAGATCAAGAGCAAGACCAGATGTCTATTCTCACCATTTTCATTCAACATAGACTGGAAGCCCTACCCACAGCAATTGGAGAAGAAATAAAAGGCATCCAAGCTGGTAAGGCAGAAGTAAAACTTTCACTGTTTGCAGATGTCACCATACTATAGATAGAAAACCCTAAAGACTCCACCAAACTATTAGAACCGATAAATGAATTCAATAAAGTTACGGGATACAAAAATCAATATACAGAAACCTGTTGCATTTCTATACACTGATAACGAATGAGCAGAGAGATAAATTAAGAAAACAATCTCGGGGCGCCTGGGTGGCTCAGTCGGTTGAGCGTCCGACTTCGGCTCAGGTCATGATCTCACAGTTCGTGGGTTCGAGTCCCGCATTGGGCTCTGTGCTGACAGCTCAGAGGCCGGAGCCTGTTTCAGATTCTGTGTCTCCCTTTCTCTCTGCCCTTCCCCTGTTCGCACTCTCTGTCTCAAGAATAAATAAACATTAGAAAAATTTAAAAAAAAAATTAAAAAAAAAAGAAAACAATCTCACTTACAATTGCACTAAAAATAATAAAATACCTTGGGATAATCTTAACTAAGGAGATGAAGGACCTGCACTCTGAAATCCATAGAACACTGACTGAAGAAAATGACGATGACACAACAAATGGAAAACTATCCCACGCTCATAGAATTGTAAGAACAAATACTGTTAAGATGTCCGCACTACCCAGAGTAATCTACAGACTTAATGGAATTTCTATCAAAATACCAATAGTATTTTTCACAGAACTAGAACAAATAATTCTAAACTTCGTATAGGAAGTATAGAACCAGAGGAAGACCCCAAAGAGTCAAAGCAATCCTGGAAAAAGAAGAACAAGGCTGGAGGTATCACAATCCCAGATTTCTAGATATACTACAAAGCTACAGTAATCAAAAAAATATGGTCCTGGAACGGAAACAGACATATAATTTAGATCAATGAAACAGAGCAGAGAGTCCAGAAATAAACTTATATGGTCAGTTAATCTGTGACAAAGAAAAAATATGCAATAGGAAAAAGACAGTCTCCTTAACAAATTGTGCTGGGAAAATAGAATAGGTCCATGCAAAAGAATGAAAAGTAGACCACTTTCTTACACCATAAGGAAAAATAAACTCAAAATGGATTAAAGACCTAACGGGAGACTTGAAACCATAGAAATCATAGAAGAGAGCACAGGCAGTAATTTCTCTGACATCAGCCACAGCAATATTTTTCTAAATATGTCTTCTAAAGCAAGGAAAACAAAGGCAAAAATAAACTACTGGAATACACCAAAATAAAAAGCTTCTGCACTGCAAAGAAAACAATAAACAAAACAAAAAGACAGCCTCCTGAATGGGAGAAGATATTTGCAAATGATATCTTTGATAATGGGTTAGTATCCAAAATATACAAGAAACTTCTACAACTCCACGCCAAAGAAAAGAAAGAAAGAAAGAATCCAGCTGAAAAATGGGTGGAAGACATGGACAGACATTTTACAAAGACAACATACAGATTACCAACAGACACATAAAAAGATGCTCAACATCAGTCATCATTAGGAAAATGCAAATCAAAACCACGATGAGATATCACCTCACACCCATCAGAATGGCTAAAATCAAAAGCACAAGAAACAACACGTGTTGGTGAGGATGCGCAGAAAAGGGAACCCATGTGCACCGTTCGTGATAATACAAACTGGTGCAGTCACTGTGAACAGTATGGAGGTTCCTCGAAGAAAGTAAAAATGGAATTATCGTTTGGATGTAAATTAAAAAAAATATGGAATTATCATAAGATCCAGTAATTCTGCTACTGGGTATTTACCCAAAGAATACAAAGGCACTAACTCAAAAAGATATATGCACCCCTATGTTTATTGCAGCATTATTGATAACAGCCAAATTAGGAAGCAACCCAAGTGTCCATGAACAAATGAATGGATAAAGAAGATGTGGTACATACATACAATGGAATATTACTCAGCCATAAAAAAGAATGAAATCTTGCTATTCACAACAACATGGATGGATCTAGAGGGTGTGATGCTAAGTAAGGTGGTCAGGGAAAGATAAACACCATATTTCACTCACATGTGGAGTTTAAGGAAGAAAAACAATCAAAGAAAAAACAGAGATAAACCAAAAACCAAGCTCTGTTTAACCAACAGGTGTTAACTAACACCTTGCTGGTTACCAGATGGGAGGTGGGTAGAAATATGGGTGGAATAGGTGATGGGAATTAAGGACAGTTTGCTCTTATTTGCTCTCTCCCCCAGCCATGTGAGGGCACAGCAAGAAGGCTGCTGTCTCCAAGCCAGGAAGAGCACCTTTGCCAGAACTCAACCATGCTAGCACCAGATCTCTGACTTTAGGCTCCGGAACTGTGAGAAAATAAATTTCTATAGTTTAGCCACCCAGTCTATGCTATTTTGTTATGACTGCTTGAGTTGGCTAAGACACTGAGTAAAGGAAAAAGAAATAGCCTCAGAGAATGTCCTTCTTTTTTTTTTAATTGTTTTCATATTTATTTATTTTTGAGAGAGTGAGAGAGAGAGAGAGAGCGAGCGAGCAGGGAAGGGGCAGAGAGAGAGGGAGACACAGAATCTGAAGCAGGTTCCAGGCTCTGAGCTGTCAGCACAGAGCTCGACATGGGGCTTGAACCCACGAGCGGTGAGATCATGACCTGAGCTGAAGTTGGACACTTAACCAACTGAGCCACCCAGGCACCCAAAGAATGTCCTTCTATAAGCCTTACAGAATGACTTTGTGTAAGAAATCATGGCTTGAACTCATCTAACGTAAAGTACAATAGAAGCTTCACATGATCAGGTTTCATTTAAATAAACAGTTTAACAAATGTCAATCTATCGGTCTACGCAGGTATATGATCAAATATATATATGCATAGGAAAAATTTTGGAAAGGGACACATCAAATTGTTAACCGCAATTATCTCTGAGGGGGAAAGGAGAATGACAGGGGCAGGGAGATTGGAAAGAGAGAGATTAATTCTGGATACGGCTAATGTCTTAGAAATCACTAACAATATATTAATTATGTAATTAAAATATTACAACTATAAGGGAAATATTGTTAATGAAACGGCTATCAAGAAAGTTGTACAATTTCCTCAAGTCTTAACCAAAACACCAATCACAGTTTTGGATAGGCTGGTTTCTTCCTATTCATTTGAAATAAAAGATGAGATGAATAGGTATTATGATATAAAATGATTAAAAAATATAACCTTATGTGAAATTCTTGACTAAGTATATGACAGGTCTAAGTTTTCATCAAATATATATTTTAATATTTTGTAGTGATACAAAAAGATTAGTGATTACAGTAATCAGCCCAAAGCTATGTTTTCAAAAGGTAAACAAAATTAACAAAACTTTAGCTAGACTAACTCAGGAAAAAAAAAAAAAAGACAACTCAAAATCAAATCATAAGTGAAAGAGGAGACATCACAACTCCTACCACAGAAATACAAGGATCATGAGAGACTACTCTGAACAATCATACACTAACAAACTGGATAACCTAGAAGAAATGGATGCATTCCTAGAAATACAACCTACCAAGACTAAGACACGCAGAAATGGATAGCTTAACAAACTAACATGAGTAAGCAGACTGAATCAGTAATCAAAACCCCTCCATCACAGAAAAGTCTAGGACCAGATGGTATCACTGATGAATTCTACCAAGCATTTAAAGAAAAATGAATGCCAAGCCCTCTAAAAAATTTCCAAAAAATGACAACAGGGCACTCACAAACTCATTTTTACAAGGCCAGTATTATCCTGATACCAAAGCCAGATAAAGAAACTACAAAAGAAGGGGTGCCTGGGTGGCTCAGTCGGTTAAGCATCCAACTTCGGCTCAGGTAATCTCATGGTTTGTGAGTTCGAGCCTCGCGTCGGGCTCTGTGCTGACAGCTCAGAGCCTGGAACCTGCTTCAGATTCTGTCTGTCTGTCTCTCTCTCTCCCCTCCCCACTCAGGCTCTGTCTCTGTCTCTCAAAAATAAACAAACATTAAAAATATTTTAAAAAAAGAAATTACAAAAGAAGATTATAGACCAATATCCCTGTAGAATATAGATGTGAAATTCTCAAAACAAAATATTAGCAAACTGAATTCCACAGCACAGTAAAAGAATCATACATGATCAAGTGGGATTTATCTCCAGGTTGCAAGGATGGTTCAATACACACAAATCGACAAATGTGACACACAACATTGACAGAAGTTAAGACAAAAATCGTATCTCAACAGGTATAGAGAAAGCCTCTGACAAAATACAACGTCCTTTTATGATAAAAATGCTCACAGTATTGGATATAGAAGAAGCACATCTCACCACAATAAAGGCCATTTATGACAAGTCCACAGCCAACATTAAACTCAATGGTGAAAGGTTGAAAGCTTTTCCTCTAAAATCAGGAGCAAGACAAGGGCGTCTACTCTCACCACTCTTATTGTATATAGTACTAGATCCTAGCCAAAGCCATCAGGCAAGGAAAATAAATAAAAGGCATCCAAATTGGAAAGGAAGAGGTCTTTGCCTACAGATGATATGATTTGATATGCAGAAAATCCTAAAGACCCCACCAAAAAACTGCTAGGGCTAATCAACAAGTTAGTAAAGTTGCAGGATGTAAAATCAACAGACAGTTGCATTTCTACACACTGACAACAAAACAACTGAAAAAGAAAATAATCCCATTCCCAATAGCATCAATTATAATAAAATACTTAGGAATAAATTTAACCAATAAATATATGTACACTGAAATCTATGAGATTTTGATGAACTGAAGAAGTGGCGAATAAATAGACACTCCAAGTTCATGGATCAGAGGAATTAATACCGGGGCGCCTGGGTGGCTCAGTAGGTCAAGCATCCGACTTCAGCTCAGGTCCTGATCTCATGGCTCATGAGTTCGAGCCCCACGTCAGGCTCTGTGCTGACAGCCTAGAGCCTGGAGCCTGCATCAGATTCTATGTCTCCCTCTCTCTCTGCTCCTCACCTACTCATGTTCTGTCTCTCAAAAATAAATAAATGTTAAAAAAAAAAAAGAAGAATTAATACCATTAAAATGTCAATACTCTCCGAAGTCATCTATAGATTCAATGCAATCTCTGTTAAAATTCCTATGGCATTTTTCACAGAAATAGGAAAAAAAAATATTAAAATTTATATGGAACCACAAAGATCCCAATTAGCCAAATTAATCCTGAGAAAGAACACCAAAGCTGCAGGCATCAGACATCTTGAACTATATACTACAAGCTATACTACAAGGCCATAGTAACCAAAACAGTATGATAGAAGCATAAAAACAGACGCACAGCCAAATGGAACAGAATCAAAAGCCTAAAAATAAACCCTCACATATACAGTCAACCAACATTTGACAGGGGAGCCAAGAATACTCAATAGAGAAAGGACAGTCTCTTCAATAAATGGTGTTGTAAAAACTGGATAACTACATGCAGAAGAATGAAATGGGACCTCTTACACTCACAAAAATTAACTCAAAATGGGCTAAAAACTTTAGTTTTATGTTTTATGGCTAAAACAAAATGGCCATAAAACTCCTAAAAGAAAACACACGCAGAAAAGCTCCTTGGCCTTGGCAACATTTTTTTGGATGACACCAAAAGCATGAGCAACAAAAGCAAAAATAAGTAAGTGGGACCGCATCAAACTACAAAGCTTCTGCAAAACAGAAGAAATAATAACAAAACGAAAAGGGAACCTACAGAAAGGGAGAAAATATTTGCAAATCATGGATCTGGTAAAGGGTTAAGAGCCAAAAATACATCGAGAACTCGCACAACTCAGAAAAACATCACCATCATCAACAACAAAACACCCGATTAAAAGATGGGGAGAGGAACTGGGCATTTTTTTCAGAGACACAAACATGGCCAAAATGCACCCCAAAACACCACTAATCATCAGAGAAACGCAAAACCATAATGAGGTATCGCTGTACCCCTGTTAGAGCCGCTCTCCTCAAAAAGAGTTAACAAGTGTTAGCGAGGACGCAGAGAAAGGAAACCCTCATGTGCTGTTGGTGGGAATGTAAACTGACACAGCCACTACAGAAAGCAGTACAGAGATCCCTCAAAAAATTACAAATAGAACTACCATACGAGCCTGCAGTCTCACTTCTGGGTAGGTATCCACAGAGATCTCTGCCTTCATGCTCACTGCAGCATTATTCACAAGAGCCAACATATGGAAACAATCTAAGTGTCCTGGCAACAGATGAGTGGATACCGATGACACGGCTATATATATTCAATGGAATATTATTCAGCTTCTATTAAATACACTAAGCTACCAGAATTCAGCTATCTTCAAAAGATCAGGAACACCCGCAGCTGTCTACTCTAACATTTCTCTACAGGTTTTTCAGAAATGTCTGGAGAAGAAGGGTACAAGAGGGCCTTTGAAATCTTTAGTCAGTCTACTCTGCTTTGTCCACTAACACACACCACAGGAAAAGACGTCTCGCTGAAGAATGACCTACTCCCACAGTAGAAGGACTTTCCCTCCATCGGAGCAAAGAAAACCAATAGGACGTCCCTCACTGAAGGTTTGCAGCAGTCTGTCCTCAGAGTACTGCGTCGGATTACAATTTAGTTAACAGTAAAAATAGGACTCTTTTTCCTCCAGGAGATTGTAATTATACAGAAGTGAAAGCCCCAAAGCAAATCTAGTGACAGCCTCATTATTTTCATCGTTGTAAGTGTTGTTACTGTTATTACCAACATTTCAATACAGTGCAAATAGAGAGCTCAGAGGAAGGCAAGTCCATTATATCAGAGGACTGCACGAAGGGAGTCGAGACGCACGTACTATGCATTTTGACCCTGATCCTTGGCATCGACCTGAATGTTGCCGAAGGATTTACAACTTGTTTGGTATAAAATCTGAAGAATTTCAAAAAATCAAAATAATTGTTATTAAATTCTTTGGCTGACTGGGCCACAGTCCAATCACCTCCACCCACTTCGCTAAGCCTCCTCTCCTTCCAGATGTCTATGTGCAGGTCCTTTGCTCTAGGCACATCCAAGTACCTGAAGTTCCCCCAATGCCCCATTCTCGATCTGTGCCATTGAAGGTGTTCCTCCTTCTGCCTGGATGACTCCTGGTAGTTTTTTGGTTTTCCCTGACCACTCTCCTCCCAAACTGGTCAAGATCCTCTGTGCCCGGCACACACGAGGCGCTCAATAAGCGTCTGTGGAATGCACGTGGTAAGAAATGAATGAGTTTGTCAAAATCATACCAGGAACAGGGTTAGCATACATCAGGGGTCTACTTTTGACCTCTTCTTTCTTTCACAACACTCTTCTTTGACAAGTTCAGAGAGTTCTCAGAATTATGAATATATGAATATACAATGGCGAGGAAAGAGTGTTGGGGAGTAGGAAGAGAGAATGGAAACACTGAAAGATCTGATAAAGTATCACTGTATTATTGAGCAGAGGGATATTCAGGCAGAAATAATTCCAGAATTGTAAAGAGAACCAGGATCCAGCGGAAATCAGCTAGCTAGACTCTAAAATAAAGTATTTTTGTTCCAGATTTTAAAAATTTATTTTGAGAGAGAGAGAGAGAGATCACAAGCAGGGGAGGGGCAGAGAGAGAGAGAGAGAGAGAGAGAGAGAGAGAGAGAGAGAGAATGAATCGCAAGCAGGCTCCACACTGTCAGTGCAGAGTCCAACATGGGGCTCGAACTCACACTGTGAGATCATGACCTGAGCGGAAACCAAGGGTCGGATGCTCAACCGACTGAGCCACCCAGGTGTCCCTGATCTAGATTTTTAAGCGATGGAGATCAGTGTTTAAAAGTTACAAATTTCAATGATGTATTTTAATGGTTTTCCAGAATGCTGTCAGGGGAATAGGTATGCAGTCACCTGCTATGTCTATCCACTGTGGGTGGTGCTTCCGGCTCACCTCCTGGCTTCAGAATCCTCTGCAAACTGCTGGGGCAGTCCACTTGGCACAAGAGCCTGAGCAGCATCTTGGGAGGAAACGCATCCTACGGAGGGTCACTGGTCAGATACTGACAAGGCTGTCTTGGTAACGAAGCTTTGCACACAAGAGTGGTAATGTTAAGGGTTGTCACTTGGGACTCTTCATGGTTCAGTCCCCTGTGGGTCCCAGGGAGAAAGAATGTACTCATGAAAAAAGAGGATGTGCTTAAATCTACCTAAGACATCGGGGTTGTAGGAGAGGAGTGCTCTGCAACCTCCCCAACACAGAGCAGAAAGCAACAGACAGGCCTTTTCAACTTTTCCAAGGACTGCTGTGTGGAATCTGGGCCCTGTGAGGCTCCTCTGCACTGGCAGTGGGGCCCAACGGAGTCTGGAAACCCGACGTAAGCACCAGCCATCTCTGGCAAGCAGTGACGCTGGCCATCAGCATCCTGCAGATTTAGCGGCGGATGTCTGGTAGCTGTGGTGGCACCGGCCCTCCCCAACAAAGGGGGATCTGCTCGAGAGGAGTATCCCCCAAGATGTCCTGAAACAACTGGCCAGAATTATCCATGAACGTGAACTACTGGAACTCTTGAAAGAATTGCCCAGGTATGGCTGTATGTCAAAGGTAGACGATACCGCAGGGAATGTGTGAGGAGCTGGGGAAGGAACTGGCAAGATGTAAAAACTAGTACAAAGTACCGCGAGCAAGGGTTCACGTGTGGATCTCTGGAGCACAGAATGGTCCCTGGTTAACAAAGATAGGAGACGAGTATATCCAAATTGGTAAGTTTCAAAAATAGATTTGAAACACCTTAAAAATGATTTGTGAATTAATTCACTGGTCCCATAGATATTCGCCAAGTTTAAGGAAACTCACATTTTACTCAACAAACGTATTCATAATGGTGAATATAATAATATTAGTTTATTTCCATTACTTTGCAAATTATGGCCTTCTCTCCAAGAGCATGGAAATAAAATCCAAAAACCCATTGCTTTCATAACATTCTGGGCTCATTAAAAGACACTGAATAACTTGCCAGTTTTGAGTGACTAAATGAAATCTGCACAAGAAAACAAAGAGTGTCAATTTCATAATTAGAAAATAGAGTCTTTCAGTGATTCGATACTGAATATGTAAGGAACAGAAAAGGCCAGTAACAATGCCATTAAGGTTGCGATTCAAGATACTTGTAATGATTATTACAACTTCTACTTCCACAGGAAGTAGTGAGTGAATATAAAACTCCTTGGAGATTTAATCCAAAGCCAGACAGTTGTATCCAGGACACCCTGGAACTGGACCAGTTTCTGAATTTGGGGACATGGGGAAGAATAAAGCTCTTTCACAATTAACAACAGCAATGAAAGGAGATTCTGTTCGTATGTGCCCTGGTTATCAAGTACGGACCAGAGGGGAAGCAGGTTGGTTATTCTGCATGTGTAAGTGGCATCCTTTTGAATGTGAGAACAGAGGAAAGCTTTTAATGATTTCTTGGAAAAAAAATGAGCCAGATTTTATTTCTAATTGTTTAAGCAATAATCATACCTACCTATATCTGTATGTTCTATTTTCTCCCTATATATTTTCTATAATATATTTCTATAATATATTGATTTCGGCTCAGGTCATGGTCTCTTGGTCATGAGTTCAAGCCCCGCATAGGGCTCTGTGTTGAGCATGGAGCCTGCTCGGGATTCTCTCTCTGCCCCTCTCCCCCACTCACACATGCTCTTTCTCTCTCTCAAAAAAAAAAAAAAAAAACACAAATAAATATTGTCTCTGTTATAATAAGATTATACAATAAAAATTATAATAGAGAAAATACAATATTTTATTTTTATTTTTTAAAGTTTATTTTTATTTATTTTGAGACAGAGACAGAGAGCAAGCAGGGGGAGGAGCAGAGAGAGGAGAGACAGAATCCCAGGCATGCTCCGTGCTGTCAGTGTAGAGCCCGATGCGGGACTCGATCTCATCAACGGCGAGATCATGACCTGAGCCGAAATCAAGTGTCAGACACTTAACCAACTGAGCCACTCAAGCATCCCCAATTTTTCTTTTTAAATATAGCTTTTTAGAGCTGTATCATTCTAGAAATGTTAACTGCTATAGTGTTTTCCCTCCCAACCTCTAAAAGGCAAGGATAAAGCCAGTAACATTAAGAAACAATGATTCTGGGCAAGAGAAGCAGTGGAGGAGAAACATTCCTGGGTTTTCTTCAAGAAGATTCTGGATGCAGACTTGTTTTTGGAAAGATACGGCGGAAGCAGCAACTGCAAGTTACAAGAGCCTGGCTTCCATTTCTGCCACCTGACAAATGCTTCTACTTGTGTCTCAAATAGTAGCCCAAATTAGCCTCTGGAGAAGTAAAGACTTAAGGAAAGTTTCCTAGTCTTACTGAATGAAAATAAACGTGTGTTGCATTTGAACATATTAGGAAAGTTAAAGAAGATGTCAGGCTACGAGGTTTTTGTTTTTTAAAGGAGAGAAGTCTGGCCAACTCATCTACATAGCTTTAAAACAGCCCTAGGGGGGCGCCTGGGTGGCGCAGTCGGTTAAGCGTCCGACTTCAGCCAGGTCACAATCTCGCAGTCCGGGAGTTCGAGCCCCGCGTCGGGCTCTGGGCTGATGGCTCAGAGCCTGGAGCCTGTTTCCGAGTCTGTGTCTCCCTCTCTCTCTGCCCCTCCCCCGTTCATGCTCTGTCTCCCTCTGTCCCAAAAATACATAAAAAACGTTGAAAAAAAAATTAAAACAGCCCTAGGACTGAAACTGGAAGTGACTCCACATAGGCTTGAAGGTCAGATAATGCTGTGCTGGGCTACACAGAGGGCTGGGCAGCATGTGGCAGGAAACGCTTTGTGATTCTCCTTGGCTGTCACAGGAGGAACAGGCCAACTCCCACATGAATCCCAGACTCAGGGATGAAGCGTTATATTGCAGATCTCTGGGACAGCCACCAGGAACCTGATTCTTAAGTAGACAGTCTCCTTTGTTTCACTAGACAAACTAGGAATTGTGGGAAAATGGGAGCTGTTTATTAGTATTTTCTTCATGCCCATTGTCTCATTAATATAGGCCTCTTAAGTCCAAGAGACTTAGAAGGTAGCAGCTGGTGACAATCAGAAGGAAAAAACCTTATAGTGCTTCCTTACAACTGCAAGGAAAACCTTATAATACTGATTTGCCACTTTTTCTAGCTCTTCCCTCTGAAGGACTGGAGTGAGTTGTTGGATTTTCACCTAACTGTTCATTCTAGCTTACTACTCCTTCAGTGTCTAGAATTCTCTAACATAGGAGTCACCCGAATAGGAGTCCCTTGAATGTATTCACACAGAGGGCTATTTAACTCCATGACAACAATGGTCACTTTGGCTTGCGTCTTTGAGAATAAAACACATTGATGTCAAACCTGTAAGGACAAGCTTGCGTGCACTTAGCAGGATGTCAGAATGTAGGATAAACTCAATGTTATATATGTATACATACAGATATGTACATATGTACATATATGTATATATGTATAGATATGTACATATATACACATGTACATATACGTATACATATATACATATATACACATATAGATATATATACATATGTATATACATATATACACATATACATATGTATATATGTATACGTGTATGTACATATGTACATATATGTATGTATATATATACATACGTTAATTAAAAACCCTATTGATCAAAAATGAGCTTTCCCAATTCCATGGGATCTCTTAAAGAGAATGCCCATACATTTAGCCACTTAGAAAACATAATTGCTTCATTATAATGTCAGTAACTGTCATAATGAAGCAGAATGTGAATTAAGAATGTGAATTAAGAAACCCAGGTTCTTGTCTTAACTCTGGCACCAACAAGTTCTGTCATCTTGAACCTCATTTACATAATACAGGGGAAAAAAACACCCTCCCTTCTTAAGGTGACTGAATTAGCTGCTGTTAAGTGCCATTTGCTTAGAAACAAAGATCTTATGACAAGTATTCGTGAAACACTGATATGCCTTAAGATGTCCTACTGTACTTTAGAATCAGTAAAATAAGTACACCTTTATCCATGTGTAATTCTAACATGATCAGTGGATTAATGAAATGAAATTTTTATCTTTAGCCACACACTTAACTCATACAAAATCGCCTCTAGCTTTGGACAACATATCAAAATTGAAGAAATAACAGGATTTACTGCCAGTTTATTAACTGTAGCCTGGTTTCTTCATATGAATTTTAACAAAGCTATAAGGAGTATTAATACTATATCTAACAGAGTAACTATCCCTCTAAAGAGGAACTGTCTTTCCTTACATGGAGATGTAATATCTTTAGGTAGAACAATTACATCTCCATTTCGCAAACTTAACATTTCTGTGTTTTGTGAAAAATAACTTTTAAAATATTAGAGTAAAAATTAACATATTGGGGTTCCTTTCCCATCACAAAGCACTACAAAGTCATAAAAATTAGCCCTGCATAGTCCAGAATTTTTGTTATGAATAGCCACATAGAAAGGAGAAACACGGATTGATGTTTTAAACCTCAGATGAATCAAGGGGCAGTGTACTGGCTCTCATAATATCAGAGAATCACAGACCCCTAACTCAACTTTCCACCCAAAGCTGGAAATAACTGCTTTCTACAATAATTCCAACAGAAGTTCACCCATCGTACTGGAAAAACTCCAGAGAAAGACTTCTCACTACTTTGCAAGGTAGCACATTCAGTTTTTAAAATGTTTTTTGTTTTTGGGGAACTCTTATTTTGAGCTAAAAAATCTTTCTGTATTCAAGTGTTACCCATCAATCCTGCTTCTTTCCTCTGACATCACACACAGCTAGTATTCTTTTTCACCTGAGAGCCCTTCAGACATTGACGACAGGCATTTCACACCATGCTTCAGCTTTCCTGGCTAACCAGCCTCTGTAAACCCACCTGCTCCCACCCTCCCTTCCTCCCCTCCCTCCTCCCTACTGTGTCCTCTGACCTTCCCTTCCTCCTTCCAGCCACAAGCATCAGTTGAATGTGTTAGGTAGTAGACATATGTCCATATATAGCACAAGAGCTCTAGACCCTTACACTCTTCGCCATTCCTTTCTGGATTTATTCTAGTTGGTCAACGTCTTAAAAAAGTGAGCCCTCAGAAGTGAACATTTCCAGAATGTGACAGAACTATTACCTCTTACTCTGAAAGCCATATTTCTATGGAAATAACCATTTCCTTTTGCTTGTAACTAGATAAAAACTTCCCCTCTGATACCATTTCTCCAAATGGACCTAATTTGGACTTTTTTGGAGGGGTGGGGAGAATCTACAGACACTTGGATTTCTCTTCTCTTCCATCCACCAAATGAGGGCTCTGAGTTTCTTTATAGCAATGTATAAATTGCTTTGGTTGCTCTGAGGATTTGGTTTTGCTTTAGATTTGGATGTAGTATTTTAACTCCATGATAGATTAAAACAGGTCCGTGTCGTGGCTGCCCTGAAAAGCTACTACTTGACTGAACTATTTACTGACTCCTCAGTCTGGCCACTTTCTGTTTTTCGTTTTTTTTTTTGTTGTTGTTTTTTAACATGAAATTTATTGTCAAACTGGTTTCCATACAACACCCAGCGCTCATCCCAACAGGTGCCCTCCTCAATACCCATCACCCACCCTCCCCTCCCTCCCACCCCCCATCCACCCTCAGTTTGTTCTCAGTTTTTAAGAGTCTCTTATGCTTTGTCTGGCCACTTTTTGTAAAGAGATTTTATCGTCAGTGAGAAGCAGGTATAGACAAATGGGCTGATTGTCAGAGGACTTCAGTGCAAAGTATCTCCCTCAGAAGACTAAACTGCCTCCAAGTTATAATAATGGTCATAGGCTTTTTCTCTTCCTTTATTTTCTTATTCATTGGTTTATGAAAAAAAGGATTAAATTCTCCCTCATGAGTTATCTACAGTTGCTATGAAGCTTGCTTTTTTAGGGTATTTTTTCTTTTTTTTTAACGTTTTATTTATTTTTGAGACAGAGAGAGACAGAACATGAACAGGGGAGGGTCAGTGAGAGGGAGACACAGAATCTGAAACAGGCTCCAGGCTCTGAGCTGTCAGCACAGAGCCCGACGCGGGGCTCGAACTCACGGACCGTGAGATCATGACCTGAGCCGAAGTCGGCCGCTTAACCGACTGAGCCACCCGGGCGCCCCATAGGGTATTTTTTTCTTAAAACAATACATCTAGGAGTTCCTAATTTCAGAAACAGCCTGCAATTTCTTCATTACAGGCTGATTGATTTCTTCATTACAGAAACTACTGGTGACAATAATAAATGAAAATTGTTAGAAAGTGCTTAGTGGGTACTAACTTGTATTTACTGGGCATATTAATATTACATCCTACTATCTCACTTAATTCTCTCAACTACTCTGCAAGATAGGCATTTTATCTCCCTTGACGGATGAGTAAAGTGGGGTTTAAAGAGGTAAAGCAAGGTGCCTAACTTCAGAGAGGTAGTAAATCATGATCCACCACTGTTTACAGGAATGCTCTGCCTTCCTGCCACTCACTCACACGGGTGTCTGGGGCTGGTGGGGGGGTGGGGTGTCACTTAAAGCTATGGTTCGAAGAGGTAGCCTGGCACCGTGTGGTCCGTTGCAAAGAATGAGAGTTCACAAGGGTCCTAGTCTTGATTCTGACACTCAGTGGCATTGTCTCCGAGCAGTATCTTTGCTCTCTATAAAATGAGAAGAGTAACCCTAGTTTCTGAGGATTGCAAAGACATCTATGATAGGCTGGACACTAAGAAGAAGCTAAATAGACAATCATTCATTCAGTGTCCTGCGTTTTCAAATCCCAATTCAGGGGCATACCTTATTATCTCCCACTGCCATCATACTTGGATAACCTAAAGGGAGTGACTACACACACACACACACACACACACACACACACACACACACACGAAATATCCCTTCTTTAATTCGTGCTTGTCTCAACAGTGAAAGAGTTCTGTACCTTGAAAAAGTGCTCTCCAAGCATGTGCTATTATGATGATCACCATCTGAGATGCTGCCAGAAGTTCCTCTGAAGGTGCTCAAAAATTGAAAGTGTAATTATTCTATTTTATTTGAAAATGAACTGATAGGGAGTCAAGCCATGCAAGACACTAGAAGTCTCCCAGATAGGAAAGAATTTTACGTTGGAGGGCATCAGGGACTTTGACCAGAAACCCAGAGACTTCATTGTGTTTGGTCCAAAGCAGTCCTCCAGCCTTGCTGGGACCAGTCCTCGATGCAACAACTTCACACCAGCCAGGCTGGCCTATTTGCGGCCCTCAACATGTCTGATGGCTCTTCTACTTTTCCCACCCACCTCATCTTAGTCTCTTCTAACACTTTCTCCTCCTAGATCGGGCAAAAAGTCCTATATTGTCCACTTAATTTCGTTTTTACCCATACACTTAAGTTTATAATCAATTTTCACTACTTCTAAACTGACAGGGGAAAGGTGGGAAGAAAACAGTAGGGAAACAAACATGCATTCTCTTTCCTCATTATTTCCAATACAGTCTACAAATCCAATTTGTATGGATTTAGATTATTATCCACTCTACATAAGGTTTTAGTAACTGAAATAATGACAATCCAGTGGGAAAGGCAGAGAGAAGATATGTTTTCTTATAGGGTAAATTTTTAAGGATTAAGGCATTAGATTAAGCACCATTAAGAAGCTCAAGACATAGGCAATTTGATGTAGGCAGCTGGGCAAACAGCTAAGGTTTAATCTGATTATGTGCAGCTCCCAGGATTTTCTCAAGTTATGATTCAAATCCATGCAACAATTTTCAAACTACATTCCGTTCCATAACATGAGTGCATCTATAGGTAAGAACTATTCAGCAGGAAAAACGGTTTTGAAACTAGCAAGGAGCTTGGTTTTTCATTTTTCGCTAATTAACAGACCCCATGCAGCCGGAAGAGAAAAGGAACTAAATATCAGAGAATGAAATTTTTATTACTCTTTCTTCTCTCCAGAAAAAGTCCTGAATGTTAAACTAAAATCCATTGCCACAGGAATATGAAGATTTTAAAAATGTACGTAAATGTAATCTAGTTTAACAATAACAACAACAAAATCTCTATTCCAGGCGCAGAGAAAAAAAAACTTAGGATTGTAAAGATGAATCTGATTAAGTTTCTGTGGGTAACAGCCCCAGTTTTGAGTATTCACTATCAGCTAGCTTAGCTTGCATATTATGAGGAACTTTGTATGTAGGTTATCTCATGTGACCCAATCTCCACCATGTGTCATTATACACATTTTATAGATGAGGTAATTGGAGTAGAGGAATTGAACCCACGAGTGTGTGGTTCAAGAAAGAAGTTTTTCAAATGTTGACAACGTGAAAACAAGGGAATACTGACATATTAGTTCGACCCCTTTATGACCTCCTTATCCAGGCTCTCCCAGCCCAGGTATTATGGAAATCAGGTTAATCTTCTTAAATGACGCTTTCATCATTTGACTCTCCACTCCAAACACTTCATTTACAAAATCTAGAAGGAACTTCTTAGATTCAAGACTCCTCAAAAATCTGACTTGACCCATCTCACAATGTTGGTCCACAGCCTTCGCGATTCAAGACATTTATTGAGCATCTAATGTAAGCTAGGCTCTGCGAGGATATAAGGCCCTGTCTGTAAATTGCTCAGAGTAGAGTATTTCTCAAATATATCTGTTATTGCTCTGTGGATCCTTACCCAGTCATCTCCCCTAAATGGAATGTTCTGCTTGACTCTACATTCACCCTTTTTCTTATGTATCAAAATCTAACCTAGTCAAGATCCAGTGTCGATCCCAATCCCTTCATGAAACATATGCTAACTATGTTTGTTAGTTCATTCCTCTGATCCCCTAGAATACCAGATTCCAGATTTACGTGGACTCGATTCCTGGAATGCAGATTCCAAAGCCCCTCGCTCAGAGATTCTGATTCAGTGGGTATGGCTTCATCCAGTATGGGAATGTGCATTTAAACACCTGTCTAAATTCCCAAGTTCTGGCCCCCATCTACCCATGTCACTTCCCAGACAACTGGTTTAATTTTTTCTCCTCTCACTGAATTGACTCATCTGAGTTCTCTGGTGTCACAGACAAAACCTTGGCTTCAGCCTTATCAATCCCGATGATTTTGGCTCCTCAATTACCAACCACCTCCTGGTCCTGATCACATTCTTGGCTCAATAAAGAAGTTAGCCCTGATGTAGGCTGAGACTATTTTTATTCTTTTTTAACTAGTACGGCTGCTTTGCACTGGTGAGCTTGAAACAGACTTCAGGCAGTTAAATCTCAAAAAAAGTTGCAGCTCATGCCATTTCTTTTTAGGAGTCTGAGTACAGAAAAGACCAAGGGGAAGGGGGGAATGCTTACCCTGAAACATTCAAAGAGGTAACAATTCCCTAGCCCATGGAGAAAGGGATGTGAATTGGCCTCTAAGGACAATCTTGACTGGGATGTCCTAGAAGTGGAACCGAGTATTTTCTGAGAGCCCAGCGCACCCTCTTTAAGCATAACTGCACCACTGACAGTAAAACAGTCACAAAATATGCAATTCCCCAAATCAAGGAAGCTGTGCTGGCTCCAAGAGAATGAATCTTCCCTGTAACAATTTAAGGAAAGCCCCTGGAATGAGAGCAGAAAAGGTCAAAGTATAGGCTCCTTCTTTGTCCTGCCATGTCTTGGGGAATACTGCACAGACCTCTCATAGGCAAAGAAAATAAGCTGTTCAGAACTTTTCCCGGAAAAATGAAAATGACCTAATTTTATTTTTGCATTATGGACAACTTCTGTTTTCTTCTTTAAAGGTTTGAGTTAATTTTTAATCTGACTCTAACTAACTCTATCTAACTTCAGTGTAACTTAACAGTCAATAAACCTTGGACCCTACTAAAAGACTCAGGGTCCCCAAGTGGCCTTAAAAGCTGTTAAACTCAAAGATTCTATTAACCAAATTCTGCTCAGCAATATGGAAAAATCAATAACTTAAGTCTTTAAGTATTGCAAGTCAACTCAAATGATAAACTGTCAATATGAAACAAAACTTATGTGCAAAGCTACCACTCGTCTCTCTGATCAGTGTCTTAATACTGAAGTCATTCTATTTAAAAACAGCAACCACTTTATTTAGTTGAATATTTATTACTTAATTGTCTACTATGAGTGTCCTATTTATTATGCTAAAAGATTACACTTGTAGAGTATGTATATGTACATACGTTGTCCATAATCACTTCCACTTACAAAAACACTTTCCCTTGCTGGCTCCACTTTCCACATATTTGAAATGGATCTTTAGGTTTTACATATTTGTGTATATACGTGTGTATATATGTAAGTACATACCTATGATCTATGTAATATGTAAATACAAATATTATGTACATAAATACAAACATATATTTACCTATCTATCTATCCATCCATCTATTCTTATAATTAATGGGGAAGAAACTACATGGGGAAGTCATTCTGATTTTCCTATTGTCACCTATGATAATGGTAAAAAGTACTATTGCTTTCATCAGATTTGTATGAGAAAAGTACATTTACACTGGCTCATGGATAAATCTATATGGAATACAATAGGTTATATTTTTGGAATCAGAAGGTTTATATGTGGTTTTGCTACCTCTAGTATGTGACTTTGAATAAATCACTTATCTTTTTTTGAAACTCAATTTCCTCACCTATAAAGTAGGTATACTGATACAGGACTTGCCTCTCTCAAAAGTTGTTTATAAGACTTCAAAAAAGATAAATGTTTTTTAATGCAATTATATACACATTAACTGATTAATAAATATAAAATAGTATTACCATGCTTATAGTGTATTTAAGCGACTAAAGCCAGAAAAGACAACATATATGTAAAAGCCAAAATAATTACTCAGTAAATCCACAAATCATAGGTTTGTTTATACTACTATTAGGATATTCATTTTTTTTTAATTTCGGTAAGAATTTAACACTGTTCTAGATTTCATTATGTAAAGATAACAACATAATCTAGCCTCATTGACAAATTATAACAAGCAAATGTAACTATAGAAATGGATACACATTTTAATTTCAATAAGTATTTATAATAAAATTATACATTTCATTACTTAAAAAGGACATAACCTGACCCCTTCCACAAATACAATGATTGTGAAGTATAAATATAGTTGTAGGAATACAGATGCCTTATTCACTGAAAGGTTACCCAAACATATGTGCATGGATAAAACAGCTACATTACTGAAACATGCCTAAGCTAAAATGTGATAAAAAATTGTGAATGCATTAAGAGATACTAGTCTTTAAAAGAACTGTACTGTGGGTATGTTTGCAAAGCAGACTGATGAGAAAAGAGCACTGCACTGGGAACCAGCACAACCGGCCTTCACTTTATCAGCAAACAACTGTTTAGCATTTACTATAGGTCAGGCATTAGCCTAGATGCTTGAGATGCTTTACTGAGCAAGGCAAACAAAAATCTGCCTTCATGAAGCTTGTAAACAAAGGGGGACATGAAGGGACAAAAATCATCTCACATAATAAGTAAACTAGTAAGATGTACAAAGTGCTATATAAATGAGTAGTCATTAGATTGTAAGTACTATGAAAAAATACAGCAGTGTAAGGGGATCAGGCAGGTGTGAATATGGCAGGGCAGGTTTTAGTTTTAAATAGAGTGGTTAGGGCAGGTCTAATTAAGCAGGTTATGAAGCAATAACTGAAATGAAAAATACACTAAAGGGAATCAACAATAGATTAGAGGATGCAGAAGAACAGATCAGCAATCTGGAAGACAGGGTAACGGAAAGAAAGCACCCAAGCTGAACAGCAAAAATCAAAAAGAATAATAAAAGGAGGATAGGTTAAAGGATTTCTTGGACAACACCAAGGAAAGGAACATTTTCATTATATGTGTCCCAGAAGGAAAAGAGAGAAAGTGGCAGAAATCATATTTAAAGCAGTAATAGCTGAACACTTCACTAACCTAGTGAAAGAAACAGACTTCTAGGTTCAAGAAGCACAAAAAGTTTCAAAGAAGATGAACAAAGGAGGCCCACGCCATGGCACATAATAACTAAAATGTTAAAGATTACAAAGAGAGAATTTTGAAAGCAGCAAGAGAGGAGAAACTAATTACATATGTTCATGGTAAATCTCAGGAGGCTGTCAGCTGATTTTTCAGCAGAAGCTTTGCAGGCCAGAGGGGAGTGGAATGATATATTTAAGGTGCTTAAAAGGAAAATGCTATGCTCTACCCAGCATCAAGATTATCATCCAGAATAGAAGGAACGACAGACAGTTTCCCAAACAAACAAAAGTTAAAGGAGTCATCGCTGTTAAACTGGCCTTACAGGAAATGTTACAGGGACTTCATTAAGTGAAGAAGAAACAGTCGTAATTAAGAAAATTAGGAACTTTTCAAAATTAGAAAATTATGAAAAGACAAAATTTCATGAGGAAAGGCAAACACACAGTAAAGAAAATAATCACTTATAGAGCTACTATGCATATAACAGAACAAAAGCAGCAAAGTCAATTATATATTAAAAATTAGTTAAGGGAACTCGTAAAATAGATGTAAAATATGACAACAAATATGTAAAACGTGATGCAGGAGTAAAAATAGTTTCCTTATAATGTGTGTGAATTTAAGTGACCATCAACTTAATATAGACTGCCATATATTTCAAATGTTATTCTGAACCTCATGGAAAGCACAAACCAAAAACCTATAATAAATGCGTTTAAAAAAAGAGAGAAAGAGAGCCAAACATAACACTAAAGAAAGTCCTCAAGCACAAGGAAAGAGAGCAGGAAAAAAAAAAAAAGAAAAGAAATAAAAGAACAGAGAACTATAAAAGAAAAAAAATCCCAGATAACAATTAACAATTGGGAGGAAGTATGTATCTATCAATAATTACTTTATCTTTATTTTTTTAATGTTTACTTATTTTTGAGAGAGAGTGAGAGAGACAGAGTGCGAGCAGGAGAGGAGCAGAGAGAGGGAGACAGAATCTGAAGCAGGCTCTAGGCTCTGAGCCGTCAGCACAGAGCCCAATGCAGCGCTCGAACCCCCACCTCGAGATCATGACCTGAGCTGAAGTCCGACCCTTCACCGACTGAGCCACCCAAGTGCCCCTATCAATAATTATTTTAAATGTAAATGGTCTAAATGCTCTAATCAAAAGATGTAGGTTTGGGGGGGGGGGGGGCTGGGTGGCTCAGTCAGTTATGTGTCCTATTTTGGCTCAGGTCATGATCTCACAGTCCATGAGTTCGAGCCCTGCATCAGGCTCTGTGCTGACAGCTCAGAGTCTGGAACCTCCTTTGGATTCTGTGTCTCCCTCTCTCTCTGCCTCTCCCCACTCACTTGCTCTCTCTCTCTCTCTCTCTCTAGCAAAAATAAACATTAAAAAAAAAAAAAGATGTGGGATGATTGAAAAAAAAATGATTCATATATGCTGCCCACTTCAGATCTAAAGACACATACGGATTGAAAGTGAAGGGAAAAGATATTTCATGCAAAGGAAGGAAAAAAAAAAGCCAAACTAGCAATACTTATATCAGACAAAACAGACTTGAAAACAGAGATGGTAACAAACAAAGACTGGCATTACATAATGATAAAGGGATCAATATAACAAGAGGGGTGGCAGAAGAGGGGGAAAGAAAAGATCAATGAAACCAAAAATTGGGTCTTTAAAAAGATAAACAAAATTGATAAACCTTTAGCCAAACTCATCAAGAAACAAAGGGAGGACCCAAATAAATAACATCAGAAATGAAAGAGATGTAACAGCCAACACCACAGAAATGCAGAAGATTATGAAAGATTACTATGAAAAATTATATGCCAACAAACTGGACAACCTAGAAGAAATGGGTAAATTCTTAGAAATGTACAGTCTTCCAAAAGTGAGTCAGGGAGAAATGGAAAATCTGAACAGACCAATTACTAGTAACAAAATTCAATCAGTAATCAAAAAACTTCCAGTAAACAAAAGTCTAGGACCAGAGGGATTCACAAGTGAATTCTACCATACATTTAAAGAAGAGTTATCATCAATTCTCAAACTATTCCAAAAACAGAAGAGGAAGGAAGCTTCCAAATACATTCTATGAGGTCAGCATTACTGTGATACCAAAACCACACACTACCAAAAAAAAAAAAAAAAAAAAAAAGAAAGAAAAGAAAAAAGAAAAAAAGAAAGAGAAAACTATAGGCCAATATACCTAATGAACATAGATGCAAAAATCCCCAATAAAATATTAGCAAACCAATTCCAACATCACGTTAAAAGGATCACCATGATCAAGTGGGATTTATTACAGGGAGCAAGGATGGTCAACATCTGCAAATCAGTCAACAGGATATACCACATTAACAAAACTAAGGATAATAATCATATGATCATGTCGATAGATGCAAAAAAGCATCTGACAAAATTTAACATCCAGTTGTGATAAAAATGTTCGACAAAGTGTGCTTAGAGGGAATATACCTTAACATCATAAAGGCCATATATGACAAACCAGAGCTAATATCGTACTCATTGGTGGAAAAACAGAAAGCTTTTCCTCTAAGATCAGGATTAAGACAAGAATGTCCACTCTCACCACTTTTCTTCAACATAATACTGGAAGTCACAGCCACAGCAACCACACAACGAACCAAAATAAATGGTATCCAAATTGGTAAGAAAGAAGGAAAACTAGTTGTAGATGACAGGATACTATCTATAGATAACCCTGAAGACTTCACCACAACACAATTAGAATAAGTGAATTCTGTAAGATTGCAAGACATAAAATTAACATGCAGAAATCTGTTGCATTTCTATATCCTAATAACAAAGCAGAAAGAGAAACTGTGAAAACAATTCTATTTGTAACTGCACCAAAAAGAATACTTAGGAATAAACTTTACCAAGGAAGTGAAAGACCTATGCTCTGTAAAGTATAAAACACTGATAAAAGAAATTGAAGACACCACAAACAAATGAAAAGATATACCATTCTCATGGACTGGAGGAATAATATTGTGAAAATGTCCATGCTACCCAAAGTAATCTACAGATTCAATGCAACCAACATTGAAAATGAAATACAACAGCATTTTCACACATCTCAGAACAAATAATCCTAAAGTTGCTATGGAACCACAGAAGACCTTCAACAGCCAAAGCAATCTCGAGAAAGAACAAAGCTGGAGGTATCACAATCCAATTTCAAAATATACTACAAAGCTACAGGAATCAAAAGAGTATGGTATTGGCACAAAAATAGACACAGACCAATGGAACAGAGCAGAAACCCCAGAAATGAATTCATGCTTATGTTGGTTAATTAGCCTATGACAAAAGAGGCAAGAATATACAGTGGGGAAAGACCATCTTTTCAATTAATGGTGCTAGGAAAACTGAACAGCTACATGCAAAAGAATGAGGCCGGACCACTTTCTCACACCATACACAAAAAGAAACTCAAAATGGATTAGAGACCTGAATGGGAGACCCCAAACCATCAAATTCCTAAAAGAAAATATAGGCAGTAATTTCTTTGACATCGGCCTTAGTAATATTGTTCTAGATGTCTCCTCAGGCAAGGGAAACAAAGGCAAAAAAACACTATATAAATAAAAAGCTTCTGCACAGTGAAGGAAACTATCAACACAACACAAAGGCAACCTGCTGAATAGAAGATATTTGCAAATGATACATCAATAACATAAAATTCAACACCAAGAACCACCCCCCCCCCCAAAGAATCCAATTAGAAAATGGGCAGAGGACCTACCTGAAAAGAAATTTTTCCAAAGAAGACAGACAGCTGGCCAGGACACATGAAAATATGCTCAACATCACTAATCAAATCGAGACCACAATGAGCTATCATCTTACGCCTGCCAGCATGGCTAGGATCAAAGAGACAAGAAATAACAAGTGTTGGAAAGCAAGTGGAGGAAGAGGAACCCTCTTGCACTGCTGTTGGCAATGCAAGCTGGTGTAGCCACTGTGGAAAACAGTATGGACGTTCCTCAAACAATAAAAAATAGAACTACCATATGATCCACTAACTTCACTACTGGGTATATGCCCAAAGGAAACGAAAACACTAATTCGAAAAGATATATGCGCCTTTTTTTTTTTTTTAACTACAACGTTATTTATAATAGTCAAAACATGGGAGCAATTCAAGTGTCCAGCAGTAGATATGCAGATAAAGAAGATAATGTGGGGGCGCCTGGGTGGCGCAGTCGGTTAAGCGTCCGACTTCAGCCAGGTCACGATCTCGCGGTCCGAGAGTTCGAGCCCCGTGTCGGGCTCTGGGCTGATGGCTCAGAGCCTGGAGCCTGTTTCCGATTCTGTGTCTCCCTCTCTCTCTGCCCCTCGCCCGTTCATGCTCTGTCTCTCTCTGTCCCAAAAATAAATTAAAAAAACGTTGAAAAAAAAATTAAAAAAAAAAGAAGATAATGTGTATAAATACACAACAGAATATTACTCAGTCATAAAAAAAAACAATGAGATTTTGTCATTTGTGACAACACTGTAGGACCTAGAATGTTACACTAAGTGAAATAAGTGTGACAGAGAAATACAAATACCACATGATTTCATGTGTACGTGGAATAAAAAAAAAAACAAAACACAAAGCAAATGAACAAAGAAAAGCAGAAACTGACCCATAAATACAGAGAACTGGC
Source organism: Prionailurus viverrinus (assembly GCF_022837055.1). NCBI lineage: Eukaryota > Metazoa > Chordata > Mammalia > Carnivora > Felidae > Prionailurus > Prionailurus viverrinus. The sequence goes on along the minus strand of NC_062565.1, from coordinate 17,436,559 downwards.
GATAGCCAGAGGGATGGGGCATAGGGGATGGGCAAAATGGGTAAAAGCGAGTGGGAGACATAGGCCTCCCTCCAATTATGGGATAAATAAGTCACAGGGATGAAAGGTACAGCATGCTGAATATATATGGTCAATGAGAGTGTGCTACTGTTGCATGATGACAGATGGTAGGTATGCTTATGGTGAGCACAGCATAACGTACAGGTTTGTTGAATCACTACGTCATACACCTGAAATTGATATAGCCTTGTATATCAGCTATACTTCAAAAAAAAAAAAAGAGCGAGAGAGAGAGAGAAAACTTCTCTACTGTTTCCCAAGACTATTTTGATCCTAAGATCTGTTTTCTCTCAACAGTTAAGAAAAAAAAATCATATATAAAAAAAAAAAAAACCAACAAGAAGAAGAAGGCATTCAGAAGACAGCCACACAGCTCTCTGGCAGAAAGATCCAGCCAGCCAGCCAGCGGGAAGAGCCAGTGTAGAGGCTCCACTGATTCTGCCAAAACGATCTCGTGAAAAAAAGAATACCCCATTTTGCAGGTGAGTAAACAGTGTCTCAGAGTGGTGCGATTAAGGGAACAGAGCTAGTCAATAACAAAGCCAGGACTAGAAAGAAACCAGGTTTCTTGACTCTTGGTCCAGTGCCCTTCTTCTGTCTCGTACCTTTGTTCACCAGGCTCGAGGAAAGTGTTCTGTCTCCTGCAAAGCCCCGAATAAATGTAAGGTGTCACCACTGCTGCGGTTGTTGTTGCTATTATTATCATTCATCGGGTCCACTGATATTTCTTGAAAGGTAGCTAAAGCTCAAAGAATAATTTCACTGTCCCTTCCCATGGTTGATTTTTCTCCTTCCTTTATCTGTGCATCATTCCGTAGGTGGGTCATTTCAATAACAGATTTTCAGGTAAAGGAATTACGTATCTTTGGATATTTGATAATGGTGTGAAACCCAGGAATAAGGTATAAAATAGAAAGTGTAACAACGCACAGAAGAGCCATGAGAGAATGGAAGAATGTGAAGCCCAGCACCTGGGCGGTCCTGGGCAGTAGAGAACTTACCTCTCTCCAGAGGCAGGAAGGAGGCACAAGGAATGGGAGCACAGCACAGGAAGGCAAGAGGGAAGCCTTGGAAATATATTAGGGCTAGAGCCCCCCACCTTTTGTTTTACTTTAATGTTTATTCATTTTTGAGAGATGGGGAGAGACAGAGCATGAGTGGGGGAGGGACAGAGAGAGACGGAGACATAGAATCCGAAGCAGGCTCCAAGCTGTCAGCACAGAGCCCGACACAGGGCTCGAACCCACGGACCGCGAGATCATGACCTGAGTCAAAGTCGGACGCTTAACCGACTGAGCCACCCAGGAGTCCCTAGAGCCCCCCCTACTTTTAAGCTACTAACTGAAAATGAGGCCTCTGGCCTTGAAATAATGGACCTCAAGGAAAAAGGTTAAAAACTAAGGGACCACAAAGGAGGAAACCTATTAAAAAAAAAAAAAAAGGCAAGACTAGTGGATAGGGGGTTGGAGAAGAGAGGAGACATAAAGACATTTTCAAGTAAAAATGTGAGATTCTACACGAAACAATAGAAGAAGGAGAGTGAGAATCAGATTTCAGACACAGTAGACTTGAGAGCTGGTGGAATTACTAACAGCCGAAGGGAACAGAGAGGACAGGGTGAAAGGCGAGTAGCTGACTTTTAGTAACACGAGGTTTAAGGTGGCAGTGCGATTCTCAGGAGCGGGGAGGGTCCGGCAGGTTAAGAGGGAAATTTGGAAGATGAGTATCATTTGGGGCTGTTTTGTCTGCACAGTAGCTTCTAACCACATGCGGCAAACCAGCACTTGAAATTGTGGCTAGCCTGAACTGAACGTGCTGTCGGCATAAAACACACAACCAGATTCTGAAGATTCCATGTGGAAAAAAAAAAAAAAGGAATGTAAAGTATCCAATTTTTTTTACATGATTACATGTTGAAATAATATTTGCATGAATTAGGTTAACAAAATATATATTTTTTAAGTTTACTCATTTATTCTGAGAGAGAGAGAACCAGTGGGGAAGGGGCAGAGAGAGAGAGAGAGAGAGGGTCCAAAGCAGGCTCTGTGCTGACAGCAGAGTCTCTGATGCAGGGCTCAAACTCATGAACCGTGAGATTATGACTTGAGCTGAAGTAAGACGCTTAACCAACTGAGACATCCAGGCACCCCATAAATAAAATATATTACTAAAATTAATTTCACAGTTTTACTTTTTAGTGTGACTACGAGAAAATTTAAAATTGCATATGCAGCTTGCATATTTCTACTGGACAGTGCTGATATAGAGCAATACTAGATACGTTTCAGAATCACGTAAAGGGACAAGAACCCTGAGGTGAATCACAGACATTATTCTGAGGTCTTTCAACCAGAAACAGTCAGATAGGGGAGAAAGAACGCATGTCATTATAAAAGATAATATTGTCTGAACACTCGAAGAACTACACTAGCCACATTTAATGCGTTATCTCATTTGTTCCTCCCAACAACCTTATGAAATGATATCATTCTTCTTTTTTTTTTTTTTTACAAAAAAACAAAAACAAAACAAAAGAAAAAAACACTAAGTTCTAAAGAAGCTAATCTGCCTAAGGTCACACCGTGAAATCTTGGTGTTGGGAGTTCAAATCCTTGACTGACCCCAGATCTCAAGGTCTAAATTGCCACACGAATTCCAGAACAATTTATACTTTGCAATTCTTAAATTGTTAGATTTTAAATGGTCATGTTGAAACTAACAATTTATTAGAATAGTCCGTTGTCAGGAGTCAGCGACATACCAGTGATGTCCCAATTCGATAAAGGAAAAATACAAATGTGTAAAAATTTTTAACTTCAGAATTTTGCCGAGCTACTCATGTTGGCATATTTTCACCCCGTTTAGCTGCAATAAGAGATTACTGGTGCAAACTCTTGCCTCTTATCAACATCTACTCCTAAAAATCCAAAACTTTCAAGTTAGATGGTACATTGTCCAAGGGAGATGATCCTGGGCACGACCCTCAACAGAAGGGCCCTGTTTTCTGAATATAACTAAATATAGGATATTGAGCCACTTATATTTTAAACACCCTATGGAGTATCTGACCCTCCCCAATGGTGATTACAATGTTTTGAAGGGATGAGTTATACAATTAAAAAAAAATTTTTTTTAAGGGAGCTGGATTAAATTTCAACCGTTTGTTGAAGGAACAAAAATTTAGCTTACCCAACAGGATAATTTCTACGCCTTGAAAATGCCATCCTTTGAGGAATAGAAAGAAAAAAAAATGGCTTGATTTTTTGACTGGAATCATTGCATAAAATCTCCTAGAAATATAAATTGGGATCAAAAGAATGAGGGGTCTTTCATGTATGTTTGGTGGTTGGATTTAATTTCAAAGACAGACATATTCCTTCCTTTACATCTTTACTTTTTACTACCTATCTGGCCAAGACAGCAATTATAGAACCGCTAAACTTGAACAGTGATGGCTATAATAATCACATCATTTTCAGGAACTTGCCCATGTAAATTTTACTACGCAGTTTGGCTCAGATTGTAAAAACACATGTATCCAGGCTTAAAACAAAGGATTGCTATCCATTTACATTATAGAAATGGGAAAACAAAAGGAATTTGAAGGAAAAATATTTGCTTTGGAATAAGATTAATTAGCAGACCTCGTGATAGGCTGTTCATGTTGGACTTAGATCCAAAACAGTATCCTTCTGAACGGACCTACTAGTTTATTTTTGAATTTAAACCCCCCCCCCCCCGGAAACCTTCCCACTCACAGCATCATTTTTTTTTGAAGTGTGAGGACTTGTACGTGGACACATATATAAAAAGATCTCCTCTGAAAACCCAAAGTTTCTGAAAAACACTTTCCTATAAAGGTAGCATCACAGTAGTATAGGGTAGTGTTTGTAACAGCTAGCCCTTTATTTCGGTTCTTTTAGATTAATTCCCATGACTCTTCCATCCAATTAAGGCGATATCCTTGGACTTGTGTCCTTACTCATTACAATTCATAATAATTTGTAACAAAGGCTCAGGCCCCCAAGGAGAGAGCCTGCTAGCACTAAAAATGCTTTGTCCTTCCCCGTGCAAAGGTGTTAAGAGCATGAAGTGATAGACCCAGGTATTGAGACGGCCAGCTATATTTTCATCATTGAGGGTCACCACGCTGAGTCCCTCCTTTCCAAGAGTATCCCTCCTCTCAAACTTCCCTTGAGATTCTCATCATTACAAGCGTCAACTGGATAATCCTTGTAACTGCCTTGCCGCTTCCCCTTTTGTACATCATCATTAGCATACTGTTTTATTCGGTTAATTTCCTCTTCGATGTACCGATCACACACTATGGGCCAGGCACCGTTTAGGTACTAGAAATACAGCAGTGAACAAAAGGACAAAAATCTCTGCGCTGACACATTCTAGTGGGGAACACGTTCAGTAAACAAGGTAAACAAAAGAGTGTGTTAAATAATACATGACGAAAAGAAAAAAAAAATGAAGCAAAAAGGGTAATATGAACTGTGATGGCTGGGGTAGGAAAGACCGAAATTTTAGACAGAGTGGCCAGAGAAGGCTTCACGTATAATAAATAGTAGATGGTATGCGCCTGAGAGGATAGAGAGAGCAAAATCCAGGACTGATCAGTGTCAGCTGAAGTGGGGAAAAGAAAGGAGATTAGCATATTTTAACATGCCCGGTAGTGGAGAAGAAACCATATGGAAACCACATCACTTTCTCTTTTTGTAGTCCCAGAAACAGGTTCTTCTGCCAAAACTCTCAGGCAGTTCACGGGATACGGAGGCACGGGGACACACACACGGACACACGCACCCCTCTCTGTCCAGGAACAGAGCTTAATGGCCAGCAGAAAGCGTTAAGAATTCAGAGTCAAGTACTGGCCTGGGAAACCGGGAACGAGAGTAGTTGTCGGAAAGGACACACCAGGACCCCCCGCCACCCCACCCCCCCCCATCCCCGTTTACAAAAGGAAACCTCCCCGACTCCGCGATGCAACCCCAGGGAGGCCGGGGCAAGCACGCAGACACACCCCCGGGATTGCAGGCACGGTGCAGGGAGGAGAGGAGGCACGGATTCAACCGTTAGAGACAAAACCCCAGAATTTCCCGAGGCAGGGTCGGCACCGCGCGAGGGAAAGGCCGTCCCCCACTCCAGGGGTCGAAGGCCGGGGGAAAGCAGGGTCCGGGGGACGAGCGGGAATGGCCGCCGCGGGAGCGGGGGGCGGTTTCGTCGGGCATCCCCGGCGCCCGGCCGGCCGCGTGCTTGCAACAGGGGGCTGGACGCGAGCGGGCGCCTCGAGGTGCCGGGGCGGGACCGCGGCCCCGGACAAAGATCCCGAGACCGCGGCCTCGACCCGGCCCGCGCGCCCCCAACCCAAACGTTCACCGCCCCCTCCCCAGGCCCGCCCGGCGCGACGGGTTCCAGCGGTCGAACCCGCAGCTCCCGCGCCGCCGCCCGCCCGGCCCCTTCCCGCCCAGTGCGTTGGTCGAGGAGAGAAAGGAGAAGGGCGCCGGCGGCGCGCGGCGCCCACTCACCATGATCCGCGGCGGCTGCGGCGCGGCGACCCCGGCGGGCGGCGATGCGCTGTCCAGGGTAGCCGGCGTCCCTCTGCCCCGCGCTGCCGCCGCGCCCGCTCTACTTACCCACGCCCACACCCACGCCCGGCGCGCGCACGCCCGCCCGCCTCCCCGCCCCCTCGGGCTCGCGCTGCTCCCGCGCGGCGCTCCGAGCTCCAGGGCCGTTTCGGGCGCCCGCCGCTCCCCGCCCCTCCCCTCGCCGGGGCCTCGCGCGCCGAGGCGCGAGGAGGGCGGCGGGAGCGGGGCGGGGGCAAGCGAGACGGAGACCCGGGCGGCCTCGCGCGCCCCCTCCCGGGCGCCCGGCTCCGCCCTCGCCGCCGCGGCGCCCCCTGCCGGGCGGGCGGCGATTTGCAGGCCCAGCCGGCGCCCGCCTCGTGGGATGGCCCAACGTTCGCAGAGACTCGGCGCGGACCCGCCGCCCGCCTCTGGCCGCTGCCCCCCCCCTACCCTACCCCCCCCCCCCCCCCCCCGGCGGCTGCGGCGGCTGCGGGGACCAGGGGGGCTGTAGAGGGCCAGGGCGCTCCTGGTCCTCTTAGTTGGACTCCGCGGTTTCAGGCACGCGTTAAAGGAGAATGGCCCGAGCCCGTGCAGGTTTGCGGGATGTGGGTGTTTTAGATCCAGGTCTATCGGTCGGGTTCTGTTTGGCATGAGGTCCGGAGTGGATCAGTCTGAGCCGGAGCCTCCTTGTCCCCCACGATGCTGTCTCCAGAGGGTCTTATTCCAAGGTCTTCTTAGCTAATGCCACCTATGGTTAGTTTAACCCTTAATTGTGAATAGAAAGTATGGCATCTTAGATCCTGGGCTTATAATTTTTTAAAGTTTTTGTTGCCCGAGTGAACGATGCTGAGAAAGGTAGACTTGTGATTAGCGTTAAGAATGTGTGCTTGCTTTTTTTTATGTGGCTGATCCGGTAAACTGAAATGCAAGCAAAGGTGAATGTGTTTGTTGACAGTCAGGAACACCGTATCTGCATGTGCACAGAGGTACCTGCAAATACGCCTAGTATCCATACCTGAAGTGTTGCAGATGTATTTGCAATTTGGTAAAGCAGCAAAGTGAATAACCAAAGATGTCAGAGCTAACTCTTGTCGTATAATCACCTAGTATTTAGAGTTTCCTGTAGTTGGAGTGTTAAACATCAGGTACATACGTGCTTAGAAGAGGTGGGTAACTTTAGACCATGAACAGATAGGTATTTATTAACCAAGGCTTCTAAAATCTCACCATTGGTGGGCTCAGGAGTCAGCCCTGCCTCATACTGAGTGATACTGGTTTAGTTGCCTAACATCTCTGTGCTTCAGTTTCTTGATCTATAAAATGGAGGATAAAAATGGCACATTATATATTGTTGTTGGGATTGAATTAATATGAAAAGGCACCGGAAAAATGCCTGGTGCAAAAGTATTAATTATTGATTTTGTTATTGACCCGACACCTGTGAAAATCAGAAAGTGATATTCCTTTTAATGCTGGAATGTTTTCATTAAAAAATGTCTGTAGGGCTGAACCCAAATATACAATTTGATGCCGGTTCGATTCATTCATTCTCTTAATTCATTCAACACAATTGCATTTACAATTGCACCAAAAAGAATAAAATTCTTAGGAATATTGTACCCTGGAAAGGTAAAAGACTTGTACCCTGAAAACTACAAAACTGATGAAAGAAATTGAAAACAACAGAAGCCAATGGAAAGATGTCCGTACTCCTGGATTGGAAGAATTAATATTGTGAAAATGTCTGTATTATCCAAAGCAGTCTACAGATTGAATGCAATCCTCACCAAGCTATCAAGAGCATTTTTCACAGAACTAAAACAAACAATGCTAAAATTTGCGTGGAACCACAAAAGCCCCCAAATAGCCAAAGCAATCTTAAAGAAGAACAAAGCGTGAGGTATTACAATCCCAAATTCCAAGATATACAACAGAGGTGTAGTAACCAAAACGGTATGGTACTTGCACAAAAATAAACACAAGGGCCCCTGGGTGACTTGGTTAAGTGTCCAACTCTTGATTTAGGCTCAGGTCATGATCTTGCAGCTGGTGAGATCGAGCCCTGCATCAGGCCCCTGCATCAGGCTTTGCACTGATAGTACAAAGCCTGCTTGGGATTCTCTCTCTCTCTCTCTCTCTCTCTCTCTCTCTCTCTCTCAAAAGAAAATAACTTAAAGAAAATAGACACATATATCAGTGGAACAGAATAGGAAGCCCAGAAATAAGCCCATTCCATAAATATTTGAGTACCTTTTATGCCAGGCTTTGTGGTATGAGCTGGGGATACAATAATGAACAAACAAACACAGCCCCTAACAATAGTTTTCAGAATCTTGTGATGATCCATATTATGATATCCAGGGACTAGAAGGAAATTCACTGAAATATTCACCAAATACTCAGAGTTCCCTCCCGCCCCCAATAACAGCAGTATGGGATAGTGTTTTTGGTATTTTTTATTTCTCAGGCTTTTTTTTTACATGTATTATTTTATATTTTTAAAGCCATAAAAATAGCTTCTACATTCTTTGGGTATTGATCTGTAAAAATACCAGATCTGTATTTCACTGTATCATGAATCTGATGTGGTAGAATGGGAATTCTTTTTTTTAAGCTTATTTATTTATTTTTGAAAGAGAGAAGCAGAGAGAGAGAGAGGGGGGAAAGAGAGAATCCCAAGCAGGCTCTTCGCCGACAGTGCAGACCCTGATGCGGGGCTCGATCTCCCAAACTGTGAGATCGTGACCTGAGCTGAAATCAAGAGTCAGACACTTAATCATCTGAGCCACCCAGGTGTCTGGAATGGGAATTCTTAACCTAGTGATTCTCAGACATTATTGTGTGTAAATTGCACCTGAGGCTTTAATCAACTTCAGAGACCTGGGACCCATGCGGGGTCTCCGGTGAAGACCAAGAATACAAATTTTAAAAAGCGGTGAAGACCAAGAATACAAATTTTAAAAAGTATCACAAATGATACTGATGCAGGCAGGTGACCCATGGACCACATTTTGAGAACACAAGTCCATCAGGTGCTCTGGGAAAGCTTTAGTCTGTTTTTCTAACAGCTTTAAGGGAAAAAGACATGTGATAGCCAGTGTCTAAGCTCTGCTATTTGCTGGCAAGAATTGTGCCATGGATGTCGTCTATACCTTGCAAAGCACGCCAGGTTAACACAGAAGGAACTCTAACACTTTATCTGCTGCTTCCCATTACCATTTAGCCAGGTAACTGTTATTTTACATTTGTTGTCTAAAAACGTAGCTAGAACCAGAAGGAGATCTAAAAAGTTACCTATGTCTGGGGCACCTGGGTAGCTCAGTTGGTTAAGCATCCAACTATTTCTTAAAATACTATTTTATGGCTTTCCTTGTCACTAAAACAAAGGAGACATCGTCATATGCAAGAGGGTATTTTTTTCCCACCCATATCTCATTAAATAGAAAAGGAAGTGGTTCTACCTCTATAAACACAAAACTGGGAGGGTACCTTAACATTCTAATCAGAGGAAACATGAGAGTCCCCTCATTTATCTATCAATAGAAATATTTTAATATGCCATCAACATTCTTTTATAGGATTTTCTTCCTTTTATTTTTTCTCTCTTATATAGATTACACAAAAACTGGAATATACTTATGTTTCTTTAGCTGTAGGGCATGCCTACATGGAGCGTGTACATCAGCTAAGGCACAGCAATAACAGAATTGGAACCTAATTATGCGTTAGGCACTGACATGAACACAGTGCTATAGGAAATGATCATTAGTATAATCTAAGAATCTTAAACCTAGGAATAGAGATCAGACTCCATATATATATGTGTGTGTGTGTGTATGTATACATATATACATATATATGCGTATATATATGTGTGTATATGTATACGTGTATTTTGCAGGTGAAGACAGTCTATCTCAGAGAAGTTAGAGAAGACCAACAAGTAATAGGTAATAGTCCCAAAGCCTGATCTGCCCCCCGGTTCAATGTCCTCATTGTAACTACTGCCTCTCCAGCTCTAGCCTTCTAATTCTCATCAAAATTATGAAGTGGGAAAAACTTTGTTTTCCATGAGTCTAATATTTTTGTGTGGTTTCATCTGAAGCATTCCTCCTTTGACACTCGGCACCGCTGTATTTTATCCTAAGAAAAATACTCACTTATAATGTGCCTTTAACTTAATATAATGCCTTTCTCCAGGGTTTTTGTATTTGTTACCTCGGATCAATCCAGGTAAGAAGTGTTTTATGTTGATTTAGTTAGACATATTTACTGAGTACCATGCTTCAGTACAATGTCCTAGAGCGGGGATCGGCACACTATAGCCACGGGCCAAATTTGACCAACTGCCTCTGTTTGTAAATAAAGTTTTATTAGAACACAGCCTTCCCCATACATTTACATATTGTCTATGGTGACTTTTGCACTAAAATGGCAGAGTTGAGTGATCATGACAGAAACTGCATGGCCTGCGTTAACCTTAAAAACAAAACAGTTATTTTACCAGCAAAAAGGATTTATCCGGGAAGAGCAGACAATTGCAATTTCAGACATGCAAGCTACAGCCAAATCACAGGTAAGTCCATCACAGGAGAGGAATGTTACTTTTATGGAGAAGAAGGAGGAAGTTGGGAAGGGTGTTTTTGTTTTTGTTTTTTTAATGTTTATTCTTGAGACAGAGAGAGACAGAACACGAGTGGGGGAGGGGCAGAGAGCGAGGGAGACACAGAATCCGAAGCAGACTCCAGGCTCTGAGATGTCAGCACAGAGCCCGATGTGGGCTCAAACTCACAAATGGTGAGATCATGACCTGAGCCAGAGACGGATGCTCAAACCCAACTGAGACACCCAGGCGATCCTGAAAGCTGCAAATCCTCACATATCTACGTGGCTCTTTACAAAAACATGTGGTGATCCCTGTAGGAGCAAGATACAATAAATAAGACCTTGAACAGTATAGGTAGATCCTTTTCTCTTATGAAGCCTGTATTTTATAGGAATAATACAATAAACAAAATAATTTTAGAAAAAAGTCATAAAGAAATGATACTATGGTAGAGAGTTGACTTGGTGGGAGGGATGCTTGAGATAAGATGGTTAGGAAAGTCCTCTCTAAGCAGATAGTATCTCAATGGCAGAACAAGCCAGCTATGGAGCCACAAGTAAATCTAGAGGAAGTCCCTCTAGGTGGAGAAAACAGCAAATGAAAATACCCTGAGAGAAAAACTGGGCTTGTCTGAGCAACAGGAAGGTGGCCAGAATGTCCAGAAGTGTGACTCAGGTGTTAGAGTTGGATGCAAGCCCATCATCACTTTCACCCACTCTTGTAGGTGGAGATCCATATATTTGTTGACACCGTGGCCATTAACCTCTGCCCTGTGGCCCTACCATTGAGGATCTCAGCCCTAGGGAACCTGGTCCTGGAAGGACATTCTCAGATGATGTCTTCTGGTCAGCTGCAGACATCCCAGTTCAGGAAACTATAGTGGAGCCATTACTTTGTACTCGTACAGCCACTTAACTTCTATCTTTTGTCTTTTTGTTATGCTCCTTTAATTGATCTTATTTACTTGAGGCATTCATTCACATTTTGTCTTTACCATTGTCTTTAAAATATGCTGGTTCTGTTAAATTGCATTTATTTCCTTTGAATATTCTTTTAAAAAGCTCTTTTATGAATGTCAAGTAGCACAGGCATAAGGTGAGAGTGCCTATTTCACAAGGAAGGGGAGTTGTCCCAAGGCAATAGCCTTTCCAACACACATCATAGAGTGGCTGTTTCTACCTCGGGTGTACCTTCCATGATTAACCCCAGACAGTAGTCCCCCAGCCTCTTTTTGTTGCAGACCTACCCCATACTTAACATGAAGCCTAGAAATCAATTGAGGAAAGAGAGAAATTGCTGATTAAAACCCAACCATTCAGGGGCTCAACCTGGGTGGCTCAGTCGGTTGAGTGTCCAACTCTTGACTTCGGCTCACAGTCCCAACTATGGCATCAGGCCCCAAGTTGGCTCTGTGCTGAGTGTGGAACTTGCTTGAGATTCCCTCTCTTTCTCTCTCTGCCTCTCTCCCCTGTTTTTGTGCTCTCTCTCTCTCTCAAAATAAATAAATAAGCTTAAAAGATAGCTGATCTATAAGAAATCATTTTTACATTATTGTAAATGATTGAGATGTTAACAATGTGAATGTCATAATGGTGAAATTTGCACGAACAGATAAAACCCGTTAGACTCCTCCCCTGACTTTGCTTTATCTTAGACTGATTTGCCCTGCACATTCTTTCTCTTCTCTTCCTGAAAAAAAAGATTTTCAATACTAAAACCATA